>NC_044278.2:6250000-6875000 GCF_004027225.2 Strigops habroptila
ATAGATTTACAGAGAGTTCTTTCCAGGTCTGGTTTGATTTCAGTGTTTTGGAGTGATGAAGAGAGTGATCTTAATGTTCATATTCCTCATTCTGAATTAGTGATGTAAAATATGATTGTCATATTTATCAAGAAGGTAAAGCTTGCCTATTATTCCTTTAACCTCCAAAGGATATATTCAATATGAGAAAGTATCACTGCATTGTGTATACTACTGTGTGTTGAAAAACTCATACAAAACTACTGTTCACGTTTTGTAGCATTGTGTTTTTGAGATCATATTTTACAAACAAAGCCCACGATGTTCACAGTGAATTGGAAGAGTAAATTACAATGTGTTATGACAGATAAGGAGCTCCATGCTATACGCTTTTGACATGACTGTCTGTGTTTGAAGTTCAAATGATCATAAGGTATATATTAATCCATATTATTTATGTTTTCATGCCTGGCATTTAAAATGTCAAGCATGAACCTAATTCTATTGCGATAAGTACAGGCTTTGAGTAGCATAAATTTAAAACCCTGTAACAACAAAAGCCAGTCAGTATATAAAACCGATAATTCACTAAAGACGTAAGATCACTGATGAGTTAAAAGGTACTGATTGATGATAGAGATTTACTTTTAGAATGATTCCTTCAATATTTCTACTGTTCATCATGTGCTTCCTTCTGCTACTACAATAATGTATTTATATCTCAAAACAGATATGCCAGTTAAGGAAGTTTTAGCTGCCACTTGGCAACAAATCACAGAGTGATATTTCTATTGTCATAATATATTCTTCTGCTAGGTTATTTCTGTTGTAATAACAAACAGTTAATACAGACCTCATGTAATGGACCTTAAAGAATTTGTAAAGGAGATGAACAGAATATATCAGATATATGTGAGAAAACTTATATATAGCTCTCTATTTTCCCCAGAATTTTTTAAGAATAATAAAGAGCCATACCTCTATGTAACTGTACTGCGTTCTGTTGTGGTACCCTTGGTTATTTTTTAATCTTGCATTGACCCTTATAAGCCATATGACCTACTTAAGGCAATAATTATATCTGGCCACATACCTTGAATTTCTGTTCTTCAGTTTAAGATGAAAGTGAAACTCAGAAAGGTAAACTAATGTGTAGCTTCTTCAGAATGATGCCCTGAAAATTTCTTTGAAACCACAGAAATGTTTTCTAGTATAAGATATGTATTTTTATATTACACAATGTTTGAAGTTTTGGGGGTCTATTTTAAGGTAAGTAATATTACAATTAATATTATGTTAAATAAAAAGTAATTTAAAAAATATTTTTCAGCTTTCCCCAGGTATGCCTATACTGTTAATTCAGATTTCTTTAATAAAAAATATTTTCATCATTGAAAGCTATTTTGATCAGCTCTACACAGTAATGTGGCTGAGCTCTCCAGTCTCTTACTGCTTTGATGACTTTTTTTGTGATAACGTGAAACCTGCAGATTATTTTAATTTGAAAAAAGATTAAAAAAAAATATTTCTTTTAAAAAAAAACCCACAACCTTCTTCCATCCCAAAATAAGCCCCCCAGGATGTACATCCTGATCCTTAGTCATTACCACCTTTTGTAACAATTGCATAAAAGAGCAATTGTTTAATCAGAAAAGCCATAGTCTATGCTCACCTTATTATAAACCCAACTATCTCTTTGCAAAGAAAAAATTGATGAGGTTGAGAGATATAGGAGACTGTCACTCTTCCTCTTACATGCTCCTCCATCTAAGGCAATACCATAATGGAATCTCAGTTCGTGAGTGTATTTCTGCTTGCTTTTTTGCCTTGCCTGAATTGTGTAATTCTTGGTTCTGTTGATGGCCTAATATCTGACCTAGTCTTCTGAAGCTGATGAAAGCCTTTTCGTAGATTCTGATGGCTTTTGGTTTTTGTTTCTGTGAAACTGGCTTTGTCATTCACTTGTATATGCATCATTCTCAAGGATAAAGCAGGTAAGTTCAATAGATTCAAAAGCATCAAATATGTGTTTAAACAATGAATAGAAATTTTCACCCTTTGGGGATATTAGATGTAATTTAGAAGACACTAGAGTAGCAAAGGCAAATAAATAGAAGTCAAGAGAACCCCCAAATTAGGTTGTATATGCAAGCCTTTCTCTCCGTTTTGTAAAGATAAGTTATTAAAAACTGAAGCCTGGAAGAAGAGAGTTTGTAATACATTAGGAAAAAAAATATATTTAGATTTTGCTTATGAAGTTTGTGTATGAATTTATTTTTTTTAGGTTCAGTCCTTCAGACAAAGAGACAGTAAAATGATACAGATCTGCTTCTTGAGGGTCAGCCTATCAGATGAAAATTGAGCTCAGGGCATCAAAAGGAACATCTAATCTTAAATATCTTTTCTTACATCAACTGGAATTATAACTTTTTCCCTGAATATAGAAGTGAACAGCACTAAAGGTAAAAAAAATAAACTAGGACAAACATGGGAGAGTTAAAGTTTTTCCCTTCTGTTGAACTGCGAGTGTCTGATGGAGAAGTGACTGTTCAGCTTAGTATTTTTCTTCTTCTTCGGAGTGCCTGCCCTTCAACAGGAATTTTCACCTTTCTTACTCTTCCAGAGAAGCAGATCACCTCTTTTCTGACGTTTAATGAGTAATGTTTATATATACCTACACTACGTTATTGGACAGTTCAAGGCTTTTTCTTCTAGAGTTGTTTTTGGGGGAAAGGTAAGACTCTAGATGTGAAGCAGAGAAGCTCTTCCCAGTATGCATATCCAGTAGAATACTCTCATAGACCTGTTGTGTGATAGAGCTTAAATGCTTGTTAATAGACATCCTCTGTGTGTATTTAAACAGAGAATATCTATAGAAAGTATGTGAAAGAGGAAGAAATAGTGAATCATTTTTGGTTTGGCAGTTGGTTTCTATATCTATTTAGATGGGTTGACTACAACAGTCTGAATTGGAAAGTTGAGTCAATTGTCTAATATTTGTCCTGCCTTTTTCTAACTATTGATTTTAGTATTTTTCTAAGTTGGAAAAAAAAAAGGGGGGGGATAAACTACTGCCATGTGAGTGTGAGCACCTCCTGCAAAACTACACACACTTAAATAAGCATGAGAATCAGAAAACCACTATTATTTCATGGTCTGTATTACCAAAGTAGCAGACTCTGCCTGTACTTAACTTTCATTTTCTCTGCTAATTCTCTCTGTCTATTCAGACTTAATCAATTTTATATGTATACAAATCTTAGGTTACAATGCATAAAGTGTTGGTCTGATGCTTTAGCAAATGGAGTTCTCAATATTCCGCTCCAACCCCCCCCCCCTTCTTGTTTTTAATAGAGTGGGCTAAACATCCAGAATCTTCGTCATTAATTGTAGACATCTACAACAAAGCAGTTAAAATGCACCTGTGGCACACATGTGGCCTTGGTATGCTAAGTATTTTTTTTTAAGCAATTACAAAGTTAATTCTTAACAGAACAACAGACATCTCATCCACTCTAAATAAAAGAACATAGAATATTACCAAATTGAAACAGATTACCTAGTCCACAATGCTACGTTTGGAGTTAATCTAAGCCTGTTGCTTCTAGAAAAGCCAGACATGTTCTCTAGTATCTTATAGCAAATGAAGAACTGCTCTACTCCTTGCTTTTTCTTGGACTTCTATCAGAAAATTAATTTTCACTGTGGCTTACATAATAATTAGAAAAAGCTGAACTGTGCATTTAAGGAATGTTGACCTTTTAAATATTAGTGGTTTATTTCCAAGAATCATTCATTTCTGCAGATGTGGTAGCTGTTCATGATGATAAAACATCGTATTTGAACAAACTTCAGCTTATGAGTTTGTCATATACTATGCAGGCATTTGCTGTTCATTTTAGTTGTGGTTTGATTGCTTTTTCTGTGCATAATTTGGCTTGAAGATGGTACAACCAAATATCTGTACCTTTAAGTCACCGTGGAAGTACTCTGGTATTAGGGGTAGGCAGGTACTCTGGAGACCTTGAGCACAGACGGACCTGTTCAGGTACGGATATTAAACAGCTATTACATGGTAAGACCAGTTAGAGAAAGTTTCTGAAAAGAAAAGGGATTTCTTCATGCAAATTGATTTTGCTTCTTTATTTTGCTTCTCGTAAGTGTTGATAACTAGTTAAAAAAGTATCAACAATTACATAAAATCAAAAAGGTTTTTAAAGCATGTCATCTTAAATCTTTGGTAACTTCACTGAGTTAAAAGAAAATGCAATTGATATATTCATTCAGTTTTGATTCCCTATGCTTACATTAACACAGCAATACTTTCATCCAGATGTCTTCAGCTCTTCTGAACACATAGAAGCAAAATAATTTCATTACTATCTCTTTGTATCATCCCCTCTTCTATATGGGTCAGTCTTTAGTAAAATATTTCCCCTCAAGGAGTATTAATAAAGAATATAGTAAAAAATAAAAAATTCTGATCCATCTTCAGCTTGCTTTTCTTCTGGTTTCAGTTTCTCACAGTAGAAGGAGTTTACATTTTCCTTTGGTAGAGTTTTGAAAAGACTCAGGTGTTGATTTGGTGTACTCCATCTGTCAAGATGGATAAGATGAAAATATTTTCCCACAGACAGTTAGAGAGGCAGATTTAATTGGCCATTTCCCAATTAATGTTATGAAGAAAATAAAAGAAGAACTGGAGACGTTTTTCGTTCATCAGTTAAAGATTTTAAAAGGTGTAGTAAGATAAAACAGGAGCTCATATTCTACAGTGCGTGTATGATACATCCTGAACAACAGCTAATTGTACCGGCTATCCAAGATTCTGGATAACTCATTTTCTCTAAATTGCAGAGTGAAACATACATGTATCAACACATGCCAGCAAAGTACGTGTTTTGTCAAAGTCTCTATAGATTTTACTCTTATTTTCAAAGTAAGCTGAGCTTTAGTAGCAACAAGCAATTTGGGGGGCTTTATGTAAAAGTCTGAAAAGGAGAAAAAAAAGATCATATAATGACATAAAAGTATTAATAAAGAACTACCAAATACAGGGTACAAGTCTCATCATATGACATGCATCTTTCTGGCCTACACATTACTCAACATAATGGAAAAAGACCAAAAGAATATAAAACAGGAGAGAAAAACAAAATTGAAAAACAGCCTGCAGCTGATGGCAGAGGTAGCTGTGGATATCAGGAGTATATATAGCTTGTTCATATTCACCAGTGTCATTGAAGGAAGGAGTAAAAGTGAAACTTTAGTACAGAGGTAATTGTCGAAGAAAAGGAGAAGTTTCTGTCAATGGAGAGCTAAAAATCTAGCCTCAATCTCTGAAATTGCTCTTTAATAGAAATGCAGTTAAATATGCATTGAAGTCTCACTGAAATAATTTTCAGGCTCTTGTTGTGACATCTTTCCTCTCCCCATTCCCTATGTAATTGGGACTTACAGCTATGCTGCATGTTTTGAACTGAAGCCTCCCCAAGAGTCTGGTGACTTCTGCTTCCAAAAGCAAAGGCAAACTACAAAGAAGGTCCTCAGGTCAAATGGATTTCTTCCCAACTGTATCTTTAGATAATGGCTAAGGGCTTCAGTGGCCCTATGAATTAGTCCAAATCTGATAACTAAAAAACTAGGTTCTTAATATTCTTCACTCTGAATATTTGTTTCTTGTCCTTGGGCCTCACAAAGGTAAAACAAACAAACAAACAAACAAACAACTATGAAAATATTCACTTTTTTTTTATCATAGAACAGTTTGGGTTGGAAAGGACCTTAAGATCATCTAGTTCCAACCCCCCTGCCATGGGCACGAACACCTCACACTCTAGACCATGTCACCCAAGACTGCCCAACCTGGCCTTGAACACTGCCAGGGATGGAGTATTTTCCACTTCTTCAGGCAACCTGTGCCAGCGCCTCACCACCCTCACAGCAAAGAACTTCTTCCTTGTATCTAACCTGAACTTCTGTTTTTCCCATGTCCTTTTTCATGTTGCTGATTTCTGCTATTGCTGATTTCTGCTGTGATACGTGTATGCCAAGATCAGGTAACTGTTACCAGCTGTGTAACGACAACATGGTTCTTTTTTCACGCACCATTTACACTAGTGCAACTCAAGACAGTTTATTCCTCCTCCCAGTTTTTTGGGTGATCACAATAATTTCTGTGTCATTTCCCCTCCTTCTGATCAGTTACATCTGAAGACTGATATGAAAAGTATTTTCCCTATGAATGCTGCTTCTGTATTGTATTTGCTTTAAATCAGGTCCAGCATCTGGCAGCCTTTTTCTGTATTCCAACTCAGACTGTAAATGGGGATAGAATTTAGTTGAAAATGAAGTTAATGATAGACCACTAAATTCTATTGTATTTCCCTGAACGCTGAAATCATTTACTATTGCTAATATAGGCCATAAAACTAGATTCCTCCACAGCCATCAATTCTGGCTGGAAATTTATCCAAGTTATCATCTTCACCTGTTCCCTGGTTGATTAATGTGCTCTAGTTTGGTATGTTCAAAAGATGTAGAGTGGCTGAGTTGGTTGATCGTATAGGGTCTTTACCTTTTTAATTTCTTCAACCTCTTTGAAATTCTAGAGCATTCTCAGGCTGCATGCCTTTTGTTTGTTCAGATACCATTCCCTGAACAAAATGTCTTCTGCACAGTCACTCAATAAAGGTATAATGCAGAGGCTAAAAGTCATAAAAGCCTTCTGCAATTTCTGTTTGCCAAACACAGAAAAAATAACCCATTGGATGTGCACTCAAACCACTCAGTATTTCTTTCCTCCTTTTCTTCCGTTTTTACCACCCCATGTTCAGATCCTATTGTATTTGTGAAGAGGCAGTGTGCTTTAAAAGCATGCCAGAGATTGATGCTGAAACATACAGCGTGAACGTTTGCATGTTACTTCCTAGGATACTCTTTATGCTTTTCTACCATTTTACAGAGATGAAAATGGCCTGAGCCTTGAGAAGTGAAAAGTAAAGCTTATGCATGCCAGTGTGCAAAATGGGTTTTAATGACATTTAAGGAGTTCAGGAAAACAAAGGACAAAAAAAATCTACTTAGACAACCCTCAGAAAATGATGATTTGCAGTCTCAGAGCGCATTCATGCCTGTCCTCATCAAAGCTTTTTATTTTTTTATTTTTATTTTTTTTAGTTGAAGGAAATTATAGTTCACACTATGTATTGTTTTTCTCTTTGCAAGAACAAAGCTTTCCACAGCAGGCACTGTGGTGGATTAGCTGGTGGGGTCTTTGTCATATTCACAGATCTTGAAGTGTGTGCAGGTAGCTCCAAGTTCACAGTGAATGTATATTTATCTCACTAATGAGCTGTCAACACTTTGTGTTCCTGTAATAAATATTTGGGTGTTCATCTTTGCAGCTTATCCCAAGGTACAGCTTAACCAACAAATACATTCTCAAGGTTCTGTAGCAGATGTATTGCTCAATGTTTCATACAGCACTGGTAGCAGATCAGTTAACAAGTGATTACCTGTTTTACATTTTTCTTTTTTGGATCATTAATTTTTTGAGGAATATTTGGGAAAAGTAATACCTCTTTCCATTTGATACTGCTATAAAACTAGTCAATTAACATGTAAATCACTTATTAGAACTAACTTGGTGTTATCGCTCTGGGATTAGAGTTGGTAGTTACTGGTTTTCACTCTTACTAGTTCATCTCTACATAGCTCCAAATAGGTTGTGCTGTATACAACTCATTGTAAATAGTAGAAATTGCTTGAAGATGTGTGATCCTGCAGTGAAATGGTATATTTTAAGTTTATTAAATGTTTTCATATACATTAAATATCCTTTATTTAGAGCATAAAGGAAAACATTGGAAATTTATGTTAACAAATGCAATCTCCACGTGTTTGGATGAATTTCAGTAAATATCTAGGTTTCAGAATCTACATGTGGCCGTATCCTGGCGTTGTGGCCTCCTTGTTTTCACAAGGTGCATCTGCATGTATCGATGATCTTATTTATTTATTTATTTATTTTAGTTGTTATTATCTGAATTTGTTTCCCTTCATTGTAAAGTCGAGACAGTGACAGATGAGTCTGTTTCCATTTTGGATAGGTGACTTGAATAACTGTCTATGAATATGATTATAATAGGCTAGGTGATCAGCATGCTTTAGAAATCAGGGCATTTTGAAATGCACAAGTTTGGGCGACAAAAAAAGTAGACTTTCACTGTTAACGGTTTAGAATTAAAGGGACGTGAGATCCCTACCTTCCTACCATTAGGTAAAATGTAACAGACCATAGGCATTTCCTGCCCAACACTTTCTTAAAAACCCATAATAGTTATCATTCTGCTCCCTCTGCCAAGCAATATAAGTTCTCTTATAGTTAGAATATTTCTGCTAATATTTGATCTAAATTGTACACACTGCAAATTAAACTGATTCTTCTTGCCCTACACCTGATTAGACCTGGTGAACAGAACATACCTCTCCTCTGTGCAGATTTGTTTTCTTTTCAAAGACTAATCATGTTATATTTCATTTTCAACCTTAAATTCAGTTGGTTCAAAACTTCCTTGTAGATTATGCCTTCTAAAATTCTGTCAATCTTGTTTCTTTTCCCTGGGTTCTCTTCAGTACATCTAATAGTTACTAGTTATAACATGTATATTTTAAATACTATCATGGTTTGAACTAGAATGAAAAGAAACTGATCTGGAAGGCAGTCAGAGACGTCAGGACCTCCTACTCTCCGTGGTGCTGAAAAAGGGTCACGTAACAGGGAATAATTTATAAGTAACCATCCACCACAGAAGTGCAGTAAATTTTGGAATTCAGAGATAGTAGCTCCTATAGATACTTTGAGTATGATATATTGCAGCACAGGCATCTGGTTTGAAACAGTTATTGGTGGGGTACAAACTAATTCTCTCTCAGAAACTCACCATTTTGTGTCACTTTACCATAAATTGCTCATGACCCAAAGGGACATTTTGTTCCTGTAGGTTTTGCAATGTCTAGTGCCTACTAAGCTAGCATTTCAATTAGTATGACATGGTATCTACAGCAAGTGAAAACACCAAGTAAAATTTTTAAATGCAAACAAAGAGTAATGGATTTTATTAAAATAACTTAAGGAAAAAAACCCCAAGACATTGAATTAAAGGTTTGGCCCCAGTACTCCAAGGACCTGATTTTATTCTATCACAGAGTCTTTTGTGAAAGTCAGTACGTCAGTTTATTCCTATGTGTCTTATTTTGGATAAACAGGTATTTGAAAACCCACCTACCAAATTCAGACTTAAACCTTTCTGTTAGAGTTAAAATCTAACTCAGTGTATTTTTATTATTTGCTTTATGATTACCAGTATGGTAAATAAATCACTGGGTTTAGTGCTCTTCGGTTCAGATCCAATGCAAATGATTAAGTTTCCAAGTTGCACATATACTTCAACAAGTGATGTGTTGTGATAAATTATTGAGCGAAGAGCAGAAAAAATACCTAGTTTGCAAATCCTATTTAGTATTCTGTCTTTAGATAATCACCTTTTATTAAAATGCCAATGAAAACACATCACTGTAAAGTGAAAATTGTTCTCCAGTAACTTATAGCTGTAAAACAGCAATTTAGTCGTTTTCATTTACAGCACTATATCCTAACTGATGGGCCTCTGATAAAAACATAGATTAAGAAAAGCTTCCAAAATACTTTATCTCACAATGTGGAATGGTACATAAAATTAATAGCAGTAACATTACAAGGTAAAAAAATCACCACTTTAAAATACAAGATATCTCCAAACTATTGTACAAGATAATGAAACTAGGACATTTAGGAATACAGCAATATGAATATCCATTATAAATTATCATGCTTAGACCTATTTCGCAAAGTACCAAGATTTCTGTTGACTTCTTAGGACCAAAATTTAATTGAATTTGTCTTGAAAGAGGTGATGTTAGTCTGCACTATGTATGCCTTTTTAAGATTTGCTGATTAAATGTCCACTTTGTTATAATGAGAGATAAACTTATATATGGTTTTAAACTGCAAATTAAATATGTACCAAATTAGATAATGTCATAATTGTTTATCAGGTGGTCTTGATGACACACATTAAGTATTTCTTTTTGAACTATAACCTACCTGTATTGTTGAGGTTTGGAAATTGTATATCTCTATTTCAAGAGCAATGAGTTTCTATTAGTTTTCTTTTGATTATGAAATAGGTCACCTTGCATTCTTATTTCTTCACATGTATGGAGACCGAAACATTTAAAGTATCATGAAGGCACTGAAAAAAAAACCCAAACCCAACAAACCCCAAAACACAGTAGTTTCAATAGGGGCTTGAAAGACGTCTGGAGAGGAAAAAAAAAAGGTATATCTGTTAGGGGAAAAAAAGGAAAGGGAAAAAAAAAAAAAGAGAATTACAATAGAGGAGCTTTCTGGTCTCTGACCATTGCAAATTTTCCTATGCACTCATATAAATCACGAAGAAAGGAAGAAAGAAAAACTACAACCAAAGAAAAATCCCCATTATATCACATGCACATCTTTTCTTTTTTCCGTTTTCAAAGTAGGCTTAGAAAGAACAAAGGGCTTAGAACTGTTCAATGATATTATGCCAGGGAAGTACTGTACTTGGGGTTCCATTTCGCCACCTCAAAGAGGATTTAATTTAGCTGTCACAGAGTGCTTTTTAGTTTGTAGACAGGGTATGAACATGTTTGTTCTTTAAAAATAGTCCAAAACATTGCAGTCTTTGTGAAAAATTCTCGAAGCTTAAATAGGAAATAAATTCAAAGTCAAATTCCCTATTAAGTTAACCATGATGGTTGTTTCTTATTCCTCTGAGAACAGTATATCACTGTTCTACTGAGGCTAAAAATAAGCTTAATATAAAAATGAGTGCTCACTCTAGAGAAGTTTTTTGATTTTACCTGAAAGTCAAACAGGTCTTTAAGTTATACAAGGTCACTTATTCTAATTTTTTTTTTTTTTACTGGTGCCATTATTTTTCGATCTAGCTTAGGCTGAAGTTACTTACCTGGGCTGTGAAATACAGGTACATTATGAATGAGACTGACCTGATAAAGCTTACTTCTTTTTCAAACAGAGAGGTCATTATCTAAAATTAACACTTTCCCAGATATTTTTGTCTCCCAATTAATACAGAGGCATGAGATGCACTTGGCACAAGAGATAAGGCCATTGGTATTTTAAAATTACAATTGTCATATTTTAAATCTCATTATTTTAATCTTTAGCAAGTCAGGAACTGTTTACGCTTCACTCCATAAGCACATTTTCTACTTCCATTGAATATTCTATGGCAAAGCATATAGGTTGGGGGATGGACTCATCAATATGCACCTATTTACTTCCCTCATAATAAAAAAGTTAAAATCTCAGACTTACTGAGATAATAATACCACCATTAATGGATGAGACATGTTCACATAAATAAGTATAGCCCTTAAAAAATACAGCTTTTCAGTGTATCTCCAGGCTAAATGTACTTCCTGGGAGAGAAATCTGGTGTGTGTTTGACACTGAGAAGCCTGAATGAGTTGTGACCAATCCCACTGAGAATGGACGAGGTTCCTCACTTCTCAGTGTCTGTCTCCTGTACAACAATCTTTTCTGAAGGAAATGCAGCTGCCAACACCAGCCCTGTCTCGTCCGTCCTTTGGGCACTGGGGGAATGACCCCCTGCTGGCATGTAACCCAGAGCCTTCTAAGCAAGTCATTAGTTAGTAGGCAGCGCTTAGTTATCTCATGTTTCCATGCCTCAGATGTCCCAAAGAATTTATAGATCTGAGTTGTAAAAGCACGTAGTCATTTAAGACAAATATGGCTTTTATTCTATTCCTTTCTTCTTCCCTCCCTACCTCCCTTTTTGGCTTATGTCTGTGAAACTCCTAGTATTGTAATGTGATAACACAGAGCCAAAATGTACCAAGACAAACATTATTCCATGAGCCTTTTCTCTTTGATGATTTAGAGAAGGACAGTCTGTGATACTTTACAAAATAATGCTGTGATGGCTAAGAACCCTTGCTTTATTTTTGTACTTCCATCTTGGAAATGGTCAGGAAAGGAGAATTTGTTGTATGAGCCCGCTAAGAGTTGCTATCGCTAGAGCTGTACCACTACAGTATATTTGGTTTTGTAAACAAAGGCTAGATTTTAACCTGTGTCTTCCCTCCCTTTGTGTTTCAAAGCTCACTGAAAAAGACTTTTCAAGAAAAAAAAAAAAAATCGAGGTGGATTTCAGCTTGTGGTTTCTATCAGAAAACATTTTACTGTGGTACCAGGGGAAAATCATTAAAGACCTTGGATCATCAGTTTGGTTTACAGCGCTTTGCCATCAGTGATGACAAATTCAGATGAGTTCTCACTATGAAAATGGTTCTTCGGAAACATACTTTTATCTGTAAACTTGAAAATAGTATCTGTAGACTTGAGATTAGTGAAATAGGATGTATTTTCTATACATAGTTTTCTATGATGTTAAGCATGCTTTTATTGTTACTGTTGACGATGACACCATATAAGGGTAAGCTCACTCTAATATCCTGCTTCCAGTTAAGATGAAGGCTGAGCAACTATTAACTTGGTACATTACCATGAATTACTAGTACGCAAGGAAGAGTCATAGTAAATTTTGTTACACTGCGAGTTTTACCTGGTTTTTGGGGTATTAAATATTTTCTTTATTTGTTCTGTCTCTCTATTTTTTGAATGTGTTTCAATTGAAAAACTGTCACACAAAATATGCACTTTCTCTTTCCTATATAGGAACTAGAAGCAGGCTCTGAGACCATCAGTGGTGACAAGGTAGGTGCCCATGGGGTAAGCAGCAGTGCATTTATATCTTGGACTCAGCTGAATGAACATGCTAAACTAAATTCTTCACTGATGTAAATGGAATGCAGTTCCCACTGATGCTAAAAGAAACCGTGCCACCTGAGGACCACACATCAGTATTATCTGAAATCCTGTGGGGGAAAAACATAGGGTGTGACCCAGCACTTCCCTCATGATACAGGAGTAACTCTAATTCTATGGATTCTTCCTGTGCAGTGTCAGACTTGGAAATGTTAACATGCTTTCTATTGCGTTTATGAGCAGGTTTAAAAAATGACTATTTATTCTTCGTATTAGGGAATACACACACATGTACATATATATATATAACATATATGCACATATTTCAAGTCCAGCTGTAATCCTAGGCTTGAAATAATATTGGGATATGATTTTTATAAAATTGTATTCAAAGTTAATACATTATTCCATTAAGTTTACACTGGCTTAACTGAGAAATTTAGGCCTTAGTCTACTAATGATGACATAAATGAAAGTAGCTTCTCTGATTTACACGTGATAAGAGCCTGGTTCTATATCTCATTGTTGAATTTGTTGACTTTTTTTCCCCTCCCAAAAGACAAAATTCTTGCTTATTTGGAAGAGGTTTTTAACCTCTTGGCTGAGTGATACATTTCTGTTTATCAGCCACCCGCATCCCCTCAATGCATTCTGAAGGAAAAATCAAGGGATAAGAAAGTCCAATTTGAAATTCAATCAGTTCCCAAGTTGTTTGATGCAATGGTTTCCATTTCAACAGCTGCCTCTGTCTACTTCACGCGCATGAAGGAACCAGCTTCCTCTGGAGATCTGAAAATGTACAGTTGGCAGCTAAAATTTAATTTAAGTCTGGCCAGGTACAAGTTTATTGGAACTGGTCCCAGGTCTTGCAATTGACTTTTAACCCACTCGGAGCCTTCCTTTAGTGCCTAATAGAGCTGTGCACCGTGTGACAACTTCAGTGAAGTCCAGCTGCTGCCTTTTGTTGGTCTGTGCAAAATATTTTGAGCTCATAAACCACCAGCTTTGTGTTTGAGTGTCATTTGTAAGGAGTCTTCACATTAGTTATCCTCACAAAAAATACAAGTGATATATGCTGTTACAAACAACTATCAACTGCTTTCTGAAAGCTACTCTGGAGAATCCTCTTCACTTTCTTCTTGTATCCCTGTGTTTCACGATCCCTAATGCTCAACTTTTTGACTTTAAAAATTGTTTCCTTACTTTAGAAACAATTTGCAGTACTTCTGTCCACTCTGGTAATTGCTTGAATATCTGAGTATTCAAAATGATTCATGAAAATGAGAGGTTAAACAGTTTATCCCTTAGCAGAGGAAAGGAGTAGAAGGATTCCTTCTGTCCTTAGGGTTTGCTGTTGTGACAGGTAACGAATTCTTCTGATATTTGTGAACACTTGAAGTACTAAAAAAAAAATCCTCTATCACAAGGTCCTTCCTCATTTTAGGGCTGAGCTTCATTGGGTTTTTTCATACCATTCAGCGGAAGAAACAGCAAATCAAATCAGATTATGAGCAAAGCAGTGGCCGTCAGAAATTCAAAACTGAAAACACCACAGAATTTGTATATCTTTATTCCCTTGTCCTCCATCCTGTGCAGAAGAGTTCAAAATAACCATGTTATTGTAGCTCTGGCTGCTAGATAGCAAGCAGTCATCAGCTAAAGGCATATATTAACTTAATTGGTAGGCAAGGAGGTTGGTCTGAGCATCATCTGTGAGAGTAACCTTCTAGATTAAAGGGAAAAAATGGACATACTGGAAACCTTTAATAATAACACATGGTGTTTAGTTCATCCTTTCACAGTAGGTTGTCAGCTAGCCACAGGTAATGGAAGCAATTTAAGCTCACAAAGCTGCCCACACCTCTCTCTGCCTAGAGCTACTCCCTAGATCCGCTGGTATTGCATGTAGAACAAGAAGAGAATAAAGCAACAGGAGAAAGTTACTACCAGTAATTATTCATCAGAGCCCTTCCCCTTCTCTCATCTGTGACCTACAGCTTGAGAACTGGCAATTTTAAAGGTGGGAGAGATGGGAAGTCTGTATTTCTAGGTGAAGTTCATAGGTCTTTGACTCCTTACTTCCCACAGCATGGTACTATTACCTTGGTGATCTGAGGTATTTCATCAGATGAAAGAAAAGAGGGAACTTTCAGTAACTGAATTCCAGATCACTTGTTTTTCAAGAAAACAGTGGGCACAAATGTATAAAATATGAGTATCTGGGAACAAGCGAAATGAAAGAAGTTTTTCAGATTATTTTTCACTGGGAAACCAGGGCCAGAGATTGAGGCCTTGGTTTTAAGACCAGGCATGACTGAGTTTGGCTAAAACACAAACATCCAGAGTTTGTACTGTGGCTTACTTTGTGAAGTCAAACCCCATTGTTTTGACTGAAATACCAACAGAATCTGATCTCACTTTTTCTTTCTTAACATTGAAAAATAATAAACTTTTTTAATGCTGTCTAGCACTGAAGAAAAAATGGAAGAGTCTCCCTAGGGTAGTTTAGTACAGATGGTATGGGCTGGAGAGAGCTAAATCTAAATCTTTGGCCATATCTGACTCATTTTCAATTGGGTTGAGAGAGTTCAGGTCAGTGTAAGAATGGACCTGAACTTATGGGCACTTGTTTAGACCAAACATCCACATTTTCTGAAGTTTAAAAATCTTTCCTGACAGAAGTAAATAGGAACAGAAATAGTGGCTTGTTTATTTTTAATCCAGAGACATGGAAAGGAACAGAGATCAATTAGTAACACCATAAGACTATTGAGATCTGGAAAAGTACATTTTGTTGCTGGAGTAACTGTGGTGTAACTGAACAAAGCTCAATGATCTAACAGAACTAGGTGCTGAGAAACAATAAACTTCTGTTAAGAAAAAAGGGAGATGGTGATAGAGAAGGAGCTAAGTAAGCTTTAACTGTTTATTTAAGCAAGCACCCATCTCTTGTATTGCTTAAGGTTAATTTCTCGTTACTCAAGATTCAGCAAACTTTGTGCAATGCTTCACCACAATGTTTTCATTCACACATTCTGTGATACAAAAAATTATACTGGCATTTTATAACCTCAGAAATATTCTTCTCTTGTCTTGGGCTTTTCCATGTCATGAATATTTGCAAAGAAAAAGTCACATTTAGAATATGGCAATGGACAGACAAGGTTGTGACTAATAAAAACTAGATTTAATTGAATTCATTTGCTAAAGTTATCCTCCAAGATGACTGAGATACAGCAGCTTGAGCAGTGGGCCATATCTACTACATCAATTTGGAAATGGAATACTGTTTGTATCACAGTTGCTTTTAGATAATGTGTGCAATTGTCTGTGAAGAGCAGCTAGATAATTCCTGTGGATGACTCTTTTTGTATTTTCATTCAAATAAGTACTGCAATAAGCCTTAAAGATTGTTTCCTTCAGCCATTCCTCAATATCTTACTGTATGGAACAAAGTCAGTACAGTAATTTCTACAGATATATATACTAGGTAATTTTGCAAGATGAAACAGTATCATAATAGTGTAAAAGGGTATATTGATATAGATGGTCAGGAATTTATGCATGTAGGTTTTATTTACAATAATATAAGGTAAATCATCACTGTTGGGTTGAGAAAGATATGAGTAAGCATGCTGCTGTGTTGGTCAAGTCCAGCCCTAGACTATAGGAGACTAACAGGAGAAAGGAGACACTATTTAACCAAAAGAGGAATTATGCGAGTAGGAAAGTAAAAAGGCTTGGAAATAATATGGTCCTCATCTGTTGACTAAACAGGCTGAGAGGTGTGATGTGCTCAATAGTTTTAATAACTAGCTCTCTTACTGGGATGCTAGCAACAAACTATTACTGATGGAGGAATGTTGTTTGGAGGTATAAAAGAGGTTTGCATGTTCCAAGTAGAAATGTCATTGAAGAAATGGGCACAAATGTTGTATGTTTAATGAGATGCCTGAAAGGCAAGTAGGTAGCTTCATAGATTAGCATATTTAACTGCCAGAATTTGTACCACAGTAATCACCAAAGACCAAGCTAAAGACAATTATGCAAGGAGAAAGATGCACATTCCCCAGGCAAAAGAGTAGGGACATGGGATATGATTGATATCACCAGTTTTCAGTGACATTTTTGCTGGATCTTTTATCCACTTATTAGAATAATAAATTTCTGTGAAACTGTATTGCTTTGCATAGTGAATGCATATGTGTGTTTGTTTTCAAAAGAGAAATGAGTATATGTGGTACACCACGTGCTATGCAGAGACTTTCTCTGGCAATTTTCTGCTTAGATAAAAATTAACAAATGCTTTAGTTAGAGCAGTTTCTAGTTGTGTTTATAATTTCATTCCTCAGAGGTTCTTAACTATGGCACTTTACAGTACAGCATAGTGAAATTTATTCATAAAAGTGGCTCCAGTTTCCCTGTGGTTATCATTGTCTTCAAAAGGAAAGACTTCAAATTGTTCTAAAACATCAGCAGTAAATACTGTACTATTGAACTCAACTCTCTGTGATTAAAGAGATTACTATCATTGAGTAGCATAGTCATCTCTCTTAAACTTTGAGTTTCACCAAAAATAATGAGATGGCCTTGATCTCTTTTGCCCAGTGATATAGCCTGCAGGAATAAAAAAGGTTTACTTTGTGTGTTGAGAATGGGGAATAAAGTGTGTTACTTCAGACTGAAATGAATCTAGGGTTTGTGGTTGGATAGACTTTTAAAATTTGGATATAGCTAATTGCAACACTGCCTGTAAATTCCATGAAAACCTTGTGGTTTCAACCTCACCTCCTGAGATGTTGTGTCTGGCAGTTTGCTTGAGTTGCCTACAGAGTGACAAAACAGGAATATAATGTGCAAGAAAATACAGAGGTGTAACACAGGCTATCACAGGCAGTGTCTTCCATGTC
Organism: Strigops habroptila; assembly: GCF_004027225.2. Classification (NCBI taxonomy): domain Eukaryota; kingdom Metazoa; phylum Chordata; class Aves; order Psittaciformes; family Psittacidae; genus Strigops; species Strigops habroptila. The sequence goes on from NC_044278.2 coordinate 6,267,785, forward strand.
ACATGAAGGATTTTAATTGTGCAAAACATTACCTGAAATAACATCTTTTGCTGTACTGAATTTCTAGATGATGATATTTTTACTGAGGCTAAACCTATTTTGCACTCTAGTGAAGTATAATAGCTTGCAATTTTTCTTTGCTTACCATGTCTGCAGGGTATCCTGCCACAGTGAATCCTGTGGAAGCTTACCAACCAGTATGTGCCCCTTCAGAAGATTACCTGCATGAATATTTAAGGAAACTATTCTGTAGAGATCCATCACGTTGTTACTGTTTTAAATATTCTTTTGTAAATAACCTTATGCACCCCAGAGGAAGGAAGCATACTCAGTTACCTTCTAGAATGCATTTTCACTAAATGACACGGTGAAGGAAATAATGGTCAAGAACAGGCAAGACTTTTTTTTACTATAAGCTGGTCTCAGTAGAGTTTAATATGATTTTTAGCAGGTTAAGCATTTATGCTTGCATTCTGCATTTGAGTACTACAATTTCTGTGCAGTGCATCTTCTTTACATATATTGACTTCCCTTCCTAGTGGTGGCACAAAACTACAATTTCAGATTTTGGACTTTTGTGTATTTTTCATTTTTCTCCTAAAACGTTCTGTTCTGACAGTTCTGGTACACAGTGATTCACCAAGTTTTCTTACCCAATTCTCACCTATCCACAGATATAACACGTTTAGTCTTCTCCATCATTCTTTGCTCAGTCCCATTGAAGCTGCTGTCACTGCAACATTTTACTTTCTTCCATCAAGGCAGGCATGAAATTTCCAGTGGAGCGAATGCGAATGCTAAGGCAGCTGCATAGGTCAGTAGGCAGATGGAGGGGGGGAGGGTTTGGGAAAGCTAAACAGTTTGCGTCCTTCTCTAAAAGACAGCAAACCACAGGGCAGGGATCTGCAATCTGATGATTTGACAGTGCAATGCCCTTTAGTTGTTTGACTGGATTTACAAGTTCTGTTTAGCTGACAGATATTTTGGCTAATACCCTTCTCTAGTCGTTTTCCTTTTGACTATCTAAAGTTCTGTTTAAAAATTTAAGCAAGCTCTTGTTGTACAGCAAAATAAACAGCAAAAAAAGATTCCTCTTACAGATAGAAAACAATCTCTGATTATTTTTTTTTTCCCATGAATACAAAATACTGACCTAACAAATACAGTTTACTGAGAGTGCCAGTAAACAATCTGGGAAGTAAATAAGAGGATGTAGCTTTATTTTGTGTGGAAACTGCTCTTCCAAGCTTACAGCACACAGTCCAATATATCTTCCTCCCCCCACCCACCCCGGGTATTTTTTGCAATTCTCCTGACTAAAAATCCAATAATTAGCTTTTAAAGAAGCCAAATGAAACAAAGCCATAGCTAAATAAAAAAGAGTGTGAGAATATAAAGGAATTTGCACTAAGTGAAATTTTAGAGATTAAATATTTTTGAGTTTCTGAGGTGGCATTGTTTCAAATATACCGCTCCTAAAAGTTATATGAGAATTAACAGGTAGCTGTTTTAAATGGATAGAATCAATGATCCTGGAACAGAGATGGAAAGTTGTTTGTAATGTTAATGGCTATAATCAAAGGAAAGGAAAAGAGCTCTTGCCGGGATCACAGGTTGACTCTTCACTGAATTATACCTTGAAATCATGTGCAAAAATAATTGTTTCACTGGCCCAAGGTCTCCGCTTGAAGCTTTTGGGAAGGTACTGGCAGTAATGCATGTATTGCCAGAAGCAGCCAAGGTCAAAGCACTGAAAGGACAGACTGACTTTAGTTTTTATTTTGCTCCCTGTTTCTAGTGTATATCTCAGGTATCCAAAGCTATGTGAGGAAGTACGACTATGAATATCTAAAGATCCAAAATGCTGAACCTCAGGAAGTGTGTGGGATGAACCACAGATGGATAAGATGAAACTAAGTAAAGAACATGCTAGACTGGCTGTCAAGAAAAAAACAACAGCAACTTTATTACATATTGTCCTACATTCAGAGATGGCCATCAAAAGGTTTTACCAGGTGTGCTTGCATTAGCACGAGTAAGGTTTTGAAGTTCATCTTCTTACTGTCCTTCCTTACTGTGCATTGGTTTTCATCATGGAGCAGCCTCATGGAGTCCAAATGAGATTCATTTTGGGTTAAACTAAACCAAAACCCGTGCTCCAGGAATATGCCTGTTTGCTCCAACCAGTAATATGCACTAAGCTTCAAACTACAGTTAGTCTGAAGTAAAACTTCCCTGTGCATGTTATGAATGTATTTCAGGTCCTTAACAGCAACTTTTTCTGCTCAACAGATCCATTTCCTATTTGGCCAGACATTGCCATTGAGCTGCATTTCAGTAGCAGAGGAAGGACAGGATGACTTAGTCATTCTTACGTCTAATTTCTGTGATTATATGAAGCATTCTCTGAATTCGTGTAAAGCTTAGTGCAATAAAGATGTTTCAAGCATTTAGGCTTTTTGCAGGAGTTACTCAGGCTAAAAGTGAGAAAGAGAGACTGAGAGATTCTGATTGCCAAAACTTTCCAGGTATTGTTTTTTCTCTACTACTGGATTTGAATAGTCCTTAAGATGACGTTAATCGAAGCACTGATAAAATGTACTAGATAGGCACAGTGTAAAACACTGCTTTTGCTGGACCTGTCTGCCTTGTATAATCCCAGATTCTCAGCAGTGCAACTGTGCACAACAGAAGCAGCTAATAATTAATGCCTAAAATCCCCCCTAGCCATGCTGCTGCCCTGGGAACTCCAAAGCAACTGTACATACACTTTCAGAAGCTGAGTACACAGTCGTTTGGTGTGCACAGGGAAGCGGGTGGAAACAGAACGAATGGCACTAAGAGCTACTGGGATTGCGCCGCTTCAAGACATCCTACAACGGCATTTGAACAATAACTACTGATCACTTTCCAGAGCAGCAGCTGTAGATGCTGAAGTTTCATAAATACATTTTAGGGTTTGGTGTGTATGTGTGTGTTTGTACTGCTGCACTGGGAAGATATTTCACTGGTTAATAAATGAATTGATAAGCCTACGTCAATCTGTATGTGGGAAAATATTTATATAAGTTACTATTCATAGGAAGCTACCGACAGCAGTGTGAGCGGGCAAGGCTGAAGTGCAGCTATAAAAAGCAAATTCTGTGTGTGTATGTCTAGATTTCAGTCACAGGAGAATAACCGGCATCTGCTAGTCATTTGGGCCCTTGAACCAGGAGAGATTTAGCAGATTTAGTAAGCGTGATTAATGAAATATGGTATATATGCTGATGCCCCTAACTAAAAACAACTTTAACCCTTAGATATTTTTAGAATGTGTTCTTTACTGGCCATAAAAGAACCTGAATGATGTCACAGCCGCTGACACTTTGCAGAACAGGCACACAATGATTAACAAAAGTTTCAGTATTGGCAAAATGACTTAGTGATAACAATCTTTGTTACATATGTCCAAAATTTTTCCATATCTATATCTAAAAACCCTACCTATCCATATCTATCTGTAATCCATTCATACATTATTTTTTTGGATAATAACATACTGAGCAAAGTTCACTATCAGCTGTGAATGCATGATAAAATTGATGTAAAGCCACAGAATTCACTGTACTTTTTAGAGGAGCTGTCTGATCAAATGACAGATTAAAATTGAAATCAAAACCTAATTACTAGGCCTTCATTTCCCATTAGATATATACTATTGGTGGCAGATATCCCATTTAGAAAATAAGTCAAGGACATAGGCTGGGGCTTTTCTCTGTATAATTACTGTTCTGCATATCAGTTCTTGAACAGAGCTAGTCACAAGAAAGCCGCCAAGTAATGAAACTGTCTTCCTCCATACAGCAGCTCTAAGCACAATGTATTCAAAGTGCATATACTTTGAAGTTCTCTGAACAATGGTATTGTTAAGGGTGTAGGAACTAAATGCTTTAACCTGTCATATTCCTTTTCTTGTGTGCAGCAGCACTTGAGAGAAATAAACAAGAATCAAAGCAAAATAGGTCTAGTAAGAGAAATCTGTGCCATGGGTGTCTGTTAAAAACACATTCCATTAGTTACTAATATGCTTGTGAGTGTAAGTGCTCATCATATCCATTCTATTGAAAAATAAATTGAGGAATAAAGAGTGGAAATAGTTTGGTCATGATTATAAAATGCAATTCACTGATTTAGATAATCTTATATATTATGTATATATTAAAACAACAAGGTTTTCTGGTCCCTTGATTGCGATCCATTTATTACCATGTGCTGTTGCACACAAAAAGCAGTACAACATAGCTGTAATTCTACTAATAAATTAAAATTACAGCTAAATTATCCCAGCTACCATATTTTAAAGAAAACAATACTATCTAATTACATACATTTGAAATATAATAGTTGTATCATTAATTACATGAGCTAGCTGTTCAGTTTCCCATCAGAAAAAATAGAATTGGTGTGGGGATTGTTGACAGTTCACTTAAGTACTTAATAATTTAGATGTTATTAATTATTTTTTACTCTTGGCACACATTTGCAACAGCATGTAAGTAAACCATCTGCTAATGGTATAAAGAAAGAAAAAATGAAACTATATTAATTAAAAAGACTGCGATTATGTCAGCTTCGAGTCTTTATTTGTGTGTTGATGCCCTGTTTCAGCAAGGACCGGTCTTTGGCTGTGTTCTTGCTCAGGACCTCTTGAATGCAGTAATGTTAAACTCTTCCCAGAGGAAGGAAAGGGATTAGAACAAGATATTACTTGCACAGGCCAAAATGGTAAAGGGGAAGAGAAATAGAAAGCTATTCATTTGATTCTGGTTTATGGATTGTTCTAGCCTGATAGAGGAGTGGCCTTGGTATTAACATAACTTTAAATAAAGCTTTAAATTAAGTACTGGTAGTGACAAGCACAAGTGTTCTGGGTTTGACAGGGTCAACGAGATTTTTAGGTACTCTGCAAATGATGTTTTTCGGTTGCTAACTGTGGGCTTCTTTATAATACCGTGGTCTGTGTTCAAGTCGTGGACTCTCATAGTTTAAGCAATTGATGTTGTCATCAAATTTATCCTGGGTGGTAGAAACATTCTCCTCAACACTGGAACTTTTTCTTGGTGACTTCAACAAAACTGACAACAAAGTACTGGTGACAATGCCAAAGCATCTTTGAATAAATCTGAGTGGGAGTGTTCATCCCTCTGCAGAAAGCTTCTTCCTCACATAGACCAAAAAGAATGATGGAGTGCGCAAGGGGTGTGTTTGTGTAGGGGTGCACGTGTGAATGTGACCACAGGGTCTGGAAGCAAATTTCAAGGATTTACATTCTTCCTCTCATGATGACATCAGAAATGAACTTGTCATTCAGCTCCAGTTCAAGTTGACAAGAATATTTGCATTCAGTAAGACAGGTCATAGAAGCCATTAATCTTTTATTCTGTGGGGAACATTTATTTAGCAAGACAAAGCAGGTGCTCTTGCTGACAAAGGCAAACAGAAGCTGCATTTTAGTACCAAAAGAACAAGCCAAGGAAGTCAGACACGAGCTGCAGCTATAAGAGGAAGGAGACATGTTCTTTCATGTCTCAGGCTGCAGATCATAAGCCTCCTAGCCCAGTATCCAGTAGGAGGTCCCTGGGACACCCAGATACTGCAACTTTCCAGTCACTTGCTTTATCTTTTCATTTTCAGGCTACATTGTTGCTAATCTTAAAATGTATTTGTTGGTATAATTGTTTCTTGATTAATTAAATCGCTAAACCTAAGAATTCACAAATCTCATACACTTATCTGTACCATGCCAAAATTTTAGTGCCCCAAAATACAGTTTCAGATACAGCTTATTAGCTGGTCACTATAAATAATGTTAGAATTTTGAAAGCTGTTCTACTTATTTATGTGTTTATACAAATATTTTTATCTGCTATTTGAATAGTTAAGGCTCTGCTAGGGGTGGGGCAGGTGAGAAGAAAGCTATCAAAAGGAATTTAAGCATGCAGTGCAATGTCTAAATGTCTTTGAAAGCTTTGATAATGTGGGATATCCGAAATCACACATCAAGAGCCTAGTACTTTAATGGCACAATCTGTAAATAAATAAACGGTGCTAAAACATTTTCTTTCTTTAGGAAAAACTAATAGGAAACATCAACTTAAAAGAAGAAAAATATTCAGGTTACCATATGTCTGTTTATGGGAGCTAGAAAAAATTAAAAGGCCTTGAACAGTTCACCCTGGAGCAGAGCAACACTCCCCTTTATTATCACCTAGCTAGTTTTGAAACAGGCTTACTGTTTTATATTTGGTAGGTACCTTTACTTCCATACACAAACCAATTGTTTTGCCAGAGGAATTTAGGTGAGTTTGTATTTCAGTGATGGGACGACACTGTTGTTTTCTCTTGCCGTCACCATGCCAGATGATTTCCACTTAGACAAAGTAAGATGTTTCCTGTAGCAAATTAACATAAATGTATATGTAATGTGTGTGAATGCAGTTTATTACATGAATATATTCAGCTTATCTTTCCTTTGAAAATGGAAAGAACAAATAACAAGCAGTTATTTTCCTGACAGATCTTGGGCACTTATGTCTTCCTTTTCTTGCGCACAGACATTAAGCTTCTCTCCCTGTTTGGTGCAAGCCCTTATCAGTATAGACACTCTCCTGGTAATTGCTGACATATAAACATGCGTTACTAATATTGCTTCAAGTTACCCATCCCCAAGCCTGAAACAAAGTGTATCTTTTCTCTCCTCCACCATGATTTTTTGTGGGCCTTATTTATTGTACAACTAGCTAAAATTAAACACATTAATGGGATCTATCAGTGAGCACAGAAGTTGTATTTTATTTCCGTAAAAACTCATGAATCTAGTTCATGTCAAAATGCTGGTTAAAATAAATTCTCTGTAGTTTTAATGCGTTTTAAATTAATAGAGTAAAACTACTTTGCCTTGACTAACACTCAGATTAAAACTAAAACTGCCTTGTCTTCACTAGGATTGCATCATAGTATAGTATCTTGTCGAATTTTTTTTTCCTGATTTAATAGTGCCAGCATTTGTAAGGTGGTGATACCCTCATGGTACTCTGGTTTGAAGGAGCTAGATCAGTGGCAGACATGAACTTTTTGCACATATAGTCATGGTAAAGCACAAGGGGTTCTCGTAGGACCAATGAGTTTGTTGGTGAAGCTGAATTGGTGCCTGTAGTCAGCAAAAATTATTTGGGTGTGTTCATAGTGTCTTTTACAATGGTGCTAAGTATCTTAATTTAATTGGAAAGCATTAAAAAGAAGGATTGTATTTACAGTACAGAGTTTGGCAGCACAGTTGCAGATTATAGCAGCATCACTGCTTAGCTTGATAAATCGTTGTCTGCTAAGATTCAGAATAAACTGACTTAAAACCTGCCTCAGTCACAAAGCATAACAACTTTGTGTCTGTGGGTTTCAGTACAGATGAAAGAATTGTACAAAACCAACTTTTCTTCCTGATCATTCAAAAAGTAATATATTCAAAAAAGGCACAAAAATTGAATCCTATAATAAAAGTAAACTGATCTTTAAAAAAAATTTAAACACCTACTCAAAATAGAAATATTTCTCTCTAGATTAGATGGTGTTATTTGCTGTTCTTGTTTGTCGTTGAGTTAGTTGCAGGAAAACTGTCACTCATAGCAGTCCTTTATTATTTATAAAAAAATCAAGAAGGAAATCATTATACTCTAGTATCACTGCAATAGGAATTTCTATTACCTAGTTATGGATAGACTTTTTTCAGTACATTTAGAAAAGAGAACCACCTTCTCATGTGTTTGAATGATTATTTAAAATGCTATATAGCTGCAAGACTTGGAAGAAAATGTATATAGGTTTTTCTTTTCAATTTTCTCAGTCTCATTTCCTCCCTATTCTTTTCTTGTTTCATTTTACAATTCAGATTATTTAAGTTGCCAAAAGAACTGAAGGAAAGTTCAACTAACTAGTGCAGAGTTAGTGGAATAGTGTGTGTGTGTGTGTGTGTGTGTGTGTTTGTGTGCAAATTTCTTCTTAAAGGGTTTATTGAAGAACTGCAGAGCTGTTAATTCCCATGGAAGTTTCAGACAATAAGCACTTGACATTTTAGTTGTTTTCTTAATTCATTTCTGGTCATGGGACCACAGAGCCATTATAAAATATGATTGCATCGATATGGCGTTTTGTTCAGGTAGCTCCATTTTAGAATACAAATAAAAATTTCTGTGTCTGTCAGCTAAAATTGAACAAGCCATATAAGAAGTGTGTTAGTTCACTGAATTCTCAACAAAAGCTGAAATTGATAAAAGTGTGCCCAGGGAGATATATTTTTTTCTGTAATCTCTTGTTTCTGGGTGCTTCAACTTATTACAGACAATTATGTCAGATTTCTCTTACTTTTGTATATCTGTGCTCTAAGAGACACACAGATAAGGCATTTTCTATTTTATAGGAAATGAATTTTCGGTGGGTGAGTGAAAGAATCTGACTTTTCCATACTGAACATTACTGGATTTTCCCATTTTTTTTTTATTCAGTGTCCCTTTTCTTTTTCCAAAGATTAATGTAGAATTTTCTCTTTCTGTTATTGGATACTGTACAAATCAGCCAATCTGTTAGCTGCTGTTGACCAAGCCAGCCGTCTTTCAATGTGAAATGAAAAAGAATATCAAAAAAGTTATTTGAGATGCATGTACTAGAATTTTCTTTAACCAAAATAATCATAGGAGGACCTCCAATATTAGCATTATTGCAACCAATACTGTGGACATAATTCTTTTTGCTTTTACACTGGAATAACTAAAGTCAATGCATACATAAGAAAATAATAAAGCATTAATTATATTTTCCTTTCCAATTTAAAAATAATGTAAACTATATCACAGTTTCTTTTGCATTATGCTGATTGTGTGAGCAATCAAATCAAATTTGGTAGCTCACAGAATTGTTTTAACTTGTAGAAGGTGGGATTTACCAGGCTGGTGCCTCTGTTCTGACATTGTAAAAGGCAAGGTTTGAGGGGTCGTTTGAGGATTCCTTCCACCCCTGCCCACCTGTGTCATCTAACAAAGGACTGGCTGGAATTTTGCTGCAGATGATGTGTGAAATAACCAGCATGTGTCCCACCTGTGTTGGATTGCCTAAGGACAGTGACCTAAGGGGTCGCACATACCTAGCCAAGGCAGCATGCAACAGATTATTTACGCTATTGTGATATAACTGTGGCAGCTACAACAATCTCAACAGCAAAAACATTGTAATCAAGGTAAATTTGTTTTGAATTGAATGGAATTATTCAGATTTGCACAAAATTTCCTCTGTGCTGGACCTCATTTATTGATTTTGTGTCTTAGACTTAACTACTGCAACTCCGTGTAAACTACAGAAATCTTTTTCTGAGGAAGGGCATAAAATAGTGGGCACTTTGATGGCCCTGAGCCAGACTCAAAGGCACTTAATCACCACTGAGTTAAGGTGCTAAATAAAGTAATTCTCATTCCTACAATGACAGGATATCACTGTAGCATTGGTAATATGCTATTCTATATGCACCAAGAAATTGTTAGTGTCTGATACAGTTATGGCCTTGTGATATTGAGTATCTCATTCCTGATTGCCAGTCTGTGGCAATATAGATACTCCTAATTGCATCCAAGTAGTGCAGAGTTGCTTAAATCCTCACTTCTTAGTCATATTACATACAGATTGCATCCACTCTACATAGTTTGTCAACTTTAGGCTGTGTGTGTCTTTTGCTTTTGTTTTTTCTTTTCAAAATGCATGCACCAGCATGAGGACTGTGCTGCAGCTCATCAGAATGCTGACTTATAGCATCGAATCGAGGACATGTCGTATGCGCAAAAGGGTGCTATGACAGCATGTGGAAACACCTGCAATTGTAAAACTGTGTCAGATGACTTTTGAGGATTGTGTGTGGTTGAGAGAGCCAAACCTGGAGCAGTTGCATTGTGTTGTCCATTTGGCAGCCCCCAGAGTGAGTAATCTAGGATATATGTTTGGATTTTGCGAACAAGTCATCTGGTATATGGCAAAACAAATTGTATATGAGAGGGCTAACATGAAACGTGGGTAATGAGGCAGTGGGACCCAGAAGTGATCTTGGCATCAACTTCACAAGAGCAATGGGTCAGCTTGTTCCTCTCATTGTTCCTACATCCTTCGCTTCAGATGATTTTCAGTTGTCAACTCCTCTCTTCTACTTGCTGCAATAGCCACTTAAGCAACACAAATTTCAAAAGCCTACTAGTCATGTGGAAGTGTAAAATCGAAAAAATCTCATTAGTGTTCCTGAAAATCTCTCCTGTATTAGGAATGCCTTTGCTTCTTCTAGCGATATGGCAAAGGATTAAGAAATAATCTCTTTCACTTGAATACTTTGTGTTGGAATCTTGTCTCAGAGGTGCAGTTTGGTGGTTACACATTTTCTATTTTGATGCAAATAATTTTCACTTAATTTTGGTCAGAAGCCTATTCTTCCCATACTACATCATGCTGGGTGCTGAAGAGATTGTCATCTGTTCTTACTTTTTTTGTTCTTTTAGCTAGTTGTAAGGCTTCATATGGAAGTTTGCAAGGTTACAGGAAAGGCTATGTGGAGGAATGTGGCATGTAAAGACTTTTCAGAGTTGTCTTTTAGATTCCTTGTTTTGTAGTATGGTAACATTCAATCACTGAATGAAATAAGGTCTGCCTGTCTAATTGAGATTTGGGGACACAATACTACAATACTTGTTTCTGTATCTTTCTTCTGTAAATATGAAATAAATATAAATATATAAGGTGATGCTGTAGCGTTTACAATGTAATGGTCCTTACTTTACATCAGGATACACACCATGCAATTTGACATTCATATTATAAGCTCCTGCTGTTAATACTGCTTGCATCTGGAGTGTAATAACCGTACATTCCATATTATAGAACAGTCTAGGAGTTGTGATCTAGGAAATTCTAGTAATAATATTGAAGTAAAACCTCTATGGCAGGAGAAATTCTGTTCTGCTGGTAAGAAATACTATTTTTTTCCCAAAACCATGGTCACTTAAAAAAGCGTCAGAGATTTTAGACTGCCCTGGCAACTCAGTCATGTCAACAGGAATCTTTCCACTAAATTCAGCCTTGTTACAAGCAGTGATTTCATGGTGGGGTTTCCTAGTGCATGCAAAAGATCAGGAAAAGTTGTCATTATTATTTTCAAAGCAATAAGTAATTTTATAATAATTTCTTTGCCAATATTTGGAATGTGTTTATTTTTTGAAGCTGTTGCCATTTTTCAAGATTTCAGTGGTATCAACTCTGCTGCCAGATTTCTGCTGAGAGACTTGCCAAAAGAGAAGATTTTGGAAAAAAAAAAAAGGGTCTGGAACAGATTAAAGAGTCCTTGAGGTTTAGAACCCAGCCACTGGAAAGGCTTTTCTTAGTCTTACTATCTTTCAGACTTTTAAAGAGGATTAACCCATGACTATGAATGAAGTTCAGTAAGTGGAAAGAGGAGCAGAATCTTTGCATTGTAACATCTAAAAATGAATCTGTGTCATTTCTTGGACTCACGTGACTGAGGGGGATATTTCCCTCTGCTCTTAGCAGTGGAAAGATGGCTGTATGTGTCCTTTTCCCTTCCTGCTTTTCAGTTTCAACAGATTGTAAGCCTCTACTGAGAAAAAAATATAGCTAAATTAGTATTTCTGTCATTTAGGAATACAAACGTTAAGTGTGACTGAAAATTGAAGGTAGCCATTTTCTCCTGTTCTTCTGTCTTTTCTAAGTACTTAGCCATTATTGCTAAGTAGATCTGGATCTTTCTCAATGTATTCGGGCATTCAGCGGATGAGGTTCTGGAATACCAGCAGCAGCCCAAAGCTACAGGGAAGCAGAGGGTTAGCATGGTGATAAGCCTTTCTGACTCTGTGCTGCCCTGAGAGTTTTATGAGCCCTTAGGTGTCATCTAGTTGCCTAAAGGCGGATATGCAATACAATTACTTCTTACAGATACTGCCCATGCGCTGTAGCTCACCTCTGAATCTGCTCCCAGCATTCCATCTAGACCAACATTCCTGGGTGGCTGTTTTACCTCCAGTTCTCTACTTCTTTCTCCCAGGCTTTACACTCCATTTATTCACTGTATTTGTCTTACTTAAAGTGAAAACAGTACATTCTTGCCAGACACAAAAGCAACTAAAACATGATGATCTAAGTTACTGCATCTAATGCAAACAAATTCTATTTATTTTGCTTTCCCAGTTTCTTTCAGCATAGCTTTCATCTCACCTTCCCATTTACCAGTTCATCTATTTCTGTCTCCAAGTCACCTCCTTAAGCAATTTTCTTGATGCACTTGCTCCCCTTTGGGAGACAACTTCTTGGTACCATCAGTTCTTAATTTTGTAGATTGTGTTTGCCTTCATTTTTTTCCGTTTTTTAATTGTTTTCAATTAAGCAAAATGCGGATTGAATCTGTTTATTTAATCTTTTTCAAAACTCAAAACCTTTAATTGCAGTATTAATTCCCACTTGTGTCATGTAATTTCTTACAGCATGCCATAGCTGTGCTTAGATAGGAACAAATGGTGCTATTATTAGGAAGCAGTAGCTTGCGTGTTTTTAGTAGGGGCTGGTAAAAACATTTCACAGCTGTAAATGAACCTTTGACTTAAAACTTTAGCTAACTTAATTAAACCATTAAAGTTTAGACAAAGCATCTTGCTCTTTCTAGGCACCTCATGAGAACAGGGTTGTCTCAGGAGATTCCCAGTACTTTCAGAAGTGTGACATATACATTTCTCATCTCTCAACTTGCTGCAGCACAAAGAGCACTTATGAAAGATAACAAGGGGAAAAAAAAAAGAAATAGGAAGTGTCTTGAGACAAAGTTGGCTTGAATTTTGACTGGAAATATCTGCTGGTTTCCATATAATCATTGTTGTCTGGTAACAATCCAGGACTATAAAGATGTCATTTAAATTTTGCAATTGCATGTTCAGTGATTTTCTGTAAGATTGGTGGTTATTTTTCTTCTTGGGAAGAGCAGGTTTGTCTCAATCTTCCATGAACCCACAGTATCTTTATTTTTTTTTTGGGGGGGGGGGTGTGGTGGTGGTGTGCAAAATCTAAGCAAACATTGGTAAAATTTTCTAAATTCCAATTGCATCGCTCTTTTGGTAGTCATGATTATAACCAGATTGTATTACACTGTTATGTTATATTAACTATGCTTGTTATTATTATTTGTAGTTCTCTAGTAATAAAAGCACCTGGTGGTGGTTGGTTGGTTTGTTTCTTAGTTTGTTTCTGATTTTTGTCTCCATGGAAAAAGGCGAAATTCCATTTCTTTTGTTGTTGTTTCTATGAAAGGCTATATCCTGCCACATATAACTTACTTTGCAACTAATTCTATTGACATCTGTTGAAATTTTCATGAAGGTAATCATCTTGTATAATACGAGTTTTTCTTTAACTGATTTCATAGGTAGTCCTGCTGCTGTCATTTGTGATCCTGACTTAACAGCTGTCGGCTACTCAAAATAAATTACTTTATTATTGTTTAGCTTTATGATTACAGCAGTTATCAGAGTGTGAACAAACACTTGACCATTAAATTATTTCTTAATGTGTGCTCAGGTTGTTTCAGGATATGAAACTGGAGCTAGATTTTAGTGAGGCTGTTGCCCAGCTTTTCTGAAAGAATGGATTATCAGGTTTAGCTGATAAACGAATGCAGTTCCAGTGGAAACAACTCTTGCATTTGTAGCTTCTTTGTTTAAAGCAACATTTTACATTTGATACTGCCTTTCAGATATGTGATCTCACAAACTGATGTTCATTTTAGTTGAGTTAAACAATTTTCTAGACATTCAGTTTCCCCTATTTAAAAAATAATATGTAACAAAACCAATCACAGTAGCTAAAAAATATTTTCTTCTGTTTTCCTATTGTTGAATTAAGATTACTGAATTTATATTCCAGCTTGAACAGAAAATATATGCATCTGGTTTTAAATAATACTACAAAAAAAATCCTCTTTGACACTAGCTAATTCTGTCTCTGATCTGCTGTTGCAAATCCATATTTCTTATTTTTTTAGCCATAAACTTTAAACCAGTCTTGTTACACAATGCTTAGTCTACCATGAGCTTGCAAACTGCCTCTGACGCCAACTATATTACTCACAATTGCTGTTTCTTTCAATTTCCAGATTCTTTCTTCTGTTAAATGAACAATAAAAGCTAATGCCTGCCACTTATCTTTTACACCTGTGTAGTATGTTACCTAAAGCTGTAACTGAATTCACCACTTCCAGTTTCTACGTTCTTTTCCTTCCTTTTTGTTGGCTTTCAGTCTCTGCATCAAAACTTCTCATTCTTCTCCAATTTCAATTCTAATAGTGAACACTAATGAATTCAGTGAACACTGAATTCAGATAGTGAACATTAATGTGGAACATCATAAGATATGTCTAAGGATGTTAAGTCATGTACCATATCTTTATTCTTTTCAATTATAGCTGCAAGATCATTAGCAATTACCAGTAATTGGGGGGTGGGGAATGGGAGTGGGACATGGATGGATGTGATTGTAATTTCTTGGAATTCTGTTACGTATTTCTGTCTTAATACAGTAGTCAGTTATCCAACCCTTTATGATCAACATAACTTAGACAATTCAAGTATTTTCTAGTAGCTGTTTCTACACGCAACATGTATCCCATTAAAGATGCCCTTTGCTACATTAAGGGACTCAGGTTCTTAATTGCTTGATGAATCAACAGTGCTTGGGACATTTGAGTCACTGGCAGAATCTAGAAATATAAGCTTCATATTTTCCAGCTAAAGGACTCAGATTTTACTTCATGAAAAGACAGCTGCTTCCAGTGAAGCTGTATTCCATTGAGTGACTGGCTATATAAATCAACATTTTTTGCCCTCTTCCCCTTCCCCCAAGCTTAAACTCTTTGATATCTTTATCCAAAATATAAGGTTAAATTGAAAGTGTTACCCTAGTTCCTCCAATGACTTGAAATGTAATTATCCTATCCCCCCGCTCTATCAGTTCTCACAATGCTTGTTCCCTTTCAAAGTCCTGCTTCACCAAACAGAAACATTGCTGTGTTTCATAGCAAAAGCAGTCCAAGAGGAAAAGAACAAGAAGGCAAGGCGACTGAACCACATCTCTTGGCAAGCGTGACTTGCTAAATACTGCTAATTTTACATGAAAGATTTTTTACTATTTTCAAGGGGACAACATTCTCAGGAATTTTTTCCTGGAGGTGACATTTCAGTGCCATTAGTGAACATTTAAGAGGCTGACTGTAGCATGTTTTTGTGTTGCACATTGAGTTACTGTTATGCAGAGCTGAGCATGTGGTGCCAAGACACCAAACAAAGCGAACATTTATCAGAATTCTTGGCTCTGAGGAAGTCTAGAACTTCATACCTGAAAGAATCATATAGGTTTTGCTCCTGCCATCATTCGGCACATAGAACTTAAAAGTCCCTTACCTGCTAAAAGTGTGTATGATAGCAAAAGTATGGTTCCAGTCTATAAGTATGTGTAAAATGGCAGACTGCGTGTAAATTGTCAGCTAAAATTGCTGATGTGTGCTCAGTCTTTTCCTTTCCATAATCATCCCTTCTATTTTATTTTTTTTTTTTGTTTGTAATCTTTCCATCATCTCTAATTATTGGCAAAGTTTGTGAGACTTGTTGTTCATCTTGAAGTTGTTTCTCTGTGTCTGGCTGATATTCACTTGAAATATGTATTTGAGGTATCCCAAGGGGTCAAGGCATCAAGGGAGGGCAATCTATTGATCAGGAAGAATGTCAGCATAGGTAGTACAAAAAAGTATCTGGTAGACCCACAATTTTAAGAGCTCCTCCAACGGTCAACAGAACTGTAATTGACGATGCAGTATCAGTCACCACATCCTAACTCACCTTTCTGCATTCTCCTTCTATAGCCTAGCAACTGACAACTAAGATACTTGATCATTAATATAGGAGTGATACACTGATGAAAAAGCAAGGGTGGAATAACAAGTGCAAGAGGGACATAGAAGTACAGAGAAACCCTGTCCTGACAAGATACAAAGGGACCATGGATTGGAGGCAAGAAGAAACACAGACTCCACAGAGGCAGCCAGAATTCTAGGATTAAACTGTGGGAGACCAGAGGGTAATAAAAGCACACTTAGCACAGCCATAAGGGAGAGCAGGCAGAACACCGTTTTGGGGAAAATGGAGGCACAGGATATTCCTGCAGTGAGGGAGATTATGAGGAACTGCAAAGAAGTGACAAGGAGAACAACACAACAAAAGCATGCATGGGAAGGCTGTGCTGCAAAGCACTGCAGCATCTTTATCCTGGTGTCGCCATGTAAAAGCCTGGAAGTTATGGAGCACCCAGAACTAAATGAGCTGAGATAAATGTTAATCTAAGGAAACCATAGCCATTATATGAGTACCTCTCAGTTAGCGTCACAGATTAGCTGCCTATACCCACTGGAAGTGTGTCACTTCCCAGAGGATATTTTTCTGTCTGAAGAAGTTCTTGTGACTGTAGTAGTTTATTCCTGCGCAGGAGATGCAGGTGTTAGTGCTGGTCCAGCAATTTGGACAAATGTAAATATCTTTCAGTCTCTTTGAAGACATCTAAACTGAGCAGTCAGGACAGTACAGTGACTAGAAATTCTTACGGTATGAAGGGCAAAGTTTCGAGCAGAAAATAGGGATTGTTGGCATTCTACTTTTCCATGGCAGGAGGTACCTCTTCCCACCAGTGGTCTTAGTTGGCATCACAGTTATACAGTTTTAATATTGATGTGAAAAGTAAGAAGTTATGCAAGATGTCAAATCCACATTTCCCTCTTCCTGGGAAATTTACTAACTATTTTATTTAGCATTAAAATAGTGTACATTTTTGCTCCTACTTACTACTTTAAAAGCAAGATACAGTTTCTATCAATCTGTTTCTCTTTCCATTTCCCCAGTATATCCACTGCCTAAAAACAGAAGGTAAAACCGATTGCTCATAGGGGGAAAAAAAAAGAACCCCAACCAATCAAACAAACAAAAACTCCCACATGAAAACAGGAGAATCCCTTCATTTTCAGTATGGTTTATGTTTCTCCTTCTTACAGATAATCCATAAAACTAATGCTAGACTCCTTGTGGTTGAGCTGTAAAATTGTTCATGACAGAGCAGTGCAAAATGTTTTACAAAACGTGAGTGGTATTACCTACCACTCTGCCTGAGTCTCTCTGCCTGCAAATGTTTTCTTCCATCTGATTAATCCAAATCAAGTTGCTTAAACCTTCTGGCTTCTCTGGAAGACGTAAGGATTTCTGATGTTCCTTTCCTTTCATCAAATGTCTGCAATTCTGTTCTGCTGTTTTTACAGAAATATCTAGCCTCATCAGTGAAGTTTATAACCCTAGTGTGATTGTAAAGCTAGTAATATTCAGAATAAAACTTCCCATGAGACTAAGACACTCCTTTTTTTAGAGTGTCTCAAATGCAGGATAAAATAGACAACAGGTCCTGTACCAGCCCTCTTTTCTGAATTTTCAGTACCATGTTTTTATGGTAAATTAGTACTTATTGTTCATGGTAAATCTCTACACTCTAATAGTAATTAGATACGATTTACGCAGTTCCATAGTCTCTGTATTGCAATACTGTGAGGTTGGCCTCATTTGCTTCATAGTCATTTATACATATTTATAGCCTCATCAAGAATGTTATATATTTTTTCAGATATTGGTAAGTAGGTTTAGGAATGATTTTTATATTTAGAAGTTTGAGGATCAAGCAAGATAATCTACAGTAATTGAAAAAATACAAACAAAACTACTTAAATGCTAGAAAGGTAAATACCTGAGGTACCATTTCAACTGTATTTACACAGTATATTCTAAAGCACAGGAACACCCAGGCGTAATGGTGATTACAGCTTTAATGAATTATTTTGATTGCTTATTTGTGAAGCCTCCCTGTTTTACATTAAATTCATCAAAACTATTTAAGTATCGATTGAAATCTCTCAGATGCATGGTAATCCCTTTCTTTATTGTCTTCATCGGTTTCTAATGGCACATTGTTACAAAAGCAAAAAGACCAGGTTTAGCTCTAATTATTCCTTGCATCTCTCTGCTAAATATGTGCTCTTAGCTTGACTCGTTGCTGTCTCATGTTGCAAGTCAGTGTTTTAAGGATTGGGCTTTAAAAGGAAAAAATATCCCACTGAAATTTCATTGCCTCAGAACATATGTTCAGACATTTCTAACAGCACTCAAACCAAAGAAGAAAATGTCCTTAAAGGAGGCACATATCTTCAAAGTGATCATCCTGAAGCTACAACTTGCCTCTGTTTTAGAGCAGGATGTTTATTTTACGCGCTTGTGGTCTCTTTGTTACCCATTGTGACCTCTGAAATGGTAATATACGAATCATTTACTATTGTATTTTTAGCTGTTACTACACCCACGAGACTTTTTATTATCAGCAGGAGTGGAGGTATTAAAGAGATTTGTGGGCCTCAGAAGGCTCAAAGCACAGTAGGGATGAAATTACAAAATTATATTGTTATAAAATGTATTTCTAAAACTGTGTACAAAGGCCCAGTGTTAATGAAAGTAATTGATAGCAAATACTGATTTCTTTTCATATCACCAACAAAGCATTTTTTCTGAGTAATAATGAGCCTCTTTTTAGTAACAATAGGAAAAAAATGAGTCTCATGAATCATTTATGTGGCCTCATTCATTGCTATTATTACTTCTGCCATCAAATATTTTGGGAATTCAGCCCCTTTTTCTCTCTGTCTTTACATCTCACGTAATGGTCTTTCTTGTGCTTTTCAGAAGGAAAATTGAACTTTCTTCTTTTTTAATGTACAGAAAAGTACCAGATCTTCCATTCTGATTCTGAATAAATGTTCCTGTTGCCGAGGCTTTTAGCTGGAGGAAGCCATAAAGGATGAATAATTGCTAAAGGAGAAACAAGATAGGGGAAGTAAAAACCCAATGTGCAGAAGGAATCCATTTTCAAAAGGTCAACACCTTCAGTACAGGATTTGCCTAAATTGGCCAATTCCATAATATTTTAGCTGTCAGTAATTCCACTATACTGAAAAGACTAAAAAAGTGTACTGAAAGTGTCATGCTCATGTCAGTTTAATTACAAGTAGCATTGCATAATGTTTAGAGCAGGGCACAATGTGTGTCAGAAGACTTTGATTCTTTTGGACTTTATCTAAACTCATTGAGACAAGTAATTTAACCTTTACTACTTAAAAGTAATCATTTGTGCATTTGTCACCTCTTGATAGATTCATGTGTTCTGCAGGAGGCTGGAAGCAGAGACTATTCAGAAACTGTCTACAACAAGTATCACACATTCTCTTTCACTGACTTTCAGAAATGAGGATTTTTCAGTGAAATGTCCTTTTCTACTCTAATTCTCTTAATGATGCCCTTCATCTTCACTATTTTCCAATTGAATTGAAATTTCATGTGGAACTGCTATGCTTACATCCAGATTTTATTTCTGGTTTATATCTTCCTAACACCATTTTTTAACCTTTATTTTATATATTTATGTCTTCAAAAATTATGTGCTCATGATCTAGAATCAGCTGAGGTGTTGGGGTTTTTAAATCAAAAAATATGGTTTAAAATATAAAGTGGCTAGAAAAGAGTTGGTTGGGTTTTTTTAATGAGGTGTGCTGACTTCAGTCCACTGACCTCGACTCCAAAATGTAACACACATTAAAAAGATAACCTCTGCGCTCAGCATTTTTCTAAAATGATGACATATGAGGCTGGTTTAGTTTTAATTTTAGTGAGGTGACAGTTACATCTTTAATTTTTTTTTTAAATACACATTGTATTTAATTTGAGAAAAATGTGTGATCATTTAAAAATACTCGGTATAACTTCCCTATGCCTCAACTTCTCTGTTACAAAATTTTTGTGATCATTCTTAGATCTATAGTTTAGAGATTTATGGATGAAGGACATATTCCCATCAAGTAGTAGTCCGACAGTTAAATCTTTTGCATAAAATTTTTAGCTGCAAAAACTAGATTCCGGCTCTTCCATGAAAAAATGTGGCTTCATTTTTCATAAGAAGTGCACTTCAATGTGAGTTTGTCATCCTCATAAACATTTTCAAATGAAATTATTATTTTAAACATTAAAAATCAGTGGGTTTTTTTCCTAATAGAAGAGTGATAGCAACAAGTTCCATCACACTTTTGTATCTAAAATATGACAATAAAGTGAAAATGTTGTCTACTCTAAGCAGAGCTACACAGTAAGCTGCTTCAAAGATACAGCCTCATTATAACTAAATAATGTTGATGCAACAGACATTAAATATCTAAAAGCCACCAAATAAAAACTTCTGTTTAATCACACAGGTTGTTCAGTCCTGTCGATCAAACACCACTGGGAACAGTTACATGGCTGTAAGTCCGCAGTGCCTTTGTGAGCAGGGTCTTCACCTTTTCCATTATGTTGATTTGCCACTTAAGCCACAAGCACTGTTGGTCATAAAGCCATGGTCTAGCTTAAAACTAATCCAGCTACAAAATTTCCAGTGAAGTATTTTCGGGTGGATCAATACCATGATCTGGTTTCTGGTGCAACTGTAGGAATGTTGGGCGCTGGCACAAAAGCATACGTGGGAGTGCATTGCTGGAGAAAAGGAGGATGGACAACAGAATTGCCGCCCTGTGATGTGACATCGGCATCGATTCCTTTAAATACATGGTGAGACAACACCTTTAACAGGCAGTGAGGGAGCCAGATTCCTGGAGGCTGCTTCTTAGGTATGTGGTAACTATGCAGAGGGAGAAAAGGGGTCTGCATATGGGGAAGAAGAGAGAGTGAATGCAGAGCCTCAGAGCTAAAACAGATTTTCTATTCAGATTCTGACATCACATGTGCTGCTGTTTTTTCCTTTTCTTTCTTTTCCCCTCTGCCTGTTTTAGAGCTAGTTTCTTCCATTAGAAATATGTTAAGCACAATATTAGTTATAGCTGAAAACACTAAGTGGAAGCTCTTTTCAGATGTAGCGAACTCTTTACCATATAGTATTTCACTGATGATTTTTCTTAGAAACTATCACAAAATATGTACATTTAATCTATGATCTATTACTGAAGTGTTTTCTTAGTGGACTTATCTGAAGGAATTAACATCTAGAAAACTGAATTAATTCTTTTCTATATAATGTATGGTATGTGACAAGTCACGTGTTTCATAACCGAAGTATGACGTGAACTAAGCAAAAAATAATCATTGCAGATTAATGAATGAAAATTCTGTAAGTCTATAAAAATGCAGAAATGATGCAATTACCATTTCTTTCCTTCCTGACCAATCTTCTAAAAAGAAGGGCCTGCTCTATTCTTTTAAAATACACCAATAGTTATATCAAGCTGAAAACCCTTGAAATATAGTTCACACACCTCTTATCTTTGTTTAAACAGAAAAAAACCCAAAACACACTGAAAAGTCCAATCAATCAAATCTGTATTGCACATAGTTTCTTCCCTGTTTAGTCCATGTTCCCTTCTTTCCTCCCTTCTCCCCTTTTTTCTGTTATTCTTTCTAGGTCAGCTGTTGCAGGCTGGAGACAATGTGTTAAGTTACTGGATTTTCATGCTCTGGAAAGCTGCCTTGTGTCTCTATGCTAAAGCATGATTCCTGTGTCCAAACAGAAACAAACAGGGAAAGAGATGACCTTTGCAGCTTCCATTTTGAAAAACCTCTTCAAAGCTTGTTAAGAGAGAAGCCAGAAACCTGGGACAGTGAAACAGAAGAAAATGAAAATCTTTCATCCTGCAGGGAGATGTGTTTTGACAAAAGATGGTGGCAACGTATCCTCTGCTGGGTTTGTGCTCTGGGCACAAGGAGCAGTAGCAGCAGCAGGTCCTGCTGAGCTTGCTTGTGGTGCTGGATGGCTCACTGGAGAGCAGAAGAATGATTTTAAGGCAACAGGTTCCAACATCTTAATCTTCCCACTGTTCTCCCAAAGACGACTGTTGCCTTCAGCACTGTGGGGAAACACAGTGCTCTGAGGCTCTGATTCCCTTTTCCACAGTAGGCTCGCCCAGCAACTCAGCATTTCAATCTTAACGATTTAGAGAACAAGCTGTAAATTGCCTGGAAGAGATCTGCCACAAAAGAGGTGAGATGACCACAGCTATTGGAGAGAGAATGTGTCTGGATAGATGGGACACCCCTGACAGACTGCAGTACCCCACACATTGCCCCAGCTCAATATTCTAGGACAGGGAAACCACCCCAGGAACAGGTAAAAGGGAAAGAGGGGGAAGCTTGGGGGAAGAAAAAGACTTCTACAGATAGATATTCTCAAACTGCCAACACTTAAAATAGCAATCCTAGAAACCTGAGCAAGGATGATCCCATTTTATTAAGGTTAGATGGAAAAGCAAAAACCCCTATTAGAAGTGATAAGAGGCACTCAAAATGAATAGTATTGGAAAGATAACAACAGAAGCAAACAGCCAATATCCAAGCCATCTAAACTTTCCCAACACAGACTGGGTTGGACCTGATAGTAGTTAACTGTAGGTTCAGTATATTTCTTCCCAGAAGTTTTTTCTGCAACAAAAAAAACCCAAACAAAAAATGAAAACCTAACCAAACCAAAATAAAAAATAAAAAAAAAAAAAAAAAGAAGAAAAAAGGAAAAACAAACCAAACAAACCAACCCAACCCCAGCAGAAGCTCACACAAACCTGAGTGCTCTTACAGCCTTTTTACAGTGCACAGCCAGGTGATCTTGTGGTGGTAACTATTCTCAGTCCTTTTGGAGCTGCTGCCTCAGCTATAAAGTGCTTACCGTGAGGCCCTGCAACAGCTTCTCCTTTCATGTGTAAAGAATCACAAGAATTAATTCTGGTTGCTGTGGCCAGCCTACCTAGGGATACTTGAAGCTATTGTTATTCAAAACATATGTTCTATGCTCTGCCTGAGTCGCCAAATATAAATTTGCATTTCATTGATATCAGGATTTGTTTTCTGTGGCTTTGAGATAGCCAGTACTCTTTCTCATGGGACAGAGGGTTCCAGGACAGCGAAAGGGCTGTCCCCAGAGAGTTTTGAGTAGAATAACACATTTCTCTTTGGTGTAGAAGGAATTGAACCAGATAAGTTAGAAACCGTACTAGAGAGATTAAACATCTAATGATTCAAACTACCGTTGTTTTGCTTATAAATGACAACATGCAAAGTAAGCAAAAAAAAAAAAAAAAAGAGAACACAAAACCTCCAAAACCAACCCACACACCAAAAAAGGAATTTCAAAATGCTTGCTAACTGCTGAGCCGCCCAAACACTTACTATGTGAGTCTGTTCTGTCGTCCTAACGATTGCTTACAGGTCCATTTAGCACCTCATACAAGCATTCGAATGTGCGCCCCCAAATAAATCTAGTTGCAAAGAAACACTATTGATTCACAGTTGTGAAAGATATATAAATAAAGAAGTCTTACAGGTAAAAGAGACATCTGTTCACTCTGCAGTAATACAATTCTCTTTTTAGTGTACTCCTGCAGCCTTTAAACAGAGCTCAGTAATGTAGGGATAAGACTGAAATGCACTGAGGAGTTTGGTGAAATTCAATGTCTAAAGGTGGAATTCAGCCATGAGTTTCCAGTAAATATAGGAACGGCAATGAGTTCTGTAATGTTTGCAAGTCAGTGCCATAGCTTTATTCTTGACCTTAGCTAAAAGCACATGAGCTTATTTCAGGTTGGGGTATGATTCTTCTCTGAATATGGGACACGAGTAGCATCCATAAAATCAGCCCCAGCTTTAAAGTCACAAGGAATAGTAAGTCCATGAGAGACAACTTATTCTAGACACTCCTGGCAGCTTCAGCACCCTGGTCCTCTCCCTTCATCTCTGCCACTTTGCACAATATGAGAATGCAGCACAGGGCACCCTGCAGGTGGTTCCAGGGAAACCAAACCTTGACTGAAAGAGATACTTTATGTTACAGCCAAGAAAGGAAGGTTAAGAGCAAAAGATATATTTTCAGGTATGACTAAGCAAGCATATTTATACTGAAGAAAGATCTTGGGAAAATAAAAAGGGGGATTGGGGCTTAGAGAGACTTAAGGAACAGCTGAGTGCTCAAAAAATACAGTATTAGCAATCTCTAGCAGCAGCAGCAGTATTCATGTGCCAGAAACTCAGCTTCCTGTTATAGGACCCAGTTGCTATAGAAACTTACAACTGGGAGCTAAATAAAGTAATTTCTATGCTAGTGTTGGTGTCTGTAACTTCAGCACCTGATGCTAACCAAATTGTGCTCAATAAACAAATTTAAACTCTAAAAGCCTGCAATGAGTTCACAATGGTTTCTACACAACTGATTAATCCCAATTGATCTTGGCTTAGAACACAAGTGCCTGAGAAATCATAGAAACAGGGAAAAGACTCCTCTGGACAAATATGCCTCCCCATTATTTCTTTCTTACCTGATTTCTTCCTTCTCCTCTATACCTTTTATTCTGCCTTAATTTTTTTATTTTGAAACAATCTTTTTCATGGCTAACCTCATAGTTGAGCGTAACATCTCTGATCCTCTTCAGACAAATTAATTCTGCATTAACCTGCTCTTTCATTCCTTTCATATATCATTAAGCATTTACTTCAGGTTAAAAATGTGAGAAGCAATGTTAACAGCCAAGTGCAAATCCTTCTTCCAGTTCAGGGTCTCAGGGATAAAGCACAAGGGGCAAGTTGGCAGAAGTCATATGAGGCAGCTCATACTGTGGGAACTGCAAGAAACACTCATCTCCCAGGGGGCATGAACACACCAGGGAAGTGGTGAACCTGGATGCCAGGGCATCTAGAGTTAGAAACGTCTTCTTTTTAGAAAGGAGGAATTGTTACTGTTATTACAGTAGCACTTTCCTGTCATCCCAAGAGTTTCAAAATTCAGGTTCTATTTCTGCTTGACATTAAATACAAATTCAGCTTATAAATAATACTAGTGCCGTGAGTAGTCATGGAGGACAGATTTAAACCGCTTTAAAATTACTTTGTCAGTGTTCTACAAGATGCTTGGATATTTCTGCAACATCTGGCAAGATGGCAAAAGCTGAAGCTATGAAAGGTGTCACTGAGCCATAGCAGTGACTGCCCTCCCTTTGGCAGCTTGGTCAAAATCCCTCCCTTCACATTCAAAGTGCGCAAAGTGGTCCATAAATGATACATGTGAAGGAATGGGTTAACACTTGGGGTACATAGCACTTCTTGGGGAAGAAAGCAGAAGGGGAATGCAGCAGTGGTGGGAGGGGGAGGTTTTCATCATTCCCAGCAAAGGTGATCAGCAAAAGACATTGTCTTATCCCTGAAAGAGGAACCTAGGAGAATGACTGGGCAAAGAGGTATCTACACAGCTGAGGATCATTCCACTCTAACCTAGCATGAAGAGTGCAAACAAAGGGGAGGGAGAAGTGATCAGGAACGGCTCAGCAGTTGCTGAGGGAGAAGGGGCAGGTAGCAGAGCTGTTTGGAAGAGGCCAGGGCTGCCAGTGGCCCAGCATCCACTGGCATTTTCTGGGATGAGAGTGGCAGTGGCTGCTGGCACAGGGGTTTCCGAGGCCATTGGGACAGGCCGAAGCAAGAGCAGGGCTTGGGCAAGCTTTGGCAGAGGCAGCTCTGGGAAGCCAGATCTTACAGCATCTCTTTGGCACACGGTGGGTCACCGGGCTCAGGCAAGGGGTGACAAGCGGCTGGGATTCCCGTGCCAGGTTGCCAGTGGCACCCAGTTTCCCTGCAGGCTTTGGCAGGCGGCACCGGCAGCTGCCAAGCACAGGCTGCCCGACGGCTCCCAGGCAGCAGCAGGCAGGCGGCCAGGCTGCCAGCCAAGTCTGAGATGATGGGCTCCTGCCCGTAACAGGAGAGCAAAGTCTAGATGGTGGAGCTACTTGAAGGATCACAACTCCTTGCTTGAGAAGGTCTGGCCAGTAAAGTAGAGAAAGTATATATTTTATCAGTGTTCATATAAACCAAGGCATTAGGCATGAGGCCAAAGTGTTTGGAACAAACCTGGTGAATTAGGCTAGACTTTGAAGTGCTTCTGGCAGTATTTTGTTCCTCCAATTTAGTCCAATGATATTTTAATATAAAATATTTGGAAGAAGAGGTACTCTGCTCGTCTCTTGTCAGAAGCAGTGTGTGTGGGATGTAAAAGTATAAAAAAATATATATATATAAAAATGTGTATGCACATGCAAATATCCATAATTCCCTGTTCAACATAACAGGGTATCGGGTGCTCAGAACTGAACTGAGTCCTGCTACTCATGCCAAGTCCAGGCATTAAGGAGATCATGCTGAAGTAAATGCAGTCCAGCAAGACACTTGCTTAACATAAAAGATGTGTTTGCAACCCATTGACTTCAGGAGAACTTACCCACAAGCTGAAGTTTCCACATATGCTTGAATGCTGTGTTGAATAAGAATGAGCTGAAATTCACACATAAGATCAGACCATGCTGAACTGCTGCCACCAGTAGGAGATGTTTCCAAGCTTTTGAATGACAAAGGAGCCCATAAGGAAAGGACAGAGAGGTACCATTAACTATTTACTTCCTGCAGGGAGGGACTTGCCTTCCGGAAATGGTAAAGAAAGGAAGGTCAGGATCCCGAGATGGGGAGGCCAGACTTTCTAGGCACTATATGTTGCTAATGATGACATGAAGGCATCTCTAGAGGGAGGTTCATAGCAGAGAAGTATGTTGTCTCTGTTGCATGCTTTTCAAATAAAGATACAAAAGCCAAAAGGGACACACTTCATTGCTTTGCAGAACTGAAAAGCAAAGTTTGTAACCCCCTTGCCTTGCTTCTCATCCCTTCCTTTTTTTCCTTTGTTATCTCACTATGTCTTTCCAGTCACTGTGATATCCCTCAGTGAGTGAGGAACAATATTGTTTATTTCTTCTTTCCAAAAGCTTCTGGAAAATTTTGTGTGCCTTTTTTTTTCTTTGTCACTTATTTCTTCTTTATAATGCTATTTCATGTTACCTATGAGCTGCTGTACAGAATATGTATTTTAATTTGCATTCCTAACACAAGTTCTGCCTCTTAAAGTGTTTGTGCTACAGAGCATCATATACCTCCCTGTGATGGCTCTCCCTCCTGCAGGATCAGAGCTTCCAAATACTCACAAACCCAGAAAGCTGCAAGCTGGTCTCTTCCCTTTCATCTATCTCGGGATCCATGCCAAGCCTTCAGGTCTTCACTCCAACCCTGAAGTCTTATTCTGGTGAAGTTACAAGGAAAGACAGAAGCACTTCAGTTCCAAAGATCCCGCTTAGGCTATAAGTGTGCAGTGAGTTTCACACAAGGAGCGTTTGCAGAGATTGAGCGAATTTGGTGGGTTTCTGCTGAAGCACAAGGGACTTTGCCTGGAGAATTCTTTTGGTGAATAGATGGCCAGAGGCACTTCTTAGAAATGAAAAAATATTAGCAATTAGTATTTGCCCATACACTGTAGAAAGAGGCAGGCCAAAACTGATGACTCACACTACTTGTTCTTGTCACCAATTTCTCTTTCACAAACGCCTGTCTTATTGTTCTTATTACTAATCCAAACAAAGTGAGGTAAAAAGAAATTGTGTGATAAAATAAACTATAGCCTAGAACTAGCTAGGATATACATGCCCACTTAATTTTATGTGCACTACGGGTCACTGCAATGATTACTCACAGCATGTTAAGTTTAGCATGTGCATAATTATTTCCAGGATCAGTGCATAGCAGGTCATCTTTCATTGCACAGGAAACTTAATGAGGGATCAAAATTTAAAATCCTAGATCTGAGTTTCTCTGAAATATAAAAATATAAATCTAAGGGGTTTCAGGTCGCCAGTAATACTTGCTTTCTAAATTTCAACAGAAAAGTCTAGCTGAGCATTCTAATATGTTGGTTTACTCAGTGTTACTTTTCACAATCATCTGGTGTACCTAAGCATATTTTACTTCAGAGAAGTGATTGACTTTTATAAGGAGGAAACAGTATTTTGAGGACATGAAATTTATTTATAAAACATGTTGAGGTTCTTAAGTGGGAAGATGGTAGGAAACGATTAGCTGTTTGTGGGAAGAATTTCTCTGCTCCTCGTGTTACATCATATTTTGTCATTTTTGCATCTCAGCCCCACTTTAAAGCGGGAAGAAAAGTTAAGACCTAGAGGAACAGCATCAACTTTGTCTGTTCATGAAAGAAACAATAGTGCTTTGTTCATTTCTTTTATACATTTGACCAGGAATGACTTTTCTTCTTTTTAAATCCTGTGCTCCATTTAGTTTAGAAGAAACTTTTAACACGTTCTGAAAAATAACGGCAAGAAAATAGTTGCTTACAGAGGATTTTATAAACTCTTTATGTCTTTAATGGGCAAATTGAGCTGATACTTTCCATTCCTCCATCCTTGTGATGAGATAACTGGCAGCAGCTGTTGAAGTGGAAAAGGGTGTAGCAGAGTCTGCTTCCCACAGAGCAGCTGTGTTTCATTTGATGCCTGGGCTGCAGGAGGGTCTCAGCCTTGGGCATGGGCTGGCAGCTGACTGGGTCAGGAACCTTGTGAGAGGAAGGAGGTGAGATTGTTTGGCTTTGTTTTCTTCAGTTTATGTTACTAGTGAGGTTTGGGGTCTTTTTGCCCTAGTTATTATCTCTGCAGAGATGCACTTGTAGCCCATAACTCTGATTTTTGAAGATGTTCATGAATACATTCCCTACAGAAAGGGAGTCTTTTTTTTTTCTTTAATTATTCATGAGTGTGGTTTTTGTGGGTTTTTTTACTGTAAGAGTAACTTATCTGCTCAACTGTTTCCTCCTTGACTTCTGTTTTGACAGACTTTTAAATCTTTCCCCATATACCCATTCTCTTTTCTCCTGCATTTTGATAGCATATGGGGCTTGGGGATTTTGGGGAGTGGGGAGAAGAAGAAAGAGGTGAAAGAGGTTACCTTTACCATGGAAATGCCTTAATTCTAGAAAATCATGCTGTATGTTTTGAAACACCTAATTCTTTTGGTACAAAAATGCAGTAACAGTCTCATAAAGAAATAAACAGGTAAAATTACTTTTCCAGAGCTTTAGAGAGGTAACTATTGGAACCCGCATTTGAATTCAGGAGCACTGAACCAGAAACTATTCCAGCTCTACTTAGCTCTAAAAATAAAGTTTTCCCTGCTGAAAGTCAGTTTCCCCTTCCTCCATTGACAAAGGCTGGAGTATTACAATGATTTAATGCAACTGAATATGACTCTAGGAAATTCAGAGCTCTCTGAAACCTAGTGAAGGCATCTCTGACTATATTTTGATGCAGAACTGTAATGTCTGTGGTATGGACATAGCTTGCTTTCTCAAAAACAAGTGTCCAGGATTTAAATACGTATGTATTGAAGTATTTTTAACTGAATGCAAAAGAAAGTAATAAATGCAGGTAACAGCAGTAACATCTACCTTGTGAAAGGGCTTTGGATAAAGTTAATGATCTGGAGGCTTTTGCAGCTGGGAATTAAAACAAACCAAGAAGCTGTAAAGGTGGTGGCAAAGGTGAAAACACTGATAACATTAATTTCGATAGAAGAAAGTATGGGGGCAGAGAGACTTTTTGAAGCAATTAGCTTGTAGGAGTAAATTTACAAAGAAACCTCATTTGAGGCAGCTGAATGAACTGGGAGAAAGGAGGTAATTGTCCTAGCATTTGATTGCAAGGTCAGAAGTACCTATGAGAAAGAATGGCTGGGTTACTTAAAGGATTTAGAAGGCAACTATCTACAGGATTGCTCAGGAGGCAAACACTTCACAGAGACAACAATGGTGGAACTGGAAAATAGTAATCTATGGTATTATATGATGTTAATTATGATGTAGAGATATTTTCAAGTGGTTGATTCAATGAGCTAAGAAACATGGGCCTCGTGTTACTTAAATCTAGGTTTATTTCATATGGAAGGTTGGTAAAGGGGGGCATATGTCAATATGAGGATTTAAGTGACAACCTGACTCTCACTGATGCAATTGCCAAGTCTTATCATGGAATTGTTGGGTAAAATCCATGTTCCCCGAAGGATCTAAATCAGCCAAAAATGACAATATGTGGGGCAACTTAAATAGTAAAGGCAGGACTTCAGTTAGAACTGAGTCTGATGAGGATACATGCTTGTGGCTAGTTAATATGAATGAAGCAACGCTGAACATACCTGGTTATCAGAGTGTTTGGGTACTTAAAGTTCTTAGTAGGTGAGTGGATGTATCCCAGGCCTACAAAGCATAACAATTACTCAGCATACTTATTAACACAGCAAATAAGGCAGGCAAATGTGGAGGATTATAACTTTAGTAACTTTAAAAAATATTTCCTAAAATCCTTGTGTAAAATGGAGACTGAAAAGCAGGATTTAGAGACTTGGAGAGCGAAGACCTTTGTTCAGGCAGGTACAATCATTTTCCTCAAGGCCTGACGGATAGTTGAAGGACTGTATTTTACACAGCATGGTAGCTTTTACATGTGCCCATCCATGGTTTTCATTCATAGGAAAGAGATGCCTGCTATTGAAAAGCACACTACTCTTAGGAAAATCCCTCAAGACAGCTTAGCTGAGATGTTAATTTTCCTTTCAAGAGCCCTAGGCTTGTCATTGACATTAGGGGAGTACTGGAGTGCAACAGCAAACATTCAGGCAGGTTGCTGAGATGATCTGCTTTGCTAACCAAAATACGAAGAGACAGAACAGTTTTGTGTATGTGTTATCACTACTCATAAGGATTATTACAAAGCAACATGAGAATGACAGAGAATAGAATGCACACTGTTGGTTACAAAAAAAAACCACGAAATAAATGTGCTTAAGGAATATGAAATCAGCACTCGTATCGTAGGTCTTCTAGATGGGACCTCAAAGATGAAGCATGCACATGAAGCACGCTAAGTGCTCACAAACATACTATGGGAGGTTGTCCAATTCCCATGCTCTGCAGATGCTGGCAGGCAGCACTGGATATCAAAACTCACTTGAAAAGTCACTTTCTCTGAGATGGATGTTACTTGATTTTTGATTGAGCTGGCAATGTTTTCTTTCTTCTTACACACTTGTAAGCCCTGTATGGCTTGTCAAGCCAATAAAGTCTCACTGAACTGAAACTGCTTTCTAATTATGGTATATGACGATACCTGTGGAAACTCATTGCCTTCAATAAAATTGCAGAGGTAGAACTGATTGGGAGTTAGTGAGGGATCTGGTAAACAATGCTCAAGAAAGAATAGGATTCAGCATCTTCACTCTTAGTTCAGTTTGCACAGAGTTAATGAGAACAAAATCTAGCAAAACACTGTGTGATATGAATGTCGATACAATCCTGCTGAATATAAAGATGCCATTGCCACAAAGACAGCTTCATGCTGCTCTGATGTCACGACATGTGATGTTTCAATCCATGCAAGATGGAAGTCATTACTTCTTGCCTTTTTTTTTGCATTTTCATTTGACTTTTTATTTGCTGTCTTATTTTCTTTTCCGTATTCTCATATTGTTAGTCCCTGATGAACGCATTACATCTTTCTACTAAAGGTGCAGCATGTTTGATGGCAGATTTTGTGTAAAGAGTAGCATGTCAGAGTATCGTATAGAGTGATAGATAACAGCATATCAACAGATTTATCAAGTTTATCTGAATGCATATTTAAAAATGCCAAATGTGCTTTCAACTCGGTTCTGGCGAGTCTTTTGAATCTCATTACAATGCAACCTTGAGGGAGTTTGGAGATCTAAACCATAAGTAATTAGCTCTTTCTTTAGAGGAAATTTGCCCTTGCTGACAAAATATGAGCCACAATCATTACGATTCTTGCAGTCTTTAGTACATAGAAACTACTGCAATTGTAAAAGTAAGTTTCCTTTCAGGTGCATTTGGAAAAGATCAAAGTAAAAAAAATTCTTGAGGATTTGTTCCTGATGTAATGTCATAACAACTGACATCATAATGAAGAATAAATGTTTCTCGTAACAAGTAAAATCACAGGTATATTGACTCAAGAATTTCCATCCCAACATGTTAGTTGACCCCACACGTGTTTGGGGTGTACTGTTATAATCACTATACAGGGGGTGGAAGTAGCATGTGTCGGAGCACACATCATAGGGATGGAAAATGTTAGCGTTTGCAACTTTTTTCCTTACTAGTGTTTTCTCAGCGCAAAATTGATATAAGCCATATTTGCTATTTGATATTCCTGTCAGGTTTGTATACTCATCTGGGGGAGTTGGATCTTGCTGTTGACTATAGGCACTCCTTTTTTTCTTGATATTCACCTCTAAATAGATGGTGAACTGGGATCAGGGAGTAGCGTGGGATATCCCAGGTGCTTTATTCTGAATGGTCATTGCCAAGCAGAAACAAGCCAGATGAAAAAAATCTGTTCCCAAGGCTTTATGAACTTCCCCAAGTCTGCATTTCTGATGGCTCAAGCTACAGCTTCCCACAGAAGCTGCAAATTCTCAGCCCAGCAGAAGTAAATAGGGTGTCACACAACAGGAGTCAAATGAAGTACACTGAATACTTGCTGTTATAACTAAGGAGTATTTGGCATAATATCATCAGTTTGTACATTTACTTTGCATCCATTAAGGGAAATAAATGTCTGGGGGCTTTTTTACTGCTTTGGTATTCTTTCTTGATATTCTTTCCCTCATTTGCTTCAATAGATGTGCTGTTAATATTTTCAGTCTTAAATAGTGATGTTTGATCTGACTTGGTGGGGCTTGGGGGTTTTTTTGAAGCTTTTTGAGGCAAGGCAGTACAAATGTATGGATGCCATGTTAAATGTTTCACATGGACTAAAAGTGCAAAAAGCAACATCTAGTCAGGTGACAAAATGAAGCCAGTTTTGGACCAACTGAAAATAAGCGTTCATGTATTTTTGCCATGCAAGCTTTAGAGTGGTGCAACTGATTCTTGTTCTTCTTTTCTCATGGTTTGGTAAAGCTTCTAACAATTCTGTGAGGGGCACTGGAAAACCCATAAAGCTATTTTGCTTTATCCATACATAAATTATATTCCTCTTTTTTTGACTAACCGATAGTGCATCCTTTTACTATCATCCTGGAGTTACAAGTTTGCCACTACCTTTTGAAGAACAGTCTCCTAAAATACGAGGGTTTAAAATCCTGATAGAGTCACAAACCAGACTTTAAAAGAGTACTGAGCGAGTGTAATGACAATATGCATTTTGCGAAAGGAGACCTGAGAAAAAAGTAACATTTCTGCAGTTCTCTTCTTAAAATTATTCATGGCTATATTGCCATTTGTTCTTATGACGCTGATTATGTGCATGTCCACCAAAACTGCTACCGTTGCTGGAGAAGTGAGTAAAGTCATTCCATAGGTGACTGGTCATAACGGAGCAAGCAGATTATGCAACCATAAGAGATCCTCCTCTTTTAGAAATACCTCCGCAAATCTTCTCATGTTCTGTCTTATTCTGCTCTGTCTGCAGTTGTTCCCTCCTGCTGAACATTACTTATCTAAAAGCCTCACTCTGACTGATGTTACCCTATAAGCCCTTTATCTTTCATTGGTGCTGATCTTGTGACTTTGTAAATCTAGGATGACTGTGGTCTTCAGTGGGCTTGTCTGTCTCTGTAATGTGAATCTTTACTCGCTCATTGAAGGAATGTTGATGTTGATATAGTTAACAGCATTTAATTCAAAGGAATTTGAGTCACATGCCTGTCACCGGGTTGGTTTTTTTTTTTCTGCCAGTCATTTCCTAAAACAATAGTGCCTTCTTTCATAATATTTTCATTTATTCTAGTGATCTGTCATTCAGTCTGATATTTTGCTATGTTTGAATTATATTTAAATATTAAAGGGTAACACCTGCAAAAATCACATTTTCTGAAGTGGCTTCTAGTGCTTTTACAGTTCGTACTAAAGAACTGCAAAAGAAGTCTTGGGCTAGTTCCAAGATTTGGAGGGGGGTGTGTGTATGCCAATACCCTTATGTACATGTACCTGCACTGTCAGTATGCAGGAGTATGTGGCAATACCTGCTCCAGTCCAGGAAGCATGGTAACCATGTTAGTATGGCATTGCCCCTGCCCCAGTAGGCTCTACCTCCGAGCAGGGCTTCCTGCTTCCAATCCCAACAGTATCTCAGCCACAGGTCATTTCAGCATCATGCTGTGCTGTATGACCGCTCAAATGCACAGTCTATGCACTACAGAGCACCTTCAGGCTCTGACCATCCTGCATCTATAAAGCCAGGCTGCTTCTGGAAATGTGCTATACTGTGGAAGTTGCGATCATGACGGTGTCCTGGCAGTCAGGATGTTGGCAACCAAAGAAGCTGATGACCGAAAATGCTAGGGAGAATAATACAGGCAAATACAGCACAGCGTAGGCAAAGTGCAAGGCTCTTTTTGAGGTTGTACTAGCAGGGAGGAAAGCAGCGTGACCCTCCTATTTTAAGCCTGTTTGTCTCCAAATTGTAATCATTCCTGCACAAAGTCATAAGGACAAGTTGTATTGGTAGAAATAAGAGCAATCAGAGAAAACTTGCTGGACTTGACAACAAACCATAATCATTGCCTCATGAATGCAAAGCCTTTTGAAGTCATTGCTGTCCATTTCATTAAAAAGTGCCATTTCCATCACTTTTTGTGTTAGAAACTCTCAGGATTTAAGTATTGTGAAGACATATTTTATCCAAAATGTCTCAAAACTTCATGCAACTGTTGCTGCTCCACTGCATTTTGAGTTTTGAAAGAGAAATGGGGAAGCTTGTGAAAACATTCTCGAAGATGAGCGTAATATTTAAACCAGTACTGGGAGCAAATGTAGCTGTCTCAGTTCAGATGTGTTATAGGAGAAGGGGGAGGTCTGATGCTCTGTTTGCTTTGCAGTGTTGGTAAATGAATACAAGGGTGATTTGTAGAATAATTTTGATGGGAAGGAACTTTGGAGTTCCATCTGGACCAATCCCACACTCAAAGCACAGCCAGTTTACATAAATGGTTGATCATGACCTTATTTATCCATCATAAATTTTCAAACTTAGACTGGTTTAATCTTGGAGAGTCTGGAACAGTACTAAAAATGGATTTATCTCATTGATTTTGTAACTCCTTGACTGTATTTCAATGCAGTGGCCTGTATTTCAATACAGTGAGCTGGGGTCTGTATGCTCTGTGTTGGTCTATCTGGTGGGTATATCCTTTACTGGGCATGTCATAGTCTTGCTATTTAAATCTTGGAAGAGGGGTTTGAGAACAAAGATACTGAGACAGTGACTCTACTACTGAATAGGACTACTGCTTTGAATTGGCATACAAATGGTGGGATACTTCTTGGACCCTGTACTCCTGCTTTTTGCTTCTTAAATTAATTGAAAGGAACTCTAATTTGTGAATCCTGCCTGCTCCCATGTATGCATACTGACTGCAGGAAGCTAATACTGGCACCCAACTTCTAATTTCCTAGAATAGAAGAAATATAGTAGATAACAGCCCTTTCTTTCTGATCCCCACTGACTGTGTTTTGGCTATGTTATTGCCAAACTGTGACTTTACGTTCATAGATTTTTACATGGCTGATGTGGTGATTAATAGCGGTATTAAATTATTCTGAAGCCTTGACCTGTATTGAATCTTTTAAACAAGTGTTTCATTCTTTACCATTTTTTTTTTCCTATTCTCATAGCTTTAATGTGGCATTGTGTGTATTAGATATAAATGCATTATATTAGTATGAAATGTCTCAAATAAGAAGTATCAGCTATGCAAAACCTGGCATGCTCTGACTTCTCAGGGAGGTGGTTCTATCTATTACCACTTTTGCAGTGTGAGGTTCAATTTACTGAAGCAACTGTTTAAACCATCTAATGGTGTAGTACATTTACCTTGATATGCTATTTGTCTTGTTCTTAATGAATCTTTGATCAGTTTACACCTAGTTCACAATTTTGTCTGGTTTACTGTTCATGGGGGGGGGGAGGAAGTAATAGCTTAATTTAGAAAGGTCAAAACAGTAAACAAATTTAAAAGGGTCAGTGTACTTCAGAGTGTAAACCAATGTTAGATTGCGGAAGGATTGCTTTGATCCTAATTCTCTGCACCACATAAAGGTGTCGATCCTTCTTACGCTTCCCTGATGCTATCAAAGCCAGACAAGAGCTGACTAGTGAGACCAGGCATTGCCATTTTAGACTCCTTTTCCCAGCAGAGTATTTCAGTGTGTCACGGTATATAAATAGCCCTTACAGAGAAACAGCACACAGTTGTATTACTTGCTGTATGCACAGCAGAACCAATTAGAAGTGATGAGTCTGTTTGGTGGATTTGATTTGCCACGATGTGTTTTTTGGGGTTGGGTATTTTTGTTTCTTTTTTTCCTCCTTGCCTGTACCCTACAGGACACGTGTACTCTCCACATGAATGGCATAAACTGTTAATATTGGAACACTATTGCATATACCATGAAGTAAAGTGTTTGCTTTTAGCTGCAGTTTTGGGACCCAATCGAGCAGGTCCATTGTAGGCAATGACAGATTGGATTTTCAAAGAATTTGGGCTTGGAAGATGGGGGAGGGGAGTTTGGTTTTAAAAATAAGAATAGTTTCCTTGGAGAAAAAGCTCCCAGCTCTGTGCTTTCAGCTCGTTCCGTAATCACAAGCATTGTTGAAATGCTTTTGACCAGCAAACAAATCCCATGATGATTTCAAGGCAGGGTCAATTAAAATAAATAACTGTTTTTGCTTTCTAGGCAAGCTTTTGTGTCAGAAATGAAACAAATTATGATCTACTTCAAAACATACATAAACATAGACTACCAACAGTTTTCATTTGGGAACAAGTAACTCATGGAATGGCATGGAAATGTATGGTTTATGTGCAATTCTTGTATTACTACTGCTCTAATGCTACTGCTACTACTCCCATTAGCTTAATTACTCTTGAATTCAGAGAATCTGCTCATTTGTCGAAGTCCCCATTAGTGTGTAAAGCGGGCCTGTAGTAATGAGCTCAAATATGGATTAAGAGCCATAAAAGAGAAGATAGTGGTTGGCTTTTATACATTTTGCAATGGGTACTTTACAGCCTAATCTACTGCAACAGTGACAGATTTTGCAGTGTGTTGTCCTTTTTTGCTATGCTTTTTTTAAACCACCCATGTGGTTTAAATGGGAACGTATTGCTTTCCTGGCTCCTATGACTGGATTGTTGGAATGGAATGCTCTTCAGGAAGGACAAGGAAAGGTAATGAGGGGCTGTTGCCCTCTATGTGAATGACCAGCAGGAGTGCATGGAGCTCCACCTGGGAGTGGATGAGGAGCCAATCAAGGATTTATGGATCAGGATTAAAGGGAGGGCAGGGAGAGAGGACGCTCTAGTGGGGTTCTGCTACAGACTGTCTGACCAGGAAGACCAAGTGGATGAGGCCTTCTATAGACAGATAGGAGCAGTCTTGTGTTCACAAGCTCTGGTCCTCATGGGGGACTTCAGCCACCCTGCTATCTATTGGAGGGACAACACAGCAGGGCACAAGCAATCCAGGAGGTTCCTGGAATGTATTGATGACTTGGCTGCAGTGACTATGAAATGGTGGAGTTCAAGATCCTTAGGGTGGCAAGGAAGATACGCAACAAGCCCACTACCCTGAACTTCAGGAGAGTGAACTTTGGCCTTTTCAAGGGTCTGCTTGGTAGAGTACTATAGGATAAAATCCTGAGGGAACTGGCAGATGAAGCGGCTAACCATCACACCTGAGAAGTCATGACAGACCTGTGAAGTTCCTACTGACTGGAAAAAGGGGAAATGTAACCCATTTTCCATTCTGTGATTCTATGATGGACCTCAAGGTAAAGAAAGAAAAGAAAGAGTTTCCCCTGAGATTCTCCAGTCATTAATAAATACTCTCAGAACTAGATAAATAATTTTGCTAAACTCTATCTCTCAGGGACATGTATTTGGGAAATCATACGAGTTATGTGACTTTAAAAAGGCAGAAGCTTTCCCCACCTGAAGCAGCCTGCAAGATTAAGGTGCAGGCAGTCACCTCTGTACAATAAACTGTCTTGTCTTCTTTTTTCTTCTATTCCCTGTGTATGTTTAACCTCTGCTACATTTAATAGGATTGTGAGGTTGTCCACGTAGTGGCCCTACAGACTGATGTTGCGTGTA
Source organism: Strigops habroptila (assembly GCF_004027225.2). Classification (NCBI taxonomy): domain Eukaryota; kingdom Metazoa; phylum Chordata; class Aves; order Psittaciformes; family Psittacidae; genus Strigops; species Strigops habroptila. The sequence continues at coordinate 6,306,040 of NC_044278.2, forward strand.
AGAGATCCCTGGTGGAATATCGGTGAATAAACTGTTAATATCAAGGATTTCTTTCTGCCTCTCTAAGTCATAGCCAGCTTACTAACAGTACTATTCCCACTATTTTTGTTAAAGATAGGAGTGACTGATCTGCTGTCTAAGCATACCAGTAAACTCAGTGATAGGAGAGTGATGGCAGTGTGGTGGGACGTATTTGAGGAAAGGCTTATTCTGAGGCGGTGTGGGTAAAAATAGTGCTCTTACTAAGGGATTCAGTGGCTTGTCAGCTGGCAGGGCAGAGCAGAGGGTGACCAGGCATGCGTGCTGCTCCTCTGGGGTCTGCAACTACAGCACTGGTGGTGGAATAAATAATGTGTACCCTTAAATAACAGAAAATATATCAGATGTGGGGTGGGAAACTTCTATCCGTAGAAAGCAAAGCAGGGGTTTTTTTGTCTTAAGTAGTAATTATGCACAGCTTTTTTCCTGCTGTTGGTTCACATATTAGTATGTGTAAGCTATTGGAAAGCTAACATGTGAGTTGGGGGTGGCTGCTCAGCATCTAGTGGGGTGATTATGTGTGCAAGTTCTGAGAAAGAAGGACTTGGGGAGAAGCCAGGCTAATACATCCTCAAAAAAAGTGGAAGGATAAGTAGCTGAAAACCTTGCCAGAATGAATAGTAGGCAACCTTACTGATAATTACCAAGAGTGAAGAGGGCAGTGGTAAGAGTGGTGTACAAAAATAAACACGGGCATTGTGAATGTTACTCATGAATATATGTATTACTGTGTCTTTAGTTACAGAAACGTCTGTAGAACATACAAACAATTGGGGGGGTAGTATTTAGGGATTTTATTATTTCTTATCTCCAAAACATCAGTATATAATATACCATTACTGTGTGTTTTGCAACATGATCATACTAGCTTTTCTGCTAATTAACCTGTCTATAGGTTTTCTTTGTCATGTTGTTTTGTTTCCTGATTTATTGTATCCATCTCCTGGTTTCCTTACTTTCTTTTGTAACTCTCACTCTGCAAATTTGTGCCCCTTAGCGTTGACCTAAACTAAGGAATGTAAGAGTTCACGTGAAGCTTTCAGCCCCAGAAGTAAGCAGCTTTGCATTGGACCTGGTCTTGTTCGAAAACAGAAGTGTAAATGATGTTAAGAGGAGAGGAGCTATTCATGTATCTGTGGAACATAAACTGAAACTGGGGGATACAGAAACATTTGCAAGAATATAAGACTATCTTCAACTTAGCCCTTAGAAACATTAAATATAATCATTTTGAGAAATGAAGTTTAGACAGGAACTGGGCTTGCAAAATCCTACCTTTCTTTCTGAGACTAGGATGAAGATCATGAGCTCAGGATATGAGATGTCCCACATGTACAGCACACTGAGATAATTTCTTCAGTTCTTGTAGAGCAAAGTATATTAGATTCTGGTTTGTGCACTAATTGTGGTTACTCTGTGGTTGATGTGGACCAGTCACCTGCAAAAGAATAACTAAAAGGCTAACTTAACTAACTATATCCACACTCTTCTGCAAGCCTACCAAAGAGCACAAGTTATACTCTCTCTTCCATGCAGCTGCAGTGAAATATCAGTTGGTGTTCAAGCAAGCTAGCCAATTATAATCTTTATGTAATCCTTAGTATGTTACAGTGCCTTCTTTGGTGGCAGAATGATACATTCAGCTGATTGTATATCTGCTCTTACTAAAAACTTGTCAGGTGTTGGATAAACTGGTAATCTTCTGGGGAAAGGGAGAAGGAAGGACGGAATTAGACTGATAAAAATGGAAGTCTACTGCAGGGTTTTTTTCACTCTTTTTGCAATATCAACTGCTACTTTGAGTTTCTAGGATAATGGAATTGGTATACTTCCTACCAAATCTACAACTGGCTTTAGAGAAGTACTGTATCTAACTATAAAACAAAATCACATCATAAAATAAACCAGAGGATCTCAATTGGGGGGAGGAGGGGGGAAGGAGAGGAGGAGTTAGATTAATCCATAATTTGTAGGGAGAGAAAAAACGTATATAAAAGATTTGTTGGAAACTCATGATGGTTTGAGAGGTAACTGTTACAAAGACACAAACATTTTATTATGCTATGGAAGAGCCCCAGAGCACAGATCTCTGTAATGATCCGTCTCATACACCAGTTGAACAGGGACCAAATCAGCCAAAGGCAAAGGAAACTTTGGAGGAAAAATAAGACACTTAAGTTTTGCATGGCATCATCAGTGTAATTAGGTGGAATGCAGCAAATATTTAAACAACATGCTTTGTTGTTGCTACTTAAGAGGTCATTTAAGGACTTGATCCATGAAGATGTTTTAATCACCTGTGAACAGGGATTTTATTTAGGGGATACCCTTTAAAAACAAAAAGCAGTTGGGATGCTGCCTCATCACCCTACCTCATGCAGAAGAGAGAATTTGTAACATTAGAGTAGCATTCACGCAGAAAACACTGTGGCATCATTTAATTGTGAGGTACCTTACCAAGAGAATGAAATATTTCAGTTTAATAAGAGAATGTAAGGAAACAAAAGATTCTTTAATCTATAGATGGTTTTTGTGGTTAAAACATAATAACAGGGTTTTATGTATGTATGTGTTTTTAATCTGGGTGCACTGGCTGTTAGCAGAACCATTGTAGCCAAGTGGTTACTCATTTTGGAGCAGTGCACCATTTTTACCTTTTCTTTATGCCCCTGGAGCCACTGAGGAAAAGAAACTTCAGATTAGAAGTGGTCACCTCAAATGCAGATATCCCTTATTTTCACCATTGCTTTCCTAAGACTGAGAAAAAGTTCTGAACCTTTCATTCTGATCCTACTTGCTGTTTGCTCCTTTCCAGCTGCCATCACTCTTCTATTCCCTCTCTGCCACATCTCTCACACCTCTTCTTACTGTGTTTGGCATCTTCCACGTTTTTTTCTTGTCCCAGAAAAATAATTATTTATTATTCAACTTGACAGTCTTTTAAAGTTTTCTTTAGTCAGTAAAGCTTCCACACTACTCAAAACAATTAGAAAAAGTTCATTGCCTATGATAGATGTGCATAAGTAATCAAGGTAAATGCGTAATATGGAATTCTAATTAGTGTTATAGTCTGAATAAACACAATGAGCCCTTTTTTCCAGCTCAGCTTCTCTGTTGCCACTCAGCATGTTGCTGACTTTGAAATTGTTGGTGTTTTCCAAAGCAGAAAAACAAAGTTGTGCTGGATGTCCAGTACTTCATATCTTGCCATTTCTTATAGCAAGGCTAGCTATATACCAGTCTGTTCTGAAAATGCTTTGCAGCTGTTTTGCACAAGATTATCTAGGTAGAGAAGGTAATAAGAACTATAATATTTGTTCTTGAAGCTCCAGACACAACTATAGCAGTATGCATACATAGTTAATTAGGCAAAATGGTCAGATTGTGAATGTTGTTGTATGTGTACAGGTGATATAATCAAAAGGTTCCTTATACTCTGCAGCCTTAACGTGAATATGAAAACTCTCTAATGACATTCTGTAATAGGTGTTTTCAACAGCATAAGACATGAACACAATCAGATTGAGCAGTTCCCATTCTAGTTCACAGATCAGTTTGATAACAAGCTGACCTCCTAATTGTAACTGATGTGCACAACAAGACTTCAACAGCACACCTTAGTGTCTGAGAATCTGACTGTACTTTAGTTTTGTTTTGTAGAGCCTTTGTACACACTATAAAGTTTTCACACGAATACCTTTTGCAAAATGGTCACTGAAATGGAGGCTGTATGCTACAGTGTCATTCCTGTTTGTATTTCTGCAGCTACTGCTGTCACTTGATATTAGTGGACTTCTGCACAATTAACATAATATTGAGTATTTTATTGTAGTGTTTGAAGCAAAACTCTAGATAGTTAAGCAGCAAAGGAGGAAAAGCCTGTGGATGGCTTTCTGAAAAGTGTGTTATGTCAATTACAAAAGGCTTCTGTCAGAAGTTTATATACCAATTTAATGTAATTTCAAGGCATAAATACATGGTATGCTATCTCTGAGACCTATCCAGATCCTTCAGCAACTCTAGGTCTCCTCAAAAGTTTATATGAGGATACCAGCAGAAGAAATAATTTCTGGGTACTGTTACGTTGAAAGACCACGGCAGCAGTGACATAGACTTTCTGTCCTATAGTTCAAAAGATAAAATATTCATAATGCAGATAAGAGCAACACACTATCTCTAGATGCAGAAATACAAAGTGTTGCAATGGAGAAGGTTAGTGATTGGATCTTTGACTTCTGTTATGGAGACTGAGTTTACAGATCTTTCAGCAAGTAGATTAGTGGAAGAGGAGCAATTGAAACCAATTGTGCCAAGCAGTGTACAATCACAAAATAAGTGTCTGATCTGGTCCCAAGGAGTTTTAAGTTAGGTGACAGACAAATGATAAAAAGGCAGGGTGTGTAGGAGCAAAATGAACAATGAGCTTCAGGTCCTGACAGTGTTTCTTTAGTTGTTTGTTCTCGTGCTTTTTAAGTGGATTCATGTTAGGAAGGGATGCTTCATTCAGCAATCGCATAGATGGAAAATTAAATCCATTTTCTGGAGCTACTCAGGATTTATTTATTTTAATTGTTTTTCATTTTGCCTTTGTCTTTTTTAGATGTTTGAAATCTTTCTGAGTGCAAATATTCTCGGACTGGGTCTGAAGTTCTTATTTTTTTTTTTTTCTCTCTCTTCTTTGCACTCTCATAATGGAATAGATGATGGGGAGCTTTCGAGAGAATCACAGAATTGTTTAAATTAGAAAAGACCTTTAAGATTACCAAGTCCGATTGTGAACCTAACACTGCCAAGTACACCACTAAACCGTGTCCTTGAGTGCTGCATGTACGTGTCTTAAATACCTTCAGGGATGGTGGCTCCACCACTTCCTTGGTCAGCCTGTTTCAGTTCTTGGAACCCTTTTGGTGAAGAAATTTTTGCTAATATCCAATCTTCCAAATATTCCAAATTGCTAATATCCAATATCCAAACTTCCCCTGGCACAACTTGAGGCCATTTCCTCTTGTCCTATCTATCACTTGTTACTTGGGAAGAGAGATGGACACCCACCTTGCTACAACTCCTTACAGGTGGTTGTAGAGAGCGATAAGGTCCCCCCGAGCATCCTTTTCTCCAGACTATACAATCCCAGTTCCGTCAGCTGTTCCTCATAAGATTTGTTTTCTAGACCCTTATCCAGCTTGTACAAAGTATGCCTATTCCTGTCTTCTGGTTGGATTGGATTAGGTCCCAAAATGTGTTGGTGATTTGGTTTGTTTTCTTTAACATGGGATACGCTGTAACATGGGATACGCTGAAGACCACTACTCTTCTAACGTCATATAAAACATGAAGATAATTAATAGGTGATTCCTGCTACCAATATGGGCATGCCAATATGACCAAACTGGCTCCTCTATGACTACATATGCTTGCAGAAATATGTCTTTCTATATACAAAACCTCATGGTCTATCTTCCTACATTCTGGAGGAATTTGTCGCTGTCCTGCCCTTCAGTTTTCCAACTTAGAAGAGGCAACTTTTTCTACTCTACTCCCTGTACCTGTAGTTGAAAACACATTCTGAATATATGGTGTACAATGGGAAGGCGGGGCTGATGTACGGAAGCACATTACTTGCTCATATGACTGCATTTCACTTTTGCCATGAGATATTTTGATTCCAAAATAACACTTGCTATTCCCACAGTTTGAGGGACAAGATAAATACATGAATGCTGGTTCTTTTAAGAACAATATTTTTGCTGGAGCACATTTTTTAACTTAAATAATCCTTAGAGATGTGTGTGTAATACATATGCATAGATATATTTACAGGCAAGAATATGGTAGTAGTATAAAAATCACTGGGATCTGAATCAGATAAATTTGCTTTTTCCTTCTCTTTGTGAAGTCTTATGCAAACCGATTAATCAAATAGGGTTTTTTTCCCCATCTGTGAAATAGTGTTCATATTCTTTAAACAATCTCTGTTTACGCGTCACTATCTGGAAGCAGTGTTATTAATTAGACCAGTGTGAATTCTTCCTGGGCACAATGACAGCCATATAGGCATAAATGTCTTATCAGGTATTTTTGGCTACATGGAAAATGAAAAAAGCTTGCAGCCTCGTTGAGTTTTGGCAGTTAACTTCACAGTCTCACTAACACTGCAGAATGCTCAGGCTTTCCAAACAGTAATCCAATGCAAACAAAATTATGACCACCAAACACTTTCTCCTTCATCCTCAAATTTAATGCATGAGACAAATGACTGCGTCCTGGAATCACACTATTGGGTAGGAGAAAACTGTGATTTTTGGTTTTTAACAAGTGTTGCTGCAAGCATTTGCAAAAACACTGTAATACAAAGGAAAACATATAGAAAAGCATTTTGGAATCATGACTTTTAAAGCTGCTAATAATATTGTGATGATTAAAGGACAGAAACCATATCCTTCTGAGAAGAATCAGACTGGATGACTATAAAATCACCTATATAAGAGCTCTAGCATTACTAATAATGTACTTTGGGGTGGGTACTTAAGTTATTTTAAATGGTTTGCTGATAATGCAGCTTTCAGCTTTAAAATGGATTTTCAGTGTGTAACATTTCTCTAAATCTGCCCACCCCTGCTGACACTGATCACACTGCTTACTCATGCCCAGGTGTTTCTTGAAAGAAACTTGTAAGTACCAATAATGGAGCACCTTAGAGGTTTCATGTCTCAGCAGAGATGTATGTATTTTTCAAGCTTGAAACCTCCTGTGGGCTCAAATTCAGATTTATAAAGGAAAATAGCTTCCTTTGTCTCATATTAACTCCTTTTCCCTTCCTTTTTGTAAAGTCTTTGGGTTTTTTCTTGAAGAAAGAGATAGTGTTTTCTATGCATTATGGTACCTTAGATAAGGTCTGTGAATCTCAGAAGCTTTTATTCTCATTATGTTGTAGAGGAAAGGCCTGGAAAATAATCAACCCCTTAGTGAAGCGGACTGGAAGATTTTCATCTCATCTTGAGATGTGCCAGAGTGCCTTGTAATCGGCAAACAGCTGTACTGTTCCATCCTTTAGGTGCAATTTGGTCCTGAGCATTGAAGAGGAGCCATTGAGTAGTGAGGATACCTGTCCTTGGAGCTGGGGGGCTGGATGCATCAGGCAGCAGGGACAGTGTTAAATTCAAACTGTAAGAACGTTTTCTGACCTTTTGATATCCTGGAAATATTGATTTGTTTGGTTTTTTGAACATTTATTTTAAATGAAATTTGAGTCAAAAACATTATTGTGCTCTGTTGCATGAAAAGAATTATTATTTTTCCTTCACCAGATGTTTGCTAACAAAAGTGTCATCAATGTCATTTGTTACTTTGAGATGAAGTACTGTGTAATGGGCATAGCACATAATCAACTATAGAGGCATAAATAAGAGCAAATTAGAATTCAAAATAGAAAGTATTCTTGAAAAATAGCACACTAATTAGCAGAATAAAATAGCTGGGCGCTGTAAGTGTGGGGTTTCCTGGAGTTCCTAGGGCTCGATGTCTTTCAGACATGTTCTTGGTTTGCAAGTGCTTAACATGGCTTAATGTAAGTCCTTGGCTTTTCCTGTAATATCAGTTTGGTTCTCCAAGTTAAAACTTCCATTGGTTTCTAGGAGTCTTACTATGTGTAGTTCACTTATGGAAATGGGTTAATCTGGGAACATACCTTCTGATGCAAATCCCAGGTTAAAAAAGCAAACAAAACCCCCTATCCTTTGATAAGTGATTGCAATGACTGTTATGTCATAACATTCTGTAGTATGGACTGTGGCGAGGCCTCTATGAGAGAGAGGTAGTAGAAACAAAAACCAGCACGCTATTGCAGAGAAAAGTTACATAAAATAATTTGCTTTAGCTGTGATTTATTCCCTTTCGCATTTTTTTTTGACCCTTGCAAATAATCTGCCATCGCAGCTGAATACTTACATGGAGAAATGGTATCTAACAAAGAATTTGGCAAAGGAAGATGATTTCTAAATACTGTGATTACAGATTTTATTTTTTAATTAACTTCAAGCAACAAAAAATAATCTTAAAAATGCTGTCTGTGTCTTGTATTGCACTCCTACCTGTACATGTGTGTTGCAGTAGCACCTTAGACCCATGATGGTAGAGCATGGTCCTACTGAGACAGATGCAGTGGCTCTTCCTAGAGTTTGCATAATATGAGGCAGTTTGCCCACATCAATTCTGCTTGAGGGAGGTAGAGGGTCCCTGGAGGAGCATGGCTGCAGGCTGTAGTCCTCTAAGACGGATGGAGTTTTCTGGGAACAGACAACATTATGAAAGTGCCAGTGGGAGGAAGACCTGAAAACAGAGTTGGTACCAATGCCAATAATTATGCTGAAGAGCAGTGAGTGCAACTAGGACAGATTTTTCTGAAACTCATCAAAGGCTTCCTAATAATACATCATAGACAAAATGAGCTCAGGTGGCCCAGGGGACAACTTCATCAACAAAACTGGAAAAATTAAGGCCCAACAATGTCCTCAGCCACCCATTGTAATCCCCAAGTCTGCTTTCCCTCTTCATATTAATTTTTCACTTCCACATTATCCATACTTGAAAGTACCTCAGTCCTTGCACAAAATTGGCAGCTGTAAAATAAATGCACATACAGCATTAATTATGGATTGAGTGTGCCATGTAATATATTCCCTGCAGCTGATGCCTATAGGCTGTCTGAATGCTTCAACTTACATGCACTCTAGCTTCAAGATGGTCTTCAAAAGCAGCCTTATACAAATTCACCTCCTGTTATTCTGAGGGAGTTAGCAGAGCCATAGATGACAAGAGCAGGGCGCAGAGCTGAGAAAGGCAATCAGCTATCTTTTTGTTTGAAGATGGTGGGAAGGCTTTGTCCATAATTGCAATGTGCACCTGGGCTCCAAATTGCTTCTCAGCTAGAGCTCTTTGACAAGGGCAGGCACTGCTGGGGTGGAGTGTGGCAGCATCTCCTGTGATCCGTGCATTTACACAAATAGACCAAGTCTGATGTCCCCATCCAGAATAAGGTCCTGGTCAGGTATTCTTCCTAATTAACCAGATAAATGCCCACTAACTTTAAAATAGATTGCTTGGGTAAGGAAGGCATTTGTATGTCATTCAGGATTTATTCATATTTTATGAAGCATTTAAGAATCCTTCAGAAGGAATTGTATTGTGCACATATAACATCAGTTACATATAAGATTCCTTGATTCAGCAATGAAAAAAATAAAAAGGGCAATTTTATCCTTTATTGCCCTTCTCTCCCCTCCATTTTCATTTTGTCATCTGGAATAAAATTAATAATAATACTATTTCCAGCATGTCTGAATATCTATCGAAATCATAAATCAAGCTTCCAAGGCACAAGTGTGATTTTAAAAATACATAAACATTAATGAGCTTCATTTTTCTCAGCTTTGTCTTTTTGTTTCTCACTTTGATAGCATATCAAACCATTCTTAATAAATCAGATATCCAAGTTAAATTGTATACTGCATGTAGAACAGTTTATACCATGGAGACACATAAATGGGTTTGGCAACTACTTTGAAACATAAAGAGATTCATAAGCAAAATATTCACCCAAAAAAATCTACAGCTCAAAACTTATCCAATTAGAATTCAGAAAGCAAATGAGTTTTTAAATGCAATCTTAAACTTGGAAGGAGAATCTATCAGGAGATAATTGATTCCACCAAATAGAAACAATCATTGAAAATGTTCTGCTGCCAGAGGATCCTAGGGGCTATAGAAACGGTAATAACTCTATACTTTTCCTTATGATATTTCTGACAGATTTCTACAAGCCATTGTCCTAGTCCACTGAGCAGGCACCCCCTCTTTGTCACGCTACATTGCTCTTCTTTTGTCCTATTTCTTTCTTGGATGATGAAAGCAGTGCTGTTTTCACCTCCCTTTCTCCTCCAGCAGAGCCTGGAGAGAGCCATTCATCCAGGGGGCTGCAAGGATGAGCCCTCTGACTTGGCAAAGACGTTGGTGTCATTTGCACAGGCCAGAACAGCATCACCTTGGGCTTCTAGCAACACTGGCATTGATGAAAGGAACTAGGGTTAAGGAAAGGAGAGATGGGAACATCACTCTTCTTACCCCAACGTACCTTCAGGGATGGAAGGAGCAAAGAGCCTGATACTTGTAGGGCTTCCTCCAGGTTTCTGGTCCCCTTCTCTTGTCATCTAAGTCTTCCTTTCTTGTGGTGGGGACACACAGAATAAAAGTCAATTTTACATGCGCACATGAGAAGCCCCGAGCCCCCCTGCATGCCAGCAGTCATTTGGGGGTGGGGGAGAGACCATTGGTATCTATATTCCAAACATGATTTTTATAGAAGTCATTCAAAATAAATTAATATGTTCGGACTTTAGGTTTATAATTCCTAAACTTCATTATTTTCAAAAGTGCAGTGAAAGGCTCAGATTTTTCCAGATCTACACAAGAGGTGTAATAGGAAGACCACATGGTTAACAGAGTTCTTTTGCTGGCTTATCCAGTGGACAAACTAAACCACAAATCTTGCTACCCCCAAACATTAGTGGTTAGTGCTTTAGTGATTAGCATTAGTGATATGTGCTTTGATTTACTATTCTATTTTTCTTTCTACCTGTACAAAGAATGTGCTTAGGCAAGCTTGAAAGGAGTCTATGGAGTAATTATTCTGGCCTATATGTAAATAAGTCATATTTTATCTCTTGCTGATGCTCAACAATTTTACTGCTTTTTGTTTTTGCTCTGCCCTCTTTTTCTTCAATGATTTTATTCATTTATAGCATCTAAAAAATGTATGTTTGCTCTATGAGAAAGGACGATTCATTGCAGGGGTACGTGTGTGTTGATACATATATATAAAACTTCTGTTTCTCTTTTAGCAAGATTTTTTGTTAATCTAGAGTTCTGATGATTTCGTACAGTCCTATAAATTAACTTAGAACTGCACTAGTTGCACAAGAGCATAGTTCTCCTTTGAAATTACGAACAGGTACACAGCTTGTGTGTGTTTCCTATGAGGAAAAATAAGCTAGGATTTTGGGTTTTTTGAAATCTGATTTTTCCAAATAGGCAGCAATAAAAACAACCCATTCTTATCCAGAAGTGGTAGGAAAGATTGCTATGGCAGCAGATGATAGGGAAACCTCTCAGAATGACATGCTAGGCAAAGTGGGAGTTGCAATTATTTTACAAGATATTATACTGTGAGTGGGGAAATTAAAGAATCATCAATTTTTTTGTGGATCCGTTTTTTATGTGCTCTCTATGACAACAGTAATATCGGCCCCAGCCTGCATCTCCTAAGCCAATCCCCAAGTTCTGCATCCTTAAAACTACAGTGTATCTTGTACTCACTCCTGTGTTTGCTAACCTCAGACCAGGCAAGAAAACAGCACGTGTTGCAGATAGTGCTGAACTACGCACTTGCTGAGCGGCAGCTGGTGGACTAAACAGAGTAGGTGAGCGTTGAGTGGGTACTGCAGCCTCGTGTCCTAATTTACATGTCTCATCTACAGACCACTGGAGATCTCTGTTTTTCTGCCCGTTTGGTTGATAGTGACTGATGTTTGTTTATCTATTTGTTTAAAAGAACTGACAAATGGCAGAGAGAGGGCAAAAGCATACGTGCTTTATTTCCTTAGATTGAGTAGTGAGAAGTAGCAAAGCCATGGAAGCTTATAAATTTCACTCTGTACTAAACAGTGAAATGTATGCTACATAGATAATTTTTTCCTTTTCATTATCAAACATTCACGTTCAGTTGTTCTGGTGCTCTTTCATGGCACAATTCGTGATCCATCCAACCCCAAGTTTCTTGATGTAGCATCCCCACCCTTGCCTCTGCCAGTCTTTCCTGGGAGAGCAGCTCTTGGAGCCATCCTGGTGGTCTTTGGTTTTTGTTAGACTCAATCTGAGCACATGTGCACACTTGTGGGGATTTTTAGGGTTCGTTGTGGTTTTAACCTAGCCGGTAACTCAGCACCACGCAGCCACTCGCTCATCCCCTCTTACCTCCCCCCTCCCTGGGTGGGATGGGGAGGAGAATGGGAAGAATCTCAACCCATGGATTGAGATAAGAACAGTCCAATAACTAAAGTACAATATAATAATAATAATGAGGGAAATAGCAAGGGGAGAGAATATAAAAGGGGAAAGGAAAACCCAATAAACAGCAGTGACGCACAATAGAATTGCTCACCACCTGCAGACCTTCCGGGTAACTCACCCCAGTTTCTATACTGGGCATGACGTGCTGTGGTATGGAATACCCTTCTGGCTAGTTTGGGACAGGTGTCCTGTGTCTGCTTCCTCCCGGCTTCCTGAGCCCCTCCTCACTGGCAGAGCATGAGACTGAAAAGTCCTTGATCAGGGTAAGTGCTACTGAGCAACAACTAAAACATCGGTGTGTTATCAGCACTGTTCTCAGACTAAAGCCAAAACACAGCACTGCACCAGCTAGTAGGAAGAAAATTAACTCTATCCCAGCCAAAACCAGAACAGGGTTCATTAAAAGACCCTCTTTAGTGAGGAAAAAGTACTGCCATGACTCAGGTATATGGGCTGTGGTCTTGTTCTCGCAGAAATTGGAGACTGTGGCATTTCAGAGTTAAAGCACTAAAATCTAACTGCTAGTGCTATGTGTGGGTAGGGAGAGAGAATTTCCAAAAGTAGGAGTTAGAGATGCTGCTGCTATTTTAAACCCCAGAGAAGCTCCTGCCTTGAGGTGTAGTAATATAAAATGCCTTTTCCCCTCCTTCTTATAAGGCATGTTTGAAACACAACATTGCAGCACAACTTCTATATGTTGTATCTTGCTTCTATTCACTCTGTTGTCCTCCTGTTCTTATCAGTTCTTCTGAGAAGCCTTACTGCTGGGCTAATTTAAATATTGATAATTACACTGTTTCTGCATTTGTCTTCCCCAAAATGAAAATTAAGCATTGCTTCCAACCATCTGGCTCAGTGAAGAGATTTTGGATGGTGTATAACATCGTCTTTAAGAGTTAAAATGCTGAAGTAATAGTTATAAATAGATGTGTAAAATCATACTGGTGAATCTCGGAAACACTGCACTCAAGGAAAGCAATGCAATTGACAAGCAATTTAAGCTAGAGTGTGAAAGGATGCAGAAATAACAAGATTTGCATGAAAAATATTGAGATCATGAGAACATCAAATTTAAACAAAAAACTCATGTGCCTCATGATTAAATCATGAGAGCTGACATTACTGTTATAACATTCAATATCCTTGGCTTTTGAAAATAGTTTTATAATGAGGGTGGAGTGTATCTCTCTGTACAGAAAATGAGTATTGTTTGTACCTAGCTAGCTCATTATTATGAGAATCAGGAATACAAGACTCTCAAATCTTAATACAGGTCAGAAGATCTCAGATGCCTCCAGCTATGGTTGAGCCCTCACTGTCAGGAAGATAACCCAAGGCAAAGACAGAAACTGACCCGGCTTTCAAATCAGTCACTCAGTCAATCAGTCATTGATTAAACAGTAGCACCAAAACAAAAAGTGGAGGAAATTTCAATCCAGTAGTTGATTGTCTATTTATTCCATCTTATCAGTGACAATCATTTATCTTAGGACAGAATACAGTTACATCAGTTATGGTGGCAGTAGGTCTAAAGAAGGGTCATTGCAAAGAGACTGTCTCACATCTATCAGATTTTACTCTGGCATGACTTACAACGACCATGACAGATTTCTTTCATTTTCTTTTCTTGCTGTTGTGCTTTCTGATACACTGCATGGTCAGGAAAAGGTTGATATTATCAAAGCGAAAACGCAGACTTTCATCATGTGTTGTATCACTGCAAATGTGGGTGGTACTTCCATGGATTCACTGTTTAATTCCATGAATGAGGACGTTGTCATTAACAAAGGCGCTTCATGTGTATTCATGTTTTCTAAATCTTACCCACAACTACTGAAGGATTAAAAAAACCCTCCCAAAACAGTTGGCTCTGAAATTTATTAACATTCTTGTTTTAGTTTTAGTGGTACTCGCTGAGATTTTAATGTAATTAAAATATTACATTTTGGATATTTTACATTTTGGACATTTTACATAAAATATCCAAAATTACATTTTGGACATTTTACATAAAATATCCAAAATTACATTTTGAATAAACATGTAAGGTACCCATGCAGGTTTTTTTCTGTTTGTTTTAAAAATAATTCCCATCCTCATGATAATGAGGAGCAGGATTTATATAGACAATCTCTTTTATTTTTAACTTAATAGAGAAGAGAGTAACTTCTGTCTGTAAGTTGCTAGGTTCAGCCACTTCATAGCACTCTACTGAGTATGAAATATACCACTGGAAAAGATTCACAGGCTGTTCCCCTAAAGAAGCAACTTCCTTTTTTCTTTTTTTTTTTTTTTTTTGCATTTTAATTTTACAAGTTATGAATTCATGGATGCTTTATGCAAACTTGTTTCAACATAAAAGCAATTGAGTCAAAGAGAACACTCATTGCTGTGCCGTAATCCCTGGCAGCCATGTCCCTTTGCCATGACACATTTCTTCAGCTCATGTCTCATAGTTGACACTTTGCCACAGGAATGCTTTTGCCTTTGAAATAAAAAATGCAATTAAATATTCCAAAGGCTGCGGAATCTGGACCCATTAATTCCAGATATTCACCATTTAAAGCAAAATACCTCATACCTGTCATAACTACAGCAGAAAATAAACATGGGCCCCTCTTCAAAAATAGCAGACTATTTTATTAGATACTGGTTTTATCTTTTTGAATTTGTATCTTAGAACTAAATAAATGGCTTTATTGTGTTTGGCATCAACAGGCCTTCTGTGTATTTGTTTGGCATAGGCTTAAAATGTTGTGACACTCTAATGTCCAGTATTACAAGAATTATGCTAATAAAACTGCAGCACAGTAGCACTAAAAAAAACCATGTGGGAGGAAAACTGGGTATTAATGGGCAATTTCATGCTGTTCACCATGACTCTTGCAATTAGCAGTAAAAATGAGATTATTTTACCTGGAAAAGGAATCTCTTTGCAAACAGTGCATTTTACTAGTCTCATCAGCATTACAAAGTTTCACATGTGGGAAATACCCCGCTAAAAACAGATAACACAAAGCTTAGCTCTTTCTTCTTGCTGGAAATCATTTCTTCCTGTTGACCATGAGGAAGGAGAGATAAGCAAATTGCTCTTGCGTTCTTATCCTCTTGCTTCCATCCACCTGCTGCTTAAATGTGTATCCAGTTGAACTACTTGTCCTTTGGGGTAGCATCCTGTTCCCTCTGCAGCCACACGTGGGGAGCAGATGTATGGATTGGGAGGGCAAAGGAAGGCTGGTCTCTAATGGACTCTCCCCTGCAAAAAATCACCTCTGTCCAAAGATCCCTGCCTCCTTGTCTGGTCAGCTCAGTCTTATGTGAGGCAATAGCATTTATTTTCTAGGTAGTCTGCCAAGTCCAGAAGGGAATAGGAGTGCTTAAACCCTGAAAAGCAAAAAGTTAGGATCTCATAAGGAGCGAATATTTGATGTGACTTAGCCAGAACACTGAATTGCTCCGCACTTGGAGCAGCCCAATGTGCTGAGATGAGGAGGGTGCCCCAGAAAGTGGTGCCTGGGAGCAAGCTGCACATCAGTAAGTCGGGTGCTTGCAGTGTGCAATGGAGGAGTTATCCACTGAGGGAGAACACAGATGAGAGAGGAAGACGACACACGATAGTTATTGTTCCCCAAGTATGCTACAGAGACACTCCGGAGTAAGGATATTTCATTCTCCAACTGGAAACAAACAAACAAACAAAAACACAGAAAAACTGAAGTTCAGGGTTTTTGTTTGTTTGTTCTCCATAGGAAATTCTTATCTTTGCTGAGGAACAGGTAGACCAGAAACTAAATTTCAGGCAAAAATTCAAATGTTAGTCAAAAGTGAGCTTTGTCGGGAGGTTGCAATGTTATTTCTTATTGATAAGGAAGTACCTCTACCTCGGTAATACAAACTCAAGCCAAAAAACCCCAAAGCCTTGCTGGATACCTTGCCAGATTTTTGTGTATTTAGAACTGTAGTAATTATTTTTCTGCTTCCACATTTGTGCATTGCTCAGAAGAACGCTGTTCTATTGTCAGTTCTTTTCTTTGCAACTCTAACTGTGTATACTTTAAATATCAGTGCCTGTAATTGGTTAGGTTTTTCTTGAACGTGAAATTAGAAGTGAGGCCGAAGTATAAAAATCATTCCAACCAAAGACCGATTTGTCATTGGTCTTTTGTCTATCTTCCGAGAACTAAGTGTATTTAAGAAGCTGTAATTTTGGGGAAAATCCATTTGTGGAGAAGCAAGAACTTGCTTTCACTTTACTTCTGCAGATATGGAGAAGCAAAAATGCAAGAGAAGGTCTTGTAGAAGTTTTAAAGTGTTTTAGTTTTGAAGTTTTCTTTAAGGCAATTTTGGAAGTGGACCAGAAAGGTTGTTTTGATTTTGTTTTTTCCTTTTGCTGTTACACAATGTCTTTCATGTTAGAATGACCTCTAAAGAAAAGCATAAAATTTTAAAGCTGTTTAATCATTTGTTCGTTGTTAACTGCAGGTCAAAATGCATTATTATCCTTTATTTTTCTAGAAAACAGTTGATTTTACAAAACTTTTCACTGCAAGCAGTTTCTTTCCCTCTCCTCGCTTCATTTCAGGGAACAAGCTGGAAAGATCTGCCTGGTTGTTTTTACATCACCTTTACTGCTGTTCTCTTCTATTGCTGGACTTTACACATTAAACAGTGTGACTTAGTATCTGTCAGATGTTGTTTGTTCTCTCATTGTCTCCTTGGAGGAAGAAGTATGGACAGTGAAGTGTCATGTTTTGGTAGGGATTTAGGGTTTTTAAATTATACGTGTTGTTCTGTATTTACATTAATGTGCGCAAGGTCATAAAAGTGTACTTCAAGCAGAAAGTAGTCATTTCTTCATACAGGAGTTCTTGTCTCAGGGTCTAAAAAACCTGTTTTCAGTGTAGGTCAGGTTGGCTCATTCAGCAGAGCCTGACTGTCAACCATTGGTTTGCATCCTGGAATTGTAGGTAATTTTTCACACCTTACGCCATTAAATGTTCAGAGCTATTAACCTTCTCGTATCGGTTATTTCTCATGTGGAGAGTGTAAGGGAGATTTTAGTATCTGTATTCATTAGTTTGTGGAACTCGGAAGATGAACTACAGTGTCAGCAGCAGTTAAAGCTTCCCAAGAGGTGTTAAATAAATAACAAATAAACAAACCTGCCCACACATAGTTGTAATGTTACCAAAATTCGTGATGAAACAAGAGAGGTCACATCCTTTTTATCTTTTGTTGAAGTGGGATCTAGACTACTATATGGGAGGAAATAGTGGCTAATAAAGATATTGCTATCCAGACAACTTGGTTTCAGTGAGAAATCCAAATTTGTTGCCAAAATACAGGATAAACTGAGTAAATGTGGCATAGCATCCATCGTATGGGCATGTGTCTTGCTACAAGGTTTCCAGAGCTCTACCATCCACCTGCGAAACCGTCATCTTTGCCTGCTGAGATTCAGTTTCAATCTTAGCCAGCTACTGAGCACCTGTGGGCTCACTCTTCCAGCCTTTCTGCCATCCTTGTGGAAGGTAAGCAATCATACATCAGGGAGAATATACCTAGCCTTTACAGACTGTGAGCTACTGTGTAGCTGCTGACTGTTTTGCCTAGTGGTTGTCTGCAGATGTTGAAAACCAATCTCAAATTAGGATCAGCCGTGAACTTTCCAGTGACAAAGAGCAATTCAGTGTTTTGCGGCAGAGATTTGATTTATCACTCAGCACACTTTGCCTGCATTCTGTTAGGAAGCACTAAACCAAAGTCATATATTGATCTCAATGTTTTAAATTTTTTTGCAGTACAGCAATATTTTATGGGAGAGGCTTGAGTATCCAGGTAGAAGAAGTTTAGGAAGATGTCTGAATGTCCTCCCAGACTGTGACTGATACAACTACTGAGTCGAAAAGGCTGTACTCCCAAGGCTCAGTGAAATTACTTTCTTCTAAGTTGCTTGAAATATATCACTTAATTCTGTTAGCTATTTGTCTTGATTGCCTATTTGGATGCTAGAGAGCAGCAGACTGTGATTAGTCTGATTTATTTTAAATGCCTACCCTAAGTCAAGGTCAATCACATCCCTTGTTCTTGCATTTTCCTTTAAAGAAGTTCCAGATGAAGAGCTGGGAAAAGTGAACTTTTTATTCATCTGTATGAAATATTTTAGGCATCTTACTTGTGGCATAGGCTGTCATTACATTTGTATTGGTCATCATAGGACATACTGTCACTTGATTTAGATTTCTGCCATTCAGAAAACTTTGGCCACCGTGTAACTGAAAACAACCCAGTCTGGGAGTTTACCATCAGTTTGTAAGAAAATGGCAAAGCATTTGTCTCAATTCCTATTTATGCTCTTAAAGTGAAAAATACTTTTTCTAGCAACAGTTCTTATTTCTTTGGAAGCCTTATATCAATTTAGGCCTGTTCTCATTGCACCTCAAACCTTGGGAACTTAAATCTTATTTCCATAGTTTGCTCACTACATTGATAGACATTTTGATGCTTTTTGCTTATCTTTTTACCTAATCTTAGTTCACAGGGAAAAATGCACTACTTCTTTAAGCTGAAGGTCAGCTCCATGCTCCATGAAATAAAAGTAGGAGTTCTACTAATGAATGCACAGTTATGCATCTATAATAGAAACGACCATGAACGGAAAGGCAGAATTTTCAGAATCAGCAAAAATTATCGTCTCATAAAATATAGGCATTATAAATAGTAGATGTTTGCACAAGGTCAATGAAATTTATTCTTCCTTTCAAAACAGTATACAGAAGAACAACCCTCACGTGTTACAAGTAATTATAAGTACTTCTGTTAGGAATCCTGCCTCTACTGACATTGTTCAAATTTGTGGCATTGATGTGAATAGACAGTAGAATTGGGTTTTACATAAATTTAATAATATGTATTTCATTGTAGGTGTATGTTTGTGATGTCATACTGTCAAGACATATCTAGAGGGCATGTGCATTATGTTACCACAGACACTTTGCCATCACAACATATTATCATCTCTGCTAATGACAAGTAGGGGAAGATCAGGTTTATCTTGAAAATGTCCTTGAAGCTTTCCCCACTCAGTCCAGTAAAGACAAAGAAATGTCACAAAGCTCTTAACAGCTGTAATGGTGTCAGGTTTTTGTTACGAGTGTTGTTATGATGAAAGAAGTCAGAGAAACAATGATGAAAAGGACAAGTAGTAAACCAAAGCTTCCAAAATAGTGTTTGTTGGATCGTTCAATAGAAATTTATATACCTGCTCTCATTTGAAAGAGTGCTTGGGTTGGGTTTTTTCAGGACAGTTCATGCCCTTACGCATGCTTGTAAGTGGGAGGAGGGCACCTGGGACAGCTATTTGAAATAATCTTGTATCATGTCCTTGATAAAGCTAATGGAAGTTTTGGCAGTGATTTCAACAGAGCTGGCATTTTACTCTCTCTCCAGCATTCTCTACTGGTTACACATCAGGGGCAAAAGGAGCCTGAAGAGAGTTCCAAAGTCAGAAAAAAGTTATTTAATTAACACTTGCAGTAAATGTTGCATGTTAAAGCAACACACAAAACCCATCTTTTGATTATTTTTTCAACAGTTCAAGAGTTTAATATTAGATGAGATAGCATAGCAACCAAAAAATCCTAAATTCAAAGTCTGACTTTGAAATAGTTGTTTTTTGTAGAAATGGAAATAGGTTGGTGCCAAAGGAATTCTGTTTAGACAGGAGGAAACGTTATCTTCAGCTATGCCTGCGGTGAAGAAAGTATAATAAACCAGTCATGCTTTCCTAAGCTTGTTTAAAAGGGAAAAAAGGAAAAGGAAAGGATGGAGAATATGCTTCCAGAAATCATTCATACGAATTTTCAAAGTTTACCATTTAGAAGTCATAGATATTTTTTACACTCGTGCAACATCTTTGAGTTGCTGATTTCTCTTTTGTCAAGCACACAATGTTATGGTGTGTCAAGTTGTACTTGATGTACCTAAAATGTTTAAGAATGCTCTGAATTATCCAGTGCAAAAAGTCAGACACGCACCCTCATTCATTCACTCTTGTCCCACTTATCGTATTGACAAGTAGAAAAGAAATTAACTGGAGTAAAAGTGGTACAGAGCGTTGTGAAGCAAGGAAACATGACTTGCTCTGCTTAGCTGACAGAGAACCAAATATTTGACAGCAGTCACAGCAGTAAGTCTTGCTGTTAAAGTTTTAAAGGATTACCTGATAGGAGCAGAAATACACTTCAAACCTATTCTGGGGCACACATATTTCACATATGTGAAATATACACCAAAATCTGAAAAGGTAGTCTTTGATCTTCCCCAGGCTAAATGCTGTCTTTCAATTTGGTTCTTTTCCGAATTATTCCAATAATATGGACAAGTGCAAATGGATGGAAAATGTAGGGTGTGAATACCAGGACTTCCAGTTCTCAGACAAATGTCCTATTGCCTGATGAGTTCATGGAAATATAAGCATATCAAGTGATTTTTCCAAAATAAGTGAAATTGCATGTCACAACTACAGAAATGTAAAAATAATGATGCAGGTTTATTAGATGGATAGGGTATGTGCCAAAAGAGAATCCTCTTTCAAATACAAGCCACCTCCTTGCAGTCCATGCTGCCAATACTGTTAGAGTGTCAATACTAAGAAAAGGTAAGAAGTGCGATGTATGAGACCTACTGATATAGATACTTACAGGAGACGTTGCAAGCCTGAGACTTCCATATAGTTTGGAAACAATTTCTCTGTGAATGTTGAAAAATAGATCCTATGTGATACCTTATGGAGCTGAATCTGCTTCTCTGATAATTTGCTGATTTGTGTTATTTTCATGCTTCAAAAAGCATCTTGGAATTCAATAGTAACATATCAAATTTCAGTAGGGAAGATGCGATGACAAAGTGCAAAGATCTTCTGCATTTCTAAAGAAACACAAAAACTGTCTTAACAAATTAAAACTCAGGGAAATTATGAAGAACAAACATACTGACTTGAATAATACTGTGTAGTTCTCTGTGTCTTAAACTTTGTATTTTTCTTTCGCTTGATTCTGTAGTACTGCCCTGAGTTTATTTGAGTAGTTGTATATGGTAACTTCACTACTGAGATTGTTTGTCTTTTCAAGACTTCAGAGGGAAGGTTTGTTTTATCCTTTTTCCTGGTATTTGAATCCACTAAAAGGATATTCCCAAAACACCTCTAGTTCTCCACTGAGGTGGAAGAGGGGTGGGTTGGAAAGCTGATGAGTCAGTCAGTGCAAACTGAAGTGGAAAGGAATAAATATCAACAGCTGCTCTTTGATTCCTTCTTTTGTAGTGCATTCTTAGGGAAAGACATCCCTGCAGAAGCTTGGTGTAAGAGGGGAGGGATGTGCAACAGTTAGGTGCAGCAACATCTGTACTCTAGAGAGAGTGAAGGCACTGGCAAGAAAACAAACCATCAGAGAAGAATAGTTGTTGAACCGAGAGTCGAAGCAGAAAACTGATGAGAGTGGGGAATGAGCCATTGCACCGTGAGGTGCTAGCACTAATGTCCTCAGCCAGCTGCAGTCCCTGAACATCCAGGCCGTGCAGCCACCGCACAATGTGCTCACAGGCCAGTCTATACTGCGCAGGTCTGATGGCCCCTGCCTGCAGTGCCTGTGCAGCTGCTTTCTCTGATCACTCCTATCAGGTGTCTAAGATGCTTCCAGGGGTGCAGTGACCCTGTCACGCAAGCATGGAGAACCTACCAACCTTCAGTTCCTTCAGAGATGTGCAGTCACAGAAGGTGTTCAGTGGTGAGGTCATCTGAGATGTCTGGATGTGCAACATCGCTTAGCAAAGAGAGATGCACTATATTGTGTAGTGTGTACACAACCCAAAACAATTGTTGTACCAATTCATAAAGAGCACAGCTAGCAATCAACTAGTATTCCTGGGACAACCCTCACCCATCCTTCAGCTCTCAAATCCACATGGAAAAAAGCTCCATGACAGAAAAGGAGAAACTAAGGGGCAGGGGGGTGGGGAAAAATGAGGGGGAGGGCACAAGCAATAAAGATTTATGTTAAGTAAGGGACGTGGAGCATGCAGCTGCACCAAGGAGGACCGCTCTCCCTAGAGCTGAATTAGTATTGCCAAGTTAGTAGAAATACCTGAGGTGAGGTGGCCCTGTTCTTTGGTTTTTTGCCAAAGCCACCTTGGGGAGTGGAGAAAATAAAGAGAGGAATACAGTTGTTCCCCTGGAACAACCAGCGGATAGCAGAAGGAACATCTCATGGTCAGCACATCATCCTGGCCCTGGGGAACACCTAACTTCTTCAGGTTTTTCTAGAGATATTGATCCCTGTCTGATGTGTGGCTTACCGAAGGAGTAAGGTTGAGTCAGTTCTCACAGTCTATGCATCATCAGTATTATTTCATATCTACAGTAATGTGATAATGGCCATAGCCTGCTCAGCCAGAACTCTCTGGTGTAGCATTAGTAACGCTTGAGATTTCTTATCAAATCTAAAAATATTTTTAGTTTTTTTCTTAAAACCTCACTTGTCACATTAAGTGACTGCATGAGGAACCCTCACGGGCCATTTGAGGAATTGTGTATTGAATTCTCATTATTTTGTTCAGAACCTTTGAAATGATCCAAAGAAGTGTTCTAAAATCCCACTGTAAAATTAACTCTTTGATTTCTTTTTTGGGGTTTGGTTTTTTGTTGGGTTGCTTTGTTGTTTGGTTTTTTTTTTAAATCAATCTAATTGATTGTTGGGGGACAGTGATAAAGAGATGGTTAACCCAAGTTAACCCAGTGATACTTTAAAACTATGTATGGTGGGAAATTCTATTGATGTCTTGTTCCTTATTTATTTATTAAGGTGAGATAATTCCTACCACAAGTTTATTGCGTGTATAGTAAAGAGTGTGCTGCTTTTTACTGTTTCACGTAGATTTCTGTGGAAGGGTAGTGAGTATTGATATGACAGATCATCTGGTAGATTCACACTTCGCTGCCCATGAAACAAACTGAGGAGAGAAGAGCACAAGGTTACATAAACATATACAACACATAAGAAATGTATTTAATGTCACAAGATGGGCTACAAGACATAATGCATTACCGTATTTAGACTGGTGCAAGGTGAATAACTCTTAGCTAGCATGAAGCTGTTGTCAACTCCATGTTCAGAGGTTAGGGGTGGATTAGCTAGGGTTCCTTGGGTCTTCTTCAAAGTCTTTCTTTGCAAAGTCATTTTCAATAGCTAAAAATGAGTTTCTGACTGTTCCTTTATGCACAAACCATAACAACATTAACTGGAGTTTCGATATTTGTATAGCACTTTGAAATCAGTGTTTTGAGTGAAAGTTGATGCATGTTGACAAGGCACTGATTTGTTCCCATGAAATGGCCCTGGGGCACCAGAGTACAACCATAGATATGTATCAAGCCGAAGCAGAATCTGGTGTCAGGACACTAGCTGCTATTTTAATAACACTAGTGACCCACAGAGAACATCAATTAGGCTCCTGTTCTACTTGCTTCACAATAACTGATTTTGGTGACACGTTGTTACTAAGGTTTTCTGGGATTTAGTTGGTCTTGTGGTTCTAAAAATCAGAAGAGAGTATTTAGTAATAGCAGGTGTTAGCAAACTATCATTACTAAGCTTTTTCAGAAACAATTTATGATCTGTTTTATAGATCCTACCACGCTCATGGATCTAAGCTTCATTCATGATGCAATTGATCAAACTAAGCCTTGTGAAGGCAGTAACAAGGCAGAGGGAAGGGATAGTTTTTAGAAGAAAGATTCTTTGAGCAAGCGAGGAAATAGGGAGAAAGAAACAGGATGACACTATATCGCTGTTAGTAAACCCAACTGATTGATAACCTTATTATTAGAAAAGGCTAAAATTTCTCGCTCCAGGAGTTTTTCATACAAACATCATTTTAAGTGGGCAAGTGTAAAAACTGGAGCTTGTGGGTGTGCATAAGGGAAACAGACACAGTGTGTGGGACTTCAGGCCATTCATTATGTGTAAAATGCTTGTGGCTGGCGCTGTTAATTACTTGACTTCCAAAGAAAGTGGAAGGGTTGTTTTGGTTTTAGTTTAGAAAAAGCTCTTTACTATTCAGCATTATTTATGTGTTTGCAAGGATGCAAACTTGTTGGTTGATCTCCTTATTTTATTTAAAGCTAAAATCATTACAAGTTGATGAAGCAGAGTTCAGGTGAAAGTAGTTGCTGGGAAGCCTCGGTAAGTAGCATTGAAGTGTGCCAGAGCCACACTTGACACTGAAAGGAACTGAGGGAGCCTGCTGATCCCATGCTGAGCCTGTGTTGCACCATGGGGCATTGAACTGGTGAATACCAGATGTGGTCTTTGCTGAAGCCTGCACAAACAGCAAGGGGAGGGGGGTGCAGAGAAAGAATGTGTTGCAGTTGTTTGACAGCCGCTGGTAAATTATGCCTCTTACCTGTAAAGTCTCTAAATCGTCTTTCAGCATCTCACAAAAAACAATAATTGTTTATTGATCCGAACGTTAACAATGTATCTCTTGTTCTTCAATAAGGTCTAGAAATGTAACTCAAGGGCAATAACTGCTTTGGATAAACAACACACTTGATGGACGTGTGGCTCTTTTTTTCCTTTTTCTAAACTGTAAGCATATAGTTTAAGCGTTTTGTTGTTATCTTGATTTAATCATTGTACACATGAACCTGTATGGGCTAGTGTCTGTCTGTCTTCCAAAGAGTCATTTTTGTCAGCAGTGTTTAATACTTCCCCATAAATGCCTGTTTTAAAGCAAAATGCAGGATTGTGTTTCAAATAATTCTTTTTACCTTCCTGCAACATCTGTGCTTTGTCAGCCACTCAGATGCTATATGCAAAAATAAAAAGCAAGGTGATGCATGATAAAACACACGGCAGTGTAAACACCAGTGGAGGAATTTTCCATATGCTACCAGTGTTTTGTTTGTATTAGATAAGCACATATAAATGCAATGTTTCTTTGGATAACAATCAGTCACACCTAAAAAGCAATGTAATAACCTAGAGGTCTGTGTTTTTTTATATTTAGTGGACTCGTAGATGAGTCTATTCTGTTTCACTTGGAGACAGAAGTGATAAGTTTAAAATGAAAATAATTGCTGCCTAGTCTAACAGGTAATCATCGTGGTCTTAGGTGATGACACTGACAGCAGTAGGCCATAACCAAGTTATATTATAAAACTATCTGTCATGCAGAACAAGTACAAGAGAGTTTGAAGCGTAGGCCTTTTTCCAGCTCGGTAGATGGGTGCAGCTAATAAATCCTCAGATATCTCAGCGACAACTGGTTACTTATTTTTCAATCCTGAAAATGGAGGTTGAAAGCTAAGCAGCAACATGAAGCTAAACACCTTTAGGACAGGGCTTGGGTCCAAGTTAGGCAGAAATGACAGAAAATCATTGAGAACAGAAGACATTAAAAGGTCAGAAATAAATTGTGATCAAGCCCTGTTTGACCATTTTATCAGTTGGTATTTTCCTCTCCTTTGAAGAATAGAACATCATTTTCTCTTCTTTGAAGCTGTTTGTGTTGGCATTAAGGATTTACCTACCATCTAAATATGTCATCTTATTTAGGTGTGTTTCATACTGAAGGAAGATCATGTTATTAGAGGAAACTTTGATTCCAGGAAACCTTTAGTGGAAATATCAGTGATAATGTAAGAAATGAGAGGCAAAGAACTGGGAAGATGTAGCTGCCTGACTTGGATGCACTACAGTGCATGCTGGGAATTCCTCCATAGAAGCCCTGTGAGTAAAATTCTGGCCACTAATAAACCAAATGTAAAGATGTCCTTGATTTCAGTGGAATTGAGGACTCTATGCTGTATAATTTCTATCCCACTAAGCAGAGTTAGTAGCTTTAACTGTAAATTATAGTGTTGAAAACAACAAAATGTAAGTGTATATTTTGTGGACATATCTTTAAACTCATTCATACGCACACTTTTTGGGTTTTGATCTTTCTGGGGAAACTCAGTCATTAAAATATTCCCTCTGCTCTCATCGGCCCTATGTGTACTTACAGTTTCTCAGAGGTCAGGTCTGGAAGTGTTTGGTTTGCCTAGAAATTTTAAACCATTCAGATGAATTTGGAAATAGTAATTTCCTGTGCTGCTATACTCCATGAGGTTCTTGGAGCTGCAGAAGTTTTTGCTAAATCAGTAGGGCATTGGAGTGAGTGCCTAAATGTAACCGTATTTGTTTTGACATACGTATCATAGTCTGTGATCCTTGGCTCCCCTTAGTTCCCACTTGTAGGTACCAAGAAGGAGTTAGTCCCTAGCCTTATTCTGCTTACCCTGCTGTACAGCATGATGCACTCCGAGGGCCTTGACAACCAGTCTCTTCTAGGAACAGATCCTTGCCTTTGCTTGTCCCCAGCATATTCACGTTAGAGAAGTCAAAACTCAAACTTTAGAACCAATCAAAGATTTCTCTGTTGCTTTAACTACCTGAAGATAAGCTGTTGCTGTCCATTATTTCAGAGATTCTTACCAGAAAAGCTCAGTCTGTCTTCTCAGGCAAAACTTCATTCCATTTGCCTCAGTTACATTGGGTATCCAGAGGCATTTATATGGAGACAGCAGCTGGATACACGCTAAAGTGAAAAGGAATTTTTTATTACTTGTTGTATTCTAAGTATTTCTTACATTTCACTGTGTAATGTGCTTTTCCTGAGGCTGGAAACTGCTTTCAGCTGTGTATCTTGTCTCAATTCAGATGGTGTATTGTTCTTCGCAACTGTAGTACTTCAAAGAGAGTTCTAGCAAGAAACTTAATTCTATGTTAATTCCATAGAATCACAGAATAGTTTGGGTGGGAAGGGACCTTTAAAGGCCATCTAGTCCAGCCCCTCTGCAATAAGCAGGGACAATTTATTAAACTTTGAAATTATGTTGCCTTGTAAATACTTGGGCTGAAAATTAACTAAAAAGAGTGAAAACATGAGGAATGGCTTAAATGCATTTAGTGGAACCGTTCCTGGAAATCCTATGTGTGTTCCATAGGATGCCACCCTTTCTTCTAGGTGAACAACTTTCTAATCTGTGCCACCCAAAATGATTCGTTGTGTTTGACTGACAAAGCAATTGATAGGAAAACGAAGCTGAAGATGGAAAGAACAGCAAAATAAATTACAAAGATCAATGGACTCATTCTTCGGTTCAGATTTGTTTTGATCAGTTTAAAGAAACTGTATTCCAGTTTCTTTAAAAATCTTACCACCAGTATTTAAATATATGGCGTTTTCCCTATTGAATGATATTTTATACCTGATAACTTTGGTTTTTTTGTTTTGTTTCAAACACATGCCATTATTTTGCCAGGTGCTCTGAGCCAACAACAACCTAAATATTAAATACGTATAGCAATACATAGTTGTCCTGGGTTCAGCTTGTAAGAGTCATTTATCTCCTTCTTAGTAGCTGGTGCAGTGCTCTGGTTTTGGCTTTAGCTTGGTAACAATACTGATAACACACCAATGTTTTTAGTTGTTGCTCAGTAATGTTTACTCTGATCTAGGACTTTCTCAGTCTCATGCTCTGCCAGTGAGGAGGGGAAGTCAGGAGGAAGCAGACACAGGACACCTGACCCAAACTAGCCAAAGGGGTATTCCATACCACAGCATGTCATGCCCAGTATATAAAAAGGGGGAAGTTACCTGGAAGTCCTAGATCGCTGATCGGGTTGGGGTGGGTATTGGTCGGCGGGTGCTGAGCAATTGTATTCTCGCCCCTTGTTATTTCCCTTATCATTATTGTTATTGGTGGTAGCAGTAGTTGCTCTGTATTATACCTTAGTTACTGGGCTGCTCTTATCTCAACCTGTGGGGTTTACATCCTTTTGATTCTCCTCCCTATCCCTCCAGAAGTGGGAGGAGCGAGCGGCTGTGTGGTTCTGAGTTACCGGCTGGGCTTAAACCATGACAGTTGTTTTGACGCCCAAAGTGGGGCTCGAAGAGATGAGATAAAGACAGATCTGACTAGAGTGTGTCTAAGGGTATTTGTGATAAGCATTCAAGGTTTCGGATTAATAGACACTCGTCACAATGTTGATTTATTTGCTCTCAGAGTTGTTGCGCTTGATCTCAGAGTTTCAGAATGTTGTAATTTACTTGCATCCAGTGTTTGCTGTTATAGTGTTTATCAGCTGGGGGGCCTGGGCTAAGGTTCTTGATTCGCTGTACTTCATGGTAATGACTTGTAATACAATAGACACATTGATCATGACATTGCGCTGGATGTTCAAAGGCAGGGTCTCCTCTACGCATGGTGCAACCGATGCTACATGGAGTAAGTGGGCCACATTAATTGCACATCCCCTGTCACGCACCAGCCTCTGGGAAAATCGAATGGTACAATGGGCTGTTAAAAACTACACTGAGAGCAATGGGTGGTGGGACTTTCAAACACACATTGACCAAAAGCCACCTGGTTGGTCAACACCAGGGGATCTGCCAACAGGGCTGGCCCAGCCCAATCAGAACTTTCACCTATCGTAGAGGGGGATAAAGTTCCTGTGGTGCACATAACGAGTCTGCTTGGGAAAGCAGTCTGGGTTATTCCTGCTTCAGGTAAAGGCAAACCCACTCATGGGATTGCTTTTGCTCTGGGACCCAGAGGTACTTGGTGGGTAATGCGGGAAGATGGGGAAGTCTGATGTGTACCTCAAGGGGATTTGATTTTGGGGGAAAACAGCCAATGAACTCAATTATATGCTGTTGCCTGCTATAGAACTCGTTTATAGCCCATCAGCAAGATGCCCATCTCCACTACTCTGGCTTTTGAAAAGAAGATATGTGCTGTCACAATCATAAGTGGACAACTGCGTCATGGAACAAGCTGGCAGCAGCAGCAGAACTGTCCTCAGGTCACCATCGACTGCCCCTGACTTCCCTCCCATCATCACCCCAACAAAGAATGAACTTTGATGAAATCGGAGGAGCTCAGCAGTGACCAGACGAGTTCGGCGGTGTCATCACCAGGCGATAATCCAACAGTACACACCGTCCCTCCTGCCCTGAGAGACTGTTATAAGAGATGGAGCCCGACATCATAGACTGAATGAATTCAGCAACTTTATAAGGATTGGTCAAAGGACTCGAAGGCATGATATATCTCTCTTCTTGAGTGTGTGTGTGTGTGTATGTGTCTATATATATATGTATGAGACAAAAAGCGATGGTACGTTTTAAAATATGGGATCTGAGCATGACGTGAATGGTATGGAGTAAGGGGTGGATACTGTCCTGGGTTCAGCTGTAACAAGCACAAGCTGGTGGACTTTGTCATCCACTCCATGGAGGAGATCGACAAGGAGATCAGCGAGACGAAGTTGTCTGTCAACGGCAGGGCCCGCATTGTGGCAGAGGAATTCCTTAAGAACGTGAGGCTCTGGAACAGGAGGAGGCGGATCCCTCCTGGTGGGATTTTGGGAACGGGGTGCGGGGCTGCAGGCCAGTGTGGTTCTAACGGCCAGAGCCCCCCAGTCCCACCTATGGGACAGCAGTGCCATTGTGCCCAAG
Organism: Strigops habroptila; assembly: GCF_004027225.2. NCBI lineage: Eukaryota > Metazoa > Chordata > Aves > Psittaciformes > Psittacidae > Strigops > Strigops habroptila. Next base: position 6,335,764 of record NC_044278.2, read on the forward strand.
CCCCCATTGGGGACCAGGTGGGAGGACACTCTGGGGTGCCTGTGCCCCCTTTGCTGGGGAAGTGCTGGGTTTGGGATCCCCAGAGCACGCTGAGGTGGGGCAGCAGCCCCCTCGCCCTCAGGCTATTGCTGGAAGGAGTCAACCTCTCTTTGGCAAACAAGCGCAAGAGCAGGCGACATTACTGGTGGTGTTGGGGGGCTGAGTGGGGTCTTCGGGCCCCGTGAGGCACCCCTGGGGTGGGTACGGAAGCCGGGACTCCAGCAGAAAGCTCTCACGTGGTGCGTATTGTGCTGGGCAGAATTTGGAGCAGAAAGGTGGGTGCCTTCACCCCTTGCCCTGCTGTCCCCCCCTGCGTGGGGCTGGGGACACGGGGCCAGCGGCTCAGCCTGGCTTGTCCTTGGCAGCTCCTGCCAGCACCAAGCAGCAGCGCTCAGTCAGCATGGAGCTGCTGAAGAGAGCCAGGCAGCAGGTGGAGGAGGCCATCAAGGTGGGGCCTGATCACACACTCCCCCACCGCTCCCAACATGCTATGGATGTGTGTTTATTGCATTTATGGCTGAGTGTTCGCGTCCCTCCCCAGGAGAAGAAGATCTTCTCGGTGCAGGGCCCCTACCCCATCATCCGCAACCTGCTGCGGGCATGGGGCTGGGTGGAGAAGAAGTTCTCCACCATCAGGGTGGGCACCTGCTCTGCACAGCAGCAGGACACCCAGAAGCTGCTGGATGAGGAGGATGAAGAAGATAAGGAGGACAGTGGTGATGAGCAGTGGCAGGCAGTGCTGCATCCACAGCCAGGGTCGACATCCTGCTGGTCTCAGCCTGCAGTAGAGATCCCGGAGCCTCCTGAGGAGGAGGAGGAGAAGGACCAGTGGGATGACGAGGACCCCAATGGCATCCATGACATCATGGTCAGTGGAGAGGGCCAGGGCTGGACTCGGCAGGGCACAGCTTGGGCCCGGCGGTGAGGGCGTGATGGGGACTCAACAGCTCACTCCAGGTCCCTCTGTCCCTCCCACAGTCCTCCATGGTGCGGGACCAGATGGCGACCTTTATCTGGAACAGCCACTGCGACGCGGTCGACCGTCGGCTGCTGCAGGACCACCAGGTGGTGAACCACTTCACCGGCGTCGGAGCCTTCACCACCAAGGTGAGAGCCTGGAGACGCCGGGGACGCGGTGCTGGGGACGAACAGGGGCGGCGGTGGGTCCAGCACCGACTGCCGCCCTTGTCCATGCACACAGGCGGGGCTGTGCGTCAACCTGCAAAACCAGCCCGGGTTCCACCGAGCCGATCCCAGCACCTTCTTCCCACGGTGCTACCGGCTGGGGGCTAAGGACGAGCGCCAAACCTTCATCGGTGAGCTGGGGCTGTTGCCCTTCTGCCCCCCCGCCACGTCCCACGTTCCCCCGTGTCCTGGGCAGGACGGGGTGAGGACGATTCGAATCCTTTGCAGAGAATTTCCACCTGACGGCGGCTCGCAGCCTGCTCAAACTGGCTGTGGAGAAGGCTGGGGACATGCCAGGGGTGATGGAGATACTTGGCAAGGGGGCAGGTGAGTGTGTGGAGATGGGCCTGGTGGGGATGGTGAGGAGCTGAGGCTCAGGGCCACGGCTGTGGGCTGCACCTCTGCTCGGGGCTGTGGCTTGGGACCCCGACGCACCCAAAGCCACACATCCCCCGGGTCGGCAGCAGCCATGCCCCTCAGCCCACGCCACCCGCAGCAGGTCCAGCACCTCCATCGCCCTCCGAGCTGCTGGAGGCCGCGCTGCAGATCTGCAGGATGCAGCTGGACAGGCTGGAGCACAGGGACATCGACCGCGCCTCCCCGATGCTCCCCATCTCCGACGCTGACTGGGACTGCTTGCTGCAGGAGTACTACCGCGTGGTTCAGTGCACGCGGGGTGGGATGGGTTGGGGGGGGCACACAGCATGGCAGTGCTGGTGCTGAGCCCCCTGTGTCACCACCCTGCAGCGAGCAGGCCAGGCTGGCACCCAGCGTCCTGCAGCGGGAGAAGTGCAGGGCCCTGCTGCAGCAGCTGCAGGCGCGGCTGCCCCAGCTCCGCATGGAGGGCGTCCGCAATCTCTGGATTCTGAAGCCCGGAGCAGAATCCCGCGGTAGAGGTGAAGCCAAGGGGAAAAGGGGGTTTGGGCACAGGCTCCCCGGCGAGGAGGGGTCTCACCGGCACTGTGTGCCCCCCCTCGCAGGCATCACCTGCTCGGCATGGCTGGAGGAGGTGCTGGAGCTGGCGGGGAAATGCACGGCGCCCTCGCTGCAGCCGGGACAATGGGTGGTGGAGAAGTACGTGGAGCAGCCGCTTCTCATCTTGGGCAACAAGTTCGTCCTGCGGCAATGGTTCCTGGTGACCGACTGGAACCCGCTCACCATCTGGTTCTACCGGGACAGCTACGTGCGCTTCTGCTCCCGGCCCTTCTCCCTGCACCGGTGAGTGCCCCCCGCCCTGGCGCCGCACACCCGGCACCCCGCTGACCCGTCCCTGCTCTCCCCACGCCAGCTCGCGGCACCTCTGCAATGTCACCGTCCAGAAGCGGTTGGAGGCTGTCTGGGGGCCGGCACTCCAAACTGCCCCGTGACCTGATCTGGTCCAGCCAGCAGTTCCAGCTGTACCTGCAGCGAGCGGGGCACACGGAGGCCTGGGAGAAGTTGATCATGCCCGGCATGAGGGAGGCAGTGGTGGCTGCCCTGCGTGGCGCCCAGGAGCTGGTGGAGGGCCGCAAGGGCAGCTTCGAGCTCTATGGAGCTGACTTCATGTTCAGGGAGGATTGCCAGCCCTGGCTGCTGGAGATCAACGCCGGTCCCAGCTTGGAGCCCTGCTCGGCGGTGACCCAACGGCTCTGCGCCGCCGTCCTGTGCGACACACTGCGCATGGTCCTGGACCACAGGGAGAACCCCGGCTGCTCCACCGGTGCCTTTGAGCTCATCTACACAGAGGTGGGGTTGGGGGGGCTCTGAGCCCCCACTCCCCACTTGAGCGTGAGCAGCTCGTGCTCAGGCAGCCGAGAAGCCACCAGCATCCTGGCCTGTATCAGCACCAGTGTGGCAGCAGGACCAGGGCAGGGACTGTCCCCATGTACTGGGCACTGGCGAGGCTGCACCTCGAATCCTCTGTCAGTTCTGGGCCCCTCACTACAAGAGAGACATTGAGGTGCTAGAGCAGGGCCAGAGAAGGGCAACGGAGCTGGTGCAGGGCCTGGAGCACAAGTGTGATGAGGAACGGCTGAGGGACCTGGGGGGGGTTTAGTCTGGAGAAGAGAAGGCTCAGGGGGGACCTTCTCGCTCTCTCCCACTGCCTGACAGGAGGATGGAGCCTGGAGTGGGCTGGTCTCTGCTCCCAAGGAACAAGGGATGGGACAAGCGGAAACGGCCTCAAGCTGCCCCAGGGGAGGTTTAGACTGGATGTTAGGAACAATTTCTTCCCCAAAGGGTGGTCAAGCACTGGAACAGGCTGCCCAGGGAAGAGGTGGAATCACTGTCCCTGGAGGGGTTCAAAACCCACGTAGACGAGGCCCTCGGTGACATGGGGTAGTGGTGGCCTTGGCAGTGCTGGGTAAGGGTTGGACTTGATGATCTTAAAGCTCTTTTCCAACCCAGTTATTCCATGTCTCCCTGCAGGCAATGGTGACCATGCTGCCGTATGTGGGGCTGGAGCTGGCAGTGGAAGGCTACTCGCTAATGAAGCCCCAGCTTCAAGAGCAACAACCACGGGCCAAAGTCCCCACCTTCCTGCCTCTTCTCCTTCCTGTGGTGCCCAAGCCACCTTTGATACCAAAGCCACCATTGGTACCCAGGCATCCTCTGGTGCCTAAGTCATCTTTGTTCCCAAAGCTTCCTGTGTTGCCAAAGTCACCCTTGATGCCCAAGCCACCTTTGGTGCCAAAGCCTCCTCTGGTGCCAAAGTCGCCTTTGCTGCCAAAGCGTCCTGTGGTTTCAAAGTCACCTTTGGTGCCCAAGTCACCTTTCGTACCGAAGCCTCCTGTAGTGCCCAAGTCACCTGTGGTGCCCAGGCCTCCTATATTCACTAAGCCTCCTCTGTTCCCCATGTCCTCTGTGCTGCCCAGGCCTCCTGTGGTGCTCAGTCCTCCTGTGGTGCCCAAGCCACTCATGGACACCAAGTTTCCTGCACTACTCAAGACTCCAGTGGTCTTGAAGCCACTTATGGACACCAAGTCTCTTGTGATGCCCAGGCCTCCAGTGCTCTCCAAGCCACTTAAAGACACCAAGCCTCGTGTGGTGTCCAGGTCTGCAAGCCGCTTATGGGCATCAAGGCTCCCGTGGTGCCCAAGCCTCCTGTGGTGCCCAGGACTCCAGTGGTCTCCAAGCCACTTAAGGACACCAAGCCTCCTGTGGTGCCCAAGCCTTCAGTGGTCTCCAAGCCATGTGTGATCACCAAGACCCCTATAGACTCCAAGCCTCCTGTTTTGCCCAAGCTGAGGGGCAGAACCACTCAGCTGCCTTAGATGGAGCCTGACATCATGGACTGGATGAATTCAGCTACTTTATAGGGATTGGTCCATGGAGTAAAGAATGAAACAACATGGAGTAAGTGGGCTGCACTAATTACGCAATGAGCTCAAACAGGAAATCCCAGTCATCCAGGAATTCTAGAAGTCATCATGGACTGGCCAGAGAGCAAAGTTTTTGGAATGTCACCGGAGGAGGAGGTGATGCGTGCTGAAGAGGCCCCACCATGTAATGAACTGTCAGAAAGTGAGAAGCCAATATGCCTTGTTTACTGACGGGTCCTGCCGTGGTGTGGGAGAGCATCAGAGGTGGAATGCAGCTGTATGGAGTCCCCTGCAACAAGGTGCAGAACCTGCTGAAGGAGAGGGTGAATCGAGTCAGTTTGCAGAGGTGAAAGCCATCCAGCTGGCCTTGGACATTGCTGAACGAGAAGAGTGGCCAGCACTTTCTCTCTCTACTGACTCATGGATGGTGGCAAATGCTCTGTGGGGGTGGTTGCAGCAATGGAAGCAGAGCAACTGACAGCGCAGAGGCAAACCCATCTGGGCTGCTGCCCTGTGGCAAGAGATCGCTGCCCGGGTGCAGAACCTGGTGGTGAAGGTACGCCACGGAGATGCTCATGTACCCAAGAGTCGGGCCGCTGAGGAACACCAGAACAACCAGGAAGTGGATAAAGCTGCTCAGATTGAAGTGGCTCAGATGGACTTAGATTGATAACAGATGGGTCAATTATTTTTAGCCCGGTGGGCCCATGACACCTCAGGCCATCAAGGCAGAGATGCAACATCTAGATGGGCTCATGATCGAGGGGTGGACTTAACGATGGACACTATTGCCCAGGTTATTCATGAATGTGAAACGTGCTGCAATCAAGCAAGCCAAGCGGTTAAAGCCTCTCTGGTATGGAGGACGATGGCTGAAGTACAAATACGGGCAGGCCTGGCACATTGACTATATCACACTCCCACCGACCCACCAAGGCAAGCGCCATGTGCTTACCATGGTGGAAGCAACCACCGGAGGGCTGGAAACACACGCTGTGTCCCATGCCACTGCCCGGAACACTCTCCTGGGCCTTGAGAAACAAGTCTTGTGGCGACACGGCACCCCAGAGAGAACTGAGTCAGACAATGGGGCTCATTTCCAGAATAAGCTTATAGACACTTGGGCCAAAGAGCATGGCATTGGGTGGGTATATCACATCCCCTGTCATGCACCAGCCTCTGGGAAAATGGAACGGTACAATGGACTGTTAAAAACTACACTGAGAGCAATGGGTGGTGGGACTTTCAAACACTGGGATACACATTGACCAAAAGCCACCTGGTTGGTCAACACGAGGGGATCTGCCAACAGGGCTGGCCCAGCCCAATCAGAACTTTCACCTATCGTAGAGAGGAATAAAGTTCCTGTGCACATAACGAGTCTGCTTGGGAAAGCAGTCTGGGTTATTGCTGCTTCAGGTAAAGGCAAACCCACTCGTGGGGTTGCTTTTGCTCAGGGACCCGGTGGTGCTTGGTGGGTAATGCGGGAAGATGGGGAAATCTGATGTGTACCTCAAGGGGATTTGATTTTGGGGGAAAACAGCCAATGAACTCAATTATATGCTGTTGCCTGCTATAGAACTCGTTTATAGCCCATCAGCTAGATGCCCATCTCCACCACTCTGGCTTTTGAAAAGAAGATACGTGCTGTCACAATCATAAGTGGACAATTGAGTCATGGAACAAGCTGGCAGCAGCAGCAGAACTGTCCTCAGGTCACCACTGAATGCCCCTGACTTCCCTCCCATCATCACCCCAACAAAGAATGATCTTTGATGAAACCAGACGAGCTCAGCAGTGACCAGAAGAGTTCGGCGGTGTCATCAGCAAGCAACAGTCCAACACTACACACCATCCCTCCTGCCCTGAGAGACTGTTAGAAGAGATGGAGCCTGACACCATGGACTGGATGAATTCAGCAACTTTATAGGGATTGGTCCATGGACTTAGGAATGATATTTCTTTTCTTGTGTGTGTGTGTTTGTGTGTGTGTATATATATGTATATATATATATGTATGAGACAAAAAGCGATGAATTTTAAAATATGGGACCTGAGCATGACGTGAATGGTGTGGAATAAGGGGTGGATACTGTCCTGGGTTCAGCAGTAGCAGTCATTTTTCTCCTGCTTAGTAGCTGGCGAAGTGCTGTGTTTTTGACTTTAGCCTTAGAACAGTGCTGATAACACACCGATATTTTCAGTTGTTGCTCAGTAATGGTTACTGCGATCAAGGACTTTCCCAGTCACATGCTCTGGCAGGGAGGAAGGGAAGCGGGAAGAAGCAGATCCGGGACACCTGACCCAAACTAGCCAAAGGGGTATTCCATACCACAGCACGTCATGCCCAGTATAGCAACTAGGGGGAGTCACCCGGAAGGCGCAGATCGCTGCTCGGGTCGGGCTGGGTATCGGTCGGCGGGTGCTGAGCAATTGTATTCTCTCCCCTTGTTATTTCCCTTATCATTATTGTTATTGGTGGTAGCAGTAGTTGTTTTGTGTTATACCTTAGTGGCTGGGCTGCTCTTATGGCAACCCGCGGGGTTTACATCCTTTTGATTCTCCTCCCCATCCCTCTGGGAACAGGGGGAGGAAAAAGGGGGAGGAGCGAGCGAGCGGCTGCGTGGTTGTGAGTTACCGGCTAGGCTTAAACCACGTCAATAGTTAAAGAGAAATGCAGCCAAGGTACTATTTGAAGCACTTCAGTTCTTTTCTCTGTGTGCTTGTGGAACTCCAAGTGATTTAGAGGGTGAGTTGTACTTTCTAGGTTAGGTAAAATCTCGCAATTTGAACTCACCTCCAGACAGTTACTGTGATGGGGACTTTAACATTCAGATATTTAGTTATTTCTTGCTTTTCTTTCATTCATGTGCATTAGAACTTCGGTACAATTCTTGTGGAATTTTTTAATTAATATTTTTACTTTTAAGCCGGGTGGTCCTAAAACTGCAACTCATATGCATCCAACTACCATTCTCTCTCATCTAGTTTATTGCTTGGGAATTAGTGGACTTGTTTTCAAGGGAGAAAATGCACCGTTTTCTGTGGTTCTTTGTCTCTTTACAGCTTGTCGCTGGGATGGACCGCTGAAGCAGAATCCATTCTTAGCTTTGGTCTATGAAGAAATTCAGTGCTAGCTAGAATCCAGCATGGGCCAAAATCTTGAAGTGCTTAGGACTGAAACATCCATAGGGGTGAATCACAGACTCATAGAATGTTTTGGGTTGGAAGAGACACCAGGGATCGCCTAGTTCCCCCCCACCTTGCCATGTTTTGTAGGTATACAGAAGACAATTTGCAAACCGTTGGCTGATTTCTTCGTTTTGGGGCTTTCTGTTGTTGTTCATAGGGTTTGGGTTGGTTGGGGTTTTTTTTCTTTGTGTTTGCTAGGTTTGTATTTTGCTTTTTTTTTTTAAACCTCTTATGTTTCTATGCATATTTAAACATTATGTTGCATGTTGGCTTGGCAATATTTGGTGCTTCTGTATTGAAAGTCTGGATACGTGTGAACTGCGATTCTTGGGAGTATCTTAGTGGACTAGGAGGATATTCAGTTGGAGAACTGTTTGAATATCCTCCTGTCAGGATGACCCCTTCAGCAAAATTAGTTTACCTCTTGGAAGAAACAGAGATCTGTTAAATGAGATATGGGACCATAAGGGATATAACTATAATCAAGTGAAGAGAGAGTCCTGCCATGGAAAGTGGATAGTAGCCTCTACTTACAGCTGCTGTTGTTGTACACATGCATAGTTTTATGATAGAAGTTTACAAGCTGAATGAAGAATGTGCTATCGCTGTTTTGGAATACCATTAACAACTTCTTATTGCTGCTGTCATTCTGCAAGGTTATTCCAATTTATTTTTTTTTTCTCCTCTCTAACTGCACTTTTTGTGATACTGTTTCTTAGTTCATCATTTGTGCACAGGTCTTTGTGGTACAAATTAAGTTTATAGTTTACTGCAGGTGAAGCACTGCAGGAGAATTTCAAACAAAAGGAAATGTGAAGTTCCACACTTGGAAAAGAACCACCTCCTACACTGGTAGAGGCTGAGGGCTGACTGGCTGAAAAGCAGCTCGTCAGAAAAGGACCTGGGGTCTCTGGTGGACATCAAAGTGACCATGGCCTGAGGATGCTTTGTTGCAGCAAAGAAGTCCAAGGGCTTCCTGGCCTGTATTAGGCAGCCCATTGCCAGCAGGTTGAGAGGAGTAAATCTTTTCCTATGGGGGGGAAAACCACAAGCCATGTGGTAGGTGCAGACATCCAGATCTTTAGCAGAACTCCAACAGATATCTTTGCTGCTCAGCTCACTGTAGCTGGATGGATCAGGTTGCTTATATTCAGCATCTTCACAGGTCTGTGTTTAACTAAAGCCTGTTCTGAAGCAGGTGGTGTGGCCAAGTTTTCATCATCCAAACACAACAAACTCCTTCCAGGATAGTTTTGTCAAAGGCTGAAGAGTATGAAATCCACAATCTTTTATGAATTTTTATTTCTTCTTTTCTATCTTGTCGATGTGGCAATTTCCTAGTCCTTACTATAGACAGTAGAGCTTTGAGTATCAATTAGGATACATAACAGCACTTTTTACAGCGCAAGGTTTTTTTCAGCTGAGCTTTTTCTTAGCTGGGTGTGGTAAACAGCTGTCAGCAGCACATGCCTTGATCTTAAACTATTCAAATACCAAGTGCAGCTTCCAGGAATGAGAAAGATGGTCCTTACCTGTCCAAGTTTCAAGAAATTGAAATGCAGCCTGTTGAGCTGTACTGTTGACTGATGTATACCCATGAAAAACAGAAAAGACAACAGCAGTAAGACTGTGGCTGCCTGCATATATTGTGACATGCACCCGAGCGCTGTGAAGTCACAGAATAAAAATACATCCTTCTTTTGTAAGCAATTTCATGCCTATGGCCAGACAGCAAGTAATGCATAGCATGTATAAATACGTTCAAAGGCAGAAGTAGGACTAACTTGTTTAACTGTATTCATTCAGAGAGGGATAGTTTTTTAAGAAAGAGTAGCTTACTCTAACAAATTATGTCGGGTTTTTTTGATTTGCATAAAACCCAAGTATATTGTTTTCTCCGATGGTTGAGAACCTGATGGTTCTGTTGACAAAAACGGAAGGTGTCCTGGTTTCAGCTGGGATGGAGTTAATTTCCTAGCAGCAGTGCTGTGTTTTGGCTTTAGTCTGAGAACAGTGCTGATAACACACTGATGTTCTAGTTATTGCTCAGTAATGTTTACTGTGATCAAGGACTTTTCAGTCTCTCATGCTCTGCCAGTGAGAAGGGGCACAAGAAACCAGGAGGAAGCAGAGCCAGGACACCTGACCCAAACTGGCCAAAGGGGTATTCCATACCACAGCACATCATGCCCAGTATGGAAACTGGGGGGAGTTACCCAGAAGGGACCGATCACTGCTTGGGTCGGGCTGGGTATCGGTCACTGGGTGGTGAGCAGTTGTGTTGTGTGTCACTTGTCTTTCTTGAGTTTTATTCCTCTATTTTTATCACCCTTTTCTTTATTGTTGTTTTTGTTGTTGTTACAGTATTTTATTATATTTAAATTAGTAAACTCTTCTTATCTCAATCCATGTGTTCTACCTTTTTCCATTTCTTCTTCCCATCCCACCAAGGGGAAGGAAGGTCCTGGGGAGTGAGCAAGCAGTTGCAGGGTACTTAGTTGCCAGCTGGGGTTAAAATGGACAAGAAAGTAGTGGAGTATTGAACAACAGAAGAAGTAAAATAACTGGCCTTAGTTTTATTGTATGTTTAAGAAGATAAGCAGAAAAAGCCTGTCTCTATTTTTATAGGACTGTAAAATATGATAAAGGTTTGATGTAGTAAAGGTGAGAAAGATTTTGTATATCATTTTTTTTTCCTCTGTGTCTGATATATCTTTGCCTTGGTAACGAAGAAAGAATTCTGTGAGGAATATGAATAATATTGATCCAATCTGGAATAATTTTTCTCTATCTTTTGCTATTCTGATCTAGTAGATCTGTACTCATCAGTTTTGAAATTACTTTTTACTTTATATTTTAAGGCCAGCTACATCTGACGGTACGTTAACTCGCAGTATATTGTTCAGCCACTGGCTATCCTGAAAAAAGGCTAGAAAAGGGTAGATTAAGATTCGATATTAGGAAAAAATTCTCCCCTGTGAGGGTGCTGAGGCGCTGGCACAGGGTGCCCAGAGAAGCTGTGGCTGCCCCATCCCTGGCAGTGTTCAAGGCCAGGTTGGACACAGGGGCTTGGAGCAACCTGCTCTAGTGGAAGGTGTCCCTGCCCATGGCAAGGATTGGATCTGGGTGAGCTTTAAGGTCCCTTCCAACCCAAACCAGTTTATCATTCTGTCTCTCGCTGCCCTGTACGCTTGGCAGTTTTTCACACAGTGGTTCATATTAAACAAAGGAGACTAAGTTGGACTGCAAAGCTCACAGTCTTAATTACACAGCTTTTTTTTCCTTCTTGTCTAAAATGGGCCATCTTCAATGAACTATAACTCTGTGCTTGCTGTTAACGTTTGATTTTTTCAATATTTAACAACAGACCATTGCAAATGATCAGCTTTTACCTGTGTATGTATGTACCTTATATAGAGGTAGAGATGTGTAAACATTGTTAATCATTGTTAACTCCATAAAGTTATACAGAATATAAGCAAAATTTAGTGAATTAATCACATAAATTTCTTCTTGCAATCTATGACTACTTCTATGGGCTTCCTTGGAATTCTCTTTGGATATACATGTTCAGCTGTGCAGATCAAATTGTTTGACTGGGCTTATTTAATAAGATGACACAGTTCTTTTTATCTAAAGTCACCTTTAGGTAAAAACAAGGAAAACAAAACCCTTAACTCTTTAGTTTCTTTTAAGTGTATGACAACTTCAGATTTTCACTTTTTATTTGAAATGTCATTAATATCTTTTCAATTTTTTGGTCACATGTACTTCTTTCTTGCCCTTTTGTGCAGTGACCACATCTGTAAGCTAGCTGCATAAGCAGCACTCATTACTTGCTTCTTCAAGTATAGCAGGATATTCAATTTCAGATTTTCAAATTAGAGGAAAGATGCCTCCCAGTTCTCCAGGTAACGCTTAAAAGAGCTCAGAATTTTATAGTTCACTAGTGAAGATATCTTCCTGAGGTTAAGCTAATGACTTTTTTTTTATACCTTATTAGCTATCTGACAGTGCACTAACAAAAATATATTAATTTACAAAAAAAGATAACTAATGCTATCACATAAAGCACCACTTCATACTGAAAGTCCCAAGCAGTACTGCAGAGCTACGGTGTAACTTTTAATGTAATATATTATGAAAAAAATGAATATTTATTATCCACTGCTCCTGTAATCTTCTTTCACTCTAAGTACTTTTTTCCTTTTGTTTTTGTTTGCTTTTTCCCACTGTTGTATTATGAGTGGATTAAAAAGCAGGACATGTCTTCCCAGTGATGCTTCCTTGTCCTCAGCAAGGAAATCAAATATACAGAGGCAGGGAGAAGAATCTCTAAGAATTACATCGTTTTAAAAACAGCAGCTTTTCTTTGATCAGTGGAACACCAAGGAGCAACAGACTAAATGATCCAACATTTTGTCTTGCAGGATCCATCTATGACGATCTCATTAGTCTGACTGCCCCCTTTCCCTAGCATGAGTTCAATGTGCTGCAAAATGCCTGTTCTCTTGGTTAGAGATGACTATTTATCTTGTAGTAGAATCTAAGGATAAACTGCATCATGTCCTGTATACTCATCATACAAAAGTATAGAAAGAAAATAATTTCTGTCCTGCAGAGCTTGATAAAATGAGAAATAATTGATAGGTTAAAATGAGGAAAGAAGAATAAGGTGGGAGTGACATTAATCTGAGAAAAAAGTATTTTAGTTCATGGTGATAGCATGTAAACTGCGTTATACCTGTAAGGTTTTCATAGGTCTGATGAGGGAAAAGATCGTAAAGCAGTGGAGAAGTGCTGCCTTACCAAGAGCTGCATCTTTGTTCCAAGGAAAACAGGAGCAAGAATTTTGATATGGTTGTATGCATTACAAAATGGTGCTGCTGTTCTCCTTGATACTATTCAAATAGTCACTTTCACCATGCAACCTTCAGCACCGATAATGCTGGTGACAGTAGGTATAAAATGGCTAATCCTTCAAGTGTCTTATCTCTACAAATTCCTTCCTGAGTATAAATGAGGGAAATGGTGCCAGAAATGTATGAACCAGAACTGTTATTCTGGCAGAAAAACTTGAACATATAGAAGTGAAGACATATGTATGGCATTTAGGCCAGAGGAGTGGAAACTGCAGTAGCTGAGACACAGAAGACTTGGATGAAAACCTGTTTCTTCTCTTATTCCAGAACAGCTCAAGTTCTTAACTGTCTTGTGCCTGAGGATCCTTCAACATCCAGATGATACTCAGTGTGATTATATGGACACAACTGAAAAATGATTACAAGTTGTGTAGCTGAGTTGGAGGAGAGTAAGGGTTGTCCTGAATCTAAGCCTAGACTAACAGAAAAATATTTAGGGAAGGAAAAGAGGGAGAGCTCTCTTTTAATTGCGCTGAGATTGGAGGACAGCTGGGCAATAACAAGAAAACATTAGAAAATAAGGATGGGTATAGGAAAAAGAAGGAAATCACAGTCATCTGGACTTTCCTTTAGGAAATATTACATTAATAATATATAAAGTGCATCTCTACTCCATAGTTGCAAGATTTTTCCAAATGTCCCTCGTTGCCATGGAGATGAGAGCCTAAGGACTGAAAAATAGTTTGTTTAAATTTTAAATTCTAATCTGTAAAACTAAACATGGTTTTTGTCTTCAGTATGGAGACTCTTTGGGTAGGAGAAGAGCAGTCTTTGCTCTCAGAAAGAGTTTGGCAGTGTCAGGAAAAGGTTTTTCACTAGTGGTTATAAAGAGCTAAATTCAGTAATATCCTCTTCTTCCCTAGAGGAGAAATCATCTGAAGTGGGAGTTGAGTTGGTGAGGTGGTTCTTTTCTCAAAGCGAAATGCTCTGGCACAGGGAGCAGTGCAAACTAAGGAGAATAAAACACTCTTCAACCTAATCACTAAGGCAAAATGTTCCCTCTTCCATGTGTGGCAAGATGATAGGGATCTAATTCCCCTGTGTGCAAATTATATAATCCCACTCATCGCATGGTTATGAGGGATGGAATAAAGAGTATTGCTGAGTAATTATAAAATGCAGGCATCACATCTGTACGATTAAGTGCGAAAACCTGTTTCTGAAGCTATGAGTATGAATCCTCTGCTGTTTTCTACAATATGCCCAGAAAGCTTATTGATTTGGAAGCAAAGTGCAGTTCAGGAAATTTCAAAAGGGAAGAAAAAAAAAACGCTGTTGCATTTGTTATTACTCTTCTCCTTCCTTCATCTTCTCAATAGATTACTGAAAATTGAAGATAAGCTTCTAATATGTAGATCAAAAGAAAACTTTCTCTATGATGAATGATAGCAGGACAAGGTCAATAGAAGTGATCTAAGCATTTGTTTTATTATTCCCCTGTAAAGTTTGTAAGGCAATAATACTCTAAAGCTAATAAATACTGAACTACATTCTTCCACTTATATGTTTCTGTTCATAAAAATATCTGGAAATTCCAAATTTAAGATTCCTGCCATGATATCAGTTGGCTATGGTTTCATGTTTGCTTGAAAGATGTTTAGGATGTGCTTACAATTATTTAGGAATAACCAAACCATTCTTACCATTAGTTTTGAAACAGAAAATGTAGATGATTTGAGCTCAGAAAAATGGCAGTAATAGCTGCTGATGATTGCTTATTCATGTTGCTGTAATACTTGTGTAAAAAATTGGGTATATTTTTTTCATTGTTTTCAAAACAAATTACCTGTGATGTGAATAAAAAGAGTTTACATTAAATGATTGGCTGAAAATATTGATAGCAATAGTAACAAACACTAGCAAAACATACTCCTTTTGGGATAGTATCACTCTCTTGAAGAGAGATAAAAACGTGTTAGGGAGGAAGGGGAGGTGGAAGGAACAACGGAAAAGATATGTAAAATAAAGGCACATTTACACATTTGAAAACTATAGCTACCTTTTTGAATGAAGTCATGAGTAAGAGGCAGTATGAACAAAATTTTCCCCATGAAAGATTATTGCCAGAAAAAGAGTCTTCATGTAGCACAAGCTCCCTATAGTGTACATTTTTTATTCTACAGTCTGTTTATAGCACTGTGTTTGCAATAATTTCACTAATAGATTTTCGTTTCCTGGAGTGACCAAAGTTGTCTTGGCAGGAATCAGGCAGGCGAGTGTGGTCAGGGGGCACTGCTGTGACCCTTGCCATGTTGCCAGGGCACAGCCCTCCACTGGCAAGGAGTAAGCAGGCAATGGGGCTTTAGTGGGTCTGTAGGTCTGGGGGGGAACTCCCTGTGGACTGTTAATTTCCTAGTAATTAAATCTGGCAATTCAGGATGACTTTGCTGTATTGTTTCAGGAATTCAAAAATTATTGTGCTACTGTAAAACTATTTTAATAAAGATTTTATCAATAATTAATGCATATTAGGCCTTAAATAGAAAATATTTATAAGGAATAAATGGTGTTAAATTAAGAATCATAATTTCCAGTAACTTCTCCTTTTTATTAATATTTAGAGGATTTCTTCTCTAATCCTTTTTAATAGATTATTCTGCTTGGGGCTGCTGTTTCAGTAGTGCTCCGTTCTTGGCCTTGTCATTTAAGTTCCTCATTTAATTTATATATTAAAAATTCAATAGGTTTAATGTTCTAGTTTCTCATTGTTTTAATTAAACGGAAAAGGTGTCCCTTTGTATACCACTTCGAGTCTGGAATATCCGAGCCGTTTAAGGCAACTTTAAAGAAATCTTTTTATAAGACTTTCTTTTTTCATTGTTGTTCCTTAAGATAAAGGCTAAGACAGGTAAGCTGATAAACTTTTTTGGACTGAACGTTGAATCTGTTAGAAGCGTAATGATCAATAATAAACAAACTTCGCTTTACCAAGGCATCTCTAGGTTTTGAGATCCTCTAAATTAACCCAACCCACTGATTTCAGTGGATTTTTTGAACAGATTTTCAAATTTGCTTGCATTTCTTATGGCACAGATTGCAGGTTACAGAGTTTAAAAGGTCTTTGCATTCCAAAGTTGTTCCTAATGCTGTTGAGTTATAGGAAACCCTCCACTTCTGGCAGCGGGGAGTATTGTATCTTCACAGCGCCTGCTGCCTCCAAGTGGGAAGCCTTGGTTTAAGTCGAGTAAAACCAAAAGAAAGAGGGATGTTAGCTTTCTGGAGGCTCAGGTCAGAACCTGTGAGACCAGCAAATCTGTTTGCCTACAGAGTGCTCAGAAAACCCTACCATAGAGGCTGGCTGCAGTTTTTAATGTATTTCCATTCAAAGCTTTGACAAATCAAGTCTGAAAGGCAGAAACTACTTCCCGTTCAAAGAAGTACTAAAATGATCAACTTCAGTCAGGTAATACAGCACTAGATCAAAAGCCCTCAGGGAAATATTTACATTTTGCCAGTTTACTCAGAGGAATGGCTTTAGGGATATCCTCTGTGCATATATATATATATATATTTAACTGAAGGAAACACTGATGCACAGCTGAAGCTAAGGATTTAATCAGAGGATTGCTAGAGGCTGCAGGACCCAATCTGCTCAGAAATCAATATCTATACTCTCAGTTATATTAGAAAAATGTTTACTTCTTCACCCGACCAAGTTATTAATTTGTATGTGCTGTATTGTCTGATTATTTTTTTTTAAGTTAATGATTTGTGGGGAGAGTAGCCTAATTTACTTTGAAATCCTTTAATGCTGCACGATTTTCCTGGTATTGACTGATTATTTTGTGTGTGTGTATAGAGCACCATTCACATGCATCAAGATGCTCTCCACAAAGGATTTGAAATGCTCTGTATGTAGGAAGCGATGCACTTCTTTGCTAAAACACAGCCATCAGCAGGGCAGCGTGTAGTAGCAGCCTTTGATTGCTGGTGCTACTGATTTCAGCTCAAGAGGTGAATAGGAGAATTCAGCTGGTGTATCAGGGGAGTTTAAGGAGGTGAAATGCAATTACCCATGTTGGAATATGATCAGGATACCGGTATTAAACCCCAGTCTTCTGAAAAGCACTGTGGGATTTTTAATGACCATGAGTCAGATAATGTTTTATTTCTTATCCCGAGGACAAAACCTCTATTAGCAGAGTGTCTCCTGCCACTTGCCGCGACGTTAGTTTAATACAGACCCGTAGGGAAGAGTGTCATCTCCTGCGGCGAGTCACCATCGCCACATCTGCTGCCTGCTCAGGGGAGGGTGAAGCGGAGGCAAGAGGGAGGCACAGAGATGTGCTGGCTGTCACAGGGAAGTCTGTGGCAGGACACAGGGCTGGGTGGGATGGAGGGGGCTGCTGCCATGCGGCTTCCTTAATGGCTGAACACATTTCCTGGCAGGAGCATGCTAGAGCATCCAGCTGTCCCCAGAGGTCTCCCGTCCACAGACTGACCTGCCTCCGCTTCATTTGCCAAACGAGAACTGACGAGATCGTGGCTCAAGGTGGTTGGCTACAAAAAGCACATTAAATGTGTCAGTGCAGGTGATTCTCCCACTATATAAATTGACAGTGTAGGATTAGCTGGTATTGCGTTGGAAATCTATTAACATTTGAAGCAGTTTGCTTGAATTAGAAGTCTTGATAGAATTACAATTACTTTCCTTCTTTGTGAGCTTTGCTGCTATCATTGTGTGCCTTGTAATGAGAAGACTTATAAACCGAGGAAGACATTTTCCAAAACCTTATGTGGAGCCATATTCCTCTTTTAGATTTACAAGCCTATATGGGTAAGGGAGAAGCAGAAAATGGAGGGGGGGATGATAAACAAAAACCCACCAGCTTTTCAAGTTTGACAGCATATGCTGAAGCATAGAAGTGGGTTAGTGGGGAGGCATAAAGGTCATGGCCCTGGGAACTGACATGCATTGGCAATGCTCAGAATTGCACAGGACATGGGTAAGAGAGTTTTGTTTCCTATCCACTCAGTGCAAGATGATGCAGATAGAATAACAATAGAAGGCATCATCTCAATCAGGGAGCTGGAAGCGTGTAACCTTTTCTGATTTGGATTCTGTGTCCTTCTGGGTGCAAGCTGGCAGTCAGGAAAGAACAATGTGTGCTAGTGCAACAGGTTGAGGATATGCACCTTTTTCCTCATAACTGCATCCACATTAGGAACCTGCAGTCTGTCTCGCTCCTCTGGTAAATGACTCCCAGACAGGCTCATAATAACAGAGTAAAGAATTACTACTGCTAGTTTTAACATGGTGTGTGTGGAGTGGTACCAGAATTAGCACAGAATTAAGGGAGGTGAAGGCAGAAGTGGCCAAGTGAAGCCCCCTGGATGGTGAATTTAGGCCAGAAACCTGGGAGACAGCTGAACGGCCACAGAAAGGCAAAATGGAAGGGAGAAAATAATGACTAACACTACCTGGGAAAAAGGTGAGTGGACTATTGAGCAAATAATCCTTGGGCCTTTCAGTCCAGGAGAGAAGGATGATGTAAAGGAGGTGATCAGGAAGTGTGAGCAGGAAGGAAATCAGAAGGAACTGAGAACTGGGCTCTGGAGTTTGATCTAGAAACAGTGAAATAAAATGCAGATTATGCAACAATCTTGCCTGCTGTATGGAAGCAGACGTGTCATTGCTTATTTTTCCCCAGATCAAAGGTTGCTTTAAATTAAGGGGGTCAGAAGAGAGCCTTCCCCTGACAGAGCCATCTTTGTGTCATTCCAGCATGAGAGTAATCTTTTATCTAAATATGAAAAAGCGGACCCATTCCCATTAGGACTCTTTGTAGCCTTTGGTCAGTTTGTGGATGTTTTTTCTGGCAAACAGCATGACATTTCATCTGGTCTTCACCTTCTTCTCCAGCAATGTCTAGGTTGCCTGTATTTCCTAATCCTTTAGCTCCTTCAGGTAACACTTCCTGCGTAAAAGCTTCCAACAGGTACTCATTCAAGGGTGTCCAATATATATACACATCACATCTGAATCCAGTTATTTTGGTTCACAATTCTTTTATCTAAGTAACAGTTCATCTGCTGACAATGTCTACAGTTTTAAAGCTCCTGTAGTTCATTGCTTAAGGGCTACATTTCCTTTTGTTGATGAAGAAGAAAAAGCATCTATGAGATCAAAATATAGGATTAACATTTGCTGAATGTAGCGCAAGTATGTCTGACAAAGGAGAATTTTATAATTTTGGAAGCTCCAATGTATCTTGACTGGGGGGGGGGATTTAGTTACCAATGGCAATAACCTATCCAAAGTGCTCAGGGAACTAATATTTACTAATCACTAACAATTTGGTTTTCCAAATATGTTAGGTTTTGATTTTTCTCACCCATCAATAAATTGAATTTGACATTATTAAAAATACAGATGTTAATCCAGTCCTGAAAACACTTCATTTCATTACAAGCAATAACTCTGTTACATTATCTGTAGTTATTAAATTTATGTTGATCTTTTTGTATAATTTTTTTAAATCTATATAAGGAACAAAAAGTTTTTATGTTAATTTATGTGATCTACCACTAGACATCATATAAAATAAACCATATAGTCCACAGAGGTCATATTGTCCTATAATGTGCTTTATGGTAACTTCTAAGAAAAAGGTAATTAAAACCAGTTCATGAAACAGGAGCAGTTCAGAGAGAGACTTTTTCTAAAAGCGGGAATGCTAAGTCTACTCCAACAATCTAGAACTTTTGAGGAAGGATGGGAAGCAATTATGTTCAAGTTTATAATAAATTCCAGGGCAGAAAGGAAGTGTCAGAGACACATCACATTTCTAAGTAAGAAACTCTTGTGAACAGGTCAATATTTGCACTACATAATCAAAATGTAGTGAACCACCTTCTATGCACAGGTCTGAGCAGCTAAATGTCTCAAAATTTGGATCATAGGAAGTATTCCTCATTCATTTTAATCATGAATGAGCTTGGAAACTAGCTGTACTTATCTAAACAGATATTCCTTACAATATCCCTTTTTTAGTATAAAACTGATTTGGGTTTGATGATGTTGTTGTTGGGTTTTGGCTTTGGGGTTCTTTTTTAGAAATCAGTTCAGCTGCTTTAATATTGTAAGTAAAAATGCCTTAATAACATTGGGTAAACCAAAAGAGCATACTGAGACACCTCTATTTCCATTAGAGGTTATAAGCAGATGGAATGTTTTCAAGCGTGGATGAATGGAACAAATGATTTATTAACTAGATATCACTTGCTATATCTGAAACCAGAAATATGTGAAGGGAGAGCAATGTTTTCGGGCAGTATTTTCCTTTGTTATTTTTCTTCCTATGCTTGCCTATAGTACACCTTGCAGTCCTAAATACTGCTGTATATAAACCAGATCTTCTACTTATTTCCCTGACCAACTGGCAGACAATTTGCAGGCCATTTTCTATGTATGCCTTATCTTCATGCCTACAAAAGAGACATGCCCCAGGACATGATATAGCATACAGATTCTGCTTTATGCAGCTATACCCACATAGACTGGAAGATACACCCATGTCCTGGTGAACTTGCCTGTAATAATTGGATATTTCTGATAAATATACTGAGGAAAATCAGTGCTCAGGTGACACTTTAGAGTGAGAGGTGTGTGTGATCAGTGCTCTATTACCCTTTTTCTTTCTTTTGAACTATCTTGTAACAGAATGTCTGAGTTAGTCCACAGCATTTTACAACCCCTCTCACTTTCCTCCAATGATTAAGACATTCTTCCTCATCTTTTGGTAGCTCTCTGACCTTGATCAGTCAAAATCATTAAGTCTTCATTATCATTGCTAGGCAGAAGGGGAAAAAACCCTATTTGAATTAATGAGGTTGCCCAAGAGCAAGCAACACAGAGGCAGCAGGAAAGGAATTTATTCTGTTCCATCCAGTATACTTGCTGTGTGAAAATAGGTGTCTGTTGTTTTATGATATTTGGACCTTCTCAGTGCAGCTCTTTGGTCAAATGCCAGGGTATACTTGAGCAATATGTGGCTCAAATTCTAATTTTCATTGCAAATTGTAGTGCTGGCCACAGGGAAATTTCTTTTGTCTTTTCCCTCCTGGAACAGGACAGCATGAAGACATCTTGACTTTCTTGTCCTGGGAGTGTAATACTTTTCACTACATATCATAGTGAGTGATTCCATCTCCCCTAACAGGAAGATGAACTAAGGAGGCCTCATGTTATAAACATTTAAGCCAACTTCTTCCCATAAGAGGTTTGGGCTGAAGGAACAAAAATTAGTTTTTCTTCTGCCCCTCACCCCCCCGAAGTCTTGAGGAAGATGACAGAAATTCCATCATCTCTCAGATTGCTCAGATTGCAGATAGGAACTACCTTGTTTCTAAAAATCAGAAAGGAGTGAGAAAATCATGACCAGAACTGACAGAGAAAGCGCCTTAATATATAAAAAGTGCTTTCTTATTCCTGGAGACTGTAACTGTATATGTATAGTTATATACATATAACAGGTACAACATAAGTATATACATGCATAAATGCACACTATATATAAAATAATTTACAGGTATATAGATAAGCTGTATGGTATGTTATATAGTTATGAATATTTTAATTCTATAGCATATAGTTGTTATTTCTTAACATTTTATTTCTCATGTTACTTAACACACTATTTAAACACAAAGGGTCAAATTCCTTTCCTGACAATTGCATGTTTTAGACTGAGCCACATCTTCAAATTAATTCTTGCTTCGAGCTAGGGAAATTCTCTTATTCAAGTCAGTGGCAAGCTCCTACTTCCTCAGGAGCAGGCTTTGATGCTATTGACCAGAGTAGCAAACATGAAAAAGAAATGAAATGGCTAAACAGTAAGCAACATGTAGACCATTGAGGACTTCAACAGGTATGATCCTTCGGCTTAAAAAAAAAGGCATAAGCTTCTCCATTGCAATGAACATTATGCCTGTAATCCAGACACCTGGACAAATGGGTCATTCCTGTCTGTCATCCTCTTGAAATACTGTGCAAGTGCCTTTTTTTGTAGTGTCAATGTTATATATCCTAGGTCTGTGTGTTCAGATTGAAATTTTCCATCCTGGCTGGAGCTGAATGCTCATGCAACGATTACACCAAAATGTAATGTGGTACATGCCTTCTACCTGGTGAGACTAAGGCAGGAGCTGTAGCACATTGTTCACTCCTCTCTCCTCATGCAATACAAATGTAGCCTTATAGCACGTCATATTCAGGCTGAGGGGTTTGGAAGTAAGGAAACATGGAGATTTCAGCCTTTTTGAGCATAAGGTTGGAGAAAAATGTCATGTTCTTTTTCTCACTTTAAGACTTGAGCAAGTGAATAACTTCCATGCTTCGAAATGTGAGATCCACCTTTGCTGGAGAGGAGAATTTTATGGTTTATACACAATGTGCAGAATTTGTTTGGTCTATAGAAAATCAGGTTGACTTCTAAATGTCTGGAAAACCAAAATGGTTGCAATGAACAAAATTCAGCAAAATTAATGAGACTTTGCAGCTCTGCTTCCAGATTGAAGCCATAGTTAGGGGAAGAGCTACTACCCTGCTTTTGTCATTTATCTCTGGAGTTCCAGCTCTGGTATCAAAAACAGGTATCAAAGCAAGGAAGAAAACTGTCCTTCCTGTGTTCCAAATGCTGCTTCCCTTAACTTTACACAGTACTGACAGCTCCAAGGAGAGATGCTGGCTGGTCTGAATGCCATAAGGGTAACAGCTGAAGGACACAGGACCAAGAATTTGGGAAGCTGACTAGAGAGAAAGGCAAAACTTGTGGGTATGAGAGAGACTACAGATCTATAGGCACGAAGAATGATGCTACTGTCAGGCAAAGGAAACTATGGGGGCACCAACAGCAGGTGAGGTGACAGAAGAATGGGAAATTGATTTTGACTTTTACTTCAGGGGGTATACAGATACGGCATGATGGGAGACCTGGATTTAGGTGAACAAAATAACTGTGCTCAGGAGCCACTTGACCGATCTGTTTTGCCCTTTTCCATCTTTTCATTGTTGCACAAATGATTGTGTTGTTTGCTTCCCACCGTTCTCTCTCCCTCTTTCAGAGATTCAAATGTGGAATTTTTTGTTCTAGGAATAAGCTAGTTTTTGAAAGGAAGGTTATAGAGAGAGAGGATTATGTATTCCAGTGTCATTTATGTGGATAATTTGGAACAGGTATTGTGAAAAGGTTTGTATTTGCAGGACTCTGATTCTGAAGCAATTGAATGGTGCCAGGGCGAATGCACTTCTCTTTCTCCCTTTCTCACAGAGTCCTTGTGTGATGCTAATCAGAGCAGATTTAGAGAGTGCATAGTAAATAAAGCCTGAACAAAGGGACATATCCTGAGGAGAGGTAAAGAAAGTATTGACTAGTTGCTATGAAGAGTAAAGGGTCTATTGTGTATACTCTGAATGGCACGAGTATTGTAGGGAAAAGGAAAATCATAGGATTAAAGGCAGCCTGTAAGCATAGATGTATTATGACGATTTAAAGCTTCTGGGACAACTGCAAATGGTGTTTTCCTAGGGTTTTTTGAAAGCTTGATTTTGAAACGTTAATATTCCCTAAACAGGGGTTTTTGTTTTCACACTGTATAATTGTGAAATTGTACAGTTTTTGTTTTCACACTGTATAATATGCTGATTCATAAGTACACCTTTCTGATGATAACAGCTCACTTACTTTCCAGATCTTTAGAGAAAATTGTCCTGGCAAAGAGACCTAAGGTTAATGCCTGGTATGAAGCTGTTGTTCCCATCTTCACAGATGAATTAAGAAATTAATATTTTACCACTAGTTGATTTGCTGGCAGATAGATCTCTTTAGCTTAGGAATTTTCTATTTAAGTATTCTTGGAGCAATTTATTTTGTTTCTAGATAAGCCTTAACAGTAAATGTATAAGATAAAATATTTGTGCAGAGAAATGAAACATTTGAAATGTCATGGTGGATCAAACATGGCTATATTTCTTAAAATACAGGAGGTGATGGGTTATCTAGCAGTTATCAGGAGGACATGGAGCTCCTGTTGGAGCAAGTCCAGAGGAGGGCTACCAGTGGATGATAAGGGGCTGTAGCACCTCCCGTGTGAAGACAGGCTGAGAAAGTTGGGGCTGTTCAGCCTGGAGAAGAGAAGCTGCGTGGAGACCTCAGAGCAGCTTCCAGTGTCTGAAGGGGGCTACAAGGATGCTGGGGAGGGACTCTTCATCAGGGCTGTAGCGATAGGACAAGGGGTGATGGGTTCAAACTGGAACAGGGGAAGTTCAGGTTAGATATAAGGAAGAAGTTCTTTACTGTGAGGGTGTGAGACACTGGAACATGCTTCCCAAAGAAGTGATAAATGCTCCATCCCTGGCAATGTTCAAGGCCCGGCTGGACAGAGGCTTGGGCGATGTGGTCTAGGGTGAGGAATCCCTGTCGATAGTAGGGGGGGGTTGGAACTAGGTGATCCTAAGGTCCTTTCCAACCCTAACTATTCTATGGTTCTATGATTGTAACAGAGCCTTGGACATAGTCTCCCATAGTAGTATTTCTGTGGCCAAAGTGGTAAAAATAGGGTGGACAGCTGGAAAACTTGCTGGGCTGCCAAAAGATTATGATCAGTGGTGTGAAGTCCTACTAGCAAGTGATTACTAGTGGCATTCTTCAGCAGTTGATACAGGGGCAACTACTGATTAATGTCTTTATTAATGAGCTGAGTGGTGGGAATGATGATAAATCCTCCTCACGTTTGCAGATGCAAGGACCAACCAATACACTGGAGGGAAGGACTGTCATTCAGAGGTATTTCAGTAACCTAGAGAAATGGGCTGACAGAAATATCATAGAGCTCAGTAGTGGCAGACTGAAGAACATAAGGTTATGTGACAATCTAAATGTCACTTTCAACTTCTTAAAAAGGATTTATAGAGAAGATGGAGCTGGACCTTTTGTCAGAGGTTCACAGCAAAAGGGCAAGAGGTAATGAAGAGAGGCTGCAACAAGGAAAATTGTAATTAGATCTAAGGAAAAAAGTAGCTCTTCACTGTGAGGATGGTTAAACACTGGACCAGGTTGCCCAGAATGTTTTGGATTCTCTATTTCCAGAGATAGCTTAAATTTAACTTATGTCTGCATTGAGATGGGAGTTGGATACAGGTGACTCCCAGAGCCTTTCCAACCTGACATATTTAAAGATATTGTGAAGAAGAAACAGGTGATCACAGAATTCTAGGACCCAAATTTATAACGTTAGACAAGGCCTGTTAGATGGTCAAATGTATCCATTCCAAAGAAGAAAAAGAGATTAATTCTTGATATATATGTAGAGGAGGTGTTAGTCAGAGTTTCTTGTTTGTGTGAATGTAGGCCAGGAGCTACCACAGTTACTGTCCTCCACAAAGCATGGACAGTCCTTTGATCTTTGAAAGACAAAACTGTGGCAAAGCAGCACACCACATGCACAGCTTAGCTTTATTTGCAGAATATCTGAGAATGGAGCTCATTCATTATGTCCTGCTGATAAAATAGAATCTGGACCTTCTGAAGGACTTCAGTAGGAAGTATTAATAACTCTGAAAATTGCACAAGTTTATGAGTGACTTCTGTCCTAGAAACTTCTCAGATCTTCCCTCCTGGAATATTGTCAAATGTTTCAGAATATTTTAAGTGTTGCACTCATTGGAGCGACTCTGGTTCTATGTAGTACATAACCAATACATAGTCATAGTGACTTAGATCAAATATAGCCCATTTCTTACATTTGACTAAGTCCGGTTTAGTTTTGACTATTGCATGCATGGTAATCTTCCAAATAGCTTAATGCCGATTTCCTGTATGCTATTCATATCACTAATACAGAAGGTTTTGTTGTCATAGATAGGTATAGGAAATTGGTCTTTTAATACCTGCTTGAGGTGTTGGTAAAACTATGGCCATCCTAAGGGAAGAGGAGAGAATTCAATCATTTCAAAGAATTTAGGATGCGAGTATGCTGGTAATTTTGTTTCATGCTTTGACGTATTCCCTGAGGATCATTGTGATTTTTACAAGCTTCCCAGTACCTTACTGTGTGTGAGAGCATTTATGGTTATCACAGTCACCAAATCTTTTCCTCTTTTAACTCTTGTGATACCAGTTCTCAAACCAATGCATGTAGCCGAAATGTATATGTAGGTACTTGGGAGGATGTTCTGGCAGGTGAGCACATCTTCAGTAGCCCAAATATCCTAGTGTATACTCACCTCATCCTGTGCTAAGGAATGATCTGTGGTATGGTACCTTGTTTACTATCATCCTTGCTTCCTGCATTCTGCATGGACATTTAAATGTCAGTTTGAGACACCAAATGTTACCTCCTGCACTTAATCTGGTTAATCAACAACCTGGTGCCCTGAAGGATGAAACTCCCCTGCTGATTAATGTTAGTGTGCATTTGGCAGTATGCAATTGTTGTTGTATGTCTGTACATTAAGAAACAAATACAATACTATTGCCCACTTGGAGTAAACACGTAGCTTTTTACAGGCTCCGAAGCAAAACCAGACAGGAACCTAACAGATAAGTTTGCAGTAAAGAGTATTTATGGTGACTTGTCCCTCTGCATCACTTTTAAAGTATGCCATGAGACATGAATATCAAGGTGAACTTGCAAAATAAGTTAATTTAAAAGGCATTATATTAATAAAAAAAAATCTTGTTTATGCCAGTACTACAGTATGATAGGTCAATTTTGGATAAAATCATTGGCTGTCCATACAATATAAAATATTTGCACTATAAAATGAGGTTAGAGTTAAATATACTCTTCCTAATTTATTTGCTTTGAGAAATAGCAAACTGTGTCTTTGAATAGTTTTCCAAAAATTCAGCACATGATGCAAACATCTGTGTCCATTTTCTTGCTGGCAGTATGGCCATAAGCCTGACAAATTCACCAAACATCGTCTTTTTTGTTTTCTGCTATGTCTGCCCCTGATTCTACTCACTTTGCATAGATGGAAACCATTGCTCTAAACTTTTTTTTTTTTTTTTTAAAGAAAGGATATTTTAACTGTGATAATCAATAAGATTACTAAAGAAAGAGGATTTATTTTTGAAGTTTCTTTTCCAAAGTCAGTCATGACCGCAGGAAACTTAACTGATTGTTCAGTCTGTACATGTTAGATGGGCACTGAAAGACGAATCTTAATTTTGTAACATTTTGTTAGGAACATTGAGATCTATTCTTTCCAAGATGGATGCAGGACACTACATGGCTCAGGAAACTGGTAACGCAACATCGAGCCTATTATTACACAACTCACCGCCTCAGATTCAGACATGGTGATGACTGAAAGTCATTACCATCTGACAACTGCTCCATAAATTTACGTCAAAAGGAATGATGATTCCAGTCTGGCTTGTTAAGGGCATCTGTCCACTTAATAAAATCATCTCTATTATTGGTTTAGATTTCAAAGACTAAGCAGGAATAGAAAATGACCATTCAAGAAAAGATTCGAGAGTGCAGTGGGGCTGTGCAAATAAATGCTCACTGCCCTCCTGCCTCCTGGAAGCTTTCTGGAATCGTTAATTGATTCACAGACCTCAGGCAACTCTTGAACGCTAAACACACTAAAGGCACTTTGCTTAGCTGTTTTCCTTGAGAAAGTCCATGATATTTTCTCACAAACATAAAGATGTTGCATTCAATCACTGATTCCCCATGTGGGGTTGAAATGGGGATCGGTCTCTCCCAAAAGCAATAATTTTCTGATCTAAAACTTAAACATTTTCTGAATCTCATGAGAAAGTTTTTCAATCCCGTGCTTCCACTGTTGCAGTTTAATGCTTATAGGATTACATCTTCAGTGTGAGACAGTGGTTAGTTCTCTGTTCCAAACAGGACATCTGACAAGATGTCAACACCATCTCTTTTAGTATGTCTTGTGTTCTTCTGTTCTCTGAATAAGCAGCCCAAATGTGATGATCGTATAGATGTGAACACATAAATAACTAGTTTAAGTCTCTTTCGTGCAACTATGCTAAAAATAGGTATGAAATTCAGGAATTTAGGTCAGATAATTCTCCATGTATAGAATTAAAGTAATCTTGTTTATATTAGTGGAAAATGAAACAAAACAAAAAAATATGCTTTTGTCTTGTCTGTCAATCATAGGCTGTGTGTCTATGGATATTTCATAAAGTATTCTTTTTTTGTTTTGCAAATGACATGAAGA
This sequence comes from Strigops habroptila, assembly GCF_004027225.2. NCBI lineage: Eukaryota > Metazoa > Chordata > Aves > Psittaciformes > Psittacidae > Strigops > Strigops habroptila. The sequence continues at coordinate 6,363,603 of NC_044278.2, forward strand.
TTTTCTTTACTGTGAAATCAGGCTTGATTCCCCCCTCCCCCCCCGCTTTGCACTGCATTCCCAAATTGAGATTAAACCTCTTATAAACTGGTTGTATTCAAAAGTCATTTCATGTAGCAGCTACAGGCCAGTGAGTTTTTATTTCAACAATCCTAACAAGTGCGCAAATGGTTGTTGCCCTACTAAGTTGCACCTTCTTAAGTTAGTTTCTCTGCTGGTGTAAACTGATGTTGCCCTATGAAATTCAAAAGGTATGTCTGAATTTAGTTACAGGTATATTAGATCAGAATAGTTCATTCTGAGTATGCATTATAGGCATAGTGAAATCATTGTAATCGAAAGCTGAGGCAAGAACTAAATATGAAAGCTACAGTCTAGCACCTTCTTAAGTGAGGAAAGAAGTGGTAAATGCAGAATTCAAAAATATGTATTGCTATTTTGAGATACCTAAGTGTGAGAGTAGTAAAACTGAATTTAGGTACTTGATTTTCCTTGCCCTTACCCTCATATGCCCCCATTTTCCTGTTGCCATGCATACAAACATCCTCAGTTTTGTTATGATGCCTTTTTATAGGGCCATTCTTTCAGCCTAATCAAGGAATTGATTTGGGCTAATAAAAAGGCAGTCAGGGAAGGCTTTTTTCATTTTTAAGAGAGAATCCTAATCAGAGCTGTAGCACAGGCTAACAAATGATTGTGCTAGCACAGGAGGAAGCAAAATGCACCATAAGATAGGGGAAGGAATAGTTTAAGCTGCTATTGCCACTAACCACTTCCCACTTGAAATGGTAGTTTTAGAGGAGTTCCAATAAACATGTAAGTACTGCGGTGTGTTTTCAACAAGATACTAACAGCTGCCCTGCAAAGATTTCCAGCAAGTGTAAAAGGAAAAGACAAGTGGGTTTACTTATCAGAGATTCAAATTAAGTGGGAAAACTGGGTTGATAGCAGATGTGTGCCTTTACTTAGAAACCAGCTACATGATATTTCCGAGATGCTGTTTCTAAGCTTCAGTGTGTGAGTCAAGAAATTTGACTCATAACCTGACACAAAATAAAGAGCAAAAGATAGGAGAAAGTGGCAGACCAGAGGGATCGGATTTGCTGGCTTTTACCTTGATAGCTTTTTTTGGCAGGCGATAAAGGTGACCTCTGAATTTAAGCAGCCAAGGGGGTGCACAACCTGAACTAGGGTCACTATCACAGGAGGAAATAAAAGACATGCTCTGCCCCTGAGTCTAACACATAAAATTGAATAAGCCATCAGTTTTATGTTACTATTTACTCTAGGGTGGAAATTAGTAGTTACCTTAGCAACACTAGTATCACCTGAGACATAGCCATGCTGACTGATTTACAGAGATGAATTTCCTTTGACGAGGTATTAAGTAACCTTTCTGAATGTTTTACTGTGTTTTTATGACGAAGGGGATATATTGCAGCCAAGAAAAGTGGTTTCTCCAGATTTCAAAACACTACATGCTGGTCAGAACCTTACCTGGCGTAAATCCAAAAGACTTCATTGCCAATGAAGTAACACTGATTTATTGCAATAGAAGAACCAGCTCATCATTTTGAACAGTGCCATGGTTTATTACCAGTCACTCTTTTTACTTGTCAGGTATGAGGGGGTTTGATTTGCTTCCCACCATATTTGCAATATTATGGTCATGAAAATGAGAATGATTAACCACTCTTGGTGCTGCCATACCTACTGGGGTAATTGAAATGCGCCTTTACCACTAAATTCAGGATTGGCTTAGATTCTCTGCTGTTACAGCATGGTTCTACTATTAAGGACACAACAAAGAAGTTATTACTGAAGTCGCAGTCGAAGTCAGGAAAGTTCTGAATTTGGCCATGTGAAACTGCATGGTTCACACCGCATTCTAGTTGAATTATTTAATCCAATAAAGTTGACACCATTCCCAGCTTCCTTACATACATATGACACAGCCATCTTCAAAAGATACATTAAAGTATATTGGATCCTATTTAAATACTCCAAGCAAGAGCGAGTCTGTCATCTTTCAAGCTAAATTGTTATTAGCTCTCAATACATGGAAACTGAACTTTATTTGGATCTTGAATTTATTGAATTTTTAGCTATTTCAGCTCACGTACTGTGAGTAAATTCTGTTACTGCAATTATGCAGGTTACTTTAAAGTATATTTACTCTGAAAACACTGGGATGGTTTATACTTTTTCTTCTCCATAGCAAACTAAACAGACTGAATTTAGGACAATGCCTTTCTCAGTCATTTGGGGGACCTTTCTTAGAACTTTAGTAAAATCTGTCTTTGGAGTGCAAGCACCAAAGGGTGGGACATGGTTATCCTTCAGCCACTTGCAGACATCCTGCCCTTAGAGGCAAAAGTCTTTTCTGATTTTGTTTCATCTTCTCATGTCTCCCAGGTCTGCAGTTCACTGGGTGCAAGGAGGCTAGGTACTGAGTTTTATTTTGTTTCTCTGGTTATATATTCTCTTCCAACCTGGAAATCCTGTCCTGGCAAATTTTGAGAACTTGTTCTTTGGCCAGGATTTACAGGCATGTGTCAGCTCTATTCTAAATGGAGGATTTTAGCCATACTGCAAATGGCTGTAAGGTACATGCAGAAAGCCGTAACAGCTACCACATGTTCAAATATTTAAGCATGAACATGCTGTGGATGGAAAAATGACTCAGAGTAACCCCATTGCTTTCTAAGAGTATATGAATTCTGTGTATAGACTACAAAGATAAAAGACACACTTGTAAATAATGGCATACTATGAAGTTTCCAAAAAGTGCTGGATTCACTGTGCATAAATTAGGCAATTCCCAAATAATACACTTGTGCTGCAGTCTTCCCGGGGTGTGTTCCCATTTTATATAACCAAGGAACAACTAATCCATTTAACTGCATCACTGACGCTAGAGCTCACGTCCAAGTTGTTCCCTACAATGACTCAGTAGACTTTGTTTGATCGGTGTGTTCTGGAACAAACTCTACTATCCTGCAGGGTAAAATCTTCATTCCTTATTACCAAGTACATTTCCTTGTATTCTGCCATACTAATACACACTGTTGCTTTGATAGCATCCTAACCAGTCAATTCACACCTTTCTGTAGCAGAAAATTGTTTTTATTGTTACTTACTATATTGTAACCTTCAATGCTATCTGCAGACATCACTAGGCATCATGCTGATAAAATTACTGAATCATTTTGGGTGACAGATTGATCTCTACTGGACTTTTCCAATAACGTATTTATACCCGATAACCAAACATGATTTTTAGAGCTCTGTCAGGGATCCAACTCTTATTCCATCTATTGTTCCCTGTTAATTTTTGGTTGGTTTTTTTTGTTAAAAATTTTGCCAAGACGGAAGTAGAAGTTAAATGCTTTTAAGAAATGCTGGTTTATTCCATCAATGACATCACCATATCAACTAGAGATGTAATTAAGCCCAGAAAGAGATAACAGAACTGTATCTTTTAACAAGACCCACTTTTCATGACTAGCATCAATTGTATTTTAAACCTGAATTTCTGTTGTTGATGCTATAGAATCTTGAGTGAAGTGGGGTTTATTTTTGTGTAAGGTTTGAATCAAGACAGTGTTTGTTTAGTTTCCCCAGCAATCACTTTATTAAAACCCTTTTCTAACATCAAAACTTGATGTTGACTTTCTAAATCCTTTAAAACTTTCTCAGATTGATTCAGACCTTTGACTGAAGCCGAGGTCCTTTCTTTGCGAGGATGAACTCTTCAGCTATTTTCTTGAAAACATTCACTCCAGTCAGGTCAAAACATATTCTTTTTAAAGGGTGACAGATTCTGCTACCGCATCATATTCTCCTGTTATGTTAACGATAATTCATTTTTTTCCATCCCTGTATTAAACTTGCTGTTCTTTCCATAGCATTTCATTACATGTGGAAACCTCCTCTTGCTTTGTACCAATTATGATTACAATTGGCAGGAGAATGTTTATTTACCACTACTTCTGATTTTTCTATCAATGGTTAATAATGGTCTGCTTCCTCATCTGATGTTCTTTTTGCTTCCTAATATACAAAGGATATATATTTTTCTTTCTTTCATACTGGGTACAGGTTTTGGTTTGGTTTGGGTTTTTATGTTTCAGGGTTTTTTTTTTCCTAAGGCAGTAAACTTGGGTATTGTCTTTTTCTAGAATTAATGTTTTAAAATTAATTTTATGTTACAATAGGAAAAAACTTGAAATACATTTTCAAATGTACATTTGCAAATGAATTCACTCAATTGTTGTCAAATATGAAGATTGATCAAACGTTTAATATCTGTATTTTCAGGGGGAATGAGAGGTTTTAACTAATTGAAATTTTAATGGAATTAATATGTCAAGTTTGAGGCAATAGAGGGTGTTAGACATTTCCAGGTCTTGGATGATTTTTTGGTGTGGGAAAATAGTTTCTATTTCAAAATTAGATTTCTTTTTTCTTAGTGGTTTATAGTTGTCTGTTATATTTCTTCTTACTCTTTTCAGTTTATTTTGCATATGCTGGCATCATTTGAGATGAGATCAGTGGGTTTTTTAGCTTTTATTTATTCTTCATATTTCAATTCATTGAGAATAACTTGTAAGACTAAGTGAGGTCCTTCATGCTGTATGGAATTTCTGTAATTTGTGGTGTATTAATAGATGCTCAAAAAATTACTAATGATGCAGCATCGCCCTGGAGAAATGGTGGGAGCAGGTGAATATCCATTCCCTTGTTTTGGTAAACATATGGAAGACGATTATTTAAATGTGCCTGCTTGGGAGTTGGCTCCCTCTGTTCAAGATCTGGCTTGTATTCTTCTCGTTGTAAGCTATTTGAAGTGTTTTTGAAATGCATGGAGTAGATTAATTCCTGTATTTGTTACTGAAACACTGAGCAAGACGTCTGGTATTGGTAAATGTGCCTCTCCTTTAGCTCACAACCCTTTCCCTTCTGGGTAAGTATAGTGTTTCTGGGTAAGTATAATAGTGTTCTTCACTTCTAATTTCCAGTTCAAATTCATACTGGACCACCATTTACCAAATGTTTTTCTTGTACTCTTCATGCTTTCTACTGCACTCAGGGGTTCATCCCACAAATGAATTTTGGTAGCCCTTGCAATACAAGATGATACAGCGCTGTGCAGGATTGAGTACATCGTTGCTTGAAGTAGGTTTTAATGAAGGCCACTTATTTGTTTACAGTTCAGAAAATTAAGTGTGCAGAAGTCTTAACAGATGCACATAGAGTAGAAGTTCTCTTGTTCTGAAATGTTTCAACTCTAGGAACAGTCTTCAAGGCTCACAACGGAACATGGTGCTCTTGAGCCACGGTTCTTGCAGCACCAAGCAGAACCACATGGGTGCACAGACTGGACGCTTTCACTCAGAGGTTTCCATTGCTGTAGATAGTAAAAATTCTCTTTTCTACCAAGCTATACTACAGAGCAGCTGCCATGTACTAAAGGTGTTAGGTGTTGAGAAATGAATTCCTAAAACCACAATGAGCTTGCAAGCAAACATTGTGTGGCAAAAGCTTTCGGTTTAAATGACAGATGAAACACTTTTTTAATTGCCTTGAGAGCTGCAGAAGTGTCTAGAGAATGGATGATCATGTGAATTCTAGTGCATCTAGCCCTGCAGTGTAGCAAGAGCACAATACAAGTGCATGAAATAAGGAAGATAATGGGTAAAATAGAGATGTAGAAGAATAAGAAACTGGAAATTTGTTTTTCTAATTGTAAACACATGGATAACAGTAACAGCTCCACATCTGAAAGTAAAGGTTAAAAACTCCTTAGGTACAGAGGAAACATTTGTATGCAAACATTTATGCAAACATTTTTTGCATACATTTCTGGATCCTGTGGGTTTCTCCCATAACAGTTCCCTTGGAATTGCTTCTTCCCTGATAGGAGGAACTAATCTTTATGTACAGGAGCAGTGCCTGAAGAAATCATTAGGGCAATGAATATTTCAGAAAGAGCACGGGGAGCACTTCAGGGAGAAAGGCATATCAGCAGAAAACCTGTTCTGAGGAAGTTTATGGCATTTTAAATCATTTCCTGGCCTCTTTTTTGTGTGTGACATGATCATTATATTGGCAACATACATGCATCAGAGTTTTGAAAACTGGATTTTGCCCTACTGCAGGGGAGAGGGTTTCTGATAGCTGTGCAAGAAATGTATTGTATTTCTTTTCATATTTGCTGCGATAATGCTTGGATTCTGCTTTTGGTTTTGTGACTGGGGTGATGAATGTCCAAAGGGTCAGGATAAAAAGCTAGACCTTGACAATCGAGGGATATGTGGAGTTAAAATGTTCTAGTGAGCAGAATGAGAGCTGAAAGTTGGTATCTTCCTGCTGATTACATGCTTGTCCTCTTTGCAATTATGTGCTTCTGGAAGGGACACCAGCTCCTTCTCTGCTCAAGTTCTCATAGAAGTGAAATGAGTTTCTTTCACAGAAAAAAATGTGGGCACTGTCTCTATGCAAGGTAGTCGCTCAGAATTCTTGCTGTTTGTTCCCTTTGTCCTTGGGACCAAGCCCAAGCAGGGACTCCAGTTTGCAAAGGTACGGGTGGTGTATCATTTGTTTCCTTCTGCGAGCCACAGCATCCCACTAATGGGAACCAGTTGTGAAAAAAATGTCCTTTATAGGCCTTCCTGCAAGTGAGCTACCCCACACAGCTCAACGCCCAGGTCCGTTTCAGCCTGCAACTTCAGGAACCCATGCTCCTGGGTCCTCCACACTTTTAAGGCCAGACAAGCTAAGAAGAAGAGGACTATATAGTTTTTTTTAACTCCTGGTCTGTCCTAGTCAGTGAGGAAAACAGGGAGAAGAGGATATAGTCACAGTTTTGCCTGGGGGCTATCTACTCCATGCCATCATCAATAGCAGGCTTTGTTTCAGCTCAGTCAGCCCTGAGTGCTGTGCCTGCTGTGGTGGACAAGGTCTCATAAACAGACCTCCAAGTCTCATGTGACTTACAGTGACAATGAAGAGAGTGCTTATTTGATGTTTTGTGTTGAACTGTACTATAGCCAAGCTTTCCTTCCTCATGATTTGTGAGCAGTAATTCCCAGTGAAGTTCTCTCTCAGACTGAGGCTGGTCTTTTGTAGTCCAGCCAGCAGCTCTGCCCTGCCTGTTTGCAGCTCATGTGTGCATCATAGCACATGGCTCTCTTGTGCAGCTTTGTTCCTGAGTAGTAATGAAGATGGTTAAAGGAGCAAGGAAATAACCAAGCTAATCCTAAACCTGCTGGAATACCTTGAAGGACTCTGGATAAAACTATTGTGAGTCAAGCCTGGTGCAAAGGTATCCCTGTCTTTAGCCTTTTGGGGCAGAACTGAAGTATGAACCGTCTTCTTCATGCTGTAATGTCCTCACAAAGAGGTACAACTATGGTGGGTTGAACATGGCTGGCTGCCAGTCACCCACCCAACTTCTTTCTCATTCCTCCTACTCAACAGGACAGGGAGAGAAAAACAAGAAAGGAAAAACAGCTCATAGGCTAAAATAAAGGCAGGGAGATCACTTACCAATTATTGTCACAGGCAAAACAGACTTAACTTTAGTTAATTAATTAATGGAGAAATATTAGTTAATGGGGAAAATTAATTTATTGCCAATTAAATTACAGTTAGATAGTGAGAAACAAAGACAAAAGCTAAAACATCTTTCTTTCACCACATCTCTTCTTCCCAGGCTCAACCTCCCTCCTTCATTCCCCACTCCTCTAACTTCTCCCTCTTCCAAGCAGTATCAGGGGTTGGGGCATTACGGTCGATCCGTAACAGCTCCTCTCTGCTGCTGCTTCCTTTTAGTAACACTTTTCCCTGGCTCCAGCATGGATCCTTCCCATGGGTTGCAGTCCTTCAGGATAAATCTGTCCCAGTGTAGGCTCTCTGCAGACCATAGTTCTTTCAGGAAATACCCATCACTCTAGCATGGCATCTTTCATGGCCTGTACTGTGAATATCTATCTTTCCAGCATGATCTTTCCAAGGGCTGCAGAGGAAACTCTGCTCCAGCACCTGGAGCACCTCCTCCTCATCCTCCTTTTTTCACCTTGGTGCTTGCAGAGTTGTTCCCCACACTTTTTTTGTTCCCTCTCTCTTATAATTTTCTGCCCTTCCTTAACTGCGTTTTCCTTGAGACACCACCAGCTTGGCCGATGGGCTCAGCTGTGTCCTGTGGTAGGTAGATTGTGGAGTTGTCGGTGTCCTGCACAGACAGGGCAGCCCCTGACCTCTTCTGGCATCTGGGAGTTGCTGTCTTCTACAAAGTGCACCATGTCTGCTTGGGATGGAATTAGTTTTCTCTATAGCAGCCTGTATGGTGCTTTATTTATGAGCCTGTCTTTATCTTTACCTACGAGTTTTCAGCCTTTGTTCTTTGATTTTTTTCCCCCCATTGTACTGGAGGGGTGGGAATGAATGAATGACTGGTTGGGAGCTTAGCTGCTGGCCAGGGTTAACTCACCGCAGAAAGCCAGGATTTTGCTAAACAGGTGGCCACAGGAAGACAGCAGCTCCCAGCTTCTGCCCAGTTAGAAACTTCTGCTTCATGTATAGATAATGTGCTTGTCACAGCTCAAGGCAGCTTGTGTCACAGATCAGGAGCTCCACAGCAGAAGGCACCTCTCATTACAGGGGAGGGAGAGAGAAGCTGTCTTGAGATGAAACCTCACTAAAAAGGTTTTAAAACAAATTTAAAAAATGAATAAGAATAAATTGCCAGGGCCAGATGTCATTCACCCATGAATATGAAACTGGTGAACTGCTAACTGTGGTTTGCAGTATATTCTTTGTATCATCCTCAGTACTCAAGGAAAGAAAAGTGGCAAGTATGACAGAAACTTTAAAAAAGAACTCTGGAGCAATACTGGTTAATATAAACAAGTAAATCACATTTCCATGAGAATAAAATTGGTAGGAGCTATGAAATAAAGAGAATTAATTAGAAGACCCATGAATAAATACAATGCAGCAAATGAAAGTCAATAGGTTTTTTGTAAGAGGAAGCCATTTCTACCTCTATGTGACAGATACAGATGATACAGTCAGTGTCATTTACCTAGTTATGTAAAAAAGCCCTGAAAGACAGGGCTTCCTGAAAAACAGGAAATTATCATTAGGAGGTGTCTTTGTTGGCTGATAAATAATTAAGAAGATAGGTTTTATAATGGAAATTCATTATCAGTGAGGTCCCAGATCCTGTGTCTGGGACGTATGGTGCTTAATATGCAAGTGTATTTTGAACTTGGAGAAAGGGATGAATTGTGAAGTTAAAAATGATGATACCAAGCTGGCTGTAAAGATGCGTTCTGTTCTGAGCAATTAAATAATGCAGTGGCAGCAAACAGTGTCAATACTTGCTAAGTAGTAGGTATTTCCAGTTTTATGTATGTTTCTGTATATGTATGTATATTTACTTGCATTTGCAGCCCTGATGAACTCTAGGAGATACCTTAGGTTACTATGAAACTCTGAGATTTCTGAGAAGTCAACAAGCCGCAAATTATACTACTATGTGTATGTCTAGTATACCAAGAGTTTGAATGCTGTGAGACATGGCACTTGCCCCATCTCAGAAAGGGAGTGTTAGAACTTAAAACAGGGTATGGAGAACGGTAAGGCTAATATGGCTTCGACATGAGAAAAGATTAAAAAGACTAGGATTCTTTATCATGGAAAACAAGTAGCTGAAGGGGAGGTATGGCCTAAAAAGTCATTAATTAATGGGGGGGCAAGCGTATAAGTAACAATACCTAGTTGTTATACAAGAAGTAGGGGACATCCATTGAAATTACTTGAAAATAAGATTAAAGCAAGTGACAGTGTTTTTCATTAAGCATAAATTGTGGTGAACATTGCCACATATTTTCTGTGGATGTCTGCATACAAATGAGTTCAAAAAGGCACTGATAAGTGTTAGACTTTGGGGGTCTGCATTTACCTGTTGTTTTAGAAAATGTTTATGTCATAATCTGCCAAATCTGAATAAATAGATCAGCATAAGTATCATAAGGAGCAATGTAAAGCTGTTTTACCTAAACATTTCTTCTTAATCTGTCATCTTACAGTCCCTGTCATGATGGAGAAATTTAGAGTTTCTACATTAATTAGTTATTTCTAGTTTTCTATTTCTATTATTTTAGAGCAAATAAATGCGAATGCAACCCCTATGTACATGCACACTGGAACTCCTCCTAGATTTATGCCAAACTTAGTGGAGAATTAAGAAGGAAGGGGAAGAAATAATATTTAAAATGTTTTTTAACTTGTTTTGATACAAATATTTCAATCTTTCATTCTTAGTAATTTTTAAGCTATTTTTTCTTCAAATGACTTGATTAAATGTTTAAAAACAAATTACCAGATTAACTAAAACTTTAATTTCCAATGAAACAATACTTCATCTTGAAAACAGAAAAAAAAAAAAGAGTACTAGAAAAAACCTGTGTTTTTGGTATTTCCTGAATATTAGATCAGCAGGCATGTCAATAATCAGTACCAAGACTTGGATGGTCAGAGAGGCTAAATTTGTCTTGTCTCCAGTTAGTGGTTGGAAATGTTGAGATATGGGAAAGAACATTTTGGCATTTCCTTTAGCTGTAACCATCTCTATAAGAAAAGGAAAGTTTGTCTTGAAACATTCTGCCTTAATGTGTGTATAATCCTAATGATACCTAATATTATATTTGTATTGCACGTTATTTTACTCCAGTATACATAATCTTTTAAAAAAAAAAAAAGCAAACCACAAACAAACCCAAACAAACCAACCCGATTTGCTTTACTTAATGGTACATGAATATATTAGTCTTGGGAATGGGAAGAGAAAGGATGAGTGTTTCCAAACTAAAATAGAAAAGGACAAGATTTCTCACCTGCAAGAAAGGATAAAGTCCAAGACTTGCTAAAGAAGCAACCTAAAGAGGATCTCCCTAGGCTGTAATTACACATCTGTCTGCTTTGCTGTAGTGCCAGGCACCTACAAGAAATCATGTTGAGAGGCTGGATGCTCAGCACTCTTCAGAGCAAACAAGTGCCTAAATACAGCCTTTGGGAACGCAGGTTGATGCAGCTATATTAAGATTCATGCCTGAAATGCAGCAGCCTTTGTAAGAAGTTTCTAGCAACATTTGGTCCTGGTGGTGTCTCTCATGGTTTTGACTGGGAAAAAAAGTGCTACATTTTGAAACTTCTGAAAATGAAAATTTTACTTTTTCTGAAAAATCTCATTTGTAAAATTGTCGTGGCCTTTTCCTCTCTCTCTCTGTCTTAGAAACATATCTCAACCTTTAATGGACAAGCGTCTCTACCTTGTGAAAGTGTACTTTCAATGTTGCTATTCAAAGTTTAGGTCAAGCAATGCTGCCAAGATATATCTTTCTGCAGCAGATTCACAGATCCCAATGCATTGGAGAATCCAAAAGCTTTGTCTTATGCCAGTGTAACTTCAGTATTTTCCTGGATTGAGAATTAAGTTTGCTGAAGCAAAAAAATACCGATCTGTCTGATTTATTTCAACAGTATCACCAGATGTAAAGATGATTCATCAGTGCTCCTTCTCTAATAGTATATATCTCAAGTGGGCAGTAAAGAATGACCAAACTGACTATCAGATGGGAAAGAGCAGAAGTTGGAACGGTATTTGCCTTGCTCACTTTGTACTTGACTGTGTGTCCATGCATTCTCGTCGTGAGTTGCAGGGGTTGCTCGAGCATTTAATTACTTGAATCCCAATGAGCTGAAACTGCTTGGTTCAGGAGATAGCATAATAAAAGTATTCTCCTGAGGTGTCTATATCATTTCTTAAGCTTTAGTGATGAGCTAGAAACAGTCACAGGTTTTAAGTGTTGCCAATGATTATATTCAAAAACCATGGAAAACATGAGCCTACGTTTTCTGCTACACCCATGTTCTTCTGGGAACAGCAAAAGAAGGGACTGTGGGCTTCCCAGGGAGCTGCTTAATTATCTGGCTGACTAGTCACCAGCTTTGGACTTGTCATAGCCACTGTTATAAACTGCAACAGTTGATAAGGTCCCAAAAGGGGATAGTCCGGGGCTAAGCCTTCCCATTCCTGTATCACGCTGAAACTACGTCAAGAAATAGAAAGAGTAGCTTCATGTTAGCTCACATTACTCAATGTCTGAAGTAAGAACACAGACTGTAGGTGTCTTGCCAATACCAAGAAGGATCAAAGTAGCCAAGAGACAAAGGGAAAGAGGAAATGTAAAAATAGTACACACGTGGGCTGTGTATTTCCCATATATTTGAGGCAAGTGGATGGCTTTCAGCTTGGTATATGAATGGTGTCACTGTGGTATCCTGGTATCCATCTAAGCATGCAGATACTGTGTGTCAGTAATTATAAATGACACAATTCTTTCTCAACGTTGCTACTTTGCAGTAATTGTGTGGGTTTTTTCAGTTGTTTCTTTTATTTTTAAACTATTGTTTCCCATGTAGCTTGTGTGAGAAGGTGAAGGTTTTCCATCTAGCAGAAGAGAAAGTGCATGGGCTTGGCTACAAATCCAACTGGAGAAAAACATCTTTAAATAAATCCAGATAGTCAGTGACTCATGCAAAATACAGCTTGGCATTTGAGCATGCAAGATGATTTGTGGGATGTGGCTTAAACAACGCCCAATTTTCTATGTCTCTTTATAGAGAAGCCTGTCAAATCTGGAATAGAGTATATGATTTGTTTTTATTTCAGGGTGGAAATAGTCTTTTTGATTTTCAATATGCAGTAGATGAGCACTTGCCAGTGCACATTTGTACACAGCCAAAAAAAGAGAGCATAGTTGGGCCTAACATGAGCAGAACTAGAGTTACAGGCCCTGTAACTCTAGTTTTTGTCTGCAGCGTGACTTATATTGATATGTTCATGCTGTTAAATGGCATAACTTCGTATTTTTGCACTAGTTTAAGTAAGGAAAGGTCATACTGTTGGAACCCATATGTTCTGACATAGGTTAGTAGAATGGGAATAAGAATTCTCCCCTTACATATAACTAATTCTCTTCAGGCTTCCACTTAATTATGTTCTGTGGGCTATATAAATACGACCCTTTTGCCAGCTGGGAGATCATCTGAGCGCCAGCTTGACAAGCCTTATTTATAGCACAGAATTCTTTCATTTTAAGTGTTCAGTTTTCTGGGGTTACCTTCTGCTTAAAACAAAGTATGTTTTCATTGGGTTTGTACCTGAAAAGAAAGTGCCTGATAATCAATGCTAAGTTTGAAGAATGGTAAAAAATAATAAAGTGAGCTCTGAACTTTCCTCATGTTGCTTTCATTTCTCCTGGGGAGGAAGGGTGGGTAGGAGAAAGCATGATAGGCCCTAGAAGGTTTGGCTGATACTTAATCATATGGCTAAATTTCATAATCACACAGAAATGTACTCTTATTCAAGTCATGAGACAAATTATGTCCAACCATGTGGGAGGAGCTGTTACTGCCTCCCTTCTTTTTCTGCTCCTCAAGTTGTTTAATTCTAATCAGGATAGGATCAAGCAGAAACCAGAGGTTCCCCTTTGCATCCATAAACCCTCTGTAGGTATAGTTGGCTCCGCTGAAGGCTGCAACAGAGCTGCCATTGCATGTACACATATCAGTACTCCTAGAAGCACTGATTGCTATGTGCAATAGGCACCGTAGCTCAAGGAGGCCACCTATTGCCCCTAACTAGTCTCAGATTGGTGCTACCTCTTATTTTTTCATCAGCTTACAATGCGAATGTCTCAAAGAAGTACCAAAAAGTGAGATTATACCCCTCATGCTTCTGAACTGTGGAGTTCTTGGATAGAACTTGTTTCAAACTCTTTGTGTTACAGCACATATGAGCCAATCCACCGGGTTTTGTACAAGCACGTAGTAAATTACTGTCAGAAGCAGAGAGAAAAAGTTGTGATAAGCCCTACGTATTCTTGTTATAATTGCCTCCTAGAGTCAGTTCTCTACTGATAAGTTTTATGTGCTGCTTCTTACTCTGAGCTCTGTTTAAATTCCTGGTTTAACCACGTGTGCCTGTCTTTTGGGTAACCCAGTGATTTGATTGCGCTGGTAGCATTATTTTACTGTCATAGAAGTCTACATGGAGAGTAAGGGGGAGGTCATAATACTGTGCAGTGCAACTTTGCTTTGTATAATACTTGCCTGTTTCCTTAATATATTCACTTTCATTTCTAGTAGTATTTTGGAAAGACAAATGTCATAATCCATAGATAAGTAAAAGGCTAGACTAATTCTTCGTTTCAGTGCTTTCTTATTCTGCCCCTAATAAGATTAAACACCTTCATTTAGAGGTTATTGACACAGCAGATTGGAGAACTCCAAGGGAGCTGTTACAGCTTATCATGTCAGGGAAAGCTGTGATTATAATGGCCATTTATAACTTAAAATACTTTGCTAAGAGTATGTGCTGGTTTTGCCTGAGATAAGAGTTAATTTTCTTCACAGTAGCTCGTATGGGGCTGTGTTTTGGATTTGTGCTGAAAACAGTGTTGGTAACGCGGGGATGTTTTATTATTGGTGAGCAGTGTTTACACAGAACCAAGGCCTTCTCTAACTCTTCACACCACTCCACCAGTGAGTAGGCATAAGAAGTCGGGAGGAGGGCAAAACCAGGATAGCTGACTCCAGCTGACCCAAAGGGTTATTCCATGCCGTATGGCATCATGCTCGGCATATAGACCTGGGGGAAGAAGAAGGAAGCAGGGGTGATGGGGTTTGTCTTCCCAAATCACCATTACGTATGGTGGAGCCCTGCTTTCTTGGAGATGGCTCGACCTCTGCCTGCTGCTGGGAAGTGGTGAGTGAATTCCTTGTTTTGCTTTGCTTGCACGTGTGGCTTTTGTTTTGCCTATTAAACTGTCTTTATCTTAATCCATGAGTTTCTCACTTTCACTCTTCCAGTTCTATCCTCAATCCCACAGAGTGGGGAGTGAGCGAGTGGCTGCGTGGTGCTTAATTGCCAGCTGGGGTTAAACCTCGACAGAATAGAAAGAGTGGTTTTGGAATGAAGGAATCCAAAAGTATATTTTAGCACAAGAAAAAACGAGAATACCCATTTGTCAGGATATTGGCTGTATTGACTCACTGATCTTTTGGAGAGTTACTAAAAGGAAATATTTTCTTAAAGTTTTCTGCTGAGATTTTTACTACTATAATGCCTGTCTGTGTGTATATATATACACACACAAAAAATCCGTATACTCTGCTGGTTTTGCTTAAAAACGTGACAACTGTATTCTTAAGAACTTTCTGCAACTTAGAGTTGCACAATGAGTAGCACTGTAAATATTAGTAACTCAACACAAAATCAGTCTGTTAATTAGAGAACCCACAAGTCGTTTGCGCTTTATTTCAAAATCAATTATAGTCACAAATGTTTTGGTACAGTTATTGGCAACAGCCAGTGTGTACGACTAGTTTAAACTTGGAATTCATGTTTTGTAGCCAACCCTGACTCACAAAACATGGTTTGCACCTAATAAGAATAAACTTTGATCACAGGCCAATTGTGTGTTGCTAATGAGACTTCACAAAATAAAACCACAATGATTCTATGAGGATGCCTCAAGAAGTATCAGGAAAAGACTGAAACTGTAATTACAAAATCGCATCAGCAAGTGTGGCCAAGTTCTATTTTTATCTCTGCCCCAAAATATACTTGAATAATTATCAGTAGCTTTAAAAGGTGTTCTCATTTCATGGTCTTGTTAATTCTTTTCTACTGGTTTAGGTTTTTTTCTCTTGAATAGAATGATATATTTCTAAAGCACTTGATTTGTATGTACTTCTGGTGATGCCAGGTGGTTTTAAACACAAATTGAACAGCAACCTTGGCTGTGGAAGGTTATGACTGCTTTGTACTTAGTCTTTGCTTACAGCATCAGCAAATGGCACACCACAGGCAGTGCCTGTTCTCTTTTGAATCTGCTTTGGCAAAAGAGGTCTTCGCAAAGCATCTGTATTCTCACTTGGTATATTCTGTCAAGAGCTGTATTTAATTTTTTAAGTTAAAGTAATTCTTGCTCTCATTTTAAGACATAAGGCCAAATTTATCCTGAGTGAAATGCCTGTTAAATTTGTTTTACCATGGGTAAGTTTATTTTCTTGTGTCAGGTTTCAGCCTAAAGCAATTGCTCCTGAAAGTGTATTTTGTGATGTCTTATATGTGTTTGCAGAAATGTTTCCCTCTTTAAATAATGCCGAACAGCCGTGGTACAGCACATACGGTACAATACCTTTAAAACATAGGCTCTGTGATCTGGAAATATCAATGGACAATTAATGATAGAACAGTGGAAAGGATTAATTTAGCTCAAAGAATATAATGCTATTCTTCATGTCTCAGACTCACACAAAGTACCGAATCAGATTTTTCCATTATTAGCACTATAAACTTTATACTGATATCTGCACAAAATGATCTTATTTAATACGCATCAATCACAGATGTTGTAATCTGAGAAATGATAGTGCTAACTTGTTTTGAAGGAAAAGCCTAGTACGTGGTAAGCCGTGTTCTTTAATGGCATTTAAGAACTCGGGAAGTTTTTACCCTTTAGGTTTTGTTCTTATGCTATTAACAGGAGGGGAAAGAAATGAAGAGGACAGGAAGAAGAAAAGATAGAAATTATTGTACTCCTATCAAATGCTAGGCTAAGAAAATCTCACAGCTAATTGTTTGTGAGATGGACTGGCTATAGGGTTGTAAACTAATTAGAATACAAATCACACCATGTGACAGGATACTTACTGCAAAAAATTGTATCTAACCTTTATTACCAAATGTATTCTGCGCTACAGATCAAAATTAACATTTAAATTTGGCCTGCTAACTGGCCTGCCAAAAGCCTAATTCTGTTTCCAGAACTTTGCACATTCTTGTTAAAATGAGAGTTTTTAACACTTTAAGTTTTCTCTTTTGCTTTCTTCCACTTTCGAAGTTCTCAGAACTGTTTCTCTTTCATTTAGATTCCAATTAGAGTTCTCCTGCTGGTTTAGGTGGGATGCAGATAGAATCCTATTATCAAGCATCTACTTCTTCATGAATGGCTTTTAACCTGCATATTATCCATTCTTATTATTTTTGCAAGTTGTGCATTCCTCTTAGAGTTCATGTATAGGGTAGTGAAAGTTGTTCATCATGCACCAAAGTCCACATCTGCAATTCAGTTTGTATGAAGACATGGCACTGGGATGACCCCTGTCCTGAGAAACTTACCCTTATTTGCTAGAAACTGGTACCTGAATCAAGCAGGTGGTGTATGTGCTTGTAGCCTGGTGCTGCTGCAGCAGATGACATCCACAGCACAGTTGGGATAAAAAGAAGGTAAGTCAGGAAACCTTTATGGAAGACAAACAATATTGAGGTAGGAACAATCAAGTGATACTGGTCAAAATTATGGTCATTTCTTCAAAATTAGTCGTGAGATTTCATTGTTAAAACTTAGGTACCCAGTGCCAATTGAGATGCCATAGGTATTCTGCTTCATGTCCACCTGTGGCTTGGAAGGAGCGATATAGCTGAAAATATGAACCAGGAAAATAACATCTAGGCTGAGACATTGAGGTGACCCAATCAAAGATGTTTTTGTGGCTGTAACTCTAGTGACAAGGATAGTGGTGTTTGTTAGAGTGTGTTGACACTAAGGAACCACTCATATTGAGGATGAGATGGATCCACCTTCAAAAGGGCCAGATGGCCTTCAGTCTCACTCATTCCATGAGAGTTGCTTCACTAATTTTTGAGTACTGCCAGTCTTTATAGCCAGTGGCCTGGAAAAAAGTCCTGTGGGACTATTGCCATGTCCTGCTCAATTCTGACTCTTCGACCCAAATAATCAAGTAAGCATTAGAATTTGGATTCGTAGACATACACCCTAGAAAGTTGGCTGCCTTACCTGTATAAAAAATTAGCAGCATTTACATTTTCACTTCTTGTTTTAAGGGGTTTTTTTTGAGAAAGGACAAAGCGGTGAAGAGGTTTTTTTAAACCAAGTGAATATTAACAATGTCCATTTAACCCAGAGGTTATGCGAAGTACTGCATCTGTAATATGATAGTTGTCATGGTAACGTTTGGTTTGTTATTGATTACTTGAGTAAATAGCCTCCAAAATCCTGTTGACAATTTCAGACTGCAAAATAAACCATTTCAGTCTGTAGTTCTTATCACATGTATTCATTTATACTGTTCAGTAATTAACAAACTATCACCCTTTGTTTGTGATATTAGAGGTGGTGTTATTTTTTAATCTCTCTTCTTGTTCACAATGTGAGAGGAGATCAACATTCAAAAGTAAGAATGTAATCCACACCGGAGTGATCTTTTTTTATCCTGTTAAAACCATAAAGGCAAGCAATGCCCTTAGTATGTCTGTCTTTACCTTGTGCACCCTCAAAGTCATCCACCACATGTCATTGGGTATTCTGGGCTTGGGTTAATTAGACTTTTTATCCTCCTGGTGTTGATGAAGGCTTTTTCCTTACTGTTCTATCTGTGATTTCAGTAAGCCTCCCTATTATTTTCTTTTTAAGC
This sequence comes from Strigops habroptila, assembly GCF_004027225.2. Taxonomy (NCBI): domain Eukaryota; kingdom Metazoa; phylum Chordata; class Aves; order Psittaciformes; family Psittacidae; genus Strigops; species Strigops habroptila. Next base: position 6,382,179 of record NC_044278.2, read on the forward strand.
TAAAGCTGCTGTGGCAGTTGGTATCGAACTGTGTTCATGTTTCACATCTGATGTGTTCCGTTTGTCCACATACCTAAGACTCCCAGAAGGCAGAGTACCTTCTTTCCAATTTATTTTAAGGACCTTCCAATTCTAGAAAACTTCCTCATTCTTGTGGTGTTCCAGAAATATCTCTAAAGGAGAGGAGGTATTGAAAATTGTTATTATTGTGTCAGTGCTCGTCATGCTTCTGTGGCCAAAAAGATTTCAAGTTTCTGAAGAACATTTGTTGTTAAAGGCCATCTTATGCCTGATGTCACTATTATGGCACCTATCATTCTACCATTTTTTACATAAGTAAAAAGACTTGATGTTTCCAACAATGCTCCTGGAATATGAACAGGCACACATTTCTTTTGTCTTTTTAAACAAAACCATATATTTCTGTTGCTGATTAATTTCATTAGCAAAATGAAGGTCATTCAAATGGGTTTTGCCAGTGAAATGTCTAGTTGCCATTTATGATTTATCTTCCTCTTGATTCAAACGATAAATAATGCAAACAGTAGCAGGGCATAAGAAAGCTTTGCTTTACTCTTTAGCTTCCTCTGCTAATTCTTGGATGCTGATCACCACCTCTGTGTAATCAGTATGATCGTAAATGACTTGGAGTGTTTTGATTATGTTGTCCTAGCACTTCCTAGGTGGGTTTCAGAGGGGTTTTTGTTGTTGTGTTTGGTTGGGGCTTTTTTTTCAGAAAGCTATTTCTCAAAAGGTGTTTTGGATATCAATAACTTCTGTCATAAAAATTATTTAGATCCTACTGTTTATAAAGAGATTTAATATGTAGATTTTGGAAGGTTATTTTCCTAACCTGCAAAACTCAAATTATTTATGTTTTACTAAAAAAAAAAAAAAAAGCTAAAGAATCCGCATTTATGTATCAGATAGTTGGAAGAAAAAAATATACAGAGACATAATTACTAGATATTTGTAAATTGGAGAAGAGACACCTCTACAGTAAGTTGCATTAACACTGTATTAAGTATAAATAAATACTGCTGGAAATTCTCCCCCCAAAATCTGCATGTGGGCATCTATAATGTCTGTTCTCCCGTCTGCTATCACTGCAATTGTCAGAGTCACAAAATGCATACAATATCTCCAGCAATGTCATACCACTGGCCTACATGTTTGACTTTGTTCTCTTCGGGGTACCTGTCATCTACAAAGCAAGCAGCCTGCAGCTTTCACAATCTGGCCATTTTTGGATCTTGGCAGAACACTGTGAGAGCAACTTACGCACAGGGGCTCCTTGTCATCATTAGCAGTGCTTAAGTTTTTGTATTTTCAAAGCACCGCAGGTAAGAATAGAATTCATTACTTGATATTTTGAAATGGACATTAAGATACATTTTGTTCGGGGGTGTTTCGCACAGCTCCTTCTGTAGCTGGATGTATCTGGGAAAAAAACCAGTCAGCTGACTTCTAGCTCTTCCTGGAGTTTTGCTCTTTAAACCTTAGCATCAATTTTGTGTAGCTATCAGAAAAGATAATCCTTTCAAGCCTTAAGCAAGTCAAGTCCAATTGAAAAATGCAGGACAATGCTGCAAAGGGCAGGATTTCCTAGTAAATTTAATAGAAGCCAACACTAGTATTATTTGAACAAAATATTGAAAACTTGCAGCTACTTGTCCTTTTGGAAAATATGTTGCAATTTCATAATTAATTCCTACTGTAGATGGGATATGATACGAGAAAGTATTTATGTCTAATGCCTAGTTTATATTGTAATAATACTATTGTCAACACTTGAAATACGTTTACTGCATTTGATAAGGTAATATCAGGCAGTTCGGAATGGATTGGCAAAGCTGGTTAAACAAGTCACAAATATACATGTAAAGTGAAATAGCTTCCATTTTTTTTCTCGGTGTGAAATTCTTCATGATGTCAGGATGTAACAAAACTACAAACCAGACTTCATATAACCCTTTCTTTCACCAAGTGAATCCCCAAATATGTAAAGTATGTGTCAGTTTAAGACAAGTTTTCAGCCTTGTCTTAGAGCTGAAGATCTGATTTACGTACCTGAAACTCTGTGAGCCAAGAATTAGTTAGTTAATGATGGGTGGAATTGATGCTGCTTAACACTGAGTATGAACAGTTTTAAAATACAAAACCTGAAGGGTTTTGTACAAAAAATTGTTACGTGCTTTTTAGACGACTGGGTTGTGGGTACCTTATTTGTGGGAAAAGTTGTATCATTATAAATATGCTTAACAGCAGCATCGTTATTTCAGTGTGGAAATGAGCCTTACTAGTACAAGCTTCTTTGTAACAATTTCATAGCAATGAGAAAGTTGAGGAACCCTTTTAATAATACAGATTTGAAAGGCACAGCTTTTGCCAAGCATGCTTGTGAAAAGAACAACTTTATATAGAAACTGCACTGAGACTTTTCCTGTACGTCAAATCAGCCATGTATAGAGGTCTGTAGAAAGATTAATGCAGATTCCCTAAGGAATTTAAGCATCCAGTGATTCTGATGAACACCAGCTGAGATTTTCAAGGATCTTTAACAAGTTAGGTACTTATCTCCCATTGGCTTTATCTATTCAGTCATTTTGAGGGGGGAAACTATTAGACTGTTCTGAGCAGATTTAGCTGCTTAAAAACTCCTTGAGCTATTTGCCTTATTTACAGTTAGTGATTGTTGTTTGTTTTAAATATTGAACAAAAAAAACCCTATAAAATTGCTGTTAATGACTACATGACTGCAGTGTTTTTCTAGAAAAATGTTTTTCAAAAGTAGCAGTAATCTGGTACAGCTCATAAGATTGATTTATATGGTTTAAGGACCATATTGCAATTATGAAATCATATATGCATTTAATCATGTAACAAATTAAAATATGTAATTAAAAAGAACTATAGAAGGCATCATAAAAAGTGGGGGCTAGTCTCTGAAACTTGGACTAAAGTTTTCTATAACTGCTGAACAAAACAAACCAGTCTGAATATGATACTTTTATCTCCAGCATGGAGACTTTGAAAGTAAAAATGGTTTATTTCACACAGCGATTTAGCTTAGTTCAAAGACCCCCACATTTAGGTTTCTTGCAGAGCTCTACTGCAACTGGAGACTGACAGATGAAACAAGCCTTTTCATTTTTGCTTTATTACCTGCCACAGTAGTCAGTTATACCTGATCATATGAAAACATATCATAATTTTTATTAAGGCCCATAATTTAATGTCAAGAACTTAACCTTTCCCCATGTTATTATTTCCTTCTTTTAGTTTTCTAAGCATATGGTTCTTAACTGTTCCAGCTAAACCTCTCATGTTTTGACTGCAGTTGCCCAGAATAAAATTGACATTTCTCGTAAAGATTACATTCATTTTACCTTTTTGAAAAGCTTCTTGAACTTTAGAACTGCCCTCAGCTTTCTGCTATAGATGATTGGTTTCACTTATTTTTATACTTTTCATTTCTAAGTTTCAAGGCTACAATTAAAAGTTAGTTTGTTTTACCTTTTTACCAGTCAGAAGCAAACAGGTAACTCATAAAAGATGAGTCAGTCTAATATATTTGTAAACTGTGCAAAAAGCCTGGTATTTGCATTCTATAGAGGGAGTTCAAGATTTTGATAGATTGTTAAGCTTCACTAGAGAGCTATAAATGTTAAAGAGGTTAAACAGAAGGTGAGAATTTGAGACCGTTTTTCAGCATGCTTTGTTTAAATGTGACAAAAATAATGTCTGCAGACTATATTTGGCTTTCATTTATAACAGTGGGTACCCAGTCACTACTTTTACATGCAGGCAATGAAGATGGAAAATGAAGGGAAAATTACACATCATGTTAAGACCCAATTTGTAAACATCAAACTATCCATATGGGTTCCTTTCTTGTCAGTCCTTTATCTGTAATTTACTCCTCATTTGTACTTTCAGATTACTCTGTATTTTCCACTTTCAATGAGCAGGCTTTTTAATTTAATAAGTTAAACTTTCAATTTAACAACTTGCTGCAATAAATTTTGTTAGAGGTAAGAAAGGCAGTTTGCTTGACCAAAAGGCTCCAACTGTTAAAAAAATTAGAACCTGCCCCTATTTTATGATACTGGCTACAATTCAATAGCTACTTACACAGAATATAGTCAAGCCTGTTACATGATACTCTCAGTGTTTTTCTTATATATATATAATCATTAATGCTATTGGTACATAAGTCTCACTGGATAGTGATAATCTATTCTAAATAAGGCAAGATGATATCTTAAAACCCACAAAGAATGGTATTTAACATTTTTATCCTCCCAAGGCTATGCTGAGAACAGAAATTAGCGTGAGCTCTCAGACAAATTGTATTAAACCAAATGGGATCTTGAATAAAAATAATATTATTTAAGTTATAAAATGTTCTACTTGAAAATGTGTAATCCGAATGACTTATCTTTAGCACTGCCAGGAGCAATATCTACAACTACATTACTGAAATTCTGTTTAAAGTTGATTAAAAGGCGTCCGCACTGCTGCATTTATAGAGATTGCATGTAAATATGTGTGTGTATATATATGTATGGTATGTCTATCAGTATGGTATTCTCATTCTGATGCACAGGACTTTTTATGCATAAGAAGCATGGACAAGTAGGACTTACACCAGTATTTAAGAAGATGAGAACATGCCAGTTATTGCCAGCAGGAGGTAATAGACTGACACGAGAGATGTGATTCATAGCTGATATATACGGTCTGTGGCATAAAGCATGCCGCATCCATGGGGGTTTTTTTTCAAGATTTTATACCAGGTTTTCACTGAAAAATAAAAATATGGCTTTTCTTCCAGTACATGGTAATAACAAGAGGAACATCACAGGTACAGGGAAAAAAAACTAAAGCTCTGCTTTTGCCTCGTTGACATGGATGAATTTTCACAAATACAAAAGAAGATGGAGTTAAGCCAAAGAATGAACTGAACAATGAACAGGAGCAGGGATAGTCACAAGGTTGAAATAGGGATATCTCACAAGTTTGATCCCAAACCACTTGAAGTGAATGGCATCATTATAATGTTGTTGTATACTTCGTGAGTTAAACATTGTTTCAAAAGTGGTCATTATTGAACGGTAGTATAAAAGGAAAGAATAAAATATGAGAAACTTGCAATAGGTATATTTAATATATTGCATATACGTATTCTGTCCTATGTTTCTCACATGTAAGACTACTCAATGCAAACCCATGCAGAATGTGGTTCTCTGGTCACATTTTCTGGGAGTTAGAGCCCTGTTTAATGTCAGATAATGTACAGAAATATTTTTGCAGTGTGTGGCCTTCTAACTTGCTAAGATTCTAGCTGGGATAAATGAATATCTGAGTACCTTTTCCTGAGTGGCTTCACAGAAGAATTTCAGCATCATTCTTAACTGTGCCTATTACCCAAAATTGTTCTGGAAATAGATGTTGATCGCTTGAGAAAAGTGTTTTTTAACTGCTAACAATACTAAGGCAATTTCAATAGCTGAATTGCATCAAATGATACCACACATTCGTTTCTATTAATTTTAATTTCTTATCACCAGTCATCTCAGTCATTTTCCAGACAAAAACTATTTTCTTAGATTACTTATTTAAAGCTTTGCAAAGAATCACAGCAAATATCTGCAACATAAATAACTTAATGGTCGTAAGTTTTATAATTAGATTAACTTTTTTTTTTCCCTCATTGTGTTATTTTTCAGGCAATCTGAACCCTCTTTAGGACATTAAGTTTCACAGATTGGTTCATGTGTTGCTTCAATGTTCGTTTTAATTTTATCACTCATTTGAGACAGGATAAAAAAGATGGGAGGAAAGTGGTTATTCAATACGTCAGTTGTTTGCTTTACGATTTGTTTCTACCTCTTGCAAGAATTACGAGAATGTATACACAAAATCTTTGTACTGTTTTCCAGCCAAGAAATTCTACTCAGTAATTAAATTCACCGGTTTCTACGGGTTATTTTTTATTATTGTGGTGCTGTTTTAATTGACTTAATGCACAAAATGTCCAGAGGGTCAAGGTTTCTGGCTTTAAGCTAGATGTAGCAGAGCAGGAAAGGACGGGGGACTTTTACATACTAATAAATGACTTGGGCAGCACAGATAGCTTGTCCGCTTATTGGTCATTCTCTGGCAAGTCAGAGGTCAAAATGGGAACAATTTTAAGTAAGGATTTGGATATTTTCCTTAAAATACTGCAAACTTTATTTATTAACAAAACTGAGAAATGTGGCAAGGATAAATGAAAGATTGCTCTTGGTAGCAACTACTGTGACTCAGCATCATGTAAATTTATTACTTACAAGAACAGTGGCAGGAGAAAATGATATGTTTTTACCTTTCTTTAACTTAAGGTAGTCAACAGTTGATGCCTTTTTATTTCCATCAGGAAAACACAATATGGATCAGTTATCTTCTGATATAATTGAGTAGGATTCATAAAGATGCAGAGGAAGTAGGAACAAATCTCAGGCTTTTCCATTGATTTGTCTGTTCCAGCATCTCCCTTTCCCTCCCCTCTCTCCTCTTTCCTCCTTCCATTTGCAGGAGTTATTGCTGCTTCTCTCAGTTTCTGCTACCCTTCCGCTAATTTCTAGGGGTTTTCTCATGCATCTGTTAATGCAGTTGCAGCTATTAGTATGTTGACTTCTGTATGGGTAAACTATCCTAAAACGTAATTCCTTGGTCTTTACTCTTCTAACAAACTTTCAGCCTCATATGTTAGCCTTCTGTACTTAAAGTTACTGTTATAAAAACTAGGATTACCTAAGCTTACCTAAGCTTGAATGAAAGGGTATAGAAGGCTTATTGAATTCAAGTAGATCTGTGATGGAAGGAATACCTACATGGAAGGAAAATCAAGGAGAAAAATCTCAGTGGTACAGAAACATTCTTGGGAATTAAACTATAATGTAGTTTTGCTTCAAAATGACTGTTTCAGTAGTTTGTTTTCCACTTTTCGGAATAAATGGTACAAGGGTTAAACCACAGAATCCATCAGTTTTGAAGTAATGACAAAATTTAAACTGTCATGAAGCAGCTTCTTTATTGAGTAATTTTGAACTTAGAGTGGCAATTTATAAATTATGCCAAATGTCATGTTGTGAGAACTGCCTTTTCCACAGTTCCACCAGTATCTTTCTCTCTTGAGAATATCATCATGAGAAAACATAGTCTTACTTTTTTATCTCTTTATCTTGGCATCAAAACTTCAAACCAATTCATGACTTTTAGAATCATTTAATTGCCAAAGAGGAATCTTGTCAAATGCATTTTGAAAAATCTGAATAGACAGAAGGCTAATTAAATTATCTTTACAATAATAATTCTAAGAATTTCTGCCTTTGTTTTCCTTGAGCTTCCTTATGTCATCCTAAAGATGTCAGTCTTTGGATTAACACTGTTGCTGTGTATTCTTCACATTCAGAATTTATGTAGATATTCCACTACTTTACTCAGGATCAGCTGTAAAACTTAGTTGTTTATTGTGGTGGGCTGACCTTGGCTAAGGGCCAGGCACCCACCCGGCCACTCATTCTCGCTCCTCAACAGGACAGGGGAGAAAAGAGGATGGAAAAGCTTATGGGTCAAGATAAGGACAGGGCACACTGATTAGTCACAGGTGAAACAGATGCAACTCAGGGAATTTTGTCTTGTCTTTTCCAATTAAATTTGAGTTGGATGGTGAGAAATAAGGACAGCAAAGATACCTTCCCCACCTCTTCTTCCAGGTTCAACTTCATTTCTTCAATCCCCTCTCCCTACCTCTCCTGGTGAGCAGTAGAGAGGGGATGTGGAATTGGGGTTGTGGTCAGTCCACAAGAGCTCCTCTCTGCTGCTCCTTACTCCTCATATTTTTCCTCTACTCCAGTGTGGGCCCTTTCCAAGGGCTGTAGTCCTTCAGGAGAAACTTGCTCCAGCCTGGGCTCTCTATGCGCCACAACTCCTTCAGGGCATGTCCACCTCCTCCACCATGGGGGCTTCCATGGCTGCAGTGTGGATATCTGCTCCAGCATGATCCTCTCCACAGGCTGCTCCAGCACCTGGAGCACTTTCTCCCACTCCTCCTGTCACCTTGGTGTTCACAGGGTTGTTTTTCATGGTTTTGTTCCTTTTTCTCTCTGTCCAGCATTTTCTCCCTTTCCTTAACTATGTTTTCCCAGACGTGCCACCATGCTCAGCTGTGTCCTATGGCAAGTCCCTTGTGAAGCTGGCTGTGTCTAGGACAGGGCAGCCACTGAACTCTTCTTTTAGAGACCACCCCGCAGCCCCCCTGCTGCCAGCACCTTGACAGCAACACTCAATACATCTATACATCATCCCTCATCTCTTGCAGCACTCTCAAGGTTTTAAAAATAGGTCCAGCTTCCCCACTTCAAACCTCCTCTTTATTTGCAATCCATCAATAACTTAATTTAAAACTGAATCTTAGTGATTAAGCTGGAAATGTGCTCTCTGAAGCTTGTACTCATGGGAAGCGTGGGATTTGCTTCACATGTGACAAGCTGCATGAGCTGCATAATATCATTTGCTGTCTCTAACTGGTAAAGGTAACTCCTTATTCTCCTTACTCTGGGAAAAAAACCCCCAGACATTTATAGCCTTGTTTTGCCCAGCACTCATCACCATTATTTGAAGAGTAATGAAGCTTTTGGGGGTTTATTGGTTGGGTTTTGGGTTTGGTTTTTCTTTTTTTTTGGGTTTTTTTTCTTTATTGTTGTTGGTTTTGTTCTTTGTTTGTTTGGTTTTGGTTTTGCTTAATAAACCCAGCAACGATTGACTTAACCTCTGCTACCCATGAACTCTTATGTTGGACACACAGGAATGAAAATTACATTGTTTTTGTGGCTGCTGCATGTCATGCTCTGCTTACTGCTTTTATTCAGCTACTATTTAATGAGTAGGTAGTGATAATAAATATTATTTGCTTCCTAATCCATCAGATATTTATCAAACTGAACTCTGCGCTCTGAGACTTAATTCGGTGATCTGATCTCATTATTTATATGAGTAATACTCTAGTGACTGAGAGTTATGCCGCCACATGCCATGCGGCACCTCCTGGTACAGGCAGCCCCACCGCACTCTGCAGTTCCTCAGTGAGTATGGGAGGGAGGCACCTTACAAATAGTATTCCACTGCTGTGCACTGATGAATAAAGCTTAATGAGAGTTACAGCAGAGCAATGTCACCTCTCGTACAGGCTTTAGAGAAAGAACTTTGCCTCAACTTGGGGTTGAGAGCTGCTGCCATCTCCAGAGGAAGGAGAATGCACCTTGTCTCTTAAAGGTGAAAGAAGTGGTGTCTCAGGTTTATGCAGCATACCTGTTCTGTTTGGAAATGCATAATGAAAATCTCCATTTTACAGGAGAGATTTCGAGTCCCAGAGACCATAAATGATTTGTGCAAAGTCACATAGCTGAAAGCAGCCATTGTAGCTGTAATCTTAAAAAAAAAAAAAGCCCCACAGAAACAAAATGAAAACAAAACTAAAAATATGTTTGATATTGCAGGATGAATATTACAAATCTATCCAGTTTTGGACTTCACTTCCATGGTTACTAAAATGCCCTAACACAAGTTTAGACAGTCATTAAACATATATTTTTATTTGAATTTGTGTTTAAGTAGGATGAAGTTCAGTGGTGTTTGTTTCTCTGAATTTTGACCCAGCCTTGTTTCTGATTGATGAACCCTAATATTTAAGCAATTTAAAAGCTAATGTTGTTTATATATGTTGGATGCTAATAATTCTGTTCTGTTGTATAAATATATATTTACACTGGGAAATCTTTATGAAGCTGAATTAAAGGCATACGTAAACATCGGGGTTAATTTTTGTACATTTTCAAGCATATATCAGAAGGCAAGAGTAAAATTGGTCATTATGGGTACATAGTGATGAAAAATGACTAGACACAATAAAGGATAATTTCTTTGGTTTTCGGAGCATAATGGAGTATGAATCATGTTTAAAATTAATGGCTGAGAAGACAGATCATGATTTGAATGTCATCAGCAGCTATTTTACTCCTCCCTAGAGCAGCAACAAGGCTTTTATGAGAGATGAGTTCCTGCAAACAAGCCCTTCCAAGCTATCTGAAAGCTCCTTATTTATAACAGAGCTTTAGAAAATGTTTTATTTTTGCTATTTTTCGGTGCTTGGAGTAGGGGGAGCAGACTGGGAACACTACCTCACTGTCCAGCAAGTAACATGCAATCATTTGCTTGCAAATAACTTTTTACTGTAACTTTCTGGGGGGTAATGTTGGCAGCGCGTGTCCTCATTTTCAGATGGTTTGTGGTCCTTTATCCTTTTCTAACTCTGAAACGAAGTTGAAATTACTTCAGCAACTTCTGATTTTTCACTTTTGGGCAGTGCTGCATCCCTGAGCCTTCATCTGAAGCACCAAACCAGCACTGATGTTCACCACCCCTGAAGACAGCCCGGACACATCCTGCCTCACCTGTGAGAGCTGCTCTCAGACACATGCCTTCCTGCCTGCTCTGCAGAGCCTTTTGCCTACCATCCAGACCTAACCTATGTGCAGTGTGTATACCCTGAAGCCTTTGGCCAGCACTAGGGCAATGCCTAATGTGAGGACTTATTATAGCACCACTCTGTTGAGCATTTCTTAGCATTTTATTCTTGTATACAAAGAATGCATCAAAATGACATTTGTTCAAAATAGCACATTTGGTCTGGGTGGCTTCTGCTCGTTAGTGAGAAAGAAAAAGGAGTGGGGAAAGGCAATATGCGGTATCTGTCTGCAGAAAAAAGTGGTGCTTGCCCTCAGCATTTTACTCACAAAATAAATGGACCTTGGAGTATGTGCCAGTACTTGTTTTAGTCATTGGAGAAATGGCACAGTGGAGGGGGACATTGTTTCTATTTAATTGAACCTTTAATTTCTGTTATTGCATAAATGTGGTAGGCAGTAAGTAAAGATAACAAGTCAACAATGAGTCTTTTTCCAGGAGAAGGCATCCTGATGTTTTTGATAGTCAAAGATACTGAGCAGCAATGAAAAAGAAAAATCAGGGGGGTTTTGGTTTCTACATATATGTAAAATAATTCATGGTTTTTCATTTTCAGCATCAGCGACAGTCCTGTATTGAAAGCTGGTCTGCTCTTGGAGATCATACTTTAATAAAACATGAAGCATGCCTTTTGTTTTAAAGGACCGTAGGTAAAAAGACCTTTCCTGACATTCAAACTTTGTGTTTACTAAATCAGTTATGTACTTTCAGTTCACAGGCTGTCCTTAAGCTGTTGGAGTTATTATAGTGGTGTATTACCTTTCATTCTTTCCACCAAATCTCTCATGGCTCATTTGCCATGCACGATGATATTCTGTGAGATTGTTTTCATTTTTCAGTAACTTATATCACAGAGTATCCCAGATTTAGCCATAATTCTATTTCACTGACAGGCTCCTCTCTCCTCTTCCTTTTGGAATTGCCTCTTAAGGAAGCACTCGTAAAGCATGGCCAGTTAGAATCTCAGTTTAAAAGGCCTGCCAAATTATACTGTTTCAAATCAGCACGAAGGCAGGACCACAGGCTGAAAGCAGGCGTTGGAATGGCTCATTCTTACAAATGGAGATAGACCAGAAGGGATACTGTCATGTATAATACCTAAAATAATAGTATGACTTCTGGTTTAGGGCATCATTCTTCATGCTGCACTGTCCTATTTATAGTCTTCTAATGCCAGAAAACCACTTTCTATTGTATTAAGGTTCTCCTGTTCTTTTTAGCAATATCTAAAAAGACACAGAAGCTATTCTGCTAAAGGTAGATGAAATTTTGTTGAAAAATGTTTCCCTCCTTGTCATTACTGTATATTGTTTTGCAGGAGCTGAAATGGGTACAGTGAAAGTTAAGGACTCTAATGATCTGTAGCCTGGCAACTACAACAATGGCCTGAGATTTGGAAGGCACATCCATGCTCAACTTCTTGCTCCAGTAAAAATATTTCTGGGGAGATGTATAGACACACACATGCGTGCACATGTGCGCATGCATGCGTATGTATATATTTTATATATATAAAAATAACAGTAATAACAAAGTAAAATAGTCACTCTGTCAGCTTTTTTTGTAATCCCAGGACATGATATCCTCATTACCGTGTGGCGGGTTTCTGTCCTTTTAATACTTTCTAAACCAAAAATACTTGAATACCCCCCTCCCTAAAGTTTTGTATGATTTCCTTATTGCACAGAGACTTGATGTGGTTATTTCTGATTTCAGTGTGATGAAAGGCTAAATGTCAAAACACTGGAATTTAAAAAATGGATTGCGCTCTCTTGATCAGTGATAATGGGTCATTATCCATTCACTCTACCAGATAGGTTTGTGAAAATGTAGAGTAACTCTCTGCTCCTGATGACTTCTCAGTAATCAGAGCACAAGGACTACAGGGAAGTAATTCTCTCTTTCATATATGGAAGATTGGAAGGGGTGGTAATAGTGGGGAGTTCATGGGGACATGAATAAATGGAAGGCATCCTCTGGTGTGGGAAGATAAACAATGGAAGTTATAATGTAAGTAGTTTAAACTACTACTTCTAAAAATAGCTGCCTCTAAGCATTGCGGTGTTGCACTTCTGATTTTGTATAAGACAAACCTTCTACAGCATTGTGCTGGGTAGGAGTGGATCTGATGGTTTAGAAAGGCAACCCAAATTAAATAGGAACAGCTAGTTCCAGTGCTCATGGAAATACATTAGAAAAACATTACACAGAAGCAATAAATTGAGATCCCAAACACGTTTTTTCCCCATTAACGATATTTTAAAATGCAGAAAGCACTTCTGTGAAGCATGAAGGATGGTCAGGGTTAGCTAATGAGGCTGATAGGTACAGTGGCTGCATGCTTGATCTGTCTTGGATCCTAATGCTCATTTGGACATGTCTTATTATTGTGTGGGTGTTAAGTCTGTCCAAGCTCATAATCAATAGATATATAGTCATTCACAGTGTTTATGCCTCTGTCTTAGAAAGCTGGAACAAAGTGATCAGGATGTAGTTTGCTAGGTTCACACAGAAAATTCCTCATAGAAAATCTGAGCAAACTAATTGCTGGCATTAACACGGGAGTTATATGAGCTGTGATAATGATATGGATAATGAAACCCACATCTCTGGCCATCACTTTATCACCTATGGGGTCAGCAAAGACTTTATTCAACTCTGAGCTGCATTTTATAATTGGCTATTTGCATTTTGGTACTGTATGGCAGCTTCATATATTAGTCATTGACTGTAAAAGGGCCTAAGTGCATCAGAAGAAAGAATGGTGTGGACCCGCTGACAAAGTGTGTTGGAAAACACGGAGTCAAAACACCTGCAATTTTCAGTTTTAAAGACACAGAACTCTAAGATTTGGAGGAAATAGCCGGAACTGGCAGCTTAGCAATAGCTTAACAGATTTATAAAACTGTGTATCTGCCACATGATGATAACATGGTGCTACATGAGCATCCTGAACTGAGTGGGGTAGTGCTTTGCTAATGTAGGGGGGTTTTGGTGACATGACTCCTCCTGGGTATCATGATCCCATTCACATCCCATTAATGAAAGTCCCCCTAATGACAGGACGTTAATGAGTCAAGGTCTCTTAACTACCTGAAGGTTAATAGAAGGATATTTTTCAGTTATTTGTTAAAAGCTGAATTCAACATGAGACGCAGCCACAATTCATTCAGCCTGTGTTCAGATGCCTGGTGAAGAACAGAATTTGGGATTCCAGTTTTCTGAACTGTAGCATGTGCAGCCAAAGAAGCACTGTTAGGAAGCAGCTCATACCTTATATTCCTCCAGAAGGCAATTGAGCCTGCAGTTCTTTCTCTGTTAGGCGTATAAAAAAAGCCTAGGGAGAGTATGATTTTAATTTAAGCTGGTGTCCTGGTTTTGTCTGGGATAGACTTAATTTTCATCCTAGTAGCTGGTGCAGTGCTGTGTTTTGGCTTTAGCCTGAGAACAATGCTGATAACACACCGATGTTTTTAGTTGTTGCTCAGTAATGGTTACCCCAATCAAGGACTCTTCAGTCTCATGCTCTGCCAGTGACGAGGGGCGCAAGAAACCAGGAGGATGCAGAGCCAGGACACCTGACCCAAACTAGCCAGAGGGTTATTCCATACCACAGCACGTCATGCCCAGCATAGAAACTGGGGGGAGTCACCCAGAAGGGACCAGTCGGGTCGGGCTGGGTATCAGTCAGTGGGTAGTGAGCAATTGTACTGTGCATCACTTGTCTGTCTTGCGGTTTAATCCTCTCTCTTTCTTTGATAACTCCCTTTTCCTTACTATTATTAGTAGTATATTTTACTTTATTTCAAGTATTCAACTGTTCTTATCTCAACCTGTGGGGTTATACCTTTTCCAGTTCTCCTCTCCATCCCACCAGGGGGTGGCGCGGGGGGAGTGAGTGAGGTGCTGGGTGGTACTTGGTTGCTGGCTGGGTTAAACCACAATGGCTGGTTTTGCAAAGACTGTTTGACTTGGGCTTAGGTATTCCGAGTTTATTATCATAGGCACATGGGCACAGGTGTTTGGTAGTTTCAGTAAATTAAAATGATGCCCACAGCAAAGAATTTGGCAAATGTCTCCAGGGCAAGTTGTGGCTTATTGCTTAGGAAGACCCAAATCCCTCTTCCAAAGAAGAGGGGCAGAAGACCTTTTGTGTAGCTGACTCTAGCCTTTGAGCTGACAATGGGTATGTTTATCTGCTATTTCACAACTACAGCAGTGCTAGTTCCATTCACAAAAGCACATTCCAATAGCCAGTCACCTGTAAATGGTGCAAATGAGATACTAATAGCCAAGAAGTGACCAAAAAGAGCTATCCATTATCTTGCACTCCTTGTTCAAACAAGGAAGAGGAGCTTAGTGGGACTGGTTCATGGCTGACTACCAGCCCAAAGTATAACCAGATTTCCACTAAGGCATTTCAGTAGTTCTGGTTAGATGCTTCAGATATAGGAAAACTACTTAAAATTTCGATCATCTAGGCCTAAAATGTGACCAGAAATCTCCTGCTCACTGGTTGTCTATGGTGACATGGCTTTTACTTGCAAAATCTTCAGTTATCAGTTCTGCTTCTGGTCTTACTCTTGCTTGGAGCAGCTATGTTAGTAGCTTCAGTTACAGTCAGATCAAGCTCTAGGTAATGCCCACTCTGGCAAAAAACCCTGGATGCTCAGCAGGCACTCACAAGATTAGATTAGATAGCTGTGGCTACCCTCTTCACTATGCTATTTGCCCTGGACACGGGAGAATGAGGAGATCTTTCATCTTTAAGGCAAATTTCATTGTGAAATGACATATCAGCTTGGTACAGAGGCAGTAAATCAAATCAGGTTTAAGCTATTCCAGCTGTTTTTCTTACCTTAATTAAAAAAAAAACCCAAAAAACCAAACAAACAAAACCCAGCCAAAACCAACCAACCAAAAACCCCAAACACACAAAAACCTCAATAAAAAAACCCAAACCCATAACATAGTTATGATTTCTATGTACGCTTCATAACACATTGTTGAGAAGCATACATAGAAATAATAAATTTAAAGAATTATCTTCATTTAAATTTAACCTTTCAAATGATTTCCAAAATCACAAGTAAAATTTGGTGAAGTGTTTTCAAGTTTTTCATTGAAATAGTGAAAAGCAGTAGCACTTTTATTCATCCCAAGCTTCTTGAACCAGAGATTTCCCATAATTTTTTAACATAATAATTTGAAAAGCATTCTCCTGCTCTGTTTTTAATCTAGTAATAAAACTTCAGGGCAAAAATTGCAGCTACAGCATAACATAACAGAGGGATATTTCAGTCATTTCTGCTTATTATGCCAGCAGACAGATGAACCACATCTGAAGATCCCCATAAATGCTAGTCATATGGTGGATCTGGACCATAACTTTGCTAGGATCTTGCCATACTATACATGCTGTGTTTTTGTACATTCCTGCAGAACATCCCATACGTATTGCTTTTCCCTAGTTTCCCCAGGAGCAGATGCACCATCCCACTATGGTTTTTATCTAGGAAAGCAGCATCCAGCACCAGTCTGTCCTGGCAGAGAGCTGCAGTCCGCTCTAAAATGGGCACATTTTAGGACAAGAACACAGCATTGCTATGTATGTTGAAGGATTTGCTGTAAAGTGGAATTGATACTCCTCGGGGTTGAAACATAAATGTAAACTCATTGACCAGGTGACGAGGCATTAAAAGAAGGAAAGAAAAAACGAGAAGGTTGCTGTAGGTTTGTCCTACTGTCTACACGGTGTCAGACCTCATGAGAGTTTTAGGTTAAATTTACTGCCTGAATTCTTGCTAGAACTGGAGGGAGCAGTATTTACAACCATGGCTGCTGCACTGATATATTAAAAAGATGGGGTATTTTCTCCTTGTACTTTTGACCTGCAAGACAGGAAACTTCCTGGTCTGGGAATTAAAGCAGCAACGCATTTTAGGTTTCAGTTGTGAGAAATGGAGAATTCTTGATAAGGCAAGTGCTGGGTGAAATACTTGTTTAAAACTAAAACCAACTCGTGAGTATCATAGGCAGCTAAATTGCACCATCTGGAGCAAGAGGCAGATGTAAACATCTTTATTTAAGAATCAGTTTACAAAAAAATAATAAAAATGTGTGGAATTAAGTTGTTCCTTTTCTGTAGGTAGCAACTTTCATGGGAAATAATAGCTTTGTTAGTTCAGAGTATACCTACGTAGCACGTGAAGCTTTGTGTAGGCATCTGGAATAGGTATTTCTTAATCACTTTATATAATAAAACCAGAATAGCTGCTAATGATTAATGGGCAACATTGCTTAAGGACTTCGGACTACCTGACAGCCTGGACAAAGCACAGGCAGATGGTTTTGGCAGGCTGTAAGGAAGACTTGGAATCATAAGCAAGGCAGAGAAGTGATCTTTTCTTGTGATAGGGACTGCAAGTGTCATCATATACCTCAACACCACACACTGCACAAATTAGACTGATCCATAGACAATCTTGTTTTCCATCTGGTACTCTGGGCCTTTCAGTTGGGCATTTAGAAACTGAAGGACATAAAATTATCAGTCATCTTCTAAATTTTATAGAGAAAACGGTGTTTTCATGAGAATACAGTCATTTTGTTTTCACAATACTCGTTTGTTGTCTATGATTAATGAAATGGTAATAATGTTTGTTACTGAAAATTGCAGGGCTTGATTCACGAAATGACTGTTATTCATTCAATATTTACAGATGGAAGAAAAGGAACATATGAAAAACAATTATATGTGATCTTCAAAAACTCTTTAAGCTTCATCTCAGGTCGCTCAAAGTGAATATATAAATATAAAGATAAAATATGGCAGTAATCTATGTATATTCAGGCAGAAACAGACTAAGATTTAGAGCCTCTTAGGATAAAAAAATAAGGAATGAACAAGACCGGTTAATTAAAACTTAACATTAAGTTGTGCACTTTTAAAAAGGTCCATCTAATTCATGGCAATTTATTTCCAGATGGAAGGCAGGCATAAGAAAGATTATACACACAGAAAAAAGAAAAAACTTCAGTGAGACCAAGGCAACCATTAATAGAGCAACCATTAGCAGCACATTTATAGAGCTTCGATGAGGGAAGATCTATGAAAAGAGAGTGTTTCAAAGAAGCTGCCCACCAAGGAAAAAGAAAAGTTTGGATTTTGAATATATAGCTATTTTCTCATGTGAAGAACTCTGATTTATTTCCAGAGATATTTTATGGTCTGTACAATTAAAATATAAATGTTCATTACAGTGCCTATCCAAAGAAACCTGCTAGCTTAATTCTTGTGATGGCAGCTAACATACCAAGAAAGGACAAAATGACTTGTTCTTCAGTGGGTCTTTGTCTCTCTTGAACAGCTAGTCAGCATCAAGAAGCCGGATTTATCACAGACTCTAAAAATTAGGCCCTGGTAATTCTGCTTGGTGAAATTTAATTTAGATTTAATTAGAGATGGGCTGGAGTCAAGCTACAGGTCTTCAATCAGCTGTTGTTCATACAGAAGGGGTAAAAGTAATCTTCGTTTTAGTGGACCTCCCAGTTGATAGTGACCCCTGAGAATGTGGGGTTTGGGTTAGCTGGCTGTGGCCACCATGGGCTCTCAAACCAGTGCCTGGGGCAGAATTAGTCAGCTGGCTAACAAGTATTGATGTATGCGTGAGAAATAGGGGCTGTTGATCTATCAGTGCCAGCACTGCTTATGAAAACCCCATGCTTGGGTTTATTTCTCACAGGTGGGGAATGAAACTGCAGGTGAATAGCATCCTGTTTGCTCACAGCCCTTGTGCAGCTCTTCTCTTGCCTGGACCAGATGCTCCCAGCCTCCCCAGCCCTGTCACCATGATTCTAAAACCTCCTGGTTGTGGTGCCTCTGGCTCAGGGTACTGCCTGGCCATGGCATGCCTGAGGTCTGTGTCCTGCAATTGGGTACTTGGGAGTGGGTACCCACATGCTTGGACAGAGAATTTTAGGTATCAGCGACACCTCTGCTTTGGATGCAGGGTTGTATGCATACTGAACTCCTTCCAGGACCGGCATCTCCATCTAACTTTAGGAATTATATTCTCAGCAGTAATACTGAGCAGCTAGAGCCCTGGTCCTGTTTCTAAACTTGGTTTATTACCTAATCCAGCTGCATTTCACATTGATTCATAGTAATTATCTTCACACGTATGAGGACAGAACCTTTCTACTATTGATCACCGCTAACTCTTTTATTTTTGCTTTATAGCGATCATATTTCTTAGGCTGAGGAAGTTGGGGCTGTTCAGCCTGGAGAAGAGAAGGCTGCGTGGAGACCTCACAGCAGCCTTCCAGTGTCTGAAGGGGGCTACAAGGATGCTGGAGAGGGACTCTTCATCAGGGACTGTAGTGATAGGACAAGGGGTGATGGGTTCAAACTGAAACAGGGGAAGTTCAGGTTAAATATAAGGCAGAAGCTCTTCCCTGTGAGGGTGCTGAGGCGCTGGCACAGGGTGCCCAGAGAAGCTGTGGCTGCCCCATCCCTGGCAGTGTTCAAGGCCAGGTTGGACACAGGGGCTTGGAGCAACCTGCTCTAGTGGAAGGTGTCCCTGCCCATGGCAGGGGGTTGGAACTGGATGAGCTTTAATGTCCCTTCCAACCCAAACCAGTCTGGGGTTCTATATTTCATTAAAAATATCATTCTTAAAAAAGTAACTGTGTATTTTCCTATTGCCAGGAAAAAAGCTACTATTCCTGTAATGAATCAAAACAAACCCAATCAAAATCTGAGGGAAAGAGGAGCTATCAGCAGGTTTAAGAAGGTAGCTTAATATTCTCAAGCTATTTTCAGAATGTTTTAAATTACTGTTTTTGCAAACATAAAAGTGTCCAGTGCAGCATATCAATAACCTGAAACTTTCTTCTCAGTTGAAAAAGAGAAGTTAGAAATTGGTCTTTCCCCTACGTGTTGACATGGCATTGTCTGGTGGATCTGAGAATCCTGTAATGGCACTGAGCAGCTCTGGAATGACTGAAGAGCACCTCCAAGCCCAGTATTTTTTCCTATCAGGCAAGGATACTAGAAGTTTTAAAAGGATTGAGCTTGCAATGTTGTTTCTTTCAGCAGTGTGCTGGAACTTGCATATCTGTAGACTGCTGGTTGACAGTTGTGTTCTTACTTGTGACTATACCTTTTTCATTACATCGAAGAGCTTTGCTACAGATGAGCAGCATATGCTATTGGCTAAGGAGGTGAGACTTTAATGAGATATAAACCACACCAACAAAATGCATGCTAAATTGCAATGCCATTCTTGTGTTGGTAGCATGTGGTGGTATGAGATTAAATTCCTGACAAGACAATACACACAAATGCACTTCAGCATGCATGCAGTCACCAAAGACCTTCACAGGTTGGTCCAGGAGACAGGGCAAGAGGGGGCTGCTGCAAGGGGTTGGGTCCTCTCCTTGTTCTGCAGTTGATTTGCTGTGCAATTTCATAGAAGTAATTTCACCTTTTATCTCTCATTTTGCACGTGGACATAATGAAGCACGGTATTACTTACTGAAGATGTAGAGATAAAGTGGTAAAGTGGTAAGTATGATTGCTGATGCAGAAGGGTCTTCCGACAGTTGTTGCATTTGTCTTACACTCCTTTTCAAACAGATAAAATACAATAAACAATTGGAATCAACAATAAAAATTGGAATCAACAAACTGTAGACTGTCAGTGATAACGTGACCTGCTGTAACCTGGTGCCATGCACACTATTTAATTAGTGCCACTGAGGGAATTCCACTCAGGGAATACAAATCCTGTCTTCTATTCAGTTCAAGGAGCAGCTATTGAGCCTGCAGAGGAAACAGCAGTACCGTGGAGTACCTCTGACACTTTGGCTTTCATGCCTTCACTCCCAAATCACCCATTTTTGCAAGGAAGAGTAAAAGTAATAACGCTAATAATATTGTTGTGGGTAGTTCACAAGGTTTGGAAGGATTTGGTAACATCATTACTCTGTCTTGGGAGAGATTAAAGAAATTAAACGTTAGATTCCTAGCCAAGGAATACAGCTCCAACAGATATAACCTAGGCTGGCACCATTTGGAGGATAAAATGAAGCTATAACTTCCATTAAGACTGCTCCACTTGGGTCCCTCTACCACTCTCTAAGCTTCCTCTTGCTCTCCCCCAGATGCGGAGAAATACATGTCAGAAAACGAAAGTATGCGAACATCTCCTTTTCCTACCATGCTTAGGCAGAAATAGCCAACTAATTAAAACCAGCAGCTTTCATCCACTCAGTCTTCACAAGGCATCTTGACTCTTGGAGTGGAAGTATATTTTTAGGAAAAAATTACATTTTATCTCTTTGTGAAGAGTTTATTCATGTGTTTCACAAGTTTAGAAAACTAAAAGTAAAGAAAGCTTGCAGTGCAAGTCATCAAGAAATTGCATTTCTCAGGTACAAGAATTCTCTAGGAAGTACCACTAGATTTAAACCAGAAATAGTCTCAAGCCAAAACATTCAATCATCTATGACCTTTAAGGAAATCCAGATCTCTCTGTGAACTTCACGGGTCGTCTTTCATATCTGTTGTAAAACTAAAACTAAAATCTAAACCTGGATGTAAACTTGCCTATTTAGAACAGGTCTGAACCAAAGCTGATCATTACAACCCCAGTTCTAGTATACTTGGGAGAAAAAAAAGAAAATAGAATCTGAAGAACAGTAGTTGCATCACCCGTAACATATCTCTAAGATACGTGAACTGCAGGTGAGTGCAGATGTTAAGATAGCTTTAAAGTAGGTAACTGGTAATTTAGCTTCAGGAGCTCAACATTAACTAGCTCTGGTTATCAAGCCAGATGCAAGATGAGTTTTGAGCCATGCTGATCTTCATGACACCTTTAGCAGTAAGACAGCAGTAGCCACATTAGGTAATTTAATGCCATCTTCAGTATGTGACTTGATGGCCATGTACACGTATTTGTGGACTATGCTGTGCCTTTTACTACTGACATACTCTGTTAGCTGCTTTTTGAAAGATGGAAATCTCTACCTTAATGCTACTAGCAGAAATCTTTTTTCTTGTACTTTGCAGAGCAAAAGGACAACGATAACATCTTCTCACAGTAGTCAAGGAGCAGAAGGAAAAACCAGTGTAATTCGCGGTGAGGATTTTCAGGGTGCACATTGGTTTACTTGATTTTGTTGAGAACAGCGAGCTGGATCAATACAGGATGGGCAGCCTGTGGCTGCCAAGTTGTGTGCACTTGCCAATCTGAGTGAACTTTCCACTCCAAGGTTCCACCATGGTTTTTTTGCTGTGGGAAGGCCAGGTAAGAAGTAGGGTAGGTAATCTAACCCTCAGGAGCCGTTGACTTGATATTACCCCCAGCCTAGCTCACATTATCTTCTAGTGAAGAGGTGAGGCCCAGAGAACACCTTTGTTATTTCATATTTCTAACTGGTTTGAAGAACTTCTTCGCGCTTCCAGTGCCTATGGGACATGTGTTTGCTTTTGGCAGGGAGCTGTTAGGATTAATAAAGATTTGTGGAGAATTACTGTTTCTATGCCAGCTAGCTTCTATAAAGTAATATTTTCCCATCTCAAGGGGGAAAAAAAAAACTGTCTTTGAAATCATTCAGACAGACACCAAGGATTTGATCCCTGTGTGCATCTGACAGTGTGGGAAGATGATTGGAGAGGGAGCTGAAATATCCAGCTTGGCATTTTAATTTATACTTGGTCCCTCATACTCTGTTTTCATGCTCCTCCCCCTGCTGGCACACTGTTATTTATCTCTTACCTTGAGCCAAACATATTGTGCTATTCCGAGAAACATTTTCCAAAGGAGCTGCAGCGTCTCCTTGGGATGATGGCTCCTGGTAGGAAGATTCTTTTGTTCACTTGGTTGGTCACAAAGCATTGTCTGTTTCCTCCTAATAGATTTTTATTCTAGGTAAATGTCTTTTAATAATCAGAATTAGAAACAAATTGTATTCAGCTATTCAGACCTTGCAAAGAAAGAACTGAGATTACCAGTCTTATGTATTTTTCCCTGTTTGAAAAGTGGGCTAAAGTACAAACACTGCACATGCCCACTGCTCTCAAGAGTACAGGAATAATATTTATATATAATATATATTTAAATATATGCTGTAATCTGTGTAATACGTGTATCGTGTTTGGAGATGTTCCAGTGATATCAAGACAGTAAATTATATGGTGACAGTTTTTTTGCATTTAGCCATTGAACTGCATGAAGGGAAAGATTATATACCTAGGTGATTTTTTTCAACAGAGAATGATAGCTCTTCAGTTATATTCTCACTGTCTTTATTGGGGCTACTGTCATCAGTAAAAATCCTCCAATGTTTTTTCAGGATGCGGACTCTGCATCTATACCAGGGATTCACGATTATCCACGAGTGGACAGCTACGTCCTTAGAAATTCATTTTGCTTTTTATTATAAAGACAAAGAAGAACAAAACTTTGGGAAAGAGAGTTTCCCTTATTAAATATTTACCATTTAAGCTCCAGAGTCAGGAAAGGTAAGCTCTGAGTCATTACTTTTTATTTTTAGTATCCAATCTACTTGGAAATGAATGGAATGCAATAACCTTCAAATCCCTTTAGAAGTAAGTTGTGAGCTACATGAAATAATTTATTTTAAAAGCACCATGGGGAGAGTGTATTGGGTTTGTGTGGCAAGGTTTTGGTAGCGGGGGGGCTATAGGGGTGGCTTCTGTGAGAAGCTGCTAGAAGCTTCCCCCATGTCCAACAGAGCCAATTTCAGCTGGATCCAAGACTGACCTGCCAGCACTGGCCAAGGCCAAGCCCTTGAGCCACAATGGTTGCACCTCTGGGATAACAGATTTAAAAAGGGGGAAATACTGATGTGCAACAGCAGTCAGAGAGGGGAGTGAGAACAGGTGAGAGAAGCAGCTCTGCAGACACCAAGGTCAGTGCAGAAGGAGGGCAGGAGGTGCTCCAGTGCCGGAGCAGATTCCCCTGCAGCCCGTGGTGCAGACCATGGTGAGGCAGCTGTGCCCCTGCAGCCCATGGAGGTTCATGGTGGAGCAGATTCCACTTGCAGCCTCTGGAGGACCCCACACTGGAGCAAGGGGATGCCCGAAGGAGGCTGTGACCCTGTGGGAAGCCTGTGCTGGAGCAGGCTCCTGGCAGGACCTGTGGCCCCATGGAGAGAGGAGCTCACACTGGAGCAGGTTTGCTGCAGGACTTGTGATCCTGCAGGGACCCACACTGGAGCATCTGTTCCTGAAGGATGCATCCAGGGAAAGGACCCACGCTGGAGCAGGCTGTTCCTGAAGGATGCACCCAGGGAAGGGACCCACACTGGAGCAGTTCCTGAAGGACTCACATTGCAACAGTTCATGGTGGACTGTCTCCCGTGGGAGGTACCCCATGCTGGAGCAGGGGAAGAGTGTGAAGAGTCCTTCCCTGGGGAGGATGGAGCAGCAGAGACATTTGATGAACTGACCACAACCCCCTGTTCTCCATCCCCCTGACCTGCTGGAGAGGAGGAGGTAGAGAAAACTGAGAGTGAAGGTGAACGTGGGAAGAATAGAGGGGTGAGGGGAAGGTGTTTTAAGATTTGGTTTTATTTTCTTATTATTCTACTGATTTGATTAGTAGTCAAACCAATTTCCCCAAGTCCAGTCTGTTTTGCCCATGATGGTAACTGGTGAGTGAGCTCTCCCTGTTCTTATCTCAACCCACAAGCCTTTCATTTTGTTTTCTCTCCCCTGTTCAGCTGAGGAGGATGAAGTGACAGGGCGGCTTTAGTGGGCACCTGGTGTCCAGCGAGGGTCAACCCATCACAGAAGAGTTGGTTGGGAAATGTAAGGCACCTTCTTCCTGCAAATATCCATTTTCTGACTCCACTTTTCCCATATTTAAAATTGGAATTCTGGAGATAAGGATATGAATTGATTTCCGTTCTGTTAATCTAAGATGATCAGCTAACACAGCAGCAATGATCACAGAGGATTGTTCTTTTGGAACAAAGATAACATATCACTGATCTGACGCTGCAACCATAAGTTTCAAAATACATTAGAGATTTTTAAGGCCACATGGGAGTTTTCATCAGCTGGCCTGGCTTCTTGCATATGAGAAGCAAAGAGAATTTCATGCATAGTTCCTGCGCAAACTATGTTTCTGGACAAACACAAATACTTTTGTTTGTAAGGGCTTCTGACAGTGAAAATAAGGCTTTCTGCACCAGATTCTGTGTTCACTATGTAATTCTAAATTCTTGTGAAAGCACAGCTGGATGTTTTATTTCATTATTCACTCCCGCTTGAGATATTTGTTAAAATAATGAATGGATTCTGGAAGTGAATGAAAGAGATGAGTTATCAGAGAGCATTTTAGTGAGAAAACTGAGCCACAACACCTGACAAAATGCTGAAGCATCATGGACCCAGTACAGCTTTAAGAAACTGGGTCTTAGAAATCAATGCAAAGAAAGGAAAAATGGCTAAAGCCTTAATCCAGTGAAACACTAAAGCATGCCTGTGACTCTTATGATGTGAGGAGTTTCAGCAAAGGCAATGAGACTCTTAAAAGTTTCAGATGACAAGTATGGGCATGCCTCTAAGTGCTTTAGTAGATTGGAATCCAAGTGCCTAGTCAAAATCATTAATTTCTTTTAGCAAGGAGGTAGTACAGAGCTTATGAGAAGCTCAATAAAATAAATCACAAACCAGAAAGAACTAGTAAGAAAACTTCGTCATGTTCATGTTAGTACCTAAGGATCAACCACAAATGAGGTTCCCACTGTGCAATGTAGTGCACCCCAGAAAACACAAGATGCTACTTGCTCCACAGAACATGCAAGCTAAAGAGAACACAGTATCATTTTCATGTAAACACCCTCTTCCATTATTTTATTGTCTTTCTTATTACTTCCTCTTATTTTATTATTGATTGTATGTATTCATTTATGGTTGTTTCTTTTTCGAACACAGAAGCCTTTGGTTTGCATTGCTTAGCACCCAAAACTACCGCTGAAGACCACAGGGCATACCCCAAGTATTGCAGGTAAGATGCACCACAATATCATTTTAAAGACCAAAGTGCTTTTTTTTTAAGAAGCCAGCGTACATCATTGAACAGAGTTGCCATCATTAAAATACAATTAAGGTTGTGAAGCCCTTGAGCATCTTAAATTGTGGCATGATACAATATTTATCAGGCTTCAGAACACATAATCACATCTATGACCATCCAGGTATGTTTTGCTTGCTCACTGGGTGAGATTAACCCTCTATCAAAGCTTAGTGCAGCTAAACTTACCACTTCTGTATATGACACCTTAATAATTCAGAGGTGGAAGAGTAAGGACTAAAGTTGCACAGAAGACCAAGCCAATGAAGTGCCAAGAAAACACACACGCTTATGCGTTTGTTTAGAAAGATGCTTTATTTTTTTGCTGTTAATGAATAATGGAGCTAGTATAAAATCCTGACAGGCATAAAGCTATTGAAAATTTTCAATACTGCAATCTACAGGTGACTCACAAGCAATAAACCGAATGATGTTAGTTTTAGGCAAGAAATAATCTTTTAAAATCCAGAAAAAGAGGCAAATGTATCATTCATCTGACTAATATTTGAGGTATTTTGAAGGTAAGTTCACACATTTCCTGTGTGCATGGGTTTTGTAAAAAAAAAGTACAAATGACCTTCAGTTAAAAAGTTGGCAACTATTTCAAATTCTGCTTCTAAATTTAACTTGGACATGTATGCTTGTTAAAATATAATTCATTGCCTGGGAGTCTGGTCTGAAATACCAGTATCTATCATAAATGCTCGACAATTTTTCAATGTATCTATCTGCTTTCAGACATTGGCACAGTATCAGCTTCAATGACTAGGTCAAATTCAGGTGTTGGCACATGACACTGTGGGCTTTAACGACAGGTTTGTGAATCTGCTGATGAATCTGCTGTGGTTCAAAAGATTTATTCTGTTTTTCTCTTGCATTTAGAAGTTGCGCCAGAAAGATCTTGTGAACTGTACCTAAATCAGAACAAACACTGCCACCCTTACTTGTGGATGGCTGTTAAAAGTGCTGTGCCAGTTTCTCTGTTTTATTTGTTTTTCCAGGTGGGGAAAACTTGTTCTGGAGGGGAAACAAATTCAGCCACTGTCCTGTTTTTCCTTAGAAAAAAACCTCCCTCTAAACAGAGCAGGTTTTTAACATTAGAAACTTAGTGGTATTCAACAGATTTTTTGCATGCTATGATGCTAATTGTTATACTTTCATTTGTCATACATAGCACATGCATGCAGTAAGGTCTCTGTTGCTCATCAGTCAGTTAGGAAATGAACACAAACACAATCTGTCTTGTCTAAACCTGACAATAGAGATCAAATCCAAATTCCTTCCAAATTTAAAAACAGAAGCTTCAAAATGGAGCAATTTACCCGGTAGCTCAACAGATTGAGGACTGGGGATGCTATTGCGTTTTAGAGCTGAAGACTCAACTTCCAATGCTACCAATGCAACTACCACAATTTCCAAACAGTAGCTACAGCAATAACGTAACAGAGAATTGTACCTGTTGTACACAACCTAGAAATTGAAAATATGCTTAGTTGGAAATGGGGAACAAAATCTTTTAAAATGGTGGAAGATCTTCCTCATTTCTTCCTAATCCTGCCCCTGCTGCTTCTTCAGATAGTTGCTCACTTTCACATTGCCCTTTGGAGAGCAGCACAAGCCCCTACTTCTTCCCTCGCCATCTGCCTCCTCAATCTCAGCCACCAATGTGGGAGTTTCACAGGCTCTCCAGGCAGTGCTTTCCAGCCCTTGGGTTGAAATCAGGAAGCAGACAGAAAAGCTTCCTGAGTTTGAGACATACTGGGAACTGTTTTCAGCCATCATCAAGGAGCAGCTTGATGGGTGGACAAAGTATATGGGCATATGGGGGATGTGAAGCAGGTAAATGCCATCTAGACTACAAATCTGAGAAGTGATTGTTTGTTTCTGATGGGGGGGGTGGACTTGATAATACAGATCACTTTTTTCCGTGACTGCAATGCAGAAGTGTCTTTGTGCTAAGCTTGGTACTGACATTGAAACTGATGTGTGGCCTTTAGGTAAGTCGCTTAATCAATGTGTTTGTAAAATGAGGATAATATTTATTTGCTGCCTGAAAAGGATGTGGTAAGGACAGACTAGTTAATGCTGTAAAATACTATTTACTAGTAACTTCAAGTATTAACTGCAGGCTTAAAACCCTCCTTGACTGGTAACTGAAGTAGCTGAAGAACAGAATAGAAGCCTGAAATGTAAAGGTGATAGAGGTCTCAGCTGAAGCGGAGGTGGTTAATCCCCTTCCTTTTCATTGAGCTAATTGTGCTTCAACTGAGGCAATAAATATATAAAAAGTCTCGAGCATGTACCTGCTCTTACTCAGAATAAGGAGGAATACTGTGGGATTCCAATTTGATTCACTGTGTAATGTGCCACCGATAATGGGTCAAGGGAGGAGTTGGGTGCAACACAGAAAAATACATGTTCAAGCCTCTGTTCTGGGAGGCAGGTGCACTCAGGTGCCCCAAGAGCAGGAAGAGCACTGCCAGGTAAGACAGAATTAGATGCATCATTACCATTTTCAACCCAGTTAACATCCTTGCTCTTCAGGATTAAATAAGGCCCGTAACTTGCCTTTAGGTAGGGCAGGTTTAAAAAAATAAGACGTCCTGAGGGTGAGGAGGATGAATATAATACTGTAGAGCAGCATGAAGTAGATTAGGAAATGAACTGTAAAGTGGCTTATCTATGAGCTGTGCCTTGAGAACTCTTCTGAGGCCTCAGCCTGCCACTGCTTCTCCCACAGGTGTTTCTCTGGGAAGGCAGGAACATAAGCTGTCTGCCCTTGGGGGGCTGAAAGATCAGGTCTTCCAAAAAGAATTCCTTTTTGCCATCTGTAACGCTTCCAGGAATCCAAACCAGTCATGTTTAGTTAATGTAGTAGTTAAACAGCCTTAGGTTTCTCTAACAACTGTTGTAAAGGGTCATAATTTGATCCTTCCTTACACCGGATGAAAGCTAACCAGCAGGGTAAATAACTCTGACTTTATTAGAACTTGGGGGGATATTTGCTTCAGGAATATGACACGTAGCTCAGCTTAACTGCTTGATATTTTCAAGATGAATTTGCTTGAAATTAATCAAAGAATCAAGAAGCAGTGAAACAGACTGTGATTGGTGATATTTCCGAGAACATATGAAGAGTTATGGAAGAAAAAAATGTGGAACTGTTAACTCTGGAGTGACCTACTTTGCCTATCTCCAGGTTACAGCCTTGCTTTCCCATTTTCAAGTTTTATAATCAAAACCGAGGGCAAACCCAGCCTGGGAAGAAGACAGGGTGGCTAAAGCATCTCCAGAGCAGCAGTGAAAAACAGAACGATGGGTGCTCAGCAGGGAACCTGTGACACTGGCAATACTGCTTGGCATATTGGCAGCAAGTCAACTTACTTCATGTATTGGAGTGGATAAGCTTTACAGTGAAGTACAGATGCATAAACATTTTGCCATCTACTGTAAAACAGTTCTAGGAGAGATTGTGAGTCACTGCACACTGGTCTGCTACCCGGAGAGAAGTGTCATGCAGAGGCAAATCGTTGTTTGGATTAGGGTGTTAATAAGGTTAGAAACAAAGAAGCGCCTCTTCAGGGCTCGGACAAAAAGAGGTAGCTGTAGGACATTCAGAATAGAATCAAACGTGCTGAAATCCAGCCATTTAATGGATGCACTTCTGAGAAGGAGACTTAAATACAGGAATAAAGAATACAGGAAGCTGTAGGCTCATCAGGTTTAAAGGAAAGCCTCTCAGGAGAGTTCTGCTATGGTAATACATGGGCAGAAGCCTGTCACTCAGAAAGACTGTGCACTGAAGAGATTAGGTAGAGGCAAGGTCCAGCAACTGTTGTCCCATGGGAGACAGTACTACTGGATATAAAGGCACTGGCTATCTGCCAGTCAGGGAATGCTTAAAAATATTTCTGGGAATATTTTGCCAAATTGGAAAAAGAACATGCTCTATAATTTAATGTTCCTTTTGGGTTTTGATTATCACAGCCTTACAGAAATAACAAATTTTAAATGGGAGAAAAATCACTGAAACCAGCATTTTAACTAGCCACGCCAAAACATCTAGCACCAGCAATGTGCTAAGTATCCACAGCTAACAGGGATATCAGGGAAGTGTTCAAGGCCAGGTTGGATGGGGCTTTGAGCAATCTGGTTTAGTGCAAGGTGTCCCTGCCCATGGCAGGGGGGTTGGAACTAGATGAGCTTTAAGGTCCCTTCCAACCATAGCCATTCTATGATTCTATGAAATTCAGTCGAAACAAGCCAAAGGAACTCAAATTTACAGATACAAATGCTAGTCCCAGATTATCCTTGGATTACCTACAGACCAAAAATAATGCAGAGACAAGATTTAAAATTCATAGAAAAGATTTTAAATAACTGAGGAAAATGTTTCTAAACAAATTAATGCTTTGTATTTCCCTTCAATACCAGAGTGGGTCACAGTTAACGATTTAAATAATTACATCATATTTTTGGTTAGGTTTTTCTTGGAAAATTGGCCAAGTTCTTCTATACTTCATCACTTTATGGTGATGATGACCTGGAGATGCCCGTTCTATTGGAAAAATTCTACAGATGGATTGCACTTCTTATTAGGAACAGTGGATCCTTAATGGGATTTTTAGACAAGCACTGTCACTATCCAGTGATCAGCAGCTTCTTGTTTGCCTTGCAATTCTGACAGTTATCTCCAAGTCACACATTTGGCAGTTCGTAAAGTCTAGACATCCATCTACATACACTTTAGAGAATATGAGTATCTTATTTCAGCAGCTGAAAGGAAAGTCACGTAAGGATGCATATATTACTAAGTTCTTAGGGATATATTTTACTCACAGTGCACTGAACTCTGGGAGGTGGGTCAAAAATTATTGTAGCATACATCTTAAACTGTGCTTACACAGTGATTCTCTTTGTGCCGGAGCAGAGAATATGGGAAAGGGTAAGAGTGCCTCTGTGGAAACAAAGTTACATAGATCTGGTGATGTACGTATTCCCTTCTTCCTTACCAAGAGTTTTGCATGTGTATTTTAGGAGGAAAGGAGATTCTTGCCTCTGCCTCTAGGCCACAGATGTCCTTGGCACTGCTCACCTCAAGTTCTAAGGTTCAAGCACATTGGTAAATTTTCTTACTAAAGTGTTTTCTGCCAGTAATTCAGCAGAGGATCATATGAGGTACAGAACAACAGTGGATCAGATCATCTAAGCTTACTGACTCAGAATTCCTGTGTTCACTTCAAATTCTCTCTAAAAAGAAATAGATGCTGTTCTGCTTAGAACACAGCTGTATGTTTTTACAAAATCTTGCTTTGTTTTCTGTGTTTCTAATTCATTAGACCTAGTTATTTGAGGCAAGCAAATTTTAATCAACAAGAAACTCAGTTTTCATTGATACAGCAGTGAGGTATGTCATTCTGCCAGCAAAGATGAATTCACCGAGTGTTATGGTAATTAATATGTACACTGGAAAAGGAGATTTTCCATCCACCTTTAACAAGCTATTCTTAGCACCAGAAGTATTTCCTAACCCGTGATAGGAGGAGGAGATTTAACCTCACCCTGTCAAACTTAACAGATCAAAAGTGTTACAAGAGGGGGAATTCCAAGTGTTACAAGAGGGGGAATTCCAAGTCATCTCAATTGGATAGCATCACATGAAATAATTATATTTGGTTACCCTTTAGAAGGGTATGTTCTTAAGGGATAACTTTTATGTACTGATCCTCCAAACATGACTACATTCTGACTGTGCTGGTTTTGATTTTTAAATAGCTCACACAGCTATAACCTCTGCATATTAGCTCTAACTACGAATGACAATCTTGTATTTACACACAGAGACCATGCTCTTGGAAGACATTTTTTTTCTTATCTGGGTTTACAATGTAAGACAAAAGAAATCAAAAGCTTTGCTGAATCTTCTCTACCGTAATGGAAAGGTATCAGAGAAGATTTTATACTTTTTACTAATACAAATATACAATGCAAAGGACTTTTAAAAAAGAATTAAGAGAATAAACCTCATCAATCCTCTTTCAGATAAACATGCAACCTTGCACTCAAAGCAGTGTGTAAAATACATTAACCTGAAAGAAACAATGTACCTGATTCAAATCTATGAAAAGACTTGTTTTCATGTTCCTGGGTGTTGAATGGGTTACAAAATTAATGTAATTAACTACAGAAATACAATAGAACCCACCTCGGTTCCCCATTATTTTGTCAGTGTCAAAAGAGG
This sequence comes from Strigops habroptila, assembly GCF_004027225.2. NCBI lineage: Eukaryota > Metazoa > Chordata > Aves > Psittaciformes > Psittacidae > Strigops > Strigops habroptila. The sequence continues at coordinate 6,414,105 of NC_044278.2, forward strand.
TCTTGAAGTTTATGAGAAATTAGTCCCCAACATACAAATGAAATCATGTGAACAAGCAAGACAAATGCTAAAAGGCGAAATGCTAAACTTCAGTTTATTCTGAAGTTGAAAAACTAGGGCAAGACACATGGCTAATGTTCTAAGTTCAACTTGAAAAGTATTTCTAGATTTAAGAAAAACAGTAGACTTGTCGGCTTTTTTTTTTAAATACAAATATCTATACTTCGTTCTACAGAAAGGAAATTAGAAAAACAAGAAAACAGTTATTATTCTGTTGTTGGCAGTGTTGGGTTTTTTTTACAGTTATGAGTACCCATGCTTTATTTTACAGAAAAGGCATAACTTCTTGTGCAACTCCTCACAAAAACAGGGAAATATTTTGATGACACTTGTATTGCGTATCCCAGTCTGGTCCCTTGACCAACATGCAATGAGATCACAGAGAAACCAGAAAGGCTATCTCATCCATTGGCATGGGGCTCAATTTTCTTCTGTGTAACTTTAAATTCCTTCAGGATATCAATGCGATGTGCCTTACTGTAAAAAGAAGAGGAAAAAAAGATCACATTAAATCAAAGAAGAACTGGACAAGTGATAAGGAGAAGATAAATATGCAAGCAAATAAAGCAAGGAAAAAAACCCTAAAAAAAGAGTATTAATCTGGGAGATTACAAATTTAATAAAGGCAGAATTTATAGAAACAGAGCTCGCATGGAAGTTCCTAAAACATGAAAGGAATTACACTGGAGAAATCAGATGAAAAGTTTTATTTCAAGCAATGTAATACAACTTGAACACAGAGTTCTTCAGAAGTCTTCATGTAAGTATTATTCAGAGCTGCAAGTAACCCAGCAATTTGGACATCAAGAGGAAAGATCATAGTGTTAATAACTTGTAGTAGTGCTAGAGTGGGTTCAGCCTACCAGAGCATACATTTTTGGTAAGCAGAGAGACAAGATTAAAAGCAAGTCTGCTCAGTTAAAAATACAATGAATGTGTGTGGTATTTTATAGTGCTAAGAAAAGGATAACAAATAAACTGTTGGTCTTGCTTTTTCCTCACTTTCAGGATGTCTAATTTATGTCCCCATTAGTCAGCCCTTTTAAATGTTAAGTATATTGGATGACTTAAGACAGATGGATATGCACTGTGAATGTCTTTTAATGGTATGATTGGGATAGCAATTTGATGGTACAGGAGGTTATGTTCTTTGGGCACTCGAGGTTTCCTGGATGACAGGAGAAGTAATCACAGTTCACAGAAATTAGATGTGTGTACAAAAAACCGACCGGCGAGGTTGTGAGTATATTTTGAAATGATTAAAGAAAAATGGAAATAGAACACAGAATTGAGAAGGGTAAGGTAAGTTTTTGTCATTATGTAAAACATATAATCCGAATACAAAGAGAATTTTGGTGGGTACTGCTAAACTATGTGCTTGTCAGTCAGACACACAAGTTATTTAAAGCAAGGGAAGCTAAAACATCCTATTTAAAATGACATAGGTAATACCTGCCCTTAAGTTCTGCAGAGAAAGATTTTGTGTTCAGAGGATGACAGTCCTGATTTAGAGAATGACTCAGCTCCCAGGATGGAAACCTTTGTGAGTTTTTCTCGTGCATATGTTGAAAGAGATCACAACACAGGAGTTATGGATGAGACAGCTGAAGGAGTGCACAGGTCAAGAAGCATCAGATAATTCACAAACTGTAAGAGCAATTCAGTATTTTAACCGTGTGTAGCTGAAACAGGAGGAACAGACAGAACAAATAATTCTAACAATTTGGACGGTGATCTTATGAATGAAGAAATCTCATCATTTGCATAAATTAATGCCTTAACCACAAGTGCTAAAAAAGCCAGATAATGACCAACAGCACAATGTCATTAGAGGGCTTAGTGTGGTTTGCAAGACGATGTTTTAATGGAGGTAAGACACTGAAGACTTCTGAAAGGATTCCTCCTTTGAAGTGTACTGATTTCACTACTTTCACTATTTCACTACTACCAACCTGACTTACCAGAGAGAATGAACTGTATCACTGATAAAAAAAATGTTAACTTTATAGAAGGTTGATATTAAGGCAAAAAATATCTATCTGTAATAGTAATTTTGCCTAGAACACTGTGCTATGAGAGTTAGTGATGACACAAAGTAAATTGCAGATGGGTTCCAGAGACTCAGTATACCTTCTAGTCTATGCATTGTCGTTTATCCTACCACAATTACTTGTATTTCAGATTCTTTGAAGAAAAAGAGCTGGAGTAAAACAAGACATAAAAATATTTGTAATTTTTCACCAGGACAGAGATTTAGAAAACTGAAGTATTTCTATGGCATATTGATCTAGGAACAGCTGTTTAATGTAAGAGAGTAGTGCACAATCAGCTGATTTGCTCATGGCCCCATCAGTCATGGATATAAGGCTTTTCATAACCTGTGTCAGAATGTTATCATAAATTTGGCAAATTCTGCAAAACCAGAATAAATTGAAAGAGGTACTGGACCCAAGTTTTTTATATGCTATATTGACAAACTACTATCTTGCAGGCAGACTGTAAAATGGGCCTTTGTGCTGCAACATTATAAATGTTTGCATTGTCTTCCATTTATAGATGCTTTACTCAAGTAGCTAAATGACAAATTTGAACTTAACAATGCACCGACCTCCAGTTTTATATAGCTCTGCTGACTATGTATGTCAGCAGAACTACTGTGAATGTGAAAAATCCACCACTGCTTTCTAACCTGTCTCCTGGATTCTCCACTAAGGAATTACGGTTTTATATTGTCGAAACTACTGATTTTAGTAGAGTTAATGTTTTTATAATAGTGGAATAAAATTGCAGAGGATGGCAGGTATCTGCTGAGAGGCCTGGAATAAAGATACTGTTTAATATTCAAACTAGCTGGGAATCAATGGCAGGGAAGGAGATGGTGTAAGGAAGAGGTTTAAAAATAAAACCAAACATCCCCAAGACTGAGGAATTAGAAGCCCCAACACGAACATCACTGTCCTTCTCGTGAAGACCTCAGGGGCTGATGACTTGTCATGCGCCGGGAAGAATTAAACTTGTCAACCTCAGGACCTGAAGGCACACTGGAAAGGTGACCACAACATCAGAAAGGTGAGGATTTTCTATATTAATGGGATTATTTGGACTGTTAGAATATTTACTGGACTAACAGTAAATTCTTGCCGCAATCTATATGGTCCGGTACACCAGATTCTGAGTGTAACAAAAACAAATTAGGGGACAATGTAAGCAAACCAAATCCAACCCCTTTCTAGACATGCCCACTCTGCTCCTAGTAACATCCATCCTGCTCTTCTTTTTAGAATAAATAGCTGAGCTGAGGGAATGGCATAATCAGCAGGGACTTGGTCTTTGAGGTATAGATTCTTGCAAGTCAGTCAGTTCCAGCAGTAGCAACTGCCTACTATGAGTGGATGTGTAACACTGTATGAGCTTTAAAAGGAAGACCAGGATTTGCAAGATTATATCAACTGGATGATCGCAAGCCAAAAGCAAGCAGAGGTATACCAGACGCAGAAAAGGTTGTCAGGCCCTGGTCAAAGTTTTGTGGAAGTAGACAAGCCTTGAATTAGGACCAGGGTGCATTTAAAGAGCTGTAGTGGATGTCTTGGACACAAAAACGCATTTAGTTTTAGGGCCTGTAGACACTGGCACAGTATGGAAGGAATGAGCTAGCAACCCATATGAGGGAAGAAGTGATTTAGGGGACACTAAATAATAGCAAAAAGAAAAATACAGAATTCATGAGAGCGTATGACTTGTAAAAAGTGTTATTTTCATCAGCATTTTCTCTCAAACATTCTTCTTTTATGAAAAGGGGAAAGGGAATGACAAAGTAAAAAGAAGCAGAAAAGTAGTCCATGAACTTATGCAGTGGTAGGAAATAGTGTAGTAAGGCATTAGTCAGACCTAGCACAAACACACACAGGGAGAAGACATGAGAAAGCTGGGGAAGAAAGGCAGTACCAGGACAGTATTTCCAACAAGTCCCCTACTAGATCACTAACTGAAGACTGGCATAAGGAAAAAGGCAATTGACTGCTTAAGCCTCTTTACACCAAAGCACGACCTGATCATTGGGGGTGGCCTGCTGTCCTGGTGGAACTATGGGACAAGTGGAAAATGAAGAGCCTGGATGTTGCCCGAGAAGATAATACAAGCAGAAAGACTGAATACCTGGCACAGGCTGTCATCTGTGCAGTGCAGAAAGCTATTCTGATTAGGCTGGCAGAGGAAGAAAATGAAGCACTAACAGACAAAGAAGCTGAATATTCAAGCAGGAGAAACCAGAACTGCTGCGAGAAGCGTGACTGCTGATGCATGATGCCCTGCTGCAGGAGCTGATAGCACAAGTGGGAGAAATATCTGCACCGACTGGCTGATTAAACTAAAATCAGACTGGGCAATGATATCAACCATTTCCTGAGCAGGATTAGGTGACTGAATCCAACATCCAGGGAGAATTTTGAGAGATAAACAAAAGGCTCAAAGAGACAGCAAAACGGAAGGGTGTTTGAAACTGAGGAACACTGAAGAGTCTTCAGCCCTTAAACTATTCGAATGGAATTGGGATCACATTGACTTGGAAAACCAAATGCTACCTGTATAATACATGATTGTAATTAATATCTGAAGGTGAAAAATTATGTGTCATTGTTCAGATGGCTATTTGAATTAAAATATAAATGTTTAACTCTTTGTTACAAAGAAGAGATGAAATCAAAGCAAAACCAGATGGAGGTTTACTGAAATTATCTAATACTACAAAGTGCTCTAAGTGGTCTAAGAAGAAAAGGTGAATCAGAGGTATAAAACTATTTCCTATGGATAACAGTATTGCATACAATACAACCACATATGGTGATGGATTGCATACCTTTAAGTGTAGCTCTTTGGGACTGTGAAGACTGCACCTTCATTTATTGTTCTGGAGGTATTTTAAGACACATAAAAAATGGTGGAAATCAGGGTCCCTAAACTGATAGGGTACCAAAATGTTACTTATAAACCTTGCATGATTATTCAACTAGAGCTAATCAAGTACCTTTGGAGATCTATAGCTATCACATTTGTGAGATGAGAGATGTGCATTTATGAAGATGGATTATTGAACATGATAGGTGTTCTTCATGGTCTTTTTAGGCAGATTCCAGAAAAACAACAGCTGAAGACATATATATGTAAAGATATTATCATCCTTTCAGTACTTAAAAAGGGCCTATAAGAACGATGGGGAAAGACATTTTAGCAGGGCTTGTTGTGACGGGATGAGGGGTGATGGTTTTAAACTAAAAGAAGGGAGATTCAGGCTGGTCTTGAGGAAGAAATAATTTACAATGAGGGTGGTAAAATACTGGCACAGGTTGCTCAGAGAGGTGGCAGATGCGCCATCCCTGGAAACATTCAAAGTCAGGTTAGATGTGGTTCTGAGCAACCTGATCTAGGTGAAGATATCCCTGCTCATTGCAGGACTATTCTGTAATTCTGTGATTAGTTTTCAATGTTTTGGCATTTTCTTAGATCAGAATTTGAGCAAGATGTGATTCTGAAATTGCTCCAGTCATTGTGCCATTCTCTATGTAGGATTCAGTTATGTTCATATACATCCAGAAATCACTGTGGACTATCTCATAGTGTGTAACATGCCCAGTGATAAGCACATACGCAATGTAAAGATGCAAATTACACCACTGCCTTAAAGGTAAGACTATGGTCTCTGATACCTACCGAAACCTGAACTTAGCTTAACAGCCTACAGTTGTAATTTTAGTTGTTATACTAGCTTCAGTGATTGTACCACGGTTACACTTCATTATACCCTCAGACCCTTAAGTGTCACAAAAGACCACACAGGATAAAATTGTAAATTTCAAGAGCCTTCATTAAGTCCTGTTAAGAAGCCTTGAGTCACAGGAGAGTTTGTAACATCTTTGCTGGAGTTGTGTAATGATTAGCCTATGTTTAGCAGACCACCTATCAAAACGGGGAATTTTAGCCTGGTACATGTGATTTTTTGCCACTGCCATTGTTTGCCTCGTGCCTGAATGACTGTTGCTAAACCCATCTGAGCTTGTGTCTGTGAGTGCTGCTGGGGGAAAAGATGTGACAGCTCCAAGCAGTCCCTGCGTGGCCAACAGCATCCTTAATGTCAACTGCGTCTGGGAGAGGCTGTTGTGCAGTTGTCAGACTTCAGCTGGGAACCTCAAAATTGAGGAGGGAGACACCCGCCATGAACATCAGGCTGTGTGTGGCCTCACGAGGCCAATGCCTTGTCACAGCACGTATGACCTCGTTTGCCTAAGGAAGACTTAAACAGTCAACCTTAGGATGCAGAGGGACACTGGGAAGAGGGGAATGTTAGGAGAAATTGCATAGGTGCTAGAAAGTTTTCTGTATAACAAGTTAAACTGCACTATTAATGACAGTGGTGGGGTTTTTTTTCCCGTATGAATCAGATAATTTGGACAATTATAGTGTTAAAACATTTACTGGACTAACCCTGGATTCTTGGTTCCGTATGTGGTGTTCTCTTCTGCCTACGCCAAGATTTTGAGTAGCACTAAGGAACTTGTCCCTGTCCCATCTTTCTGTTCATTCAAAACACTACTGGTCACACCTGAGAAGCAATTCCGTCAACTGCCACTAATGACTAACATTAGAAACTAAACCACAACTAATACTGCCAAGACCTAAGACTGCAGAAAGCATTTTGGACTTCTCAAAGTTCTGCACTTCACACACAATTTGCACTGGATTCATCTGCATTTACGGTGGTGAACTCAGTACACACTTAAATTCATGAATGCGACTGAGGTACTATTCTGCTTTTTGAAAACTGTAACAGTTCTACATATACTAATGAATTTATATTGACAGAGCTATCAGAGCATTAGCAATGGGCATCTCCTCCTTTCTTCTCATCTCACTTGACCTCCCCCAGGATTAGATGTGTTACCCTCTTGAACGAGTATCTGGCAACCTCATTTTTCCTTCTGAGCTAAAGGCCAGCTAGCCTAAATGGCCGTAGTGTTTCAGGGAGGAATGTGAGACTATGCAACCAGCCTTCAAGAGACCTTCTAGGTAAGGTTATTTCTCCGGGATTTTAGGAAAGACGTGGCAATGAACAACATGAAAGCCAAATTGCTGCTGAAGCTGTGGTATTTCATTGTTAATCCTAAGTGTACTGGATATAAACCGTGCAATATCTGGATAGTGTTAAGAGGCTGCTTGTTTAATAGCAATATATTGTTACAGAAGACCACTGCAATAATAGCAGGAATGTTCCTCTGGGACAACTATCCTTGAGAGCTCAAGCTACTTATTTCCTAAGTGTTAGAGATAAACATACATTGGTAAGACAGAGGTGACAGTTACCAAGGATTGTGGGTATGGCATTGAGAGTCCCAAACATTTTATAGTCTTTCCCCAACACATAAACATATACGCAAATACAAGGAAATAGCAGTACTGGCAGTTGTAGAAAGTTGTTACCACAGGCAGTTACCACTTTTGAGAAATACATACGGAAGGCATAAATATAACAATGTTTAAAAATACTATAAAGTTTTCCTGTATTTTGTACCTGTGAAATGTTTCATCAATTCTTACTTGAAACTAAAGACTTTCTGCTAAACTAAATCTTTTTTTTTTAGTGAGACTCACAGTCATTTTCACAACAAATATTGCTCTAAATCTCCTGATATTTTTTAATTGGTATCAGACATTGAAGTGTCTTGATTACTGTGTAAACAATTGTGAACGATATTTACATTTTCTGATATTCTGTTATACAAAATAAGGACACCAAATCAGCATAATATTGCAATGCTGGGGAAGCAAGAAGCAGCTATTATCTAGGACTTTCAGGTTGCTGGAATGTGTTTTCATTTTGCTCTGCATGGTAAGTGCAAATGTCATTCCCATCAACCGCACTTACTGGAATTTGACAACCCTGAAACTGGGTTTTAGTATTTCAGATTGTACATTAATTTTGATCTTTAAAGATGTGTTGTTATTTCAAGCTCCTGATACCATGACAGGGCAGAGGTAAGACCTTAAAAGACAGTCTCACCGAATACCCTATATTCCTTAAAGAAACAAACCCCAATGCCATAAATGAACCTGCCAACCCTATAAACTAATTAATGGATATACTATCAGATTCTTGGAATGTTTGCTGCAATTTTCAAGGATATGTGCTTTGTTCTTCATATGTAATCAAACAGTTGAATCCTTGCTAGAAGTGCCGTTTTAAAATACAGTGACATGCTGTTGAGGTCTAGCTTTGGTGGCAGCTGTGCAACACTGACCATTTCTTTTCTCTTATGTGTCTCACTCTGGAGAATCCAAAGATAGGGGTAAAGAGTTTGTTTAATGCCCATTCCCAATGTTTGACCTGCCTGAGAAGGCTACCAAGATAAATGATTTTTTTTAAGGGGGGCATTTGTATTGGATCCGGATGACAACTGTGCCATGAATTTCTTATGGATTCCTGAACAAATAATAGCGGTGAGTGGGACCAGCCAATGTGGCAAAATAAACTAGTTTTCTTTCAGATTTTGAGCTCTGTTTTGTGTTATGTACTGAATGTGCAGAAACCAGCCCAAAGGCGGGAAGCTGTAAAGTGTACCATAAGGTGTTCAGATGCCTGACACCTCTATAAAGGATAGAAGGAATCCCTCATGAATTCCATTCTTCTGGAATAATGAAACACGAATCTTTTTGAACAGCTGCCTCTGTCCATGGGAACACCTTTTCTTGATAGTGACCACTGTGTCATCCAGTATAGGCACAGCAGAAACACAGGCTCATGCATTCCTGTGTTTCTCAGTCCTTGGCCGTGGACTACTTCTCATCTTTGAGACATCAAAAGGTGCAATGGCAATAAAAATACAGACATCTCCTCACATGCAAGCAAGCAAACTGGGCCAACCACACCTAGATGTAAAAAGGCTTCCAGGAAAAGGAATTGTGAGGAGTTCTGCCCAGGCTGAAATGATAACAAATCTTGGATATAGCCTTTCAGTATTGAATTTAAAAACACAACGGATATGCCTTGTGACTTGTCACTTTGAGAGCTTGGTAGTTCTTACACATTTTCAACAACAGAGTTAAAAAATATCTTGCTGGTTTTAGTACCTGACATCTCAGATGGATTGAACTAGGAGTTTATAGACTGCCCCCAGCCAAAACAAAGCACAGCTGGTGGCATAGGCTAATGAGTATGTTGTGGTATTTGGGACCGCACTGTAGTGCCCAGGTATGGATGTTTGCGATGCCCGATTTCTGTCTATATTGGAATAAAAACTAGGCACACACCATTCTTGGCCATTGCCCTCTCTCTGTCCCTGCAGGCTAGGAAGTAACTCCAGCAAACGCACACCGTATTCCTGCTCTGGGCAATCTGAGAACCAGTATGGCAGGAAATACACTGCAACTCATGTATGAGTTATCTGCCTCATAGCTGTGGGATCGGGCAGTCTAGAAATCAGCAGTAGTGCATGACAGCTAATACTCCTGGAGATGACTCTGACAGGTCTGGAAGCATCTTATGGAGCCAGCCCAGGACCACGACCCAGGTCTGCTCTGAGCCAGTAGTTTAGAAGCACCTGGAGCTCAGGAACTGGCTCCGCAAGAGCCAGTTAAGGCCAGAGACCACACAGAAGACCTGTTCTGGCTGAGATACAGCTACTATTCGCGAGGGAGAATCAGAACCAGTCCCTTAATGAGAAAAAGGGCTTTTTCCTAACCCAGTTCCTACAGTTTAGCATCTCTGTCATCTTTTCAAAATAAGTGCAAATATATGTGATTCAACATGGAAGTACTGCATGATAAGATTAAACATTTTTCTTTCTTCAGTGCTTTCCAGATCTTGAATGTTCTTTAATCCAAAACTTTGATTTCTATTTGAACTTTGTGTATTTAAAAAAGTCTAAATGGATGTTGCAATAATTATACAGTTACTGCTCAGCATTGCTATGCAATGTTTTAAAGTATACATAACTTAAGCATGAGCATCCTTTAAAAGACTGATTGAGAGTGGATTGATATACTCCAGCCTCAGTGGTAAATGGGTGCCAGACACATGCCTTAGACACCACTCTTACAGGATTCACTGCTGTCCCCCAAACCCAGCAGTTATTGCAAACAGCCCTCCACTTCCTATTTCTACTGGCAGAAGCAGCCGCCAGCTTTGTTTCAACCTCTGACAATGCACAAGGACACATTCAGCTGTTGAAACAATATTTGTTGTTTGAACTGCCATTTTGCCTCCAGGTAGAGGACTAAATGGCAGTGTCCTGAGAGCTGACCTTGGCCTTTGTGCCTCAGCTAAATCACGGTGTAATAGATTATCACATTAATATATGCCTTAGTATCTTTGAGTGACAAATCAGGCAGATAACATCACGTCCAAGCTGTAAACTGGAACATGAGTAGGTACAAATGGTATGGTTATCAATTTCCCCGTTCACAATGTTAAATATAGCATTTGGGCTTTGTCTATTATGGGAACAGGGGCTATTTGCAGAATTTAACTTCCTGAAGCTAAAGGTTGCTTGGATGTGAGACTGGACACTGTGTCATTTCTACTTAAAATCATCCAACTGAAGGTTAAGTGGCTTCTGTCTTCAGGGAGGTGAAACTCACAGCTATATTCCTACCATTTACACAGATTGCTAATGCTGATTTATAAATATCTCTCTTGTGTTTATGTCAGATATTAATGGTCCTCTGAACGTGCTTGAGCTTCCTGACAAAGAAGAAAACCGAAGAGACTGTGCCCTCCAGTACCAAACACATGGAAGCCCCAAAGCAGCAGCACAGGAAACATGTAACTAATGTCAAAAAAAACCCCAACTTGGCTCTTGATAATCAGCTGGAATTTCTCCTCTTTTAGTTTGCCAAACTAGTGATCCGTGAGAATGACTGACACATTCATAATGTGCATAGTATGATGCGGAAGCAAGAATGAGAAGATGAGTTGTTAAACTTTGGTTTAGCACATGCACTGAAATCACTGCCGTGCAAAAAGTTTTGAGAAGCACAGGTAATTTCAGAAACAGTTTTTCAGTCTCCAGTGAGGCTGAAGAAATGGTGGACACTGGGGAAGAAAAGCAATCCTAATCTATCAGAGCTGCATATGATAGGTAGTTCTGCTACAGCATAGATGCTGCTTCTTTCCATAACCAAACAAAACCCACTTGGGCCTCTGCCTGGGGCAACTGCTACAGCAAACAGTTTGACTACTGCCCCACTTGCTCTTAGGACAGGGAATACTTGTTCTACTCCTTAAGGAAAAAAGACAAAAGTACTTGGATTTTTCTGTGTGTGGTTAGAAACTGCTGCAAGGAGGGAAATATAGTGTAGTTAAAGGCACACTCTTGATGAAACAAATCATTATGGAAGCTTTCACTGAAGCCAATTTTGGGTAAAGTAATAAATGAACTGCTAGTGTTTGTTACACGCTGTGCTGTTAGTTAGCAGAAGGGAAAGCAGCACTAAAATTCAGAGGAAGCCAAGATAGGGGAGATGAGTTATAAACTGAGGATAATAATTTAGGAGATGGTTGTGGAAACAAGGTAAGGTATCTAGGAGCTGAAAAGAGTTTATAAAGTTTATAAACACAGGCTGAAAAGCATGCAAGAGAGGCCTCTAAATAAATGTTCTCACTACATATCTAAACAAAACAAAATTGCTGGACCTTAAATAAAAGTGCTAAATGCTGGCCTAGAGGCATGGTCAGGCCAGTGATTAGTTGCCTTGGATATTTGGTGGCTTATCCAAAAACGAGACATGCTGGTATGAGGTCAAAAATTTCCACAGCACTCTACCTGTGCTACTCAGCATTTAGAGCTGCATTAGGATCAGCTGAATTAATCTTACTTTGTTTAGAGATTCTTTATGTGTCTGGTAAAGCGACATTTTGCTGTACAGACGCGGTGTTTATGAGCACTCATGGATGCCCCTGGAGTCTTATTTTGCTGAGCTTGTCTGTGAGCACGCCAGCACCCTATCAAACAGTCGAGAAGTTTATTCCAGCACTCACGATGACACCACATCTGTTCGGGGGGGGGGACCTGGTGGGGTTTTTTGTGTGTGTGAGTGGGAATGCAGAGTTCACCCACCAGCAGACACACTGAAGGCGGCTTCAGAGGCACTACGAAAAACTGGGCATGACTGAGGGACGGCAGCAGCAGACACCCCGCTCCTGCCAGCTCTGCCCTGATGGGGAGGCTGGCTCCGATGAGACTTTATTTCCTGCACCAGCAGAACACATCTTGCTCCTCACCTCACTGCCTGCCCAGCCCCTTAGCAGCGGCATTTGAGGGCCACGAGGATGATCAGGGGCTGGAGCAGCTCCTGTATGAAGACAGGCTGAGAAAGTTGGGGCTGTTCAGAAGGCCGCGTGGAGACCTCACAGACCTTCCAGTATCTGAAGGGGGCTATGAGGATGCTGGAGGGGGATTCTTCATCAGGGACTGTAGCAATAGGACAAGGGGTGATGGGTTTAAACTGAAACAGGGGAAGTTCAGGTTAAATATGAGGAAGAAGTTCTTCCCCGTGAGGGTGCTGAGGCGCTGGCACAGGGTGCCCAGAGAAGCTGTGGCTGCCCCATCCCTGGCAGCGTTCAAGGCCAAGTTGGACACAGGGGCTTGGAGCAACCTGCTCTAGTGGAAGGTGTCCCTGCCCGTGGCAAGAGGCTGGAACTGGATGAGCTTTAAGGTCCTTTCCAACCCAATCCATTCTATGCTGTCGCGCCGCCGCTGGAGCAGCAGCACTCCCTCGCCTCATGCGTGGCTGCGCCAGCGCAGCAGCCCCGGCCCGGCCCCTGGCACCCGGCTCGCTTCTGAGGGGCACGGCTCCCCCGCCCGGGCACAGCGCCGGGGCTACGAAACCAAGCCCCTCGCTCGATCCGCCGGAACAGGACCTCCCCAGCACCCCGTTCCCTCGGCTGCTGGGTCACCCGGAGCCCCGACACCACCGCACCGTGTGTGTAGGGGGGGGGTAGCGCAGCACAGCGGGCGGAGAGGGGCGGCCCCGGCGGGGCGCCCCGGCCGGTGGGCGGCGCCGGGCGGTGAGAGGCAGGGGGTGCTTCGCCCGCCCGCCCCGGCCCCCCTCCGCGGGTGTATATAGCGGCGGCGCGGCGCGGCTCCTGCGGCCGGCAAGATGGCGGCCGCCGTCTGCGCGCAGCCCCTGTTGCCGCCGAAGCTGCCGCAGCTGTTTGAGCGGGACCCCTACCTGGCCCCCTTCGAGACGGACTTCCAGCGCAGGTACCGGCCCGGCCCGCCTGCCGGCGGCCTCAGGCCTAGGGAGGGGAGCGCCGCCTCGGTACGGGCGAGCAGGCGGCGACCGCCCGCCTCCGGGGGCGCCGGGGCGGGCGGGGGGAGCGGCGGGGCGGGCGGTGTCCCCTCCCCGTTTTTCGTTTCCCCTCCCCGTCGCGGTGGGGGCTGTCCCTCAGCCAGCGCCGAGGCCGCGGCGGCGGTGGCGGGGGACGGGCCCGGAGCGGGGTTCCGCGTTGGTCGTTCCGGCGGAGGCGCCTTCACCGCTGGGGCCTCCTGAGCCGAGCGGGGCGGGCCTCTCCGCCGGCGTCGCTAGCGCTGTGTGCAGCAGCCGGGCTGTCCCGACCCGACCCCGCGGCCTCCCCGGCGCTCCAGGCGTTTGTGGTGTTCCCCCGCCTAAAAGCGGCATTGCTTCGGTGGGGGGTGAGGGGACCATGACACTGGTTCATGGGCAAGCATGGCTCTGGGAGCGGCGAGGGGAGCTGGTGAGAGCGGCCAGGCGAGCCGCGCTCCCCAAAGAGTAATGCTTTTCGGTCCGGCTGTGGTAGCCTGTAAATAAACTGCTCCCGAGTCTCCTCTTTGTCGAGAATTTTCCTTTCCGTGCGTTATCCTGAATCCTCGGCTGGTCAGGCGCCCGATCGATGAAGTAGCAGAGCGAGCGCTGGGTTGTGCGGTTGCCACTCTGAGCATCCCGTTATTGTTTTGCTTCTCGCAGGGAACAGCGGCATCAGCCCTCTGGCCAGGACGGGCAGCGGGCCTGGGGGAGAGCCTGCCAGCAGGCAGAGGCGATCTGCCGGCGCTGAAAGGCTGCTAAATTCTCACTGGCCCATTGAAAATAGGAACTGGCAAGTTTTATGGTGCGGCTTTGTATGTTGCGTTTCACTAGTGGTCCTCTAATAACCAAAATTGTAGAACTGACCAATACCCTGTATCCCAAAAGTCTGTGTATGTGGGAGGGGAAATAGGAATTTTTTAATACTTATTTGGCTTTTTTCCTTTGCTGTATTACACATGGTGCTTTTGGCTTAGCATTACTAGTTGTCCTGTTGGGATCTGGCAAGGCTAGGTCTTGTAAAATGAGATTAAGAATGGAGTAAACAACTAGGCTGGTTTACAGAGTACTTTCCCAAACTGTGATGTCTTAATGATAGAATAACAGAGTGTGTTAAGCAATGAATTCTGGCAAGCTTGTGGTAATCTATGCAGTGCTGTAAAACACCTAATTCTTTTGGTGGGGTGCCAGGGTGTAGGAAGTATAAAGTGGGTGGATCTGGCTCTTAATAAAGCCCTTCAGTAAAATATTTGGGCTTCCCAAATGTGCCTGCTATCTAAGTTAGGCACATTGCGAATGATGGTGTTTGTATTTGTGTGGCTAATACGCTGTGCTGAACTCAGTGAGTTTGCAGAATTTTTGTGTACTACTTGGCTTCAATCATCTTGAGCACAGAACTTCAGATGATCATGTTTGCGTCTTGTCCCTTCCTGGCTTCTGAACCTCAAACTGGTCTCTTAGCATAGAATTATTATGGAAACATGTATACTGAGAATTAGTTTAAAAGGCTGAAGAAAATTTTTGCGACAACCTGTGATAAACTGAATGTCTTGTTCTAAGCCCAAGCAACAAATGTGTTTTGTCTTTCACCCTGCGGGTGGTAGAGTGCCAAGGAGGAAGAGTGCAAGCACAGGAAAATACCTGTTGGTGTCTTGTTGTAGTGCTCGTCACAGCTTCCACGGGCTGTGATTCAGTCTGCAATAGCTCCAGGTGCTTTTTTGTATCTCGAAGTCTTGCATCAAAAGTGCCCAGGAGGAGTTTTGCAGCCTAATTGCTTCTTGTGTGAAGAACCGGTTCCCTGGGGCCTCCAGTATACGGGTTTCACTTACTTTTCTGCAGTCCTTGTACTGAAGGAGGTGGAGAACAGCCCTGCACAACCCTGTTCGCTGTGTCCATGAAGTCTGGAGCAGCGTGGAGCTGCATGATCTTTGTTCCAGGGTGAAGAATCCTCATGTGTTTAACTGGTCATTGTATAAAGGTGGTCCACATGACTGATCCTTTGCTGTGTGTTATGTGTCTTTCCTGGCTTCCTTTGAGGTGGGAGTTAGAACTGAGCACAGTCTGAGCTGAGTACTGTGTATTAGTGCAACTACGTAATAGCACTTGCATAACTAATCCTTCAAGTAAAAGTGTAAAGCCAAATAAACCTGGCATGCTGTCTAGAAGCATTAATGTGTTTAAATGGGTTTACCTTTGAAGCACTAAATGTATGCACAGAGTAAATTTGTGCATATTAATCTTAAATCCTACTGGCAGTAAGTTCTCATGCCTCTGGAAAGGTAGTAATTATTTTAGATGGTGGCCTATCATTAAGTAACCCAGTGGATCAGATGTATCCCACACATAGTGTAGGAAAGGCTATGATGAAGCATTCAGGAATATGTGGTGTAAAGCAAATCTGTATGTTAGGAGTTGATCAACTGTCAACTGCTTGCCATGGCCTCATCATAGGTAGAACAGGAGGAGTAATTCTTAATATATACCTGGGTATTAGCAATTCATTTACTCCTATAGAGTAGAAAATCTGGATAGAAATGATACCACTCAACTTCTGAACAAGTAGCAATCTCTCTGTTACTCCTTCTGATACTACTGGTTGGCTTTCTCTAACTTTGCTCCTGATACATGTGTCCAGTGGCATTTTTTGCCACTCGAATATTGTTTGAAGAACAAAGATACAGGTAGACTCTTAGTTCAGATGGTTAGGTTGTTCCGGATAGAGGGGACAGGAGGCAACTGTTGTGCTTGGCACCCTGTAGCATCAAAAGTGTGCTACTTGCTTGGATTAGGAAGCTTTGGGAAAGAGAAGTGAAACAGACTTCGTGAAATACAATATATATGGTTACTTTTCCTGTAGTAGTCTAAATGTCTTCTGAGTTTGCAGTGATATTGACCTTACTTAATATGAAACAAAATAATTAAGAACTGATGGGAATTTTGTAGCTAATGGCTATCATTCTGTGTATTGCCTAAAGAAATAAAAATTGGGGATTTTGACAGAAGATTAAGGATGCTTGAGAAACAAAGCTTTTTAAACATTTGTCAGTGGAGATCCTTATACTGTGCCTTGTGAAAAATCATTTAAAAATAGTCTTCCCTTTGTCTCACTTAGTCTGTTGTTCTACAGAAGGGACGGCAAATAAGATTTAGGGTCTGTTCTTGGTGGTGACATCAGCAAGTTGTTGACTTGCCCTTTGGGCTTGAGTCTCTCTGCTGTTTTATCCATAACACCATATTAGCATAGGCAGATTATTGCCAGTGGGAAATGTTATAAGTGTTGTTGCATGACTGTTGTAGAATGCACAGTTAACCTGATTATAATGACTTATTCTCACACTCAAACCAGAGCCACTTCTGGGGTTGGATTGGGTTGCCCAGGACCTTGTTGGGTTGTGGCTGAGTCTCTGAGGATGTACTTCCACAGCCTCCTTGGGCAGCCTCTCCCCGTCTTTGGCTCCCTTCATTGTGAAAATTTTGGTTTTAATACTGTAATTTCCCTTGCTGCAACTTTGTCTATTGACTGTGGTATTTTTTTTTCCTGGGTACCCTGGAGGAGAGCTTGGGCTTATTCTTTGTTCTAGGCACACTCCACACCTGCCTTTAGATAGCTTAAGACTGTAAGAGGACATCAGCAACCCCATGCCTCCTCAAGTTAGCATTTTCATCTCTAGTCTGAAGAAACTCAGCTCTCTCAGGCCCTACCTGTGTGCCATGGGTAGTAGAATACAGACCAGACACAAGAAGCTGGCTTTCTACAGTGGCCTTAGCTTGTCCTTGCTTGCCTATGCCTTGAGCAGGTGCAGACCTGTCTTGCTGGAGTTCACGTCCACCTCTCCTAGCCTGTGCTGTGCCCCTTCACCCCCAGGAGGGTGACCATGTCTGCATGGCAGCATGCCTAATACTAAGGTCTTTACACGTTATTTTTCCTTTTTTCTTTTGGGGGATGGTGGGGGATGGGCTGTTGAGAGGTAGACAGGCCTACATCAGCCTGGATTCTACAGTGTAATGCAGTTATACTGATTCCCTTTGAGAATTGCCAGAAATGATGTTCCCTCAAGTTGTGAAAAATCTCCTTTTGGTTTCAAGGACTGTCTCCTTTAATCTCTTGTAAAGTCTGACTTCCTGCTTTACAGCCTTGAGAAACAATGAATGGATGCTTTGATGGGAACAAAGTGCTTCTTTAAAGAAGGAATGCTTAAAATGCAATGCTAGGACCTAGGGAAGTCCTAAGCATGGAGTGTATGGACTGCCATAGTTAAATGAGTGATTAGTGGGAAGGAGGAGACTTCTGGCTGCATTCACTCTTCAGTTCTTTGTCATGCATGGGCATATTATTGCAAATGGTGCTCATGGGGAAAATAGACATGTAATTTTGCCTTTCTCTGAATGCATGCATTTGACCCTGAGCTGGAGTGGGGAGTGCAGGGAGTAAGGGGGTGAGGAAGGGAAGGTGGGCTGGGGAGAAATCCTTTCAGTGTATATATAGTGAACCATTCAGCCTTGACCCAAACACACACTATTTGGAGCTTGAAATAAGAATCTAGTTAAAAAAAAAAAAAACACCCAAACAAAAAAACCCCATCAAGTGATAGTATTTGCATAGGTGTCCTAGTTTCAGCTGTAACAGTTTTTTTAAACTTCCTAGTAGCTGGTGCAGTGCTGTGTTTTGGCTTTAGTCTGAAAATAATGCTGATAACACACCAATGTTCTAGTTGTTGCTCAGTAGCACTTACCCTGATCAAGGACTTTTCAGTCTCATGCTCTGCCAGTGAG
This sequence comes from Strigops habroptila, assembly GCF_004027225.2. Taxonomy (NCBI): domain Eukaryota; kingdom Metazoa; phylum Chordata; class Aves; order Psittaciformes; family Psittacidae; genus Strigops; species Strigops habroptila. Next base: position 6,432,249 of record NC_044278.2, read on the forward strand.
GAGGGGCAAGGGAAGCTGGGAGGAAGCAGAGACAGGACACCTGAAACTAGCCAAAGGGGTATTCCATACCACAGCACGTCATGCCCAGCATAGAAACTGAGGGGAGTTACTAGGAAGGGACTGATCACTGCTCAGGTCGGGCTGGGTATTGATTAGGGAGTGGTGTGCAATTGTATTGTGCATCCCTTGTGTTTTCAGAGCTTTCATTTCTTCTCCTGTTTCCTATTATTATCATTATTGTTATTGTTGGTATTCTTTCTATTATCACTATATTTTAGGTATTAAATTGTTCTTATCTCAACCCATGGGGTTTACATTCTTTCTTGCCATTTGAGAGTGAGGAGGAAGAGGGTGGGTGAGTGCTGCGTGATGCTGAGTTACCGGCTAGGGGTTAAACCGCGACAGTAGGATATCACTGTGCTGCATTGTTTGACCATCTGTGATATGTTTTCCCCCAAGTACTTTGTTAACTCCCAAGTGTTATTTAGGCAAAAGGCTTTGCATAATTTCATCTGTATTTTTAGTCTTTTACCTCTTAGAACGTAATTGGTTCAATTAAAGCTATTAATGCCTGTGGTGTAATTGCATTTTGTGGAGTTACAAACTGGTGTTAGAAAGTGCTGCCCGTTAGAATTTTCCACTATAACAATATGCATGGCTTACTATATTTTACCAGCCCCTGCAACTGCCTCTGTAATCTACTGACTATGTAGTCCTCAGTGAAAGCTTTTTTTGAGTAATTCAATTTATAGAGTAAGTAAAAAAATGTACCAATGCACAGCTTCAGTCTTTATTCTGATAAGTGTTTCAAACAGAACACTGATTTGTTCAGCTAGACAAAATACTGGCCATAGTGCTTGGACGTAGGTATGGGTTGAGAGAGAGAAGATCCCATTTCTTCTTAAGTGTTGGTGAGGTTTTGCTTCAGAAGACTGGAACATCTACTCAGTGGCTTTATAGCTGGATCAGTTAAAAAGATGTCTGTCAACTGGGTTTCTAGTAGTGTACTTAGAGCCATTCACGCATACAAAAGGGAAATACTGGCCATTCTCCTGTCTGTATCTATCTAATATCAGATCATGCTGCTCTATGGTTTAGTTTATTGGGGTTTATTTTTTTTCCTATTTTAAGAGATGCACAGTGGTAGGTACTTGACTAAGGTATTGAAAATTAAAAGATGGCTGAGTAGGAAGGCAGCTGTTGGGATCTAGTAAGTTTGGGAATGGAGGTTGAAGAGTGACCCACCAGAAATCCTAGTTTTAGGTGATGATGGGGATGGGCAAAGGCTGGAGTAAGATCTGTCACAGAATTAACACAACTGCTGTATATCATCTGCTAACTCAGAAAACCTGGGTTTTCCTTTTCTGTTTTGTTTCATATGGAGGGGGAGTGGGGAGAGGGTTGGCATCCCATAAGTCCACGTGACTTCTGCTGAAGTACTCAGAAATATTTTAGAGCCTTATAGAAACCAATACCTGTCAATTTAATGGAATATATTCTTCTGCATTATGGTAGCCTTTAGAAGGCTCTTGTGCATTAGGATTGCTAACCCTGACTGCATCATTGATGACTTTGAAGTTTTAAGTCTGTGAGGAAGGCCAGTATACACCTAGCATATGTATATCTGGTCATAGTCTTCATCAGAAGATTTGAATTGGCGACTGCCTTAATAGCTCCTAGCTTTACAAAAAGGCAGGAAAGTATTAGGATGTAGGTGCTGCATTTTTTATTAGCAAGGCAGTTGCCTCTGTGTACGTATTAAAGCTAAGTACTGTCTGAAGAACTCCCTCAGCTCTGTTATGTAGTGTTAGCATGACTGAGGATATTGGATGGGCTCTGAGAATTTGCCCAGAATTTTAAAGCAGTAGGTTATGTGAGCAGGAATCTGGTTACTGTCTCATTGCAATAGTGAGGAAAAGCTTTGTCTTGCTGGATGCTTTAAATTCAAGTAGTTATGCATGTTTCTTTACTACTTGCAAGCTGTAAAGAAAACTTTCTTATTATGGAGGACTGTGTTAAATTGACATCCTATCCCATGAAGATGCTTTTCTCCCCCTGTTCATTTTCAGCATTTATGTAAACATGCTTTTTATTTCCTCTCCGTCTCCCTGTTACCTTCTATTTACTCCCATTGTGCCTTCTAATCCTAGCTGCTCCTTCATCTTCTGTCTTCCACAAAAGAAGCTCTTTTTCACTTGTGCAGTGTCAGAGATCTAAAACTGCTCACTCATGCATCAGTTTACTTTGTACTTCTGGAACTTTACCTCATACAGTTATTCATTAGCTTAAAAAGAAAATAATGTCTTAAGGCAATGCGTCAAGTGTAACAAGATCAGGTTTTTGTGTTTAAAACATGAGCTTTCCTCTGGAAAAAAATATTCTGCAAACATTATTTTGCTATAGTATGGCTGCTGCTTCCCCAAGTATCTGGCAATATGACATTCCCATAGCACCTCACCTTATCAGATCGTAAGGCCGATTATTAGAGGTGATAGCTGACCATGTTGTGAGGAATAGGCTTTAAGTTGCTTAGAACAACAGTCTGTTTTGCCTCATGTTGCTGTTGGAAGCACCTTACCAGTGAATGTTATCTGGACTTTATTTGCAGTTAAATTCTAGCGTAGGCCCTTGATCTCTCAGATGTCTGAAGACCTGTCGAATGACCCAGATCAACTAGTCCCCTTACGTGAACATCATGAAACTGTTCCGTTAATCTGGATATTTCTAATGCTAAATTTATTTTAACATACTCTTTCGGTATACTTAAAGGGGAGGAGTGGAGAGGATAGAATAAGCCTTCCTGACAATTTCTTTAATCGTGCAGCTTCGATTCTGCTGACTGATGTTACTTGAAGGTGGAGATAGCTCCAGTGCTTTTTATTTGACACACTCTTTTCTTTGGAGCTGTTGCTCAGGCATAGTATACTTCTGTTTTCCTCATATCCTTGCTGTTCTGGGGTGCTGTGTTGCCAAGCTTTGTGCTACCATATCTGCCCTTGTGCTTAGAGTTAGGAGGAGAAAATAAGTTCACAGTGGGGCATGACGTTCCAGTAAAGGGTGGACCTGTTCTCTCCAAAGTAGGAGTGCTACTGCTAAAAGGTTGTGCTAAGCTCAAAAAAAATGTAGCCTACATCTGCAAAAGGAATTAAGTGATACTCAGTCACACAAGATTAACTTCTAAGTTAATTCATGGAATAGAAAATGTGGATTTCAGCCGTTGTTACATGAACTAGTCTTGCATTCGTTGCATGATCTGTCTCCATTTGTGTGTTACACAGCCCTTAAAGGGAGGTTGGGATCTGTGTCCTCCCACTTCCAGGTGACACTGGTATGAGATGCCAAAGTAAGGATGATGTCCTTTATGGTAGGAGTAGAGAAGTGGAAAAATCCTGCTAATGTCATACTTCAGGAGAGTGTGGATTTCAGGTTTATCAGTATTTCTTCTTTAATTCCTCCCACTGAAAGCCAAACGTCTACCTTTTTGGTCAAGAAAAGGTTTATAGGAATGTGGATAGACTAACATACACAAACACACCTTGTAGGACTTGAATGGTGGTTAATTACCATCACAAAGCTGATGTGCGACTGGAGGAGACTTACTTTGCCATTTCTGGGCAATGTTTACAGTCTGATCTTTATTTGCACTCGTCTTCTTCAAGAGTGAGCTGATAGAGAGGGCTCCCTCGGAGACATTGTATTGGGACAAGTTAAGATAATCTTGTAGCGCTGATCACAAATAGATGTAGGTAGTTTATTACAGTTAATATGTTTGGGGTCTTTTTTTTGACGAAACAGTGCATTAGATGGTCGTTAAACTCTGTGCCAACTGTGTGTGTGGGGTCAGACTTCTGCTTTGAGGGCACTCTCTTTTCCCGAGTGTGTCACTGACAGGCAGGCTACATACATGTGCAGGATGTGTGCCTCAGGCATTCCCCATACTCACACGTGAGCGGGATGTCATCATCAGATGTAAGGTTTTGGATGTATAAGCGTTTGATAGCATGCTTTGGAGGAAAGGCAGGATGGTCAGGGGAAACTGTCTAAAAGACACCTATTAAAATAATGCTGAGTTACTGTATGTTTTAAATGAAAACATGCTGCGCTACCACAACAGTTTAGAAATTGCCCATCTAGAATGAATTCATTGCATAAACATGGGAGTCAGCAGCCCATTTTAGCAGCTTTAGGGGACATCCTGATTGTACTGTACCTGCTATTCCAGCAAAAAAAAATATAAAATATTAGAAGTTTAATAAATTATGTTGCATGTGCCAGGCTTAAGCAGATTCCTTGGGTATTTTATGCTGTCTAAAATGCCCTTGGAAATCCCTGTTTATGCAAGCGAGTCTTACTGTTAACATCGTTGTTCGATACCTGTTGTGGTAGATATCCACAATATAAATGTTTGTGGTTTGATAGGGATTGGTAAGGTGTAAATTAATGAATGCTTTCCATTCTAAGACTTATACAGCTCATTTTGAAATCATGAATGTTAGCTTGCTTTCAGCAAGCTTTAATTTGTCCTGCACGAACAGTTCTTCCTTCCAAATGCCACTCCTCTAGGAAATTAGGAAAGTTGAATAGAAATGTCAAGTGTTGCATACTGCTTTGGTGCGCCAGCGTTTTTGAGAAAATTTGGGCAGCATGCCGGTCGCAAATACTTGCACAATAGCTTTGTATTGTTGCACAACCAGTAGCAATGACTCCGCACAGAAGCATTTGTGAAATCGTAGACGCAATAGTTTGCGACAGGAGCTGGTACAGGGGCTCTCCAGAGGTTAGAGCTAAAATCCACCTTTTTTGAGAAGTAGAACTTGGGGAGAACCACTGAAAGTATCACAATCTGCATATTTGGTACACAGAGGTAAGAACTCGAGGCAGGTAAATACTTATTGTCAGTTATCAAGTCCTTCCTCAGTTTGTATTTCGATTGGACTTGTCATCTGATGTTACCTCCTCTCTGTCGCACCCTTCTGCACTTGCCCTCCTCATCTCCCTAAAACCCTGAACGTTCCTAGGAGAAATATAGGAGAAATGGGGGAAAAATCCCTCCTTTGTAAGAGGGGAAGGAACAGAGCTGAAAAAAGACATGCTTTACAACTTTAGGGTCTGTTTAGACTACAGGGGTTTTATATCAGTGTGTTAAAAGAATGGAGAACAAGGTAAAACTTCTGCATGCTGTATGAGCCAGGCGACTCATCTACTGTCTGAACAAACATCCTCTCTCTCAGTTGACATGAACTCACTTTAACTTAATCTTTGGAAAGCTTGTGCATTATCCTATCTTTCAAGTTCAATAGGTGGATAGTGTTTGTACTAAAATATTTCAGTTTTCAAGAGTTAACAGTATGTGTCCAGTACTGGCAACGGTACGGGCTCTATGGATGTGTGCACGAGGCTTTCCTATGAAGCATAGTCTGTTGGCAAAGGTTTTTCATTTTCCTTTCTTTCAATATGGATCAGATGTATGCTGTAAATTTGTCTTTCTCACTGAAAGAGGAAATGATTTGGAAAAGCACAGCTTAAAAAAATTACCAGTGTACCAGTAACTTCAAGTTTTTCGTCTTCTAAGTAGCGTGGTGGCAGCACTATCTTCTCCCACTTGTCCCCATTTTTTTCAGTTAGGGTGCTACCCTCTTTGCTTCCTTCTTTCTTCAGCTCTTGCTTCTTTCTTGCCACTAGCTAGAGCTGTTTTGAGCAACATCAGGTACTTGTGGGAACTCGAATTAATTTCAGCATGTAGCACCGGTAGGAAAATAATCTTTTCAGTGACAAACTCCAAAGGGATGGGGGAGAGACTGCAGCAAAGCGTAGCATTTAGATTAGCTGCTTTGGGCTGTATCCATTGTCTAAGCAGCTTTTCCCCTTTCTTAAAGAAAGCATATCAAAATAGACCTTATTCTCTGTTTTTTCAGGCAGTAAGGGAGAAAGCCTGAAGTGATGCAGCGTGTCTAAAAAGGCAGTTAAAGTAGCAGTTTGGTACTGGTGACAGTATCAGGAAGGTTGGTGTTTGCCCTCTTTCCTCTGGTCCCTGCCCTCCTTCCCTAAAAAGAGGGCGTAAAAAAGAGGGAATCCCTTAAACTTTGGAGAGGGAAGCCTGTGCCTGGGCTGCGTGGAGATGTTGCCACTTGATCTTCAGGTAGTTTCTTAGTCTGTGCAAAATTCAAGATAGGTGGTTGTATCTTAGCCTTGTGGTGTAAAGGTTTTGATTTGAGCGTGAAAGCTAGCTTTTCCTTTGCTGTTCAGCTTCCTCTATAGCTTTTGGTTGGGGAAAATACATAAACATGCTAATAAAGAATTAATAAAGATATTAATTGCACTATATGTACTCAATGCACAAGTGTATATATACACATACAGCGCTTTGAGGAATTTCTAGCCAGTGTGTGTAGATCTGGAGGTCCCTGGAAAGTTTAGCTATGGCTTATGGAATTCATTGTCTTGATCTATGTCATATTTGATATGAGTTTTCGAAGAAGAGTTCTTTAATGCTTAATTTTATAAACATCTGAAAGGTTTTTTCAGAATATTGCTGCTTTATTTTAATCCTGTTTACAACAATTTGAGAGTATTAAGAAAAAAAATATCATCAGGCTCCAAGCAATCTCTTTTTTTAAATAGCAGAAAACAGATTTTTAATAGTAATGCTATTGCAGTGTGATTATAGTGATTAGTTCTTTCAGACAGGAAATTAGAAATAATACTTGTTAGCATTTAGATTTATTTCCCAAATGGCTTTGTATTTTCTTTGTATCATCAAAAAAATTCTGGACAGAAAAATCTTTTCCTACCTATTTCTCACTTGTTATCCTAAAATAAAGAAATGCCTTCATAAATCTGATTGTTACTTCACTTAAACACTGTAAATTAAGTAAAACCACCTCAAAACTGAAGGCTACCCCTTCATCTCCCTCCCCTGCCCTCACAGTTTTAGATGCCACATAATTTTGATGGTTATATATAGGACTTTCCTATATATAGTTATATAGTCCTATATAGTTATATATAGGACTTTCCTATATATAGTTATATAGTCCTATATAGTTATATATAGGACTTTCCTCAAAAGCTCAAGGTGCTGATGGATACTAACTCTATTAGCTGGCATGATGCTGAAGGGGCCTTCAATTATAATGTCAGTGTATGAAAGTGTAAAGTATGAAAGGTGTATTTCTTTCATGTTACTAAGGTAGAACATGATAAAAAGCTCAAGTTTGCAGGAGGAGGATAAGACTGGTGGAGGTTAGAGATGTTAACTACCAGGCTTAATTTATAGAGTGATAATGCCAGGTACCGACATTATGTGGGGGAATTTAGCTGTGTTACTTGTATATAAATTCCATCCCTCTGTCCCCAGAACTTGCCATGAAGTGAATGCTGGTTCATAGTGAGCTATCTCTTCTCTGATTTTAAGATTATTTTTGTTTTCGGAGGCAGATGTGTGCGTCTTATGGCTCAAGATGACACATAAGCTAGTTTCAAACTCATTTTGTCCTCACAGACCGGCATGTGGTCGGTTCTCATGCAGTGACTGGCTATTCATGCTGATGTTCAGGCTTCTCAAGCTTTAAGTGTGAGGCCCAGCAGAGCAGATAGGCCCTGTTCAATGTCACTAGCTCTTAAATTACGCTGCCATCTGCAAGGCTCCTAGTATGGTGTGTTTCAACAGGTTTCATGCATGTATTGTTTAAACTTAAGCTGCTTATCTTAATTTTTTTCAGTCAGATGATAAAAACCCACAAGTTGCTTGATAGCGATTAAGTTCTTAGTGGCAGCAGAAGACTCAATCTATAAATTTTACTATTCAAAAATACACTTTATTTTCTGAGGAAATCAATCTGCTTTTTCCATGACCTGATGAAAAGTACTGTTCATAGTACAGAAGTTAACCTAGTCCTTGACACCTTAACAGGTAGAAGGTGTCTGTAGGTTCCACAGTTGGTAAAATTAAGAGCAGCACAGTCAGTTTGCGTATGGAGATACATGTATTTCCACTAAAACTTGTGAATTCTGGGAATGGTGTGTGTGTGGGGGGGGAAAATGGGGGAAATTAAAGACCACCTCCCCCCAGTCCCACAAAGTTTATGTATATACACAATAATATATATATATATATAAAAAACAGTAAGGAAATCTTAAGGTAAAATGCAGCTGCTACTTCCAGGATGGGATGTGGTTGCCGTGCTCGGAATCTGCCCTGTAATAGTTGCCCAGGCAACCCTGCAACTCTTGGCATGTGATAAGAGAAACTGAATGGAGTGTGGAGCGGAGCGAAAGCCCCGCAGCCAGGCTCTGTTATACTGTCTGCAGGAGCGGGAATGTGAAGGCACCATGTACTGATAAACCTCCCAGCAGCTGCCAAACAAGCAAACTAGATTTGTGTTTCTAAAAGCAAAGCGAGAGAATGTTAAACCAGTAAGTTACAAAGTGTGTATGACTAGAGTCACTCAAGCTCCGTAGGCATGGAGGTGAAAAATGGAAACTTGTGTTACTATGGAAAAGCCCGATGGATTAGAGTCTGGTTTTGTATCGCTTAAAGCTTGTTTTTGCAGACAGTACCTTACCATCGGCAATCTCCGAACCTTATCCTGTCACAAACTTGTATTTTGTATAATAAAAGACTTCGGCTGAAGTCCATTTTGTGCACGTCTCTGGAGACTTGAGTATTTCAGATAAGGGGTTTGGCTTGGTGATGCTGTCAGTGCAGGTCCCTGCTTAGGTTGGTGGAATCCCTACCCTTTAATTTGGTGGGCTGTCCAGTAGGGTCCCCATAATGGAACGCAGATGGGCTGGTTGGGCGCAAAGGTTTTGTCTTTCTTGGGAAACTGGCCGGCTGGTCAAATATAAAGGGTTTGAGGAAAACCCCCTTGTAATGTGACAGTATTGGCGTGCGGGACAAATTTGGACAAGAAGGTGCAAGCACTACACAATCTTTAGACATAAACTATTGACCAAGTCTGAACCTAGGATTGGGTCCAGCTTCACCCAGCTCCTCTAAAACCTGAGAATCGGCCGGAAAGCAAGGGGGTCCTTTCTGAACCTTGTGACTCAATGGGAGGGTCTCCCTAACACATCTTGTCCACTGGCCTAAGGTAACCACCTTTTCTGTGACAGACATGAAAAGCTTTACTAAAAGATTAGGTGCCTGAATAGACCTAATGATTCTTCTCACTTGAAATTTAGCAAATTTGGATCTAAATAGCGCTTGGATATCAACTATTTTAGCACAGCCAGTAAACCAGGAATGTTGTTACTGCACAATAACAATGACTGGATTAAAATACCTTTGCCTTCTGAATAGGCTCTCTTTTGGACCATGAAGTTATGGACTGAGTATTATAAGATAGCGAGTGATGTCTTTGAGTGTGACTATTGCCCATTGTGTATTTTGGTCAAGCTATTTGGTTTTTTTGCTTAACAGTTAATAGCAGAAACAATTACATAAGCAATAAACACACTTTCTTTAATACTAGAAGCAAAAAATATGACTGAGCTATGGGCCTTTGAATTGCAGAACAAGAAGTGAGGCATCACCTTCCATAATATCATAAATAATGTATTGTCATCAAAGTAGGCATCAGACTGAGCTTTCAGTAACAGCCATGGTCCACTCTGAGTGGTTTCCAACTTAAAATGGAGATAGCTAAAGTGGCAGTTATGTCCACTAAGTGTCATTGTAGAACACTTTGACAGTAATGACTTCTGACAGAAACATCTCAGAGACCCTACAGAGGTAGGAAATGCCAGGTCTGTCAAGACTGATGCTTTTCCAGATATCCCTCTGAACAGCTTGTTCGTCCTTACATAGTGGGGATCAGCGTAGTTTGCTGCAAATCCAGTACCTGTCAGTTGATGTTGTTCAATTATAACAGTGTTTTCTCAGATATGCTTAGTCAGTTGCATTGCTTGTCAGGGAAATCAGAGAAGGGATGTATTGAAGTAGAAAGTCCATAGAAAGTAGAAAATGTCCACAGAAAGACATTGCTAATGTAGCATACAATGGTGGTAAAGTGATTGTACAGTGAATACAGTTCATAGGTGCAAGAGCGTGCTTTTGATAATACATATTGTTGCTGGTGTCCACTGGAACCCAAACAAAACATGTAGTGATGAATTCCTTGGTCGAATGGCATCTACACTAAGGACACTTGCAGCAAAAAGGATATGGCTCACCAGTAGCATTTGTTAATATGCAAAGCACAAGCACTTTTGATGTAAACCTGGTTTTAGAACGATAGTCTTTGCATTTTGAAAGGTTAGAGACAGCTTCTAGGTACTTGTGTAAGTCCTCTAGATGTTGTGACTGACTGAATACAAACTGCCACCATGCTTGTGCAACTTGTGGATTTTAGTAAAGAGGAAACAAATTGGGCTTCAGGTATTTGGTTTTACTGGTTACTGTGGGTCATCAATTTCAAAGGCTGCTCCTTGTTATTGTTGGCTTGTCAGCAGCATATATATATACAGTTGGCTGTTTAATTGTAAAAATGGCACTGAGATTTCTTCACAGATAGTTTTTCTTAATGAGGTTTGTCCCATACAAGCAACAACATTTATTCTGTGCTAAGTAATGGGACATTAGTAAACTACAATGACTTTCCAATTTTTTTTTGACTTTGTCCAAACTAAGTTTCATCTGTTCAGTCCTTGTTCAAAAAAACCCAGATGTGCTGAGAAAGTTAAGATATCGTCCATATTCTGTTTTCTAAGTTTTTCTTCGTCATCTTTACCAGACTTTGTGGGTTGTCTGACAGGAACTGTAAGAAATCCAGGGATTTCTCAGAGAGGAGAAGGCTTTCAGACTCTAGAACCTTTTATGATATTCATTCTGTGAATATTACTCCATGATAGCTGTCAGACAACACGGTGCTTACCATCATGCCTGTTACAGCAGTTAATATAAACTCAATATATATGCCTTGTGGAGTTGAACAGTTATATGTTTTAGCCTTTGGTATTCCATAAATCAAGGGCCATAGTGATGGTGACTAGTTGAGAAGAAGCAAGAGAATGAACACCAGAAATTGCTTGTTCTGTGTTCTGACTGGGGGGGATTTTTCTGTAGTGTTACTCCTGGTATTTCCAGTGAGTGCTGCTAGTTGGAACAGGATGGTGAGACAGAACTGTGATAGAGAAACAATGACATAAAACCTTAAAATTACTAAAGCAGCTTGTTTACCACCTGGATGGAGTGATTGAGAGCTGATGCTTGCTTTCTTCTGGTGCAGAGATACGTCATGTTGGCCTGATGGCTCCAAACCCATCTTTGACTTTTCTGATGATGCAAGAGCATAAGTGATGATTGGGAGAAAAATGATAAGCTTTTTTGTTGGGAGACCTGTGGTTCTATGGAATCTGTTTTGCTGAAGTTTTTGGTTCTCAAGTGTCAATGTAAAGAAAATACTCAATCCCCTGCAACTTGTAAATGGCTTTTCTGGCTTTGTAAAGCTTTGTGCAGAATAGGCTGTCCAAGACTGAGATTTCATGAACAGCCGTGTTGGCGAAGATGGTGAAAAACAGTTTAAGTCAAGAGTGTTCAGGGTCTCACTGTGATTCATCATGGGTGGCTGTCCTGCTGTGGTTTGCCTTCCCCTACAGAAGGGAAGAGGTATTGTAGAAATCTCAATTCAGAGCAATATGAGCTTTCACCTGGTAGTATAAAAATCTAATAGTCTGTAAGATATAAACAGGAATCTACAAAACAGGAGAGATGGCAGTAGTGTCGTACATGTGTTCTGGCAATGAATGCATCATTTGCTAGGTTAGAGGCTTTGGATTAAGATTTTCTTTTCTCCTGTTATTTCTCTTTATACTCTTACATCAACTGATCCACTTGTAAACTATGAAAGAAACTGTAAGGAAATTGATACACATACAAAGAAAATGAATTCAAGCTTAGGGGAGGTGTATGTGATTGCCAGTAATCTAAGATATATTAGAAAGCTTTGGTATTTGCAGTACTTGCAGTATTTCTGTCATTATCTGCATTGCTGTTTTTATGTATCTTACCATGTACTTTGGGGGGTATTTTAAGCAGAACAAGTTTCAGTAGATGTAAAGTACTAAATATTCACAGAGCAATTCTGGTTGGATGTGACCTCTGGATGCTATGTGTGTCCCAGCCTCCTGCTCAGAACCAGGTCAGTGTTGAATTGGGACTGGATCGTTGAGGATTTTGTTCTCTTGGGAGTCAAACTTAAAGGGATAACAATTCTGCACCATCTCTGGGGCCCTGCTCCTAAGGGTTGTTTTTTTATTCTTCTAATAAAACGGGTGCCAAGTAGGCAATTCTTGCATGTGTTTTACACTAAAGTGTCTCATCTTATACCAATTCGGATGACAATTGATGAAGACTTCTAACTGGCGTTAGATGCTAATGTACATGTAGCCTTGAAGCTGAACACAAGTTCAAGTTCTCCAGAAGAAGAAAAGGTTTAAGTATGGAATTTCTTGGGGGTTATATACAGTTTACAGGTTATAGATTTATTTATGGAATACTAAATACCCAAGCTACTCTGATGTAATGAATACATTGTGACAAAACCCACATGTTAATTCTTTGTGTACCTAACTATTTTTTTCTTCTTCCATGATGCCTCAAAAGTCACTACCAGCTTTATTCTTGATGCATATCTCATAAATGAAGAGGTTAATTTCCTGACAGAATGTGAACACCTAAAGTCGTTGGCTCATAATTTTCCTCCTCTGTTATTCCCTTGTGCTGGTACATATCAAGTTGACCCCAAATTAGGAGGCTGTGCTTCAGCTGTGGCTGAAGCTTTGGGACTAACCTGTTGTCCTTCTTGGCTTCAGTTTGTAGGCTTTACTTTGGCAGCTCTCCAAGCTGAGAATTGGAGCTAGTAATGTTTTTCTAGGCATAGTTCCAATTACAGATAGTACTTTTATGTTGTGTGTGGTTCAGGTGGGAGAAGGGAGAATGAGCACCCAGATTTGTAGATAAATGTATACATGTTTTATTCTTTTTCAGTCAAGATAATAGTGCACTGCTTTTTCTATTTTGTACTTTAAAGATAGACAGGTACTTTAAAATACAACTTTCCAAGCAGGCCATCCAGTGTAAATTGTCTAAATTCCTCTATTAAGAGGAAAAAGCATACTAAATAGTCATAGGAATGCATAGCAAGGGTGGAAAATTACTAAAAAGGGAAATGCTATCCAACGTAGTCCATTAGTATACCGATCAACCTTTTTGCTGTTAAAGGTTATCCATCTGAAGTGAGTGCTTAGTAATATTAATTTTATGTACAAAAGGTTCTGTGTAAATAAAGCTTATGTCAAAATTTGATATGAAAGACTTCTCTAACTTTAGTAGTTGTTTTAGAAGGTGCATGTAGTCTTAATCAGACAAGATGAATCTGAAATTGCAAAAATGGATTTTCTCCACGCAGTAGACAGCTTGTTCATCTTGTATTTGTTAACATTTGTTTAATACTAGGAGTTAATATTCCATGGTCTTTGGAGCTTCCCTGTAGTACTTCCTAGGAGTAAGACTACAGTTGCACTTGGCTGTGATGCATATCGGGATGACTAACCATGGCAATACCAGGCCTTCTTAAATTTGTGGGGTTTTACTTCCTTCTCTCCCACCCTCTGAATTGTCACAAGTGGCTATGTGTGTCCCAAGATACCTCATCACTTCAGATGTTTAAAATTCTGATGTAAACTTCACTGTCTTCATAAGTCTTGAATCACTTATGGTAGGTGACTTGTGTAGTGATGCAGTATTAGTTAATGCTCTTGCCTCTCTTTTGTTTACAATTTTCTTTAGTCATATCAATTCAAAAAGCTTGAATCAGAAGCTTCCTAATGTTGTGAGAGACAAGTCCCATTATAGACAAGAGACTTAACATGTCTTTGGAGGCTGCAAGGTAATGGTGACTTCTATGATTATCAGGCTGTCCCTGCCGATATCAAATACAGCTACAAGACCATCAGAAGGCAGGTGTCTTGGAAGCTCTGTCATAAGTACTTATGAGCTTTAATAATGTGAAAGTGGGTATGTGGTTGGGATGAATCCAGCAACTGCTGAGTAGTGCTCTTTCTGCAGTTAAGTGCTTAACAGATTTTTGGCATGGAGCAATTGGTGTAGTTTTAGTCAGATTAAAGATTGTCAAGGAGATACAGTAGCTTAATGTTTTGGAAGAATAGCCAGACTATGTAACATCCGAACTCTTCTGTTTTCTGAAGAGTTTTGAATATTTAGTATAATACCTTTGAGAATTTGATGCTTATACTTCTCTTTTTTAGATGATGATGTGAATTAGTTAACTTGCATTTCTTATCTTTGTACTTGTTCTTCCTGAAGTCTGGAAAAAGAGCAGCTTTTTAGATTGCACCTTGAAGTTGCTTGGCCAGAAAGTAGGCTGCTGCATACAGCTATTCACAGCAGCAGTCAACAACAATACATGCTTTTTGCTTGCTCATCTTCTGTGGGAATAGATGTGATTGCATGGGACTAGTTACAGACATTCAAGTACGCAAGTTCTAATTATACTTGTAGTATGTTGAAAATAAATTATAAACGCTGTGCACCGTGGACTTTATAAATGTTTGAGTGCTTGGATTTCCTTGTTGGTCCTTTCTGCAGTGAAAGCAGTTAAGAATTGAATTTAGACAAGCTTGTGCTGTGAAGCCAATATGTTTCTGCTAAGGTGCCTGAACCTGGTGTGATAATGTCGAAGGTTAAGTAGCTCAGTGCTATTCCTCCTCCCACCCCCAAATCCTTCCAGGTCTTATTTTCTAGTCACTGGAGGCAACATTTGGTTCCTTATACCCGTCTTCCAAAAGGGTGACTTGTCTTCATCAGCATTACAGGGAACTCAGCTAGCAGACCAGGCATGCTCGTTGAGCTGAATGTGTGGTCTATATGAACAGCCCCATACAGCTGCTGAGCCTAAATAGAAAACTACTTGATCAAACCAATGAGCACTGATCCAAACTGGCACAGTGATCAGCAACAAAAACAAAAGTATACCTTCCTTCCCATCCCGTGTTTAATCATAGAATCATGGAATGGTTTGGGTTGGAAAGGGCATGAAGATCATCTAGTTCCACCCCCCCTGCCATGGGCAGGGATGCCTTGCACTAAACCATGTCACCCAAGACTCAATACTTACTTATCTATCTATTCTGTCCATGTAAAAATCTCACACATGCTTTTCTTTCCTGGAATACTGAGAAGTTTTCTTTGTCCCAATAAAGTACAGGGAGGTGTTTGTCACCACTAAAAGTGATTGACAAATACTTAAATGCCAGGGAGAAAACCTACATTAGGAGTATATTTTTCTGCATGAGAGAGGGAAAACAAACCACCTTTTTTAGGTGGTGTATGAATACATGCACATTCTCAAATTGAGGTTAAACTAACAGGATTTGTGGAGTTATTTAATTCTGTGGGATTCTGTAGGTTTATGGTCACATTAGAGGAGAGAAAAACTGTTAAAAGGAGCAAGACTTGGTGCAGTAGTAAGGAAGCCAAGTGTTGCTGTGGGTACCTTTTGCCTATCTGTCTTTGACAGCCTTTTAAGATGGCTATCCATTTAAATCTGCTTAAAGTTTGACAAGGAAACAGCCCTGTACTAAGGGGGGAGGGGGGGGGTTTGTTTGTTTAATAGTTATCAGGGGATGAGAAGTTTTTTATTTAACTTTCTAATGTAAGTTTCAAACAGTGATTTTCAAATAGTGAACTGCTTGAATATACAAGTCATTGATCAGATCCATTAAATAAGCATGTTTTAAATTTCTGGAACATATTTTAGAAGGACGTAAAGTAGAACTTGTGGAAATTAATGATGAAGATGTTGCTAGAGCAGTTGTACAGTTTTCTGTTAAGAAATTCAAGTAACTATTTTTACTGTAATGTGCCTGCTAAAGTGGGTCGAGTGGCTGAGGTAGTGAAGAATGTCTGGTGTTTTGTTTGAAATACTCAGGAGGGACTTCTGACTTAAAAGCTTTCTCCTGTTTGGTAGGCAATACTTGCAGCATTACTAAGAACTTGGAAGTCAAACTGGGGCAGCAGACTTGAAGTAGAAATTTAGAATCATAGAATGGTTTGGGTTGGAAAGGACCGTAAGATCATCTAATTCCAACCTGCCAGCCATGGGCAGGGAAAAGACACGTGAAAAGAAAGAGATGACTGCTCATGTTTAATGCTGTGGCAAGCTAATAAAACCCCACAACGTTCAAAATAGCTTTAAACAACTAAAATTAAGTAGTCATTGAAGTTCAAACTATCTTGTCATGGTGTGCAGAACTCTCAAAACCCGCAGGAGGTCTGTGGACTGGTTCTGACCACACAAATGATTGCTTTAGAAATGGTACCGACTGACACTTCCAGGTTACTGAAGACCTGCGAGAGGTAATAACACTTGGCCACCAAGAGGCATGTTGTAAATTCTTCTTAAGAAATGCTGTGTTTTTTCCCCCTGAAGCCTCTTGTGTACCTACTGCTGTTAGTGTTGTGATTCCAACTTTGTACTAGTGCTGTAGGAATCACTGACTCTTCCCTCAAGTAGACCTTTATCTATTAACACAAAGGAGTCTGTTAGAAATAGTTGGCTGTGGAATCAAATGGGAATTGATATACTGTTGTTTACAGCTTCATTAAAATAATTCTGGTAAATAAAACATTTGAGTTGTTTCCAGATTAAGGTGCTTTTAAGCATATGTTAATCTGATGAGTAGAAACTTTTTTAGTAGAAACTGCTTTTAATATGTGGGAGCCCTACAGCTTCCAGTTAAATAGTACTGAATAATAAGAAGAATTTTTGTACTGAAATTAAAAACGCATTGGTAAATCAGATGAATTTTTGACTGTATCGTGGCCCCATTACAAACAAATTAATAATGACCCTGTTCCTGTAGCTTACCTGAGAATGTGATTAATGTTCAGTATTGCATATTCTAGTGTGTTTTAGCAATATGAAAACCTGAATGTTTGAAAAAAACTCCACAATTTCAAATTAAAGTAATAAATCAGAGTTACTGAAGTAAGGCCTGCAGTATGCCACACTCATCCATGAGCATTGAGAGCATGGTATTTTTGTCCCACATACTTTTGGCAGCAAAAGCCTCTTTATCAGCTACTGTCTTTCCAGTCACGCTTGTGTTCACGTCTTTGCTACATGCTCTGCTGATTACCTTGGAAAAGGGCAATGCTGTAACTGTTCAACTGACCTTTCAGTTTATTTTCTCTTGTGTAATATGAAACATGAGCTAACACAGGCTTAGTCTACTGATTTCGAGAAAGAAATCTGACTCTACATTTCTGTAGGTTTCTGCTCAAATATGATGGATTTTTTCTGTAGTTACGTTAATGCAAAAAGAACTCAACTTGCTTCAGATAAGTACAGAGAAGCAGATTATTGTAGCTAAAAGAGGGGTTTTAGTGTACAATTAATGCATAATTTAGACTATTTTGCAGAGGGACAGCGAGACTGACTACTAAATGCAGAAATCTCATACGTAAAGTGTTTATTAGATGTGTAAAACTAATGAATGTAGTTTTACATTATGTACTACATTTGCGTTATGTAAAACTACATAAAACGTAAGTGAATAATGCTATTGGTAAATTCGTTTCCTTAAATACAGAGAAAAAAACATACAGAATTCCCATTACTTTGTAATTGCTGTTTTATTTAGGCTGTTCCCTCATGACAGGGAAGCTCAAGTCCTTTGCCAGATAGAGAGTATCCATATCTCTGCTGGTCCAGGAGGTTGTAACAGCTCAGTATGATAACGGTTTTGAGGGTGGCTGTGTTTTTTTTGGGGGTATCTTTTAATTTTAAAGAAGTAACTCTATAGCTTTATATCAATAGAGGGGAAGAGATAAGATGGCTTTCTTGTAGCAAGTGTTAATAGTTATGTATACACTTCTCCTCTCTCGGTTCAATTGATGTCTCTAAGTAGTTTGCTAGGCTGCTGATGGAAAGAAATTGCCTCTTGCTCCTTCTAAACACTAGTGATTTGTTACACTTATCCTGTAAGGTGCATCCATGTGTTTCTAATAACCTGAAGGGGCTGGTAAATGAACAGATGGGGATGTGTGTAAAAGAGCCTCTAAATATTGTGGGGAAAGGTGGTCTTAGAAATGGGATTGGTTTAGATAAGTCAGTGGAGGAACTATTACTAAATGATTGTGTTAAGTTTGCCTTTGAAACATCTTGTGATCACTTCTGTGTTGGTTCTGAATTGAGTGATGTTTGTTATGAGGCTGCTGGCAAAAACATTACAGTTGTCAAATGCTGGCGAAGCCACTAAATTATCCTAATGTTTAAAGCAGAGAAGAGGCTTGATTCTAGTCCCCTGTACTGTGCAGAAGGCACAGTGCAACAACTTAAGTCAGCGAATAATCTTCATGCTAAAATACTACTGAAAGGTATTTATCTTTATTAGACTTCGTAGGTCTTTACTCCTCTGTTAGAAATAGCAACTGCTGGTAGGATGTAAAGAAAAACTCTGCAGCTTCCCTTTGTTTCCCACTCTTGTGTTCTAGACTGTATGTTGTTGTTAGGGCTCGACTTGCGTGTCACTGCACTTCACATCATGTTGAAAAACGTTGATGGTGGATCAGTCACTTTTCCTGTATCATTAACTTGCAACACAGCAAGTGATTACTCATTTGTTATCCCCAAGCAAGTATTGCTTATTTTTTTAAGATACTGCATTTAGTTTGAGACACAGAGCTGTGTTATCTCTCCATACTGAAATCACAGAACATCCAAAGAGTTGGGAATTATTCATTATCTGCATAGTAGAGAAAAAGCTTTTGAAGTTTTTGACTTTCTTGCTCATTCTTGCAAATTCTCTGTGTGGTCTTTTTACTAAGAAGTAATAATGCACTTTTCCAGTAGAAGTTGTAACAGAAATGGTTTAACTGTGTTAGTTCCTTATTGGAATAACTATCCACAACTTATTTGGATAGTAGCTAATCTTATTACACCTGAAAAGAACTTAATATCATTGGACAACCCACAGAATCCTTAGTTTTCAGCTCAAAATATATGTTTAATTGCCTCTCACTTTGGAGAGAGGCAAAGTACTTGTGTAGTGAAAAATTTACTAGAGCAGCTAGAACCTGTGGGAAGTTCAGATTTAGCCGTGCACAGACTTCTCAAGGCCATGATTTCAGAAACATGTAACATCTTTTTACATGCATAAAAAGCAAGGTTAAATGATTATGTCTTTCTGGCTGCCTGTAAACATCAGCCACTGCTATCTTGTACTCCTATAGCTTAATTCTCAGAATTGTTCCAACACTTCAAAGGTTAAGTGTGTTCAGGTGTTACTTAATCTACTTAAATGTACATTAAGAATTATCTGAATGTGAGGGGGCTTCTCTGTGCGGAAAGTGCAAGTTAATAATCTCAAACTACAAAGGCGATACAAGTTAAAATATAGTAGATCTGCTGTTCTGTTTGAGATTTACTGTGCCTTTACTTACCATTGTTCTTAGGTGTTATTACTTTGTGTAATACTCTGAATAGTCAAATGAAAACTGACTAAAGGGAGGTGGAGAAAAGGAAGAAATAAAATGAAGGCTTCTATTTTTCTTTTTTTCACTAGTGACAAATGAAGTTGAAGCAACTGCAAGCAGGAATTTGCTTCTGCCACAGAATTCGAGTTCAACATGGTCTGATGCATTTGACTTGTTGGACTGCAGAAATTTGCTTTAGGAAAAACTTGATCCATCCTACTCCTATCTTCCTTCAGTCCCTTCTCTTAAGCAGCTGCATGATGACTGCTTGAGTGGGATAACTAATTACAGAGTAAAGGAGAAGATGAGAATCAAAGACTCTCGAATCTGACCAGGGACTCTTCACTGGCTTTGGTGTCAGTGAAAGCGTAACTGCATCTTCAGAATGATAGCAGCAATATTAAGGTGACTTGTGAGTGGCCCCATGCTCTTTATTTTGAAACACTGAGAGGTCTTGTATCTTCATTTTCAATTTATATTTTCATCTTTTAATTTCCTTTTCTTCTTTGAAGTGGTAAATGTCACAGAAGGAATAAAAATGGGCATTATGAGCGATGATTGATTGTCCGCTTTCATATTGCCATGTGTTCTTCCTTTGACTACCTTGAGAGAAATTAATTCTATACTGGCTTTCTGGGAAAACTCAGTGAGAGCACAGCACAATCTTTATCAGAGACCTTACAGCTGTGCTTCATGAGGTGGCGCTTGCCACTTCTGAGATTTGTGTGTGGTGGTTAAAGATATATGCTGTGCTCAGTGGACCGTGCTGTGGAGATCAAAAAGCTAGTGCCCCTGATCCAGTGAGCCTGGACCATGTGGCTCTATGTAGATGTATCAGGTCAAAATTGGAGGCAGGAATGCCTATTTGTAAGCAGGCTCTATGAAATGCCATAGCATGCTGGTTGTTGAATCTGACTAGTTACCCTGAGGGTTTTGGCAGACCATAGGGGAGTCTGTTTTTATAACATGGTTCTCTGAGCAACCTTCACTGCTGCAGATGAGCATTATGGACTAGATGCGAAGTGGTAAAGGCTGCTTAAGTACAAAAGCTTGACCAAAGTGTCATGACATCTTAAAATTGAAACAGTTCTTCCTCTTCTGTAGCTATTGAGGTTTTTTAAAGAAGCGGTTGCTGTTCACATGTTCAGTGTAGACACTTAGAGGGTACCCATCACTGCTAGTTGATGACAGCATTGCAAGATTTTGGACATCATTCTCTAAAGAATGGGCTGCCTGTGATATCGGGAGGAGAACTGCAGCTCTTGAGCCTTTCTTGGTGTATAATTCAAAACCAGCTGTTAATCTTCTCTCATGTTTCTGAAGTAGACTATCAGAACTAAAATCGGCGATTTTCAGTTCCTTATCTTCTAAATTTCAGAATTGGCTTTACTTGAAGAATATGTTGCTGTAGAAAAATAAACCTTTAAAAATTGTGACAGTTTATTCCTTGTCCTATAGACAAGTAATCTGTAAACAGTATTACATTGATGAACGTGTGGTGCATCTACACTGATTATTATTTTGGGGGGCTGTTGGACTAGATCTCCAGAGGTCCCTTCCAACCCTAAGAATTCTGTGATTCTCTGATTCTATGACTGATTTTTTTGTGAGTTTTTTTTGACCCTTTTGGTTGTCCATAGGAGTCATAAAATAGAGTGTACCTAGACCTTAATAGGGAAGGTTTTGACAGTCTGTCTGTATCAGTTGGTGAATATGATTTTCACGCTGCCCCACCTCTGGCCTCTGTCTCCCTGCACTGTCACAGTGAGCTTCAATCAACAACTCTGAACACAGCAGGCAATCTCAGTATTGTTTCAGGGATGTAATGGTTTAAATTCTTCTTCGCAAGATGTACAAATGCTTTAAAATCAACCCCCCTAAACTAAAAATGTCCAGAGAAGTCAGCAGAGCCCTTTTCTTTACCCCCGAGTACTATAACTGGGAGGCTGAAGGGGAATTTCAGGTCAGTGTAATTTTGGAGCAGAGGATGATGGTATGTTAGCCCTCAAACAGAGCTGCTGTATGGGGATGTTGGGAAGATCCTAAGATTGCAAAGCTCTGTAGCAGTTTTCCAGTCATAAGTTGGGAGGGGGATGGACCCAAAGCAGTTTTGAAAATGGAGTTCAAGAATCTCAGTGACTTTATGAATAGCGTTGGTAATGATATGTCTGTGATGATACAAGACAGGATTTGATGGCCTCTTCACTTCCCTATTCACTGTTTTATTGTAATGCTGATACAGCTGCTTCTGTGGCAGGGGACAGTTGAAAGCTGACAGTAAGAGGCAGCATTCCCCTAAGAGGCTTCAGGATTAAGCTGATAAGTAGGTAAGTGGTATCTGAAAATCTAAAACAGTTTTCCTTAAGGCTCATTGTTTAAATGAGGAAGGGGATAAACCAAACCATTTTCATCTTTCTGTTGATATTTTAGTCTTTCCAACACCTACATTAGAAATGTAACAGACTTAACTGAGAGTTTTATTTCCTTTGGAATCTGGCTTTATTTTTAACACTGAAACTACTGTAAATATTTGTTTATTGCAAAATGGGAGGATTTGGCTACAGAGTACCAAATATGAAGGGCATTTCTCTTCATATCCTTTTCCCTTTGATACCTGCACAATTGGGCTTTTATATGGACAGAAATACCATTGGCGTTAATACTGGGCCAATATCGTAGAACTGAATTATGACACAAAAGCTGGTGTGGACAAAAAAACCATCTAAAAGATTAATAGCTTCTGAAATCAGCATCATAAGCAGAAAAGGGACTAAAATGAAGAATTTCAGTGCTGACACCACAGGTCTTAAAACAAGCTGATGGTTTTATAAACTGCAATAACTACAACTTTATAAAAAAGTATGAGAACGGGCATAAAAATATCTTGAAATTTTGCAGCTATTTTGGAGTTCAGCACCAGACTGTTTAAATGAGGGTATCTTGCATGCTGCTAAGGTCTTTTTGGGTATACTAGTTTCTGTTTAGATTACTATGATGCCTAAGAAACTAAAGTTTATCTGGTTAAAATCTGAGTTTAAAATATTAGAATACCTTTTTGTTGTTCTACAAGGTGACCAGGAAGGAGTTAGTACCTGTGGTTGCTTGGAAGAATAAAGACCTGAAGGCTTTATGTGAACCCTTATTCAGTATCCCGACTTACCATCCGACTTCTTTAGTAGTCTGCCAAAAGTCTTATTTCATTAAGGCAGTTGGCTTTGGGGAGGAAGGGGGAGGCTTAAATTTCTTTTATCCTCTGTATTGAAGCTACTAATTTTAACATATGCCTGAGACGTTTTTAATGGGATCAATAGCTGAATGAAGTCAGTGGTTGATAGGAACTGCAGCATCAGGAGAGTTTTTATATCATGGTTACCAAATAAATAGAACACTTTTTGGGTAAGAACTGTATAGCTTTGCATTGAACTGCAAGACTTCAGGCCATCTTTTTCTGATAATTGTATACTTCTACTGTGTAAGTTTCCGATCTCTAGGTATTCTTAAGACAAAGTATGTGAGGGTCTATTAGTGATAGAAGTGCGAGGAATAAGTGCTCACCTGAAATGTAGAGCCTTGAAGTGGCTACTGACTTAATATTGCTTTTACTCCTTCACTATGAAGGCTTTTATATTGGCAAGATACTTTCTGCATAGCCATTATGCTAATTCATGTTTGATGTTTTAATCCTCCTGCTATGGAAAGTCAGCCAATTCCTACACTTCTGTTGTAAGGCTTTAAACAAAGCTGCGTATAAAGCATGGGATTTAAAGCAATGCTGTGTTACAAATTATGAATGTTACAATATGAAAAGACTGTCATGACCCTGTTTCAAATGATGTTTACGGTTACCAGTACTTCACAGTGACATAGTAGTGGAAATAATGATGGTGTAAAAGTATGATTCTGTTACCAAATGTCTTGTTTGAAGCTGGGTGTGTATATGTTTGGGGAAATGCTGAAGACTGTGAAGTCTTTCTTTCCAGTAAGTCTGAAGAAAACAACTTCAGTATTTTACTTCTAAAATCCATTGGTCTGTTAACAGAGGTGAGATGAATGGATATGGGGCTTGAATTGAAAAGCTTACTTTTCCATAAGAACTCCGGGAGTAAGGAACACAGTGAAAGCAGATCCCTTCCCCTGTCTGCACTTGTCAGATGTGTGTTGTACCTGCCTGCAGTAAGGGACTTAATGTACGACTTTTTCCAGTTACTTGAGGCCCCTGTACCTGACGTTATGTGGATCCTGTTGTTGCTCTGTTTGTTTTTTTTGTCCCAGAGCCAATGGTTGTACTTTTCAAGGTACACCTGGGTATAGTTTTTACCTTGTAATCCTCTTCGGTGTCAACTTTAATGCAGGAAAGTGGGAAAATCTTAAGGTTTTGCAGTCACTCATTAAGCTGTGAAGACTTAAAGTGTGAAAGCAGGCATCAGCCTTTTGTCCTGTCTTGTAGCTCTGGATGCTGTTGCTGACTCTGTTCGCATGTCCAGGCTTTTACAAGATTGTCTCACTTTTGAAGTGTCCCATGTGTCCAGCATCTGTGTGACTACATATGTGTCATAGAAGTATGGATGCATAGCTGAACATGACATAACTTCCAGTCTTAACAGTGTAGCATCTCTATCTCCTCTTTTAACACTTGCCTGCTATTAGTCAACAATATAAATCTTTTTGGAACAACTATTTTTTTTCCTGTCATTTTGTGTGTAATCCTGGAGTTTCAGTCTGGAGGATAAAAATAAGTCTTTAACAAACTTCAGTAGTGTAGAAATAAAAGCTAAAATTTCTGTGAAAGCAAAACCTTATGTTTCCTAAATCTGATCATGAGCATGCACTCAATCCTTTCCTTTAAAGCAGCAACAGGATACAGGACTATGCTGCTGCTGTTTCACAAGACCTTCTATGACAGGTAACCTTGTTCTGAGTCTGGATGAGTTTCATCTCCTGAGGTTAGTTTTCAGAATAGTTTACAGCACAAGTAATTGATCCATTCCAGAAGCTGGTGGGGTTTCTTTTTTGTGAACTTTGAGCAAACTACAGTTCTATATTTGATAATTTCAGGAGGTGGTTAAAAAACCCAAAACCTTAAAACTGAATGATTTCTAGATTATAATTTAAAAACAACAATGGGGAGACCATTTGTTGTTTAAAAAGTGATGACATCTGGAATGATAATGCAGCAGTAATACCTGAACTAACTTGCTCTGTCACTAAGCTATTGTTGTAATAATGTTTTACATCCCTGATGAGCAACTTCTCCAATCTTCTCCCTTCCTTGACCTCCCATCCTCCAAAATAAATGATTTTTATTGAGCATGTAATTTTGCTCAGCACTATTGTAAAGTAAGCAAAAAAAATAGTCTTTTTTTTACAGTAATACTTACGATGGTTTCACATATTGAGTATCACGACCTCTTTGTTTCACGGTCTCAGTGTTTGCTTAAACTTTGAATTTACTGAAAGACAAAAATTGGAACCAGTAGATGTACTCTTCATGCTTTTATAACAAGAATCCAGAGCTTATAAGGTGTTTATTACTATCAGTGGTTTTTCCCCTAAAGACATAAATCACAAAATTGCTTTCTAAAAGTCCATTTTCATCCCTTCCACCCCATAAACTTGCTCTCAAATCCTGCATTTGTTTGCTGCTTATTTCTTTGGAATGAGATAAATGGGCTTGATTCCCCTTTGCTAGGGAGGACTCATAGAGGAAGAACAGTGGGCCATTGGCATGTGTGTGCCTCTACATTATATGAAGTGTATCACAGCCTTTTTCTTTTTTGGAGGTTTCAGTCTTTCTCTGTGATCTGCTGTTCTTTTCTGTTAATAAATGTATCATTTCCTTCCTTTCCAGCTTGCAGAGATTTGTGTGACTGACTTGTGTTTAAGGATGAATCTTACCATTTTGTTCTGAATGTGGGAAACGCTGCATCCAGCCAAAGGTGTTCTTAAAGCTGTGAAAATGTATTTGTACAGAGTACAGGGAGAAAAAGATTAATTTTAAGTAGATAACTTATTCCAAAATAAGTTATCTTTTCTACTTTAAGTGTGTCAAACTCATTGCTTCAGTTAGATCTTTTCAAGAGTTACAACAGCTACCTATAGTGTACACAGAAGGGTTCCTGCTTCAGCTGCACTGGAACTAGTTAAAAATCATGGATGTGACATGCAGCAATTTTGAAACAGCTTATGTGTGTCTGAGAAACGGGAATTTGCAGATAGCGCTGTCAGCTTGTTTGATGTAAATTATATATGTTAAATGAAGGCTTAAAATGTTAAAACTATACAAATCAAAATACTTCCCTCCCCTTCACCCCAAGAAGAACCCTTCAAGAATGGAGTAATTTTGCTTTTACCAAATGCCGTATGTTGAGCTTTTGAGGCTTTTTAGTGACTCGCTCAGTGTTTCTGTATTTAAACTTTATTTATATAAATCTTTCTGTGATTGCAGTTGGTTAAAACTTAAGTCAGTCAGCTGGGTTTATGTGTATATGTAATACACTTACACTTGGAAATCTGACAAAATACTCTCCCTCAAGCACTTTAAATGAAACTGAGCAGTAGTAGTTAGTCATGCACTTCTGAGGACTACCCATGAGCAAGTTTTAAAGGAATGATGCAGGTTGATGGGCAAAAAGTTGTATTTGCTATAGTGTATCCTGGGGCATTTTCAAATCTTGCTGATTTTAAAGGTGAGCATCAGTCTTCATAATAAAAACTTGCTGGGAGGTTAACCTTAAAAGTAGTCATAGTACACTAAATTAGCATAGGTAGTGTTATTTTACCTTAACCAGTAAATAGACATTTTAATCTTTGAACTAATAAAAGGGCCCATTCTAAAACATAACTTTAAAACAAATTAGAGTTCAGTGTCCAAGTTCTGACACTGCAAATGGCTGCCTCTTTTTTACTAAAAAGGCATTATCCCATAGTGCTGTTTTGCTGCTTTCCTGTTGCTATTTCCTTTTTCAAAATGCAGTAAGTGTAATGAGGCAGACAAGTTGTTCTTGGTGGGATTCTTAGTAGTGTTTAACATTTCAGAAGTCTCCTTTCCCTTTATGGAGAACATAAATGCATTTCTAATTTACCTTGGGGATGTCTTACTTAAACAAAAACCCCATATGGGCAGCATTAATTAAATGTTTAACTAAAGCTTTTAGCTGTGCTTCTTCACACAGTAGCTCACATCTTAGCAGACAAAGTTGACCCTCTTGTTTATTATCGTACACCTGATGTGTGCTTCTTGAATCGATGGGAGCTTCTTTGTGAAAAACAGCAAAATACATCAAACATTTTACTAGCAGATTTTTACATTAGAGGCTTAAGGCCTTTCAAGTCCTTCTGGTGTAAGTAGGGTATGATCCAAGTAATTACTTCCATCAAGTGGCAATTTTGTTTTCCAAATCATTGAAGTGTCAGGTGGCTGCAAAGTCTTTCTGATGGCCTCTCTAAAGAAGTTGCATAAGGAGCTGCTTTCTGCGAGTGCCAGGCTAGTTTTAGTTTCTCCATACTTACATGCTGTACTGCAAACTTTGCAGTGTCCTGAGATTGTCTATTAAAAGTGGCTGTGAGAGGTGTAGCAGGCTTATACAATTCTCCCTAGGAGGACTTTGTCCTGCATTGTTAAGGTGGAAGAAAAAATACTAGGCTGTTCCGAGTGTGAAGTTCTCCTGTTGTGTAGTAATGCTATGATTTCTTGACTGCTGATCAGGAGTTGTAGTATAAAGTGCAAACTGTTCCCATAAAGTAGAGAAAATACAAACGTGACGATTGCAACTTTGCATTGTGTAGTAACCACAGAGAAGTTGTGTGGCTGGTATTTGTTCTATTTTTCTACTTCTGTAGGGAACAGTGAATCAGATATTGTAGTCTTAGGATATAGTGTGACAGTGTCTCACTGAATGTTTCCTTTTTTAATGTTCTTATACTTTTTAATGTAAGAAAGATGCTGAACTTTCTACAAATGTCTTTTCTTCATTGAAAGGTATTCTCTGTTTTATAACCACTTGAAGAACATTGAGGAAAACGAAGGCGGCCTTGATAAGTTTTCCAAGAGTTACAAAACCTTTGGAGTTAACCAATTTCCAGATGGTGGAATATATTGCAAAGAGTGGGCACCGGGAGCAGAAGCAGTGTTTCTCGCGGGTGACTTCAGTAAGTATTTTTAGGATCATTTCTTCTCTCCTGCGCTATGATTTAGATCAATATCCTCTTTCATTAAAGACAATTTTGTAGCAATGATGAAATTCTGGTAGTGAAAATGTATGTCATAGCTTAAACTAATAACATTTTATTTCACATCACAGTAGCCTAAGAATGTACATTTGTATTGTATTGTTAGTATTACGCATATATATATATATTTTAATACCCATAAGGCAATTACTTGTATAAAGGATCTAGCCTGATCACACTGCAACTTCAGGCTGTGTCTAAACTGCTTGGGGTTCTTCCTGAAGCTCTGCAGTTAGGCTTCTATAAAACTGTATGCCGAGAAGGAGAAATAACAGTGGAATAATTTGCTTTATCTGCTTTCTGCTGTTACTGATCTAACTGTGCTGTCCAAGGATCAAGACCTTTCAGAGATACCGCTCATGAGATTGTAGACAAAAGTCCTGCTGAAAAATGGTAACCTATAATCAAACTAAAATATTTATGAAAGAGTACCTGGTGCTCTGTTTTGAGGGGAGGAGAAGGAAGGATGTTGGCAAAACAGGAAGTTGGCAGGATTGCATGGAGGAATTTCATTGCTTACTCTGAGGACCAAGAAGATGATTCATTGAAGACAAAAATATAAATTTGCTCCTTATTTTGGAAGGCTGACCACACTGAAATAGCGTTCTGCAAATTCTTAAATGGAGATGACATGCATTGCTCTTAACTCCTGCAATACCAATTTCACTCTCTTTTTGTTTGGGGTCATGGTGGGTCTAGTTCTGTTTTTCCCTTCGAACTCTCTATCCTTTCTTTAGGATTAGGTATTAGTCCATCATGGTACTAGGAATTTCATTGCTGGCTCTTACTGAACTGAGACTTTCTCTGTGAAATGATTTGGTTCATTTCAGAACTGTGCAGTGTTGTTTATCCAACTTTTCTTTTGCAGAAATACTGGTCTGGTGCATGTTCAGTGTGTGTATTTATATAACAAGAACTGTGAATTGCCAATTTGAGGCAGTTAACGTTTTGATTAAGCAGAAGTAGTTAAATGTTGAGTTTTCCTTCTTCCTTACCCCTGTTTGAGGAAACTATAGAAGAACAAACTCTGTATTTAAGGAAGTAATGAACTTGAAATTGTATGTGCATGTGTAACTTTAAAATGATAAGACTCTTTACATATGCCATTAGTTGTAGTATCTAGTCGTGCTTTCTAAAGCATTGTAGTTAAGCATCTGTAATACATGTACAGTAATAAAGAAAGAAATGGACTACCTTGGCAGTGTTTTTCAGATCCATTAAGATTATTTTCAATGCTTTATAGCAACCCGTTTTAGTACTGCTTTTCCATAATCCCAAGATCAATACATTTATAAATGGAATAAGCAAAAGAAAATGTTTAAATATTCACATTATGCGTCAGTTTTCAGAGTCATAAAATGCATCTAATTGTCAGAAAACTCTGTTTTCTCATTAAGAACTCAGTGGGAGGTCTGTGTCCACTATTCACAGTGATAATTCGAGTTTACAGACTATTATTTTTTAAATCTTAGGTTTGATGCAAAAGACTTACATAAAAGTTAGTGCAGTACTGTTATCAGCCATGATCCTGTTTGATACAGATAACCTAGTGAATGATAGAGTAGCTTTTCTTGAAATACTCCCTATCTTTTTATTGGACCAGACATTGATAAGATAGGTTATTGTAGCACTTGAATTTTAATCTGGGAATCAGACATGTCCTCAGATTCCCAACTGAATAATAAATCACGAGTACAGTTCACCTACTGCTGATAATAGTGATTTCATCTATCAATACTGACTACAAAACAGATAGATGAGGATATTTTAATAATTCAACTTTATATGTGTAAACTACACAGAAAACTCTCGTCCTTACCCCTCTTCTACTTGCTGCAACCCCACCCATTGCTCAAGGAGTTTGTGATGGATATAAGCCTTCAACGGTGTTGAGTAATTTAACTTAGAATGCATTTATTTTAAATACGCATTTTAATAGATGGCCATTTTAAAAACAGACTTTAAATTAATGTCTAGTATTTTAAAAAGAGGGTATAACTTGCAAATTGACTTAGCAGGTTGGTGGACAAAGTAAACATATCACAGAATCATAGAACCCCTTCTAATCCCAGGTTGGAAGAGACCTCAAGGATCATCTGGTCCAACCTTTCACGGCAAAGCAAGATTTGGCTGGATGAAAGGGTCTAGATTGTAAATGGCCAGCGCTGGGGAAACCACCACTTCACTGGGGAGGTTTTTCTAGTGGCTGGTTGTTCTTGCTGTGAAAAATTTTCCTCTTGTGTCCAGTTCGAATCTCCCCAGGATTAATTTGTACCCATTACCCCTTGTCATTTCCACGTGGCTCCTTGTAAAAAGGGAGTCTTCATCTTCTTTGTAGCCACCCTTTAAATATTGGAACATGGTGATAAGGTCTCCCCTAAGGCTTCTTTTCTCAAGGCTGAACAACCCCAGTTCTCTAACCCCTTCCTTACATGGCAGGCTTCCCAGTCCTTCCTTTATGGCCCTTCTCTTGACCCACTCCAGCCTGTCCACATCTTTTTTGGGACAGTGGGGGCCAAAACTGAACACAGTATTTTAAGGGTGGCCTGACAAGTGCTGAGTAAAATATGTATACCAGCATACAGCAGCTAAAAACTGGAATGGTTTTCTAAACTCTTTCCTTTCAAATATTTCAAGTAATACATCATATGAAGTAGAAATTTAGGATTAATATCTTAGAGTGGTTGTGTCTGGATGCTAATGAAATGTGGCAGTAAGAAGTTAAAAAACCCTAAAAAGTAGTTCTCTTTAATGTGGAAAACCTGTTTGTCCTATATCATATTAATCAGTCATAGCAAAGTATTCATTCCCAAAGGGAACGATAGAATACTTGGAAAGCCTAGAGGAATGGAAGATTGTCATTCAATTCAGATGAGCTTTAATAATATTCTGATGAGAAATTGGGTTGCAAACTCCTAAGATTTAGATTCAGGTTGCTACAGACATGTTTAATTAAAACTGAATCCCTTTAACCTTTCTTTAAGTATTCAAGCAGGTTAAAGTCTGAAGCTAAATTTATGATTATATTGTATTTAAATTGAATATCAGGATTTCTTTTAATACAAATTTTTTTCATAAAACTTTATAAGGAGATCTGTAATTGAACCATGTGAGGAGAAGTTGGAAATTTTAAACAAAGAAACAAACATGGAACTTTAATGACAGCAGCTCTTTAGGTTTTAAACTGAAATATGATGGTATGTAATGTAAAAATAGCCAATTCGTGCTTTGTATTTTAGTTCTCTTATATGGAGATAGAATTTCTCAGTATTTTTGTGCCTCATTCTGAAACACTTGTAATGGATGGCATAGCTCCTATTTATAGAATGATTCTTAGTGTCACTGTGCATTCTGGAAAAAAGGTAGAATCTAGTACAAATCTGTATTTGGATTGGGGAAAGAGAAACATAAATTCAAGAAAATCCCAATACTTGCAGAGTTCTTTGTATCTTTAGAACTCCATAATTGGAGAGAAGGTATTGTATCTGTTGGTATTCTGGTATGATGCTTTACTGCACCTGAGAAGTATTAAATGAACATCCAAAATCATTAAGATGTGTCAGTTAGTACTTTTAGCATCTCAGTAAATCAAGTGTATGAGGCAATTAGCTGAATTTCTGATACTGGAGGCAGTATTAACACTGTAGCTACCTTAAAATCTCTCAGTGATAACACACTGAATATTTTATTTGCATGCTGTCTTGCTGAGGAACTTGGTGTCTACTGGCAATTTATGACTACTTTAAAATCAACTATTTCAAAATAAGTTGCTGAACTGCAACTTCTGAGGGCAACCCACAGAATTTGTTTGGGAATTAGAATACTCCAAATTGTATTTGGCTATGCAGAGATTCAGTAGGTTATCTGTAAACAATATGATAATTAAACCAAGAAAACCTCCAAACACACACACACAAACACAAAAACCCCCAACAAATCCCAAGCGTTACTGGCTTTAAGACACTTGAAAGAGTAAGTATGTACATGCTAATTTTCAAGTTGGTATTTGATATAATTCACTATCATATTTGTGGTTTTTGTCCTTTAATTCCCTGTTTTCTCTGCCTTCCTTTCCCTCCTTCCCAGCTAACAGTAGAGCTAAAATGTTGATCACTCTGGAATGTCTGTTTGGTTTCTGCTTCCTATTTCTTGCACTAGACAGAAAGGCTTCAGCTGAGGGTGGAAGGATGGTGGGCTGGTTGGTTTTGGGAGGAGGTTTATTTATTATTTAAGCCCTGACAGGCTTTTTTCAGTGAAGAAAGGGGAATTTATGCCACCAGCCCTCATAGTTTTGGTATCTGACAGCTGGCTGGAAACTTTTCGTAGTAGGAACCCTCCCTCCCCCAGGCTTGATGCAAACTTTCAGGCTTTTTTGGGGTCTAGATACTAGTGTGATATGATACTGAACTTTTTGCTACTTTCTTCAAAGCTTTGTACGGAGAAATACATAGATTTCATCAATAAAGTCAAACAGAGCTATACTTTTGTGGCTGCAGACTAGTGAAGGCAGTGGGCCAAAGTATAAGCTGCTATTAATGTCCAGGGAGAAGTAATATGAGAAGTAATGACATTTATTTCTATGTCAGTATTTGAGCTGGTTAGCCACTTTTTAAGCAGATTATATTAATGACCCTGCTGTTGAGCTGTTGGCCATCAGGCAATGTAGAAGGAGGAAGCCATAATTGGCCACTATGTAGAAGGGTGTAGTGTCCTTAGGGAATCTCTCCATTTATGTACCAAGCAAATGATATAAAGGTATCTTGTGGTGTAGTGGGATTTTGATGCCTCTCCCCCTGTGTGAACTGCTATTTTCTGATATCTTTTCCTCAAGGAAGCTATGTTAATGCTTGCTGGACTGTATTTTCTGAGCAACTTTCAGTTGATCAGAAGTGTATGGAATGTAGAAATACAATTGCTGTAAGAAATGAGTTTATTGCATTTGAGAATTCAACCTGCTTATGAAGGTTTTTCACTTTTGCAAAAGCAGTTACAACATTTGCACTGGAATTCATAAATGATTTGGTCAATATGCAAGAAGTACTCCTCCCCTCCTTTCCCCTATAAGAAGCAGGAGGAGGATTAATTTCTGATATGAAACTCTAAGATAGCCATGAGCCTCAGAGTTGTTTGGTTATATATTTACCAATGTGAAAACAAAACTAGGAGATGTCACTTAATTTGATTTAGCTGGAGGTATTGCATTTGAATTGAGTTTTAATGACAAATGCTAGAATCCAAGCCATTATAGCTTAGAAGTCAGTTCTAGATTAAAGCTCAGTACAGATTCTCTGGCATGCCAAGGGTGCAGCTCTGAGCAAGAAGTTCCCTTGTGCCTCATGTTGCTGAGGTAGGATGTAGGGGTCTGAACTTCTGTATAGAAGCTTTTTCCTTTGTGTATGGCTTATGGGTTTTCTGTTATGGTGTCCTTGTTTCCAAAAACCTATTCAAGCTGATTACTTGGACTTCTGCTGCTGGTCATCTTCTCAGCCTTTTCCTGTTTGTAGCTGTTGGCAGAGTTTTGGAAGTCCCAGTTATCAAACTGGATATGGTTTTTTTTTATCTTTATATTTTCAACTTATGAATAGTCTGCTATTCAGTTTTTGGCTGGTTGGGGATTGTTTTGGTTGGGTTTGTGTTATTTGTTATTGTGTTTTGTTGTTGGTTTGGTTTTTTCCCTTTTCTGAGGCTTTTTGGCTATACTTTGCTAAAAAATCTGAAAACCAAGCAGTAAAACCAAAAGAAGCCTGAGCCACTTCCTCTTTGAAGTCAGCCTTCAGTTGAAGAAGGCTTCTTTACAGGAAGAAGATTGAAAGAGCTGGTAATAATTCACATAAGGAGGGCTTGACTATCACAAACCCCAACAAGTTCCTTAAAGTAGTCTTCTTGCAACTCAGGATGTCTGTTACTTTTTTCATCTTTCTTCTATTTTCCCATTTTTGCCTGAGTTTATTTCAGGCAGTTTAGCTGTTTGCAATTTACATGCCCTGAAATGAAATAAATATAGTATCATAGAAAAGTTTGAATTGGAAGGGATCTTAAAAGCGCGTCTAGTTGCAACCCCCCTGCCATTGGCAGGGACACCTTCCACTAGAGCAGGTTGCTTCACAAAGGTGGAGTAGAAATAATATAATCATTGTGAAATTAGAATTGAAGTATGGTTTCCTAGTGAAAGTCTTGCGCATTTTAGCGGAACGCTTTTGAGTGTGTATGATATCAGATATCAAAGTATTTGTGTCTGCCATCACTGAAGTTTATTCCGAAAAAGATGTAACAGTGTTAATAGCTTTGAATGGTAATTGGTCATATTAAGATAAGTACACCTGCTATTTTTTCTTACATTGCAGATGGCTGGAATCCATTTTCTCATCCATATAAGAAGATGGAATATGGGAAGTGGGAGTTACTCATTCCACCTGGACAAGATGGCTGTCCTCCTGTGCCCCATGGATCAAGGCTAAAGGTGTTGGTTTTAGACTTATTCTGTCAAATTCTTGTAACCCTTCTTACTCAGCTGTCGTTGTTTTCTTTTAAATAATTTCATCTTCCTTTATTTCTTCTAAGAAGCAGAATCAGTTTATCTGCTTGTGCAAATTGACCTCAGTGAGTGAAACCATTAACATCTAACTCTTTGTGACGCTTAAGAATAGGCAGAAGTTACTGAAATATCGATGATCTTTAAGGTCCCTTCTAACCCAAACCATTCTATGATTCTATGATTTGTGTAATAGTAGTAATATATTTTCAGGGCTCCCATCAACTAAACTAACACACTATAAAAATCCTCATTTTTCTGCTGAAAATCAGCCTAGGTAAACAAGAAATTTGCTGAAACAAAGATGTGCATAATGCTCTGGAAATGCTTACTCGATGTGTATGCTTATCTCTATGCTTTTTGTTATGGCCTGTGAAATCATTCCAGTAATAAATAAGGATGAAATTTAGGAATAATCGTTCAAGGATGAGAAAGCTGTGTTACAGACCAGGAAAGAAAACAGTTGTCTGCAACTGAAACACAGTGATTATGCAGTAATGTATGAGACTGCAGGATGGTTACTTAATATTTTCCATGATTTTGAGATGTAAACAGGTTAGATTTTTTGATTGTTGCTAAATTTACCTTTTATGTTGTATCTACAAAACAATTGAGCTCACCTGCTGTAGGATATTCTGTGCGTAGTGTAGAGATAAGAGGTGTGAATGAGGAGGAGTACTGATAGTTATTAACATAATAGCAAAGAGCAGATATTCTTAAACATGTTTGGAATAATTTAAGATTATTTTTTGTGTCTCTACCTATATAGTCACTGGTCATATATCCTGATTTTGAAGTACAGGTCTTATAGTACCTTTTCCATTCACCATTTTCTTTGAAATATAAACTCCATAAAGCAAAGATTGCATTGTGCATAACTTAGTATATAGAGTTTTTGGCTACTGATCACTCTTGTTACTGAGGCATTCGTAAGATGATTTGCTGTGGTTCTGTACTTGCTCTGAGTCTTTTGAAAAGCCATCAGTCTCCTGCTGGCAGAGCAGAATGTGAGTTTGGTTTCTTCTCTTTGACTTATTTTAGTATCTATTATTTTAGGCCCTTTCACCCTGCCACTTCTTAAACTGTGCTTTTACATGGTCAGCTTTAAAGATGTATGTAGTTGTCACTGCCAAACAGACTCGTGAAGCTGGACTGTTCTGTCTGCCTGCGAGAGATTTGCTTATTTATTTGCTTATTTGTGTATATTCTTGTCTTTAAAAACAAACGAGAAAGTTCAAAGATTTAGAGACTTGATTCACAAGTGTAATCATAATTGATGATTTCCTCCATATGGAACTGCTCCCAGGCCCTTCTGTAACTTTGCTAGTAAGCTTTCATGACACTTTGGTTTTGTTCCATGGTGCCTACGCAACTGAACTGAACACATTGCAATGTTTAGTTTCAATGTATTCAGATGGTATAACTAACATGGTGAGAAGTCTCCAGTTTAAAGTAGATCTAAAATGGTTTATCTGTCACAAAAGCTGGGATGAAGTTGCAGTATTCCATGTGGTAGGCATGTACATTACCCTCATGCTATGGCTGATCTTTTTATCCTCTCTCATTCCCCTAACGGGTTCAGAAAATGACTGCTCTTCTGTAAGTTTTCCTTGACTACATGGTTCTGTTAGTTCACAGATGTGCATATTTTTGGGAACACAAGGATTTGTGTGGTAGAGCATAGTTTTGCAGTTCTTCAGTAGAAGCTGAGAATATTGAGTTGACCGTAGATGGAAATTACTATGCAAATTGCAGATCTAACGTTTACATAGACAGGGACTGTTTTCTGTGAGCACTAGACTAGGTAACAAAAACTATTTGTTTTCAGTAGTGAAGGTAGTCCCCTTTTTGCTTCAATAAGGAATCATGCGGGAATAACAGGTTTTAAAGCTGGTTTTACCAATATTATTCTTAAATATGTAAGTGAAAATAGTCAAGTTTAGACATTTATGCAGTGATTTGATTAATCTGCCTGGGGGGAAAATGTCTCCTCCAGAAGGCCCTTATCTTTAGCTTCTGTCTCTGCTGTTTTCATCTTTAGTTCTATGCAAGCGAATGCCAAGTTCTGAAACAGTGACAAGGTCATTCCTTTTAAATAAGTAATTTCTAAGCCAGAATGGGAAATGGATGGAGTGTAGCTGGTGACACTAATTTAGATCAGGTCACAAAATATTTTTGTAGGAAAATAGATGAGGAGCAGAGGTCAAACATTTGCCAGTCTTCAATAGTAGCGGACTGTCTACTGCAGCTCTTCAGGCAGTCTTCTCATAAGTAAATACAAACATTGAAGAAAGTGAGTAATTAAAAAACCTGCTATAGATCTTCTGATACACTTCTGTGTGAAGGAACGGATGCTTATGACAGTTGAATGACTCCCTTGTCGATTATGACATCCATCTACAAAATGTTACCTGCTAGAGAAGGGTATTTTATTTTTCTCCCATGGATCAATTGGGAACTTACAGTGAGTTAAGTGAACAAATACAGTTGCTGTTAAGGTTGTGTGGTGTTTGATTTTCTTTTTTCTTCCTAAACTTCTGGCAGATGTCATAAACTGAGTACAGATTAAAAAACAAACACTTAAAACCCAAACCAAACTTTGTGCTTTTAATGAATTAAGTCACTTTACGTCTGTTTCTTTATTGTAATGGGTGTAGTTATAAAGATGGTTTCTTTAAATGTTAGCATGCTTGTCATTCTAACAGCGATAGCGGATGGGGGGTGGGTGTCCTTATCTTCTCTCATGGTTGAAAATTACTGAATTCTCTCCTTATTGTCAGAGTATTCTATGCTGTGGAAAGGTAATTAAGAACAAGCTTTTAGGGAAAATTAACATGGGTAGGCTTCTTTAGCAAGTCTTCTCATGTGCTGTCATATGCATGCAGGAGTTTAATCAGTGTTCCAATTTGTTCTTTTACTGTTTATTTAGAAACGAGTTTTACGACTGCTTAAAAATTCCTGCAGATTGAGTTTTCACTGTGAGAAAATCACTGAAAATAGTGATTTTCATTCAAAAAAGTGCTGATTTTTGAAATCAGCATTCAAAACTGATTCTAATTTTGAAATAGCATCAGTGGAATTTAGGGGTGGAGACAGTGTGGCAAAAATTGAGATCTTAGTATCTGCATCGGGGACTTGTTTAATATTCTTGATGGGAGTACCAGGGAACAATGCAGAAAATGCAGATTAATCATGCTTAGAAATACCTAAAAGTACATTTTGTATCCATGGGAGGGGGAAGTTAGTTGCAAAGAATATTATTAAAACTTAATCCTTAGAGTTTTTACTACTCGATCCTATGCTTTGTAGTAGATCTGCATGCTCTGTTGTTAAGTTGCAAACCCTGAAAAGGAATCAAATATGGTGAGCAGGTGGGTTAATCAGTGTCAGTGAACCACTGTTAGTAAAATTCATCAGGTGTAATTACTGTCACTGATGAAGTAGATGGTGTTGGAGCTGACCCTACTGGTCAGGAAGTCCAGCAGCATAGTATCAGACTGGCTTTGAGTTCAGGTCTCATGCGCTTCAAGCAGTCTGCAGTCAAAACGTGAAGGTGTTTTTTAATGAGAATGTGAAAACCTGGGGAACTTTAATAATGGGATAACAGGCTGGCAGTTAGGATCCTAGCTATAGAAGTGTTTCTGTGGCATAAGATGTAAATAGAATCATAGAATACCAAGTTGGAAGGGACCTCAAGGATCATCTGGTCCAGCCTTTCTTGGCAAAAGCCAAAGGCTAGCCAAGATGGCCCAGTACCCTGTCCACTGAATTTTAAGTGTCCAGTGTTGGGGAATCCACCACTCCACCTGGGACATAATTCCAATGGCTGATTGTTCTCAATACGAAATAGGTTACATGCAGTTAGACAGCTTTTATAAAGGGAGCCCCAGGTACCACTAGCAGAGGAAGAAAACTTGATTTCAATGGGAAGCTTCCTGAGGAAGTGTTCACTGGTTTCTTACATTAACAAATATAATCACTTCTAATACTTCTTCACCTTAGCTGGGGGGTGGGCAATATCCTTGCTCATAGTCTGTTAAGTTCCATGTCACTTAAATTTCATGTCTTAAATGGTGCATAGGCTGGAAAAAAAAAAAAATCACCAGGTCTGCTAAGTTGAACAGTGAATGAAACAAGTGTTCTGCAGCATTGTGGTATGTAACCTATGTGCAAGAAGAGCAGACGTGGCATTCCTGGCATTTTGAACTTTAGGGAACAGGACTTAAGTCATCTGGCATATACATTTCTAGATAACAGGGATGCTGAATAGGAAGTAAAGCACTAGTTAAATCTGTGGCAATACCCTTCACGTTTCATTGCTTGATTGCAAGACATGACCCTTCAGCAAGTTACATAGACTAATCTAGGTTACAGATTAGGTTGGCTAGTAGGAAGAATTGTTATTTTATTGGGAGGTAAATGGTCTCTTGACTTTGCCTGTTTGGATTTGTTAAACAACGTGCAACTACTTGTGGATTCATAGGAGAGGTTGTAGCAGCGATGAAGCATTGTAATGCAGTGGACTGTTGGTCTTTGGAGACTTCTTTGCAGACTGAGCTCAGCACTTCAAAATAGTCTCGTTCAGTTGTTTTGGCAGGCTTAGTTCTCTTGTGACTGCAAGATTGCACAATTCTTTGGTAGGAGGTTTTGCTATTTAAAGATACTTTGCTTTTAACTTACCCATACAGACTACTTGTTTCAATTAATAGTTGGTGTGTGCTAAAGCAAAATGGGCGGGGGGGAGGTTTGGAGGAAAAGGGAGGGAGATTTTAAAGAAGGAGTCTTGAAAAGGAATTTGAAGTCTTAAGAGTCCATATTAAGTATATATAAACATGGCTGTCTTTTTTTAGGGGAATTGCTTTGTTTTGAAGATAGGGCTACTTATTAGGTAAAGCTTCTGACACTCTTCAGTGTAACTTAGTGGTATGTACTTCGTCATTTTCAGCTGTATTGGTCTGTAATGTTCAGAGAAAGATTATAGGTCAAGGAGAGAGTGAAAGATAAGCTTTGGATTTATTCCACAGCTTGGATGTCCAAGTCTTGTCAGATGGTATCTGTACTGGCAACACAGCCAACATCAGAACTGTCTGAGAAGGAATTCCCTGAGTCATTATTATAAAGCATTCAAGGTGTCCTACTTTAGAATGTCACAAAGCAGTTAAGTTAGTGCACCTAACAAGATGTGGAGGAGCTCATCACCTAACAAGATGAGCTCAAGTGAGCTCATCCATGTCTGATGACCTCAGGACAGAAGGAATATGTGATGATTCTCTTCACTATTTTTTTATTAGACACCAAAGAGAGTGTGATCTAATATGTTAAGGGACTCTTGAGTTGTTGAGTGAGGAGAGGACAGCAGAAGGGGCTGTGGGCTGCCCCCAATATAAGAAGACATTATAAGGGAGTATGTTACAGGAAGTGGAGGGTGTTGAGCGTAACCTGCCTCATCCCCAAAAGACATTTTGCTGTCAGTTTGCAGCTGCCATGAATGGGAGCATCAAAAAGCAAGCATGCTATTCCACAGTCACCCAACTGCAAGGCGCATTATGCAGCCGTTATCCTCAACTATAAAGTGTTTGTATAAAGGACAAGTAATACTTAATGCTTGGGTGCCCCTATTACATACTTCAGCAGCTTCTTTTCTACTTGACGTGGCTTGAAACAACTCTAATAAGTTACACTTATTGTGCGTAATGCGCTTGATTATTATGGTTGCTTTTCAAACCCCAAGCCTCTCAGTTACGTAATACATATATGAATGCTTTTCTATTATGCTTACAAAGTTTTATAGTCTTTGAGCTACATCACTGTTGTTATAGTAACTTGATTCTGGTGAAGTCATAATGAGGGGAAAAAGTATTTCTTGAACTCTCTATTTTAGAGATTCCAGTTTTCCTTTGATTTATTAATTTGATTTTTAAAACTTTGATCAAAATTTAGCTTCTAGACTGATAGAGAAGCTTGAATGCTGTCCTGCAGCATAGATACATGGGGTGGTTCCCTTTGGTAAAAATAAACTGGTTATCCCTCAATAATGCCACCTTTGTGTAGCTAACAGTTCTAAAGCCCATTGTTACTTCCTTTAGAAGTTAATGTACTTTTAGGATAGGTAATGATGATGAAGTGAAATGTTGTCTTTACACTTGTGCCTGTTGAAACCTACTAAGAATATTTCTATGTGATATTGCTTTCATTTTTAACAACCCTCCTATGGCTTCCTGGATTTTAACAGGTTGATTTTACTATTGTATTATCTCTATCTATACATAGGTATTTTTATAATACTAGGCTACTATCTCAGTTTTCTTTTTTTTTTTTTATATTCAAATAGGTATAATGAATAATATAGTATTTCCTGTATTTTTATTAGTATTTTCTAATTTATGTTAGTTTTCAAAGAGAAGCATGGGAATGGAAAAAAGAACAGAAGGTTTCCTTTTTAATCTGATATAGTAAACTAGTTAAGCATGTGTTCTTGGGTTCTTCACTCCAATTGAAATGCATAATTCACAAATGGAGCTATGTCTCCCTCTTTTGGAAGATTAAGGCATGACTTCATGCCTTTTGCTGCTTTTGTATCTTGATAATTTGTTTTTTCTAATTTATTTTCTTTCCCCAGAGGAGAAGGGAAGGGGAAAGAAGGTGGAATTCTGAACAAATATTAAATATCCCTGATAAGTTTAGAGTCTAAAAGCTGATGTTGCGGTATATTTACAGATAAATAATCTGCACAGCAAATAGACCCCTCTCCCAATGGCTTCGGAAGCACACAGATTCCTCCCTTTGTTAAACATATAAACCACCTGAGAAGTATTACTATGTGTCCAATAACTCAGGAGTATTTTTTCAGTATATGATTTGAATGCTTGTCCCTATAATAGGTTTTTTGCCAGAAATTTGCTCGTAAGAAAAAACCAACCAACCAAACTATACAGCTTTGTCTCAGCTGACTTAATTTTGTCAGTAATCTTAATCTGTTGAAGAAAAAAAAGTTGGAGAAAGGGAGACTTGGCATAATGTGACTAGAGTGTTCTATTGCTTTTTCTTTCCAGTTAACCGTTTTGCAATTTAGGAAGGAGAAGAGCCTGGCAGAAGCAACACACTGTCCATTCTTTCAGAAACTTCTTTTCAAGGTTTATACTCAATTAGCTTGTTAGGAAATAAGACCAGTGACTGTAAGCACCTTAACAGGTACGCTTGATTTCTTCTGGGTGTTTGGGAGCGGTAGTAATAGAGCATGGTAAAGTTTTTCAGTGTAAGTACTGGAAAGATCACATTTTCCATCCTTCCCCCTGCACTGATTTGGGGTTCTTCTTCCTGGCCAGGGGAAGCTGAAGTTTTGAACAACTGATCCCTTTTCCTCCTTGCTGCCTCTCCTGAGCTTTGTTAGGCAGGGCTGTGCAGTAGCAAGTGGAGTAAGGCACTAGTGAAGAAGAAATGTTTGCTTCTTCATTCTTTACCTTCTATTTCTGAGGCTATTAAAGAGGGAAATGTTTTGTCTGGTCTCTAAAAAACTATCAAGTTGAATGAAACGATTCCAGAATAAAGCTCTTGATTTGGGATAGAATAGCCCTGCCTTTGTCAGGCTTTTGTATTTTCATCTAAATCTTCTTTAAAGCAGGCTGTACCAGGCCAAGAAGTCTGAATTCTGGTCCCAGGTTCTGCAGTAGGTTGCATTACCTTACTGGAAAGTGTTCTGCCATAATCCCATCTATTAAAAACATTGCCTCTAGACTCTAGTGCTTCTCTCACAAACCAGTATGACCTGTAGGATGACAATAGTAATAGTTGCCCTGTGGTTTCCTCTGCATGAGTGGAGAAGACAGCGTGGTGCGATTTTATTTACTTGTATAAATGGGCTCCATTTAGGTCATATCTGGCAAAAGATCATCAGAACTGTGTGTTGTATCCTGGGTGCTAAACTCAGAATTAGATATGCTTTGTGGAAGAACAGCACACAGCTGAGGTGTACAGGAAGAAAGGTATTTTCAGCTGATGGTAAAACTTCAGTTCTCTGTTTCTGTAGCAACTTGGGGTTGAGAAGAGGATGAACCATTTAAGAAAAAAGAAATATGATCTTACAGCAGGATTGTGTTGGTGACTTGAATGCAGGGACTGTCTTTGGAACTGAACTGCATTTTCAGGAAATAAAATCTGAGACCAGATTTTCTTACAACAGCAATGTATAAAAAATGTATAAAAAAGCTTTGGATAGATTAATTGGTTCAGCTCCTTTTGTATTCTTGTACATTTGTAGTGCTTTCTCTGGGTTACCCTCTATTTGCAAAAGTAAAAATGTAAACTTTTCTTTCTCTACAGTGTATATTACACTACGAAACATCTCAATGTACCAGCAGTTATTTGCCTTCCCTATGCACTCTTACAACAACTGAGGGAGGGAAACACATTGATGTTTAATCTCTAATAAATTTCATGTAGTGGAAAAAACCTGGTTTCATTATTGCAACATCTAACATAAACTATCTGGAGTTGCTAAGACCTACTCTTGACATGCTGTTAGGTTTTGGGTTAACCTCTACTTTCAAATCAGGGGCATGTTACTGAGATAAGGTGGTGTTTCCA
Organism: Strigops habroptila; assembly: GCF_004027225.2. Taxonomy (NCBI): domain Eukaryota; kingdom Metazoa; phylum Chordata; class Aves; order Psittaciformes; family Psittacidae; genus Strigops; species Strigops habroptila. The sequence continues at coordinate 6,475,091 of NC_044278.2, forward strand.
CCTGTGTTCTTGTGGCTTTTACATTTGGATAATCGTGTCTCAGAAATGAATAAATATGAAGCTAATGAAATACTATAAATTGTAAAATATTGAAATAACAGCTTGTTGCCCTTACAGAAATAACAAGTCGCTGACATTTCCATGTTTTTATTAAAGCTAGTCCACTCTCTCATTATGTTAGCTATTGTTGGTTTGATGGCCAATTTAATTTCATCGTTGTATTAAAAGCCACATACACCAACAATCATTCCATGTGCTTTGAAACTATTAAAGTAATGAAATAATAATACAGTGTTTCAGAGCAGTTTATTGGCTTGCTGATGATATTCATCAGCTATCTAGTTATCACCTCCTCGTTTTCCTCTCCCCAACCTGAGTATAAATGACAAACCACTATATGACAAATATCCTGAACTGCAGAAATACCAGTCTTAATCTTTTATTCCTAAAAAAAAAAAAAAGTCTGGCAGATGCTAGTTTTAAATGAAAATAAATATTAAAAAATAAGGAACTATCAAGGCAGCATGGCTTCTTTCTGTAATTCTAATCTGTGACCCTGTATCATCATCATCAGTGGAAATAGAGCAGACAACTTACAGGAACACATCATAATTGAATTCAATGCTCGTGTGTGGAATTAAAGTCTGCTTTAGATGCAGGAACTGAAAGCTAAAGGAGTGGAAGCTAGGCAGAGAAACTGTCTCATCTTATATGTAACTGTCATTTGAATTCTTCTTTCACACTGTTCTAAAGATCTGTGTATGTCTGCACTAGAAGATGAGGTAGCCAAATGGAAGTGATGGGAAGAGGAGATGAAGGTAGGCAGACACAAAAAGAAAGGGGATATTCATAAACGTATGAATTTCAACTGTGATGTTTTGTGGCCTGTTACTGTTCAGTTTCATCTGTCATAACAACAGCACAACCGTCTTAAGCTCCAGTTTACACATGGGTTTACACTTTACCTAAATTTGTATTTGTGATTAAACTTTTACAGTTGTTAGACTTGTAAAACTTTCAGACTTTTTATTGTTATAGATAGCAACGTGTGGCTTCTGATCATAAAAGGCCAAGAAAATTCACTGAGTCACAGCAGGTTGGAAGTTGCCTGAATACAAGTCCCAAGTTTTCCTTTAAATGCCCTGTGACATGTAGAAGGGATTGGCAGGTGTGCTGTGGGTGATACGGAAGACCCACGCTGTTTTGGAAAGGCAGAACAGTGCCATACCCAAGAGCCTCAAAAATTGAGGCCTCTGAATCTCAATTGTCCTGCATTGGAAGCACCATTGAATTAAATTAAACCTATTTCAGCTTCTGAATTGCTCCAGTGTGTTGCTGCCTTTTCTGTATGACAGTACACTGCTCTCAGAGTGATGGTTGCTCCTTAACTGTAACAAGCAGCTTTTTAGAGTTTTAAGCATCATCAAAACAGACCTGTAAACACTGTACTTGTTTTTATCCTACAGCTTACTCCCCATTTCATAATTTCCCTATATTCTAGTAGGGCAGACATGGAATGTGTTGTCACGTGATACCAGTGTTTTGCAAGATTTACGTCCTGCTTTGTCTTCCAGCAGTCCAGCATTTTGAATATTGGAATGCACCTTTGCACACCAGCTTTTACATGCCTTCAAAGCCAGCCATTGTTGGCTGTATGTTTGCTCTTAGCACAGCCATACATTTCAGTTTTCTAGGGATTTTTATTCAGATCTAGAAGTTCTTACTTCAAAACTAATCACTTCAGCAGCATTGATGCCTTAAACCTTGGATTACCAGGACATGTTTTCACAATGTTGGGTGTACTCGTGTGTGAAATCCGCTGCACTTAATTACAGCTGTTTTGGATGCTAAACTTCAAGTGTGCTTCAGGGGAAGTGTTGAAAATACACCCAACATCCCTATAACGGAAAATGGAAAAAAAAGATATTTTTTACCTTTACATGCAAAAAAATAAGCAGCTTAGGTTAAGCTCTTCACTTTTTATTGTTTTACAATAGTGCTTATATGAATTGTATATCTGTGCCATGTCTTTTTATAGAGTAAGTTTTAATGCCAAATTTTGAAGGAGATTTTCATTCTGCCTTTGACGCTTGCTTCTTTGTGTGAGAGCATTCACTTGTTACACTGATAACTTCACTTGGAAGACAGAATCATGTGATATTCAAAGGTCATCAATCATTTTGAGGTTTTACGTATTATTGTGTGAATGTATTTATCACTAGAGGAGGGGGGAAAACCCAAAACTTTTCAGGTGAGCTGTATCTAGTGTTAATGTAAGCAAATCCTGCATGACTAACTTTGAGTTCTCCAGTATCTTGTGTTAGAAGTTTCCAAATGTCCAGTGGGTAAGTGGTGTGTTTTAACTCCAGCTGGCAAGTAAGTACCACGGAGCTGCTCACTTGCAAGGTCTCTTCATCTGTTGTTGTCTCTCTTTGCTTTTCTGTCCTCCTAAATTTGGGCAGTGTAAATATAACTCTTGATACATAGTTTTATTAACTTAGCTTTGACTATTTCTTAACAGTTTAAACATGCAAACTGAGGAGGAGGATGTATTATTTTGCCTAGGAAACTTGGATTTTCTTTCTCTCCCTACAGTTATCCTCTTGTGGTGGTTTCTGTAGTGACCAGCATTACTTCTCCTCCCTGACAATTTTGTGTAACTCATGTTTGTAAGTATTTTAAAGATGACTTAGGTCACAAAGCTGAGGAAAGCCAAGGGTGAGCCATAATGCAGGTACATAACTGTAATATCAAAACATTGACAAAGGAGTGTTGTGTCTATTAAGTGCCTACTGCAGAATTTCTACATACTTTGCCCGATTGTTTACTACATGTTACAACTAAGTTTAACTGATTTTTTTTTGCTAGCAACCTTACCTGTATTCTCTATTATGTTCTTAAAAGCCAACATCACATATTCTCTATGTTCTTAGAGAGCCAGCAAAAGTGGAAAACTCCTCCCCTGATAATAGAGTCAGAAGTAGTGACCGTTTTCACATAGGACTTTCTTTACAGCTTAATTAAGTGTAGAACAAACAGGTTAGCTGTGGTTAGAGGCTAAACTTCTGCCACTTTGCTTGGTCCACTTGACAAATGCATTTCATGCTCTCATAGTACATGTTTTTAAAGCTTTATTTAATGGGAGCTGTAATGTTTATATCAAATGGTATCATATATGTTAAGGAAAGAATGGGGACATACCTTTTAAAAGCTAAGTAGGTAAATCCCAAGGCCCATTTGAAGAGGCCTATTTAATAAACATCATGATTTTATATATGTTCTTTAGAGAAGATTAAGTAGAAAAATGTGAACTCTGCTATAAAATGTCAATGAACTAAGTGGTCTTAGTCTGTGCATCATAACTTTTAAGAATTTGAAATGAGTAGTGAAAAAAAGGCAAATTGGAGCAAAAGTACAGTATCTGCTAGATAGACTCATAGATACTTTGTCAGAAGGGCTCTGTAATGACTATACCGAGTATTCTTTATGCATATATAACCTGTAGCAGCAGGTGCAGAGTACACATTGCAGCTGCTTTTTATATCTAACACTTCAGAGAATGGACCACAAGTAATAGTTTGGGGTTAATGGAGCAGGAGTTGTTCACCTTTCTTTCAGTTTTAAGTTTGTGCTTTATATTATTACTGCTTTTATTACAGCTTTCATTTATTTGCAGTTACTTCAAGAAATGTCAAAGCAAAAACAAGAGCGAAAGCTCTTGGACCACTTCCATTAGTTATTTTTGTCAGCTGCGGGCTGAATTGCTATTTTTTGGGGGTGCCATTCATCTTTTAGCAGATTTTCTTCTTTTCTTGCTCATGCCTCAGCTAACCATGATGGTGTGGGAGTTCTGTCTCAAGAAACTTTAGAAAATACTATCTGAAGTCTTTCTGCTTGTAATTCATCTTTCCCCAATATCAGGAGAGAGAAATAAGTTGACTGAGTATAGAGCTTGATAATAAGGAAAGATTCAGTAAATGGGATTCACATAAAATTAAGGAAAAGTTTTAGCAAGCATATGAAATGAGAATTGAAATTAATTGAAATTGTGAGGGATCACTTAATAGAGGTCTTAAGGGAACTATGTTAATTATGTTCATGTAAACCAGAGAACAGGATTCGACTTCACCAGCTTTAGTGTCGTAATGATACCTTTACTGGGTTAATTCTGTTCTTGACTAAGCTTTCTCTGAGCACAGTTTATGATGTTCAAAGATGACAGCAACATATGAGGAAAAATTGAGGTTTCTACTATTGTGGTGAGGTTCATCCAGATGCAACCATGGCTGGGTATATTTGGAAAATATTCCTCATGAAGACCTATACTGTGAAGAAGGCAACAAATAGATTTTCTGAATACTTGTTTAAAATAAGTGCTTCCCCCATTTTTTTAAGAGGTTTTCTGACATTTGCAGGGTTAAGTTGTATGACTTCTATTGTTAGATAAATTTTCTTTAGAACATGGGAAACTTCATATAATTTGTCATAATAAAAACAGAAGTTAAATTTTAAAATAAATATTGAAAACCAAAACCTGTGAATTTTAAAAAAGAGCAGACTTACATGTTTTAAGCCTAAGTGTGTAAACCCAACACTTGCAGAAAGTGGTAGATCAGCACCACCTCCTTATGGCTCTCTGTTGTTAATATCGTAATACATGACAAATACATGTATGCCTCTGCTTCTTAGAAGTTTTAGTTACAGCTGTTAGAATTCTGGCTATGAAAGTTGGTGGGACCTTGTTTCTGTAAAAGTCTCTCAGTTCCTGAAAAGTATAACCAATAAACCTGACCTTGTAGGGGCTTTTATTCAAAGCAAAACTAGTACTTAAACAAAATAACTTCTGCAAAACCAGTAAATAAAGTGCAAGGATGCCTGAGAAACAAAGGAAAATAGGGTCAATGTGGGTTGAGTGACTAGGGAGCAACAAAAGTTCTTATGTGATATCAGAAGGATGGGATACAGAGAAATGGTTGGTTAATGTGCAGCAAAACTGTAGAACTGTGGCTTAAAAAAAAGCAAAATAACCGGTTGCTAATTTCAATGTGGTTTTAATCTCTGTTTTTCTTAAATGTTTTTCATTGCTTAATGGATTAAAGAGCATGCATGACTGCTTTTAGTATTTCATAATACACTTTTTCTTCCCCCCTCCCATCATCTTTGGATTAAACCAGTACTACATCTAATTGAATAATGTTCTGAATTTAGATTAATTACCTTATGTTTCTTAAAATGTATATCCCCTCATAAGCTTGTGCAGTATAAATTACACTAGAATGTTAGGAAAAAAGGAATGCTGACATGAGCAGCTAGGTATGGTTATGATACACAGTAATTACCTTATTTCTGTGGTGGGTAAATTGGGACAAATTAATAGAACAAGCAATAGCATTATCAGAAGTGTGATATCAGAAAGAGGAGATAATATTTATTATTTTAAGAGTAACTTGCAAATTGTAAATGCTGTCAGCCAGGAGGATCTTCATAATGTTCATGTAATTTGCAGCAATACTCTTTTGGCCAGATTTGTTAGCACAGTTAACAGAATACATTTTCCATGCATTCGTACAGTGTTTCAAATAACTTTCTCAGGTTTTACTAATTAGGTGGTCTGTATGTGTTTTATATATTCTTATTCCTTCTTATAACCAGTTTTGAGCTGTTAGAGTTACAATAACAGGTACGGAGAGACACAGCAATCACACTTCCTTGCTTTACCAACTTCCATTAACCTACTGCGTATATGTATTTTTATCTGGTATTGTGTGGTTGGGTTAAGGATACAGATAATGAATCAAAATAATGAAGAACACTTGCCACAGGTGAAAAGGCAGTTTATTGATAATTGTCTCTTTCTAGAATATGTATCAGGAACTGAGAGCAAAGAAAAGTCACCTTGTTAATAAAAAGGGGGGGGGGGGGGAAGCTTAAACCCCACCTTTTCATTTGAAGCTATTCACATATATAGATATGTTTCTCTTCCACCAACCCCCCAACAACCAAACCTGAAAAACAACCATCAACTTCTTAACAAAAGTGGAATGAAGAATTTCAGGACTTTACTTGCTTGTACATTTCTTGGGTTTAAATTTGCTAACCTTCTGTGGTTTATTTTAATGGCAGCCAAAATACTGAGCAGAACCAGTGCTGAGGAAATGGGGAGGTGCAATAGGGGGAGTTAAGTGAGATGGATCAGGATTCTTCCTGCATTTCAACAAGAAAGACCTAACGATGGTTGGCTTCATAAAATTACTGCATCAATTATAGGAGGAATACTGATAGTGAGTAATTCACCTGCAAATACTGGTCAACATGTGTGGCATCAGACAGTGCCCTGGTAGATTTTCCCCTCGCATGCTCATGTGAATAGAACATGTTCACATGAGAATTTCTTGCTGGAGTTTAAGACAAAGGCAAGGCCATATGGGTGGTGTAGTTGTCGATACCAAGGGAGAGCTGCTGCCAGGTCCCTCTGTTATGGATGAGGTTGTCCTGCATCCAAGGGATATGTGCAGCACAGCATGGACCTGTTGTCACTAGCTTCTAAATGTGCAGTGCTCTCACAGTCAGCAACACAACCTTTTCCACCCCTTGATTCTCAACCCTTTCCCGAAGGTATTCTACAAGTTACAGATTGCGTTAATTACTCTATAGAGCAGAAATGGTTGTTCAGGATCACCAGCTCCTCAAATACAATGTCTTCTGCAAGGTCCCCGTACAACATTAATCTAGAAATTGTTTCAATTTTGCGCTTGTGTAAAATTATGATACTCCAAAAGAGCTCCTAGGTTTGTTGTGTTTGGTCAGTCTTTCTGGTGAAGTGATGTTTTATGAGCTTTTTGAAGGAATTGAAAGGGATGGTCTTTGTTAATCTCTTATTATAAAATAGAGGAAACCAAATATGGAAAGTAGAACAGCTAACAGTATTTTGTCATTAGAACAATGAAGGCATTCAAAGAAACAGAAAGGCAGCAGAAGAAACCCAGCAGTTTAAATTTTACTCTCTTCCCTCTTCTTGACCTGAAAAGTGTCCTGTGCTTTTTGTGTTGATCTGCAGTTCTGATTGATATGATATTGGTCAGGACTCATAGAGAAGAAGAGGGAATTAAGACATTAAAATTGGCTTACCTGGATTCTTTGTCAAGTAAACAAATCACAGTTCTCATCTTGATGGCATTATACTGTCTATATGGCACTATATGTCGATTTAAATTTATAAGAACTTGGCAGGGAAATAGCAATGACTGCGAAAATTGGGGAACCTAAAAGTAATCCATTTGGGAAGGCTCTTTCTCCCATTATTTATGTGAAGCTTATATATCTATATCCTCACTTTTCATCTCATGCTTATGAGCATCACTCCTCTGTCTCATATGCCTGGTTTGCTATCCCTTTGCAAATCCCCCTGTGAACAGCGTCATTCTTTCTTGACTTGACTTGCGCTGTATATTTGTGTGTTCTTTAATTTAAATTTTTCTGTAATGTACTTTTTCATTCTCCGCTATGGTTTACAAAGGAGGTTTTATGTGAATTATATGTGACTGCATGCATATGTTTGGGTTGTTCTACAGGTGGTGATTCGTGCTCAAAATGGCGAACTCCTCTACCGTATTTCACCTTGGGCAAGATACGTAGTCCGTGATGAAGACAAAGTGAATTACGATTGGGTACACTGGAATCCACCACAGTCGTATATAGTAAGGCTTAAGTATTATTTTCAAAAGGTGTATAAAACACTGTGTCGTGTCATCTTTGTATCCCTGCCTGGAATAACAGAAGAGTTGTTCCATAAAAAGAAGGTAGCAAACTAATTAAAATAGATACCTGATAGGTGAATGGTTTTTACTCGTGCCTTTGACAGAAAGAAGTTACTGCAATGAAGGATGTTTTTGAGCTACTCTTTCAGTCTCCCATAGAGTATATAAGAAAAATAGTTACCCATTGAAGTGGTATTTTAAACTTAGCTTTCCATATGCTAGGCAAGCTCAATAAGTGTTCCAAGAGTAGGTGGCCCTTCCTGGTCCAGAGGAGAGCAGGTAACTGCTAGAACTGGGTTTGAGTTAGTTGCAAATACAAAGTTCAGTACTGCGATAGTAAGCCAATGCTGTATGAAGTCAGAAAAAGCTTTCAAAAGCTCATGTTCCAGTCAAGTCCTAGTTTCTTCTTATTGGGAAAATCCATTTATTGATTTTAAAACCATCTTAATTCTCATGGACTGCTATAAAGCTGGAACTCTTCACATGATATATGAAAAATATCCTAGCAGAACATTCAGAAACTTCAGACTGCCTACTTTTTTGGTGTTTTCACTAAAAAATGGTATGCAGTGCTCTGTATTAGAGGCACTGTAACCTCCATTTTGAGTTAAATTTTAGCACCTACCTCAAATTATGAAGCATGTGCTTGCTTGACAAAGAAAGGGTAACTCACATGGAAAATCTCTTAAAAATCATAATTGCTCTAACTGTCTTATTTAAGCATATCGTTTATATGAGTTTAATGACCTACCCTATATCTGTGATGCTCTGTGACACCTAGATCCTCTGTAAGAGGAGAAACGAGGAGGTAATGCAAAATGCAGTGATCTGTAATGGCCTAGAGTGAAAAGGAGGCAAGGACATTTTCAGACAATGCCTTACTGAGATAAGTCAGAAAACAAAACGTAAGTCTCTTTATGAATAGGAGAGGTGCCCAGTTGAAGTAAACTACAGGGTACAAACCTCTACCAGAACTTCTTATTCTTCACATCGTCCTTTTAGTTTCTGTTCATGTATGTGTGTGTTTTTACTGACTTTGTTCTAACTTTTCAAAATCAAGTGTAATCTCTCCTTCAGGTATAAGGAGGAGGTTTTGTGATGAACTTAAATGGCCTTTGTAGTCTTTAAATGTTTTCACCCATCTAGAAATATTGTGTACTCACCTACAGACTTTGGATATGGTTTGGATTGGGTTTTTTTGTCCTAAGTAATTGGAATATAGATGCTTTTGTGCTGCAGAACTCTGTTCTTTACGACTAAAATATTTATAAATTTTATTTGGAGAAGGCAGAGCAACTCTGAGTACCTGCAGAAAGCAGGTATGCTTAAAAAATAACCTATCTTCCTATTGGTGACTTTTCCAACAAGCTTCATAGTTATTTAGAAGAACTTTTTAGTACAATGGATGCTCTAAGTTTGTACACGTCAGTGTAATTTAAAAAGGGTAGAAAAAAAGCGTTGAGTCATGGATGTCCAGTTTCTTGTTCATGAGGAATGTTAATTTGAACTAGACGCTTACTTTAACAGTTGAGAATGCTTAATTATTTCTGTAATGTTTGTGCTCTTAGAGGAAAAAAGAAAACAAACCTAAAATTGTTTTTCATCTTGTGCAAATTATGATTGTGACAACACTTCCAAGCTGTTCCTAACAACAACTGTTTTTTTTGCCTTATAGCATAAGCATCCTTCCCCCAAGAGATTAAAAAGCCTAAGAATCTATGAATCTCATGTGGGGATTGCTTCCCCAGAAGGGAAAGTAGCTTCTTATAAAAATTTCACATACAATGTGCTACCTAGAATAAAGGATCTTGGTAAGTAATAACAGAGAACTTGCTAAGATAAACTTTTTACGTGCTTTTTATTTTTATTGGGAAAATGTATTTGTCAAATGTCTGTAAGTTTTTTGCTTTTTCAGATTACATGTGCTATACACATAGATTTTTAGGGCAGCAAAAATTAAAAGCAAGTGAGATCTATGGAGAATAACCAAAGACAAAAATAGAGTATGTGAATCAAAATCCATTCCACAGATTTTTAAATAAAATGTGACTGCAAAAGGCTGGATAAATATTGCAGGGCAGTTTGCTTTTGGCATGGTTTGCTTTCAACTTGAAGAAGGACCCATTTTCGTGAGATAGTCTTCAGAAAATCCTATGTTCTTAATTGGTTCTAAGTCTTGATTCAAAGGAAGGACAAAGAACTGTTTGGATAGAAAGGGCTGTCCTTTCTGTTTGCTTGAATAAGCATGCTGAATTTTTTATCCCTGAACAGCTGCTATGAAGCATCAGAACATGGAAACTTTAAATGTGACAAATCCTCTTTTCTAAAAGAACTTCCAGTATATTGGAGGGGATGTGTGAAACAGCTGGGATGATTATGTCAGGAAGAATAGGAAAGCTGTTTACCTCGATTTCTAGTTGAAGATTATTTTTTTTTTTGCACTGTACCTGTAATGGACAATATTAGAACTTGCTGGTTTTTACTGCCCTGCGATGAAATGTTTTGATACACTCAACTGTAAAATAATGGTGACATCCATAGCCGAGACCTCTGTGGATGGTAGTTGTGCTTTTGTGTAGAATTACGTACTTATTTATCAGAATGCCTGAAGAAGTCATACCTTTTCCTTGTAGGTTTACATCTTGAGTCAGTGTTTCACAAAATGTGGCTTTCCCTCTCAATAAAGTTGAGCTTGCAGGTGAGATGTAGTTTGCACGTCTGGAGGCCCTCAACAAAAAGTAGATCTGGATTCCATGTTACACATCTGTGACTTCCCTTACTGCCGAAGAATTTCAGTGGTTTCAGGAGGTTAATAGGTTTAACAGAAGTATGAAAGCTTTCTGCTTTACTGACAGATTTTTCTCTGAGAAGGAGAAAGGACATGAAAGGCTGATACACCACAAAAATAAAAGCAATTTAAAATTTAGGTAGGGTGTACAGAGATGATAGATAATGTTAATTCTTACTTACATTAAGTAAACACTAGGCTGGGGTGTTTTATGTATTTTTAAGATTCTGTTTTGGGAATGTCTTACTTGTTAGTTCAAGCTTAAAAACATCAGTATTTAAAAATGCTAAGATATTAATAGATGGTAGAAATACGTGCGTGACAAATAGCAAAATAAATAGCAAGCAAATCAAATGAGATTAATTTGATGCTATGTTGCTGTTTATTTATAAAAATGCTGTAAATAACAATAAGTGCAATGAGCCTGAATTATAAAACAGCAATGAATTTGACAAATTGCTGAACTCATGCCAGCTATCTTCTAAGAATAACTCTTTTGTAGCTATGAAATTTAAACTCCAAACCAATAACAATACAAAAGAAACCGGTATCTTGTCTAAGCTAAAGAATGAAGATTTTGGTTAAACTAAAAAAGTAAAATGGAGGTTCAGGACATGCAGATGGGCATAGTTAAAATTCTGAGGTTATATTAAGATTATGTTTGAGTATCATTTACTGCTTTCTAAATCTGAGAGATTCACTACACTTAGCTATATGTAGATCATTTGACAAATCGACTGTTCCATTTGTACTGGAAGATCATGTAGGTATAAACTACTAGGTAGAATTTCTTCTTGAAAGAGACCAAGTTGTTAATCATTAGAGTTGGAAGCAGCTAAAAGGAGAGAAGACTTGAATGGATGTTACAGGTGTTGAATCCTCTTTTAACTATCCTTAAGGCAGGGGTTTGTTTTATTCTATTTCTATAGGATATAACTGTGTCCAGCTGATGGCTATTATGGAACATGCATACTATGCCAGTTTTGGTTATCAGGTCACAAGCTTCTTTGCAGCATCAAGGTAAGTTAAAGTACTTCAGCATCCTCTCTGTTCTTTTACTTTACGTCCTTACTCCTTACATCCATCGAAATCAGTATGCTTCTATGTGTATGTTTGCAAGTAAGTATTTAATGGAAAGAGGAAGTAATGACTGAGGTATTTGCTCTAGCTTCCTCTTAAATCTGAAATCTCTTTGGCATAGTGATCAGCTGTTCTGTGAAACGCTTCGTATAGGATACAAACGAAAAGGTTGTAAGTAACTTCAGCTATCCCAGCATATTCCAGCTAATCCACCTTCAGCAGTCTTTATGCTTGGATTTTGTGTTGCAGTATTGTTGGCAGTAACAAACATGATGTATAAGTCACTCTTTTATGATAAAGCAGAACTGTACGCTACTTGTTCATAATAACTTCATTAAAATCATGGCTTTGTGTGTTCTGTGGGAACAGTAGCAGACTGTTCTTAGGTTTGAGGCCTAGAGTGAAAATGTATTCAGGTAATTGTTAAGAAAATTATGATAAACCTTGAATGTTGTGATTTATTTTTTTTAAACTATAAAAATGTATTCTTGTCCCTTAAGAAGTAAGGAAGTGTCCAATATTAAATAGAAGCCTTAACTTTTATCGGTTGTCTTTTGTACTGGATTTGGTGTATTAACAGATTAAAAAGGAGGAATAAAGCCTTGAAACTATTTCTGCAAACCATTGTGTGCATTCATGTTGTAATTTTTATAACTAAAAATTGTTTATTTGTCAGGTTTTAATAGCTGTTACTTAAGAGGCTGAAAAAATAACCTGCATACTACTGGAAACTAGGTGGTGAAGAACTGCTCACTTAGATGCAATTTATGAGTAATGTTCAGTATTGTCAGCTTACATTCAGATTGTACCACTCATAACACAATGCGTTTTCATGTTGGTAGCCGTTACGGAACTCCAGATGACCTGAAAGAAATGATCGACGTTGCTCACTCAATGGGCATCACGGTTCTGCTCGATGTCGTGCACAGCCATGCATCCAAAAACTCTGAAGATGGTCTCAACAAATTTGATGGTACAGATTCTTGTTTCTTCCATTCCGGTCCTAAAGGAACTCATCAGCTCTGGGACAGCAGGCTCTTTGACTATGCAAAGTAAGTATAAAATGTCACTTCAGGTGTGCTAGTTGTTACTGTTTCTTGCCAGTTCTATTAAAATTATGCTATTCACCGAATTGGAAAAGTTATTTGGCTTGTTCAGTAGTTTGGATATGCTGAGTTAAATTCCTAACTTTGCTAAATACTTAAAACCTAACACAAAAAATTAGTATTTAGGGTTTTTTGGTTTTTTTTTTTAATGGCTACATATGTACATGTTATATACTACGTGTATTGTATGTAATCTATAATTGTATCATGTAGTTATACTTTATATTGACTTTTGTTTTTAAATAGGTTCAAAATTTTATGTATAGGTAAATATATAGGAACATTTTTTGTTTAATGATATGTTATAAATGGATTTGAATTGTCATGTATTTTTATATTATATGCTATAGATATAAATATTATATTTTTTTATATATAAAAAAATGAGGTAGAAGAAAAGCTGAAAAGCACTTGTAAGCTCTGGAATTGTATTGTCAAACTGTGAGATTTTTGAAATATACCAAAAGTTTTGTCCCAGGGCAACAAACTGCATTCCAAAGAGCTTCCATAGGTTGGTTAACAGTTAATACAGAGCAGGGGTCATTTTCAGTTGGCAGTTTTAGGGACACAGTTTGTGCACACTTAATTCATTAGCATAAATACAGTGTGTGTTAAACCATGTATTAATGCCAGGTGATGATTAGCGTTTAACATCGTTTACTTTGCATTCTCTGAGGTATTGGGGGCAAGGGGATTTATCTTGTGTGCGGAACATTTCAGTGGTTTAAATGGATCAGATGCTGGCAACCAGTTTATTTTGGTCTCCTCCCACCTTTTCCCACGTTTGTTTTTCCCTGAACCACCCCGATTCCTCCTTCTTGTTGTCTGTGATTCTTCCCTTCAACATCCCACAATAAATTTTGTACCACCCTGCAACCTCCTTGAAACTTTTCGTAGATTCTATAGGTGAGTAACTTCTTATTCCATGATAAATTTGCCTTTCGCCTCCTTGATATACATGGTAATCTTGTTTGCCTTATCAACTGCAAAATTCTGGTTTAACCCTTTCAAGGTTACACTGGAGTGGTTCCTTTGGTGGCTTATCACTCAGCTACTGTAGAGTTCTGGTCTCATGTTAATTTCTTAGTAGTTAGGTTTTGTGTGCTCTAAGTTCAATTTACTGGTTTTCCCCTGTTTTTTTTCCTTCACTTGCACTGAATTGCCATGAACTGGATATGCTTACGTTGCAGATGTCCTTAACCCTTTGTATATTCAGTTAGTTGCCAAAAAAGATTTTTCTTCTTATACTCTTGAGGCTGACAGTTTCATAGCTTATGGAGGTTGGAACTATTTAAGAAGGTCACTGTTGCAGAAGTAATATTATGGAGCATAGGTCAAGTGTTTAATGGAAACTCTTGCACAGTAACTCACAATTCAATTAAACTGAGTGACCAGTGTAATAAGTGAGTTACACCCTGTTACTTAATAGGATGAGCTGCTCTTTATGACTTTTTATTTGGAACAATTTAACTGATGAATTAAGGGGTTTTTTTTGAACTGTAATTTTAATTATTATAACAAATGTATTTTGGTATGTCTAATAATGATTTCCTCTCTGAGTTGCTTCCTATTAATCTTTAAGTTCATATTCAAGTCAATTCTGTTTCAGATAATCTTAAAGCTTTAATATAAGATAATGGTATTTCACACTTTATTTCATTTTATGCTCATGTATAATCAGGAAGTGTGTAGTTCCACCTTCTCTAGCAAGGAAATAAATTGAATGCAATCACGAAGCTTTCTTTGTTCCAAGCAGAGGCAGCTTCTTCCTGTTGGGAAGGACAATGGTGCTAGTATTGAGTGTCGTGGAAGGATTTTGTAAATTAAAGAGCACACTTCTTTCTAGGTGGCACTTGGCAATGTTAAGCATTTATTCAGAACTGAAGAACTTCCTACATGGGTCGTTCAGTCAGTGATCTGTGCCTGTACTTGTTTGGGAGGGACACTGTTGCATAATTACTGCTCATCCGATGTGATTGGAATAGATGCTGGACTGAATGGTGGAAAGGAGGAGTGGGAAGAGCTGTGAGGAGGAGAGAAGAGATTAGGAAATAGCAAAGACCAGAAAAATTGAATCTATGCTCCACTGATGAGTAAAAATAATGGGGTTCCTTGTATGTCATTCCCTATCTCCTGCCCTCTAGTGAAATGCAACGGCGAATTTGGGTTTCTGTTTTAAAACTTTTGCAGAAACCCCTCCTTCCACTTCAGTCACAGGAAGCTGTGCAGTGAACTGGTTTTAGTCATCAAGGGCTTCTTTAGTCCTAGTATCTGAAACACTGAACATTCTATGTGTGATTGTAGACAAATTTTAAAACTTAAAAAATGTAACAGCCTTGTGTATTCTAAGATGCTCAGAAATAATTAAAAATTGATCTGTTTGGTTGTTTGTTTTTTTGTTTGGTGGTTTTGGGTGTTTGTTTTCCCTGTTTTTGTGTGTACAGGTCCCAAACAAAATTGGGCAAGAATCAGAACTGACATTTCATTGAAGGTTTTGTCTTTTTAGGCCTGATTGACATAGCTGCTAATTTCCATGGCAGTAAACAAGCAGCTCTAGTCTGGAAGAGGGGAGTATGAAAATCTGTGAGAGAGGCTAGAGCTGCTTGCAGAAGTTCAAAGTTTGCTGAAAATAAATGATACCAAACACAGTCTATTGAATGGTATACAGAAAAGCTTGCTTTCTGAGACAAATCTCTTCAGCTTGTACAGCCTTCTCTCCTGTACAGTGCTTGTACTAAATCCCTTTATTTCTGTAGTGGGAAGAACTGTTCAATCTACCGGTACTTAAACATCAAATACAAAGAATGCTCAATTTACTTTGGAATTGAGAGAAACTAATTCTCTGCCATGAAAGAGATTAAGAAACAATTGCTTTATCAGTGTAGTCTGTCTACACGTTCTTTGAAAGCCAAGATGTAAGTAAATTTGTCTCACAGCATTTGCAGGATTATTCAGTTGTCTGGGAAGGGGACTGTGAATACTTGCTCTAACAGAAGGTGGCAAAAGATCTAGATCCACGCAAAAATAAAAAGGACTATATCCATAGTGTATTTTGAGTACTGTATTTTTAATAATGTTTATGCAAGTAGAGAGTAGCTCCAAGAAAAGCAGTAGTAAAACTGTTCAAGGGGCAACATGGATGTTGTATCTCGCACCATAGTGCAACTTCAGAAGATGAGGCATGTTTTATGTTGTGGACTTTGAGAAAACACTTCATGAGCAGTAGAATTGTGTTGGGTTTAATCGATGCTTATACAAGTGTTGTACAAACAGTGAACTTCCTGGTAAATATTTATATTTTAAAAATTACGCTGTTCAAGGTGTTGTCACAGGAAAATCGAACCGCAGTTTCAGTAAAACGAGAATTTGGAGGTAAAATAACTGGAAGAGTAAAAAGATATTTTCTGTGTAACTTTTTTCAAGAAAATGACTATAAACTCTGCTTTAAAGAGAGAAGAAAAACCTCTTCAGAAATAAACTTCATTTTCATAACTTTAGCACATTTTTCTACAGTGTGGAACTGGTCAGTTTTTTTCCTCAAACTTCTTAATTTGCCAAATCGTCCTCTCCTTCATCTGCCTCCCCTCCTGATTGTGTCCGTGCCCATCCTTCCTGTCCCCCTCAGCAGCCAACTCAAAAAACTACAACCACAAAGCTGGAGTGAGGATTGCAGTTTATTTCAAGAATACTTTTTAAAAACTAACTTTTATATCCTTTGGCTCCTACTAAAAATGTGTCTTTCCTATCCCTGAATTCATGAAAGGGAAATGCTGGAAGGTAAAAGGGATGCTCTGGACCTGTAGTTTAGCTGGCATTGCCTAGTTAATTTTGTGGTAAATTAGTGCCCTGTCTGTCTTGTTATCTTGTTTAAGATAGCTCACTCAAAATACATGTAAGCACCCTCCCCTCTTAAGTAAGGATTCTGCTTGTAACTAATTTTCCACAAGCTAAGTATAACAATTTTTCCTTCCCTAAAATTGTATTCTAAGACTATTCAGCTGCCAAGTTCATTAGAAGTGATGCTGTAGACCCTGGAGACCAGGTGGGATCACAACTGGAGCTGCTGATCGTGTTTTGATTTAGATTCATTTCTCTACCATAGCAAATGTGTCTAACATAATAATTAGGCAAAACAATTTAAAAAGAATTGAGAACAAGATATCACCTAGCAAAGATAAGTTGTTGTTTTGCAGTACATAATTAAAATCTGTATATGATGCTGCCTTTCTAGGATTATTGAGATCCAAGAGTATTGTTTTGATTTTTAAGGCTCTGTATTTCTCTTTTCTCATTAGGCTTTGTTAGTTTCTATGCTTTCTTGCTCCTGTTCTAAGGGACAGTAGGTATACTGTCCCTTATAGTTCTGTGAGCCTTTTATCAATAATACTAGAAGTAAAACTTGTGTTTTTTAATCCTGTGACCATATTTAGCTGAGCACTATTTGCCTGAGCACTTAGCCAAAATCTGAAGCTGTTGCTCAACTTAGGAGAAGAATTTGGCACAAAAGTCAGAGGCTGCTTTACCTTCTGGTTTTAATTATGAAGTCCTGCTTCCTCGAATGCAGCAGTATGATCAGCAAGAGGTGGCATTCGTTACAAGGTTCTGGGGCCATCAGACATCCCCGGCATCTCTTCTGAGGCATTTCTTGAGGCCTTGTTGTCAGTGCCTTTCTTAGACTGGATTTTATGTGTCCATGCTTTAGTGGTTCTGTGGAGGCACGAAATCATAACTAGTGGGAATTTTTTGGTCTGTCCACCTCTAGGTTTTGTCTCGTCTGTATTTGTTGGTGATGCTTTCTGTTTTGGGAATTAAAGCTTGTAAGTGTGGAAAAGGAAATGAAATTTGCTTAACTAAGCCATGTAATGGGAGAAATCTTTTCTTTAGTGTCTTCTTCCTCCTTCAGTTTTATGAAGTCTCAAGTGGTGTCCATGGCAAATGTGCTCTGAAATGCTATAGGTAGTGTTCAGAGTATAAACACTGTGTCCCAGAAGCCATGGTTTATATCAGGGCAACAGATGGCATGCTGGTCCTCTGCTGCCTAAGCAGATGTTCTCTCCCACTTGGTCTTCTGAACCATTGGTGGAGCAGCTGATCGTAGCTCAGTGTGCTACCTTTATTTCAATATCTCTTAAAGTGGGTTATAAACTACTCTAGTTCAGAAACTGCTTTTAGCCCTGCCATCAGTGCGACAGAAATTGGGCAACTGTCAGGTGCCGAAGCATGTGTTCTGGCTTCTGGTTTAGATGGCCTGTCTTCCAGAGTGGTGTGGGTCATCTGATGCCTCACATGGGTATCTTGGGCGCTCTCTTGCGACTGAAATGTCACAGTACACCTCTGTTTGGATGCTGAGACGATGGCCTTTTCTGCCACCCAGTGTTTAAATCCTGCATAGATTTAATGTTATATTCTATGGGGAAAAAAGGTCCACTAATGTCAATAGATAGTAATTCGCTACTTTAGGATCTGACTCCTTAAAGGCATGTTGATCTTCTAACATCTTCAGCAGCCCCTGTTAAGGTCACTATTTTTTCCTTAAACAGCTGCTCTTTACCTGAATTTTTTTCCCATTCTTCTGATTGCTAACTTTCCCAGTCTTTAGCTGCCACTGTTGTAATATATTAGTAGGTGGAATGAATTGGGAAAGATGTCTTTCAGAGGTCAGTGTTTGTTTAGTAGGGGTACCTGTCTGGGATCATAATTCCCTTGACATTGCTGTCCAGAGAATTTGGGGGGGCTTAAGTTGCTTGCAGTTCAATGTTGAACTCTTCTAAGTATCTCTGGAAGCAAAAACTTGTTGCCTTGTGTGGGTGCATCACCATGGTTTGTAACACTTTTCAGGAAGAAATGGATACACAGCTACTCTATAACACTTGCATATTTAGTATTTTAAATTGGTATAAGTTGATGCTTTATGGAGTGCTACAGAGATTATGGTTCCTTGCCTAATGCACTTAAGTTGGCACATCAGCATGAGTCGCAAAATGCGGATAACATGGTCTGTGTGTTCTTACTGTCCATCTCTGGGTTGCTTTATTCACGTGTGTCTTACGGAGTGCTAAGAGGGTGTACTTGACTGCAAACTATTGCTTATGAGTTAACACCACACAAAGGATAGGTAGGATTTGAAAGCTACTAGTACACTCATGGCTTCCGATGAGACACCTGAAGAGACCCTGCTGAGCAGGCAAACACTGGTCAGCTGGGAGAAAGGAGGCTGCCATGACCTGTATCAGACCCTTGACTGGAGCTGAGTTACCATCTTCAGACTGTGATTTTCTTCTAGTTTTCCACCTTTACATATTCCTCCCTTAGAGTCTTTGAGCTACTAACAAACCTGTCCTTTTCTGTAACTTAATCTTTCTTACCTTGCATAGCACTAATCTGAAGACTTTGCAGCTAAGCAATTTGCTAAGCTGAGCGAACTCAGCTAAGCAATTTCCTTAGAGGTTAAAGCTATACAGATGTTTGGACACAGCTGATCCCCCGTCAGGAGGGAAGGGAGAGGAAAACGTGGCAAGAGAAAATTATCAAAGAATTAATGTATTGTATACAAGGCAGTTGACTTCCCACAGTGCAGTGTTCTCTTCTGCAGCTTCTAAGGATTTAGTCAAGTACAGGTGATGTTCTTCCAGCTCCATTTATGCAGTAGTAATGACATCCAGTGGCATGTCGTGTTTGTTACAGATATGTATTTGTTGGGGAGATAGATACCTTGGCCATAATTCCGGATAGATTAAAGGTAATGCAGTGATAGTTGTCAGTGATCTAGATTCTCATTCGTTAGATGTTGTTTTTAGAATCTCGTTGGCTCTATGGTAATTACAGCAGCAGCAGGGATGCAAGTTGTGTTTCATGACGTAAAACCTTCACCTACGCGGATTTTAATTAATATCCTGCCAGTCTTCCTTCACTAAATTATTTCAGAAAGCTCTGTATTTTGAGATCCCCATAATATTCATTGGAATTGGATTTGGCTGCCAAAGATTGGGGGGGTTTAATGACTATTGAAAGAAAGCACTGCTTGTAATGTAATAGTGAGATGATGAATTGTTTTTTTTTACCCCAGAGCTCATAAATGTAGTTATTTTGATTACAGGTTGATTTTTTAAAAACCCTGCCTGCATGTGTTCTTAGCAGTCCACTTCAAATAGACTGGACTTTGAGGGAGACTGTAAAGGCACAAAAGTACTTTATAAAACGTTTAAGACCTTCCACATCTGTGAAAATCTTTGTTTCTTTGTCTTTTTTTCTCCTCTTTTTTTAGTAATCATTTTGACTGTTAGCAGATAAGCATTTTCACGTATGGGGGCATTGCAGTTAATAAATTGCCTTTCTTGCAGGGAATGAATACTGGAAGCATTGACAGAAGGGATAATATATTGGAACTTACTGCAATATAATCAGAATGACTAAAATAATAGCGCAAAAAAAAGATAATGCAGCCATGACATATGATTTGTAGTATATGCAGTCTAGACCTGCTGTGGAATTGCTTTTTTTAATAAAGCATTCATCTAGAAGGTTAATTGTTTTACTGCACTGTGCTTAGATTGATAGAATAGACGGTGTGGCTTTAAATCCACAGATACTCTGAGACTCGGAGCATCACGTACATCCTGGTTTTGGCTGGGATAGAGTTAATTTTCTTCCTAGCAGCTGATGCAGTGCTGCATTTTGGCTTTAGTCTGAGAACAGTGCTGATAACACACCAGTGTTTTAGTTGTTGCTCAGTAGCACTTACCCTAAGGGATAGAATGGGAAGGGGAGTGTGTGCTGAGTTGCTAGCTGGGGTTAAACCACGACAATGTGAGAATGCATCCAGTTTCCCATATTAACCTCCAACATAGCAATCCCAGCTTTGTGTGATGCTTCTACAATTTAGCTGCACAAAAAGTGGTACCTTAATAAAGCAATATATTTATATGTGAAGAAAAGACACAGAGTAAAAATGCAACCAGTTGTTCTAAATTTTGGCAGGTAGTGTGTTTTGGAATATAGAGGTCAGTGCTTGTGGCCAATTAAATTCAATGATATCTTGAGTAGATGCAGTCACTCTTACCTGAAGTTGATTATGGTATTTCAACAAAGATCTAAAATCAGAAGAGATTCAACACACCATAAGGAATCATTCCTCCTCAGTCTAAATGTAATAATGATCTTTCATTTAGTAATCCACACTTAAACTGACAAGTTTCACAGCATTCTTACAGCAGGTTATATAAGCAGTACCTGTTGTGAGTATAAGATTGTGGGGAAAGGGTTTTAAAGAAAATTTGCAAATGAAATGGGAAATGTTGACTTTCTTCTAACAGGGTTTCATCCAAAGAAGTTCTAGGTTGGAAGAAAACTAGGCATGGTACTGCTTATTGCAGGGAAGGAAGATGGGATCATTAAGACAACTGTAGGTTTGGGTTTTTCTCTGATCCTGTTGTGTATATGTTGTATAATACACAGATCCACTTGAAATCCATTCTTGGAAAGCTCATTGTAGAGAGATGGAAATTGATAACAACAGGGAACAAAATGATTAACAGCCATATCTACAAATTAGAAAACAATAGACTATCATCAAAATGCTTTATGCATTTCTAGAAGCAAGTAGCATATTTATGGCCAGCAGATCAGAAATGACCTGCGAATAATGATATTAATCTGTTATATTACTTTCAGTGTTGAAAGAGAAGCCATGTTTTCTTGAGTAATGTCATTTCATGGACTAGCATAAAGACTGAGTTCCTGTCTGTAGAAGTTGGTCGAAACTGAAGATGGAAGTCAACACATCCAACAGAGCAGGCCAGCCTGCTGCTTCAGGTGGTAGCTGTCTGTGTCCTACCAGATTGCTTCCTAGCTGTAGCCACTGGCTAAGATGTAGTTTTGAATGGGACTGTGTTGGTGAGCCTCCATTAAAATTCAGGGAGGATCTATAGGATCACTCAGCTTTATCTGGATGTTCTCTTTAGGGTTATTTAAATGCCAGAGTTACTTTGACTTTGAAACGAATGAGTTATTGAGATAAATTTCATTTGACTTCTTATAGAATTATTAGTGCAATTTTAATGAAGATACAGAAAGTGGTTCTACAGTGGTCACATTATAATAGTAATGGATGGATTTGGTGTAGCTTTTGCTGATTTTTCTTCTTGGTTCTGTTCTGACTGATACAGTTACAAGACAAGTCTGAAGAGCTGAAATAGTGTATCCTGTCAAATATGTCTTAATGAATAAGGAAAATATTGTATGAAAAGCTTCATCCCCAGGAACAAAGCAAATTGTTCTAAACCAGGTTTGGAAAAAGAGTTCAACTTTTTTATTTTGAAAAAGTATATTACACTAAATTTGCTTGGTTGGTTTTTTCCGTGCATTTGTTTTTGTCAGTGTCCTGGGTTCAGCAGTAGCAGTCATTTTTCTCCTTCTTAGTAGCTAGTGCAGTGCTGTGTTTTCAACTTTAGTCTGAGTACAACGGGCTTAAACCACGACAGTCAGTTCCTTGTAAAAAAGGTGGCTTCGTAGAATTCTGTATAGTTTGCTATGAGAACTGCAAGTAAAAACATCTGTTTGTCCTGATTCCTCCCTGTATCTCCTTTTTTGACAGAGGCTGACTCTTGACCAGATATTTTTATATATCTGTATTAGTTCCTTGTAATCTCTTGAAAATTGTTCTAAAGTTTAGAAACAAATTCAACACCATAGGGATAATCGTTATTAGTTTAGATAGCTGACACCAAAGTTTTTTCTAAGTTGTTCTACACAATTGATTTAGTTTGGAACGAGGGAAGTAAGCGTACAAGTTGTACTCTGTAGACCTTGCTTTTCTTGAT
This sequence comes from Strigops habroptila, assembly GCF_004027225.2. NCBI lineage: Eukaryota > Metazoa > Chordata > Aves > Psittaciformes > Psittacidae > Strigops > Strigops habroptila. The sequence goes on from NC_044278.2 coordinate 6,497,640, forward strand.
TTCTTCAATCTAATTATTGTTCAGTAAGTCCTGTCAAATGTAGTTATAAGGATAGCTACATAGAATGTAGCTATCGTTCTTGTAATACAAGAATGAAAAAGCACATTCGTATAATAAGTCATTGCTATGTGCTCTCATAATTTTCTTCTGTAGGAGACATCTCAATCTGTTTAAAGGAAGAGCTGAGAATTAAGTTTTCTGGAGAAATATTAAGTAAAAGTATGGGGGGTTGTATATATATAATTAGTCATTGCAATAAGGCTATGAGGAAGAAACATTTAAGTTTTTGTTTCATTTATTATGAATAATTATTAGTCAGAATTGTAAGTAATTAGAAAAACTAATAAATAGAATTGTTCACGCAAAGGAAATTTTTACATATACTTCATTGTTGTATGTACCAAGGTTGTCTAAAAGAATGAACTTTAGCAGTTCGAAAAGTAGTCACAGCTATGAGCCAAACCCACTTCTTATTCTGAATTATGGAATTTAGAATTGGTGGATTTCTTTTTTTAATTTATTTAGTTTGAAATAGATTAAGCTTGGGCATTCAGGAACAAGTACTTATTACAGAAATAAATAGCAGAAGTTTTCAAATTGCCAAACATACAGATGGTCTTACGGAGGACAAGGATAGGTGAAATTCCTCTTTTATTATTGAAATTTAGCTCTTGCCATTAGAATTCCCTAAATACTTTCTGCGTTCAAAGGATAGGTGAATGAGTAATTGGAGTCAGACAAACACTGTAGGAGATGGGGCGAGGTCCAAGAGATTTCTGCTGGTTTTTCTCCCCCGTCTTTGGATTTGAATGTTTAGTGTTCGTTTCTCTAGATTTTCAGGCTTTTTTCACTCTCCTGTAATCTGAAATTCTGTATTTCTATTCCCACATAATGGAAATAAATATTTAAACCAAAGCCTACATAGTAGTTGGGGCTTATGACCATTCTGGGGTTGATTCTTAAACCCCAAAGATTATTTACAAAGGGAATGCCTGGAGAAGAAACAAGAAGTCAACTACAAAACACTAAAATTCGCATTATCGGTGTTTTCAGGCTTCCTTTGCCACCACCTTTCTGGATGGGGGCATTGGAAAAGATGAAAGTCTACTGTGGCTATATTATAAGAAATTCCAAGGTCACTGGATGAAGTGGGGAGGAAACTGAAAGTCTATCAGGAAATCGATAAATGGCAACAACATTAAGGTGGATGTTCTTTCTGAGGCCTATCCAATGCTGGTTAGCAAAGCTAGTGACTTATAGAAAGTAGTATGAAATAGCACTCTTATAAACTAATCAATTGTGTACTGGAAAGAATGAATGTTCTGCAGGTTGCATCTACAGTTGCTCTTAGCACAGCACCATTGTCATCCAAATTTGGAAAAACAGGAAAGATTTGATTAGAAAGAATGTCTTCACCAGGTGCAAGGTATGAGCAACTTGTTTGCCTGTATGATGAACTCTCGATATACAGGAGGGTAAACTTGTTTTAAAATATTACAAAGAATCTTAGCTTTATCTTTATTTGTATTTTATCCTGGCCTAGACAACAAAATTTGTGTGTCGCAAGGTTATGAGGTTTTGACTTCAGACTTATAATTTTTATCAGAAGTTGCCATCATTCTGCTACCTTTTAAGCCAGAATCAGTAATAGTTGCACTGAAATATGGTCTGAAATAGGAGCTATCTGTAGTAGGAACAGTTGCTTTAATTTTAGTCGAAAATCATGGCACTTCATGGAAAAATCTTGCTGTTAAAAATAAATACATATTTCCAGAGTATTAATAATGCTGGTAGATTAATACATCCAAATGGAAATCAGTAACAAGTGGTGCCTCTTAGGGGTCCATATTGGGACTGGTACCCTTTAATATCTTTATTAATGACATAGTGGGATTTGAGTGCACCTTCAACAAGTTTGCAGATGTCACCAGGCTGAATGATGCAGTTCATTCGGTTGAGAAAAGGGATGCCATCCAGAAGGACCTTGACAGGCTGAGGGAGTATGCCCACGTGAACCTCAGGAGGTTCAACAAGGCCAAGTTGCAATGTCCTACACCTGGGTTGTAGCAATCCCCAGTATCAACACAGGCTGGGGAGTGAATTGATTGAGTGCAGCCCTGTCAAGGAAGACTTGGGGACAGTACTGGTGGATGAAAAATTGGACAGAAACTAGCTATGTGCACTTGCAGCCCAGAAAGCCAATCATACCCTGGGCTGTGTAAAAAGAAACATGGCCAGCAGGTTGAAGTAGGTGATTTCCACCTACCTACTCTGCTATTGCAATACCCCACCTGGAGTACTTCATCCAGGGGACCCTAGCCCCAGCACAAGACAGACACGGACTGCTTAGAGTGGGTTCAGAGGAGGGCCACAACCCTCCCATGAAGAAAGACTGAGAGAGTTGGGGTTATTTAGCCTGGAGGAGGCACTGGGGAGACCTTATTGTGGCCTTTCAGTATTTAAAGGAGCTTATAAGGAAGACATAACTTAAACAAGGATAAGTGAGAGGATAAAGGGCAGTAGTTTTAAACTGAAAGAGGGTAGATTTAGACTGGACATAACTAAGAAACTTTTAATGATGAGGGTGCTGAGGCACTGGCACAGGGTGCCCAGACAAGCTGTGGCTGCCCCATCCCTGGCAGTGTTCAAGGCCAGGTTGGACACAGGGGCTTGGAGCAACCTGCTCTAGCGGAAGGTGTCCCTGCCCGTGGCAAGGGTTGGAACTGTATGAGCTTTAAGGTGCCTTCAACCCAAACCACTCTGTGGTTCTGTTAATGATATACAAGTTATAGCGCACTAATCGGACACTTTTCAGCAATGTAAGTTGATTTTAAAATACTGTCAAAAGATGCTATTGTCTTGACTTGCGAGTTTCCACTTTTGTATTGACTGGAAAATGTAAATACAGTACTCAAAGCTTTTTGGGCTGTGGAGGAATGTTTTGTTTTCAAACAGTTCTCCAAATAATCTGTAGACAGTAGTATATACATTTTGTAATTTATACCTAATATAAGGACACTGATTATTCTAACTCTGAGTGTTTTCAAGATACCGTCTGAAGTGGGACTACAACAGAATATGTTTTGGCACCGTATCTTTTCTACATGTCTTTGGTGGAACTTGCTAACTTGGTGGCGATAGAAAGACAGTGGGTATGTTAAAACATATGTTCAGATTGTAAAAGGTTTTAAAATATATGCTTAATTCTTAAAAAATAGAATCATAGATAAAACAAAGTATAGCTGTGAATCAATAGAAAAACTACACTGTAGCTATTTTTGCCAGTTCAAGTAATAATCTTGCTACATGGTATATACTAAACAAAGTTACTGTAACAATATATTATAAATGTGCTTATTGTTCTTGTATTAATCTTCATGAAGTGCAAATTATATAGCTGAAACAATAGCACATAGTAGGAAATTGAGATAAAAACTATGTCTTTGAATATAAACCTGTTTTCAGTTCTCTTACATGAAAAAACATTTATGAAACAGAGAGAAAGCAGTACATTTACAAGTTCTCAACTCTGGCATAGCGTAAGGTAACCTAATCTCTTTCTTTAATTACATTCCTGACGAATATAAGTTTTAGCAGTGCAGCAAATGAAGAAATACTGTGCTGCGCTTAAGAATGGATTCCTGTTTAATATGAACCCTGTACGTCAGATCATCTGGGCTGTTTCGTGCAAATGCAACAGCTTTGCATTTTGGGCTTGCTGAAAGATAATAGGGACTGATGCATGTGTAAATTGGTTTTGCCAGATGGCTGCTTACCTCTGCAGTCATTTCCTGAATCTCGTGCTGGGGATCATATAAGACAGTCCTTCAGTCTCTGAGCCTCCCACTGGAAATCTCCTTTTTCTGTGAAGGTAATGATTCCTTGTACAGAGTTTTCTGCCCTTCATGCTGATGTCTGTCATTTAAGTGAGCAGTCCTGTCCCATGGTTCCAAAAAGGACATTCTGGACTGCATCCAGAACAACTGTTTATGCTGAGTATAAAATCTGAAAGTGGGAGAGGAAAGCTCAGGATAATGGTCTGTTTACGATTATGAGTCACCTGGTATGTAATAGTTTGTTGACTGTTTCTGCCCTACATTTAGACTTACTTTGAAAGCACACCCAATGTTGGACAGTACTCTGAAATGTTTGAGATCTCAGTTCAATTACTGAAGTCATCAATTGTGTTAAATTGTGTGCAAAATCCTGACAGTACGTTTTAAAGATGTGATGTAGTTGCATGTCATAGAACAACAAATGGTGTTTGCTAATTTGCAGGGTTGCTTATGTGACTAAACAAATGTAACGTTTGCTAAGAAGTTTATTTTGAGAGAGAAGAAGTTTAAATGTTCTCAAAGATTTTTATTTTATTAGTGTACAATGTACTTTGGTAGAGCGTGAGCGGTATGAGTGCTAATGTTACCCAGATCGTAGCTGGAACTCATGTAGGCTTTGTCAGCACTTTAAAGGGTTTTGTAACTTTATTTTTGGGACATTCTCTATGTTTAAAATGTGTGTGTCCTGGAGGCTCTGTTAAAACTGCAGGTAATTGTCTTTAGTGCTCATATTTTATTTTGTATTTACCTAAGCAAGCCCTCTGAGCAAAAAACATCAAGAATATTAAAGTTCATTACAATAAGTACCTATCTGCTTTGCCTCCAAGGATGTTCTTAAATTCATATTTTGCAGGACATAACCTTTACTGAGTAATACTTGAATTATTGCTTCAATTTTTATGGCAAATAACTGAATGCTTTATTTGATAGTATTTCATTTACTCTTACTGGGTCTAGGTAGGACTAGGCTGAAAAATTTTAAGTCTAGGATACTGTGCTAGATTGTCCGTATTTTGTTTGAGGAGGAAAATTTGTCTTTTTGTGCAAATGGTATTTCAGTAAAATCATGTGAATATATTATGAATATATTTGCTTTCAGTAAAGTCATGTGAATAACCATGTTTAATTCATTGGCAAAATAGAGGTAATTGAATCTTTCCCAAACATTGATTGAACATCTAAACACTTGGAAATTGGGAAATTCAGAGAAGATGGCGACTTCCTGACCCATGCAGCAGAATTTTGCCTTTTCTGGGTTGAGCTCAGATCTGATACTACCAAAGAAAACTTGCCTTTTTGTGTGCAAGCCTTCTTAGCAGTTTTCAGATAGCTCTGACTTATTTGTGATGTGTACATGTATCTCTGTGTACAGCAGGTGTAGCTTTCCTGATCTGGAATTAGATGGGCAGACAATCAGTGTTCAGTGTTTGGAGTGGAGTTCACGCAGTGCATGACTGGGGCTGTTCCTACTTGTGTTCTCTAGTGCTTGAGAGGAATTGGCTGCTAAGGACCCACAGCAACGTGTCCCTGGGGTCAGTCATAGTGACTCTGGGAGCAAGGGAGCAACCAGCAAGGAGAAATAGTTACCCTCCATCATCTTCCCCCTGCCCCCAACAAAATATTAGACTCTTTATCACCATTTACCTAGCACAGGAAGCTCCTGAAGGACCTTACTGTATAGTGCTGCTTTGCGCCAACAGATGAAGTAGAATTCTGAGGGCAAAAAAAATTAAGTATTTTCGGGGGGATATTAGAACAACTGCTTATATTTGAATAAAAGATGTGCCTATTTCTAAGAAATCATTTTCCTGAAGTAATTACTGAATATGAATCAAGTCTAATAAATGTATATTGCTATTATATTGTTTACAGCTTAGTGAGTGAAAATGCTTTCTCTCTGCATAACACTGGATTTACGGGGATCAGGATTAATGCTTCCAGAAGGGGTGTCATGTGGCATGGCACTCTAGATTTGCAATTTTAACTAGAATGGAAAATCCTCTGCATCTTCAAGGCTGCTGCTCTTGTTTACTAGTAAAAGGAAAAATTAAAAGCTGTAGTTAAATAATTTAACTATAAATAATTTTATAATTAAAATAGGAATATTTTGTTATTTTTATTTATTACTACTTAGTATTTTAGTACTTTGTTCACTCTTCATTCTCAGAATATCAATGACTCTTGGTTGTCACAAAATACATGATATAATAACCAGTATTCTGCTTATGAGAATTTTTGAATAGAAAAGTATGTGTGTGTATATATATATTTTTGTCAGTTGCTTCTGCAGAATTGGAGCTTTGACCATGAAAAGGGCACTATAGAAATAATCTGGCACTATCGAAATAATTGTGCAGTCCTATATGCAGTTAATTTACCAGTATGAACTTTTATGTTGCCTGATAGAAACCGGTATCATGAAGTTTGGGAAAGGACTTGAGGTCTTCATTGGACAAGTGCTTCTGACCTTGAAAATACTCCTTCCTTCACTTTGACTGCTCACAACTTGTTCACTATACTGCTTTAATAATTAAGGAGCTTTTTGCTGAAGGTTGGCCTAGAAATTCTGAAATACTTCTGAGACTTTCTGTTTTAATTCACGGAATAGGATGTTAATGCTTAAGCAAAGATGTCTTCTGCAGCGAGTATTGTTAAAAGTATCCACTATTTTTAACGGTTACAGGAAACTTTTAGTCTTTCAGTGGACTTCTAAGAAGTCACATCCACTTTGCATGCCATTTTTCAACTCCCTGTGACAAGATAAATTAGGAATGACAGATCTTCCCGTAGGTCTTTAAGTCCTTGAGGGCTGGTTAGTTTTTCTTCATTATCTCTTCGGGTAGCAAAACATTCCTGAGGGCCACAGTATTGGCTGCGAATGCAGGAAAATGTAGTAGCAAAGTTTTTCCCAATCACAAGGTCATACTGAGACCCCATCCTAATTACTGATCTGGTGTTTCAGACTTTCATAATAAGGACTGCATCCCCTTCTTGCCTCAGGGTAGACTGTACTTCAGTTTAGAACACTTGCTATGTTCTGGTGCAGCCTCTGCTCTTCTTTGAGATTCAGTAGGAGGGAGATTGTTTAGGACAGATGCAAATGCGTTAATGTTTGGTAAGTCTGGCAACCTAGCACTGCTTCAGAGGAATGTTGTCCCTGTACCTCCTGAGGTTAAGATTTGATATGCTTTCAAATGTCTCCCTTCTAGTACTCAGCTTTGCTTGTCTTTTCTGGTTTTAGATGTGCAGTGTTCATCCTTATTAATTTACTTCCTTATGGTTCAGATTCTTTCATGTGTCCTTAATGTAGATCTTTCTTCCCTTACTGATGTCAGAGTACTGTTTGCTCATGCATGAACCTGAGCAGGCAAATAATTTTAAAGTTTTTATTGCATAGCAATTATGGTTTGTCAAAGCCTTTTATCCACTTGCAGTGACCTGTGTGCTTTCTTCTTCAGTAGTGGGTCCTCTTTGTTCCATGGTTGGGTCCTGAGAGTTTGCAATGTCAGTCAGGTTTTCTCAAGTGAAGACTTTTCCTTAACTGTAAGGGGAGTTGGCCATGAAGTTTTTAGAACAAGCTATCTAATTGTTGATTGAAACTTTCTTAATGTTTTCACTGTCATCCTGGACCTTAAGGAAAGGTAGAACTTGGGAATCTGTAATGCACTGTTACTTGTATTATTTAATGCTTTTTTATTCAAAATGTCATTTAAAAGCTAAAGCTGCTTTGCAGACCAAGGATCAAAGGTTACAAGTCATTTGACACTGTCAACATCTTTGTGTTATCTCAGTATATGAGTTATCTACTTTCAGCATTATGAATTCTATACAGGTAGCAAAGCAAACATAATCTAATCAAGTGAAATGGAAAAGTCATGGTATGGATCCATTTCTCTTTAAAACGAACAAAACCTCACAGTGCAGAGAACAGAGGTAAAATGATGGGCAATTGATTGAAAGCAGTAAGTGGGGAAGAAGACAGTGGGGTGGTAATTAAGATATTTGATAAATTTGAGAAAAAAGCTCAGGGACCTAGATATAAGGCTAATATTTATTTTAAATTCAGAGGCTCCAGGGAAAAAAAGTGGTATCCTTTTTCTGTGTCCTTGATATGGCTGAAAGAGAAACACAGAAATCTTTAGTGATCCAAGCTCCCTGTTAAGGAAGTCTTGAGCCAGTAGCAGTGGAAGACTTACAGAACTGGGAACTATCCCCATTAGCTCAACCAAGAAAATGTAGTTATGATCCATGCAGTATGAGTAACATCTTTCCAAGAGTTGTGTGTAAAGACCTACTGCTGTTGCCAGTGTTAATTTCAAGCCTTATCCATGTACAAGATTGTGATGCAGAACAAGAGGTCTTACAACTTACGCATCTCTTGACCCCCAGATCACCTTCACGGTGCAGTGGTTTGAACTGCTTGACAAAAGGGATCATGACCACATGGGTTGTCTTTTGGGTCAGTTGCTTATGGTGGGGGTGTTATAAAATCAATTTAATCATAATAATTTATTTTAATTATATCCAAAATACTGTGGCACTGTGAAGAAAAATTCAAGAATACTGCAAGAGTGTTGCAGCCATTCTGAAAACTTTTACCAGCTAAATTCTTCTGCAGCTGGAAGCTGGAGAAGGACTCTGTCCTCAGCACTTCGTGTCCGTAGTCTTCTGTTTGTATTAAAACAATGTTGAATATTTAATGCATGTTAAACTGAAAGCTTTAGCCTCCTGTAATGTAACTTCTCACTTATCGATATCTACTAATGAGTATTACTTGTTTTCAGAATAAGCTTTTTGCTTAAAATGTATTTTGTGTCCAAAAATTAACTTTGATATTGCTGAAATAGAACGGATTGTTTCTTTTCTGGCTATATAGGACGCAGTCATACAATGCACTTTCAAAATCCTAGGTCCAGAAAAAGTAGCACTCTACATCAGTGCCTCTGGTTGTTACTGCAGGGGAAACAAAAGTTAATTCACTGCTTCTGTCTATTCTTGGGATTGATACAAGAGAAGTGACATGTTGCTGCAGATCCCTTCTGCTCATAGATTATCATATGCCACAGAAAGGTAGCTCTTTTGTAGTTTGTTACCTGCAAAGTTCATTTTGCAGGCATAATGCAGCTTGGATCACCAAGCAAAAGCTCTTCTGGTCTCTTAATGACTGTCTGACTTTCTGTTGACTGACGGAGAGATGTGTATGTTCCCATAGAATGGCATTTAATATAATTAGGAATGTAGGTATCAAGAGCAGTCTAGCAGTCTAATTCAGGATTGTCCTTTGGCTAAAAAAATGGGCACCTGCTGCACTGCTTTGACTTTTCAATCCCTTATGGCTAGAAATGGCTTGGGGTCTTGGCAACGATATTACCTAGAAGACAGTGAGGAATTCTTCATGTAAGTGAAAGAGGTTGCGGTACAGAGAGTTTATTCTTTTTGTTGTTGTTTTCCAAACAGCAAGACTGATTAGCCTTTTGTATCACTCTGTTCAAACAAAGTGCCTCTAAATAACCGGCAAACTGGTCTATGGTGGTTAACAGCGGTGGAAAAAAGCAAACAAAACCATCTCTGTATTAAATCTGGATGTTAAGTTCATAAAATAACTTGTACCAGATTCGCTGGAAGTTAAAGTTATCAGATTGAACACCAGTTTCTTTATGTTCAGCAATCCATTGGTGGGATTTAAGTCAGCTATTGAAATGTCTAGGGATAATTTGAAAAATAACATTTTAGCAAGTCAGTGCTAATGTGTTAAGTTAATTAAACACTCGGAATTGAAAACAGGTAAATTGTCACAGATATGGTCAGCAGTTTGACTCATTTGCTATAATATATAATAATAAATGCAGTTCCTGATGATCAACATTGATATGGTTCAAGAATTGCGGCTTCAAACTGCTTTAGGTACAACCAATGTTATTATTTAGCCCATAGTGACAAAAGTAACTGATTTAAATGCATTACTTGCTCACATCTAAATATTTCATATTCATCATGGATTGGATTTTAGAAATCTTATGGTAAATGATTATTTTCCTTTTTTATTAGTACAGGAGGGGAAAAAAGTAAATAATGAGTGTTAGTTAGAAGCAATTTACAGGTTTTCTACTGACCTAGTATAGGACAGTTGTTACATTTCTTATGACCTTGTGAAACCACATCATCTAGCTAGAAATGCTCATTTCACTTCTTCAAATAAGAAATCTTTTCTTAATGCGAAAGCCCCAAGGGGGACAGTTGGCCCTAAAGGGGAGAAATAACAGCAAGACTTCTCTGCAAAGACCTTTTGTTTTGAACGATGCCTGAGTGAATTCTGAAATACTTAAAACTCTTAGTGTAAATCATTCTGTTCCTTAATGATAATACAGCATATATTTTTCCTCTCTTAGATCATTCATGCAGTGAAAGAACTTTCTCAATTTTATGCTATGCAAAAATGTGAGAGAAGGTTAGGATATAATTTAAGATATGGCTTTTGCCCAGAAGAAATTACATTCTTAATGAATGCTATCCTGTTTCCATGTCTGTCTGTAAAATTATGAGAATGTACTTCTTCTAGAAATGTTCCTGAATTACTGCTTCTAGGGTGAATGTGTTTCTATTATGCTGTGATTTTTGCCTCTACCGGCATTCTGCAAAGTTGTTTGTTACTTCTGTCAACTTCTATTTCTAATGCTGCTGCTCCTGTAAACAAATTGAGTTGGATGAAATCATGAACCTCTGCATGGTTTGTGTGATTCGCATGTTTCAAAACAACTGTTATTCTGGCTTGCGTGTCAGAACTGTGAAGTTCTCTCTCTAAGAGACAATGTGGTTGCTAGTTGACATCCTTCCTAGAAATTATCCTAAAACTGAATTTTACCAAGTTTAGGCTAGAATCAGAATTAATATGTTTGTTTATTGATATATTTACAATCTTCTCTCCCATGTGCAATCAGATGGTTGGAAAACATCTGCTGCTCCTACTCAGGTTTTTGATCTCATCAATTTGCTAACTAATCTTTCGGTTCAACGAATTCATCGTGTTTGTTCGTCTCTGTACTCGCTTTTTCATGTAAAAGTCATTACAGTTTATTTTCATGCTGGTCCTCCATCTTTTTCCAAAGGTCAATTTTCAGTGCCAACAAGGGTGGAAAAAAATTACATTTGTTATCCATTTTGAGACTTCTGTGTATGTTTTACAAATGCACAAATCCTCTTCACCATCTTAAGAACTTGAAGGTTAGAATGTCAAGTATCCTGTAATGAGGAGAAATATCTTTTAAGTCTGGCTGGGGCTTGTAGCAATTAATCTACTCTTTGTATGTGCATTATCTTAGTTCTGTGTGAGACAGTATTTTTATTGCAATACAGCTACTGCTTTGACTTTGCTCACAGTGTTCAGCTTGCAGCAGATCGCTTTCTGAAAGTTCGATGATGGGTCAGAATAAGATCCAGTGAGCATTTTCACAAAGTTCTGGTTTTGTGACCAGCTTGCCAATTCGCAGGACTTCTGATATCTTTCTATTCCTTTCATTATCAGGCCATTCTCAATGCAAATCATTTCAGCAGAGAAATAATAAATATATAAAAGGTTTTGTAGAGAAGCTTCTGAGATCTTGCTAGTATGATGTTATCTTGTAAACTGGATGATTTGGGGCAAGGTGGGGAAACATGGGGGTGGAACAAAAAATCTTGGCATGTAATGCATGCCCAGAAAAGGCATTGAATGGAGGCGATTCTTGATTGACATTGAACTGATTTGCGTTTCCTAAATTTGGAGGTTTTAATTTGGTAATATTTCTGTCTTTATATGCACAAGTGGATATCTATGTGCAAGAGATGCAAAGAAAAGGAGAAATATTATAATCCTGTTAAAGTAAAGAAGAATTGGCTATTTGGTGAGATCAGGATTTATCAGCTTTATAGTATGTCCAAGGCATCCCATCTTTTCACGTGATGAAGCATCCTTCATGTGAGGAAGTTTTTTGGAGGAAGGAAGGCAGAGACATGTGTTTTGTCAAAATGGAGTTTGTTCCTTGTGTCATAGTTGACTCATGAGTTGTCTCCAGCATCTGTTAAAGTGAAACATAGAGAGGGTCTCCTTCACTGCCTTATGCCAACTGCATGCCTAGGTAAATTGTAAGTGATGCTGACTGATGTGCTTTGTGCTAGGTGTACCCCTTCCATCTGCCCCACCAGGGGATGGTTGGCGAGACCCTGCATGCAGCTGTGTAGCTTGCACTCCTCTCTGAACAGAAACTTGGGAGTAAGCGGGGTGGCGGTTGTGCTATCTCGGGAAACTGATTAGAGAGGAATAACATTGACAAATGTTGAAGGTGACATGGGCAAAAAAGTTTCACTACCTCTGATTGAGGTGGGTGAGGTCTTTGGAGCCACGGCTTGCAGGAGATGCACCTGAGGCAGCCTGTGGTGAGGGTGGCAGAAAGGGTAGCAGTGCAGAGGGTGAACAGTAGAAACAAAATGGGGGGGTCTTCTGAAGCTACCGAGACCAGTGTCCTTGGAGAGGAATTGATGAATAGTCGGAAAACTGTTCCTGAAACTGTTTTGTTCTTAAATACAAATTTTGTTCATAAATGCCTTCACATGCTTACTCACTTTGGAACCTCTTTTATAGTTTTGATTTCATGTCTGCGCTTTGTTTGTGTGTGCATTATACCCCATTCCTGTTATCCCGAACTCCTCAACTTCCATAAGTTGGTTTACTCCTTAAATGTGTAAATTTGTAACACAGTAGGTGATTTGATAATCTAGTGTGGATGTGTGATTTGTAGATAACTGGGGGATGCAATGGGGGGCAACAGCTTTTCGACTTCTGTTATGCCGAGAAATAGCTGTAAATCCTTAAAATCTTGGGGACACAACTTACCTATTTTAATTTTCTTACCATTTCTATATCTTGTCTAACAGTATAACCATCTTTAGGGAGCCAAATAAAAAGTACAGTGGCAAGGATGAGTATTAAAATATAGCATTTGTGTTCAAACACTAACCTATTAGGTGTCTATATAGATAGTTGACAATTTCTCCTAAACCCCTATCTTCAATATTAAAATTATGTGTGGTAAAAGATAAAGATTTAAGGAAACTTCTTAGGAAAAGGCTAATGAAGAATGGGGAAGTCATTAAAATGGTAAAATGTCCAGTACAAGTACCATATGTGCAAGTGGGGAACATAGTAACAGTATAAGGAACTCTAGTCAATCCCAAGGTTTCTCAAGGTTATAAAATATATCCATGTTATTTCAGCTGGGAAGTTTTGAGATTCCTTCTGTCTAATTTGAGAATGTGGATTGAAGACTATCGCTTTGATGGATTCCGATTTGATGGTGTTACATCTATGTTGTATCACCATCATGGGATTGGTAAGTAATTTCATCAGCTCTAATCTCAGCAGTCCTGTTGCACCTCTGTTGCTGTGGGAATTGTGCTATGAAATTCACTGAAAGCACCAAGAATTCCAGATTTGCTAATATCTTGTGCTGATACATGGATAGATCTGGAATTGTGAATAAATCTGGTGCTTATAAAATTGCATATTGCAAAATATCTATTGGGTGGGGTTTTTTAAGTGACTGTGGCCTTTAAAACTTGCTGTTTTGTTAGGCACAGGATTCAGCGGAGATTACAATGAGTATTTTGGCCTACATGTGGATGAAGATGCTTTGTGTTATCTAATGCTGGCCAACCACATGATTAAATTCTTGCATCCAGAATGCATAACCATAGCAGAGGTAAGATCAGAATTTGCCAGCCTCAATCACATTAATATTGATTACTTTGCTTTGGGATGTGAATTTCCTGGTAATTACCAAGTCACTACTCAAGGAGTGACATAAGCTGAGAAATACTAATTAGTGGGCAGGTTTTGCCTTATGGGGAAAAGCAACTGGAATATGCACTTTGGGAATATTCTCTGCATTAATGAGTCATTAATTAATGTAGGGATTTCTTTTATCTCTTTGAACTTGTAATGAGATTTGTTTTTATTTGTCTATTGCTTTTGCCTCATTGCCATTTGTCGCTAGTGAATCATGGTACTAAAGATTAACAACCTTAGTGTGGCTTTGTGTATTTTCAATTATATTGTCATAAGTGACAATTCCCCTCCAAAATAAATGCAATAAATTTATACATGTTGAATGTGTATGCTAATTTAAATGTAGTGTTCAGTTTCTCCAGGTTTCTGAGGGAGTAAATCGACTAATTACTTGAGTTGATTGAGATCAATTAAACTTTTGTGATTGAAAAATATTCTTGTTGGCACATGGAATTTTTAATAGCATGAAACACCAGAGCATTGAAGTTCTAACAATAGGTGTGTTTTCACTGATACTTTCTTTATCTAAAAGAGAAAAAATCATGTAAACCTTGAGGATTTTTCTGTTATTGAGTTTAAATAGTTCTTTTTGGTTAAAAAGATAAGTTGCATCTGTCTGATATCATTAGGGTCTATATGAACTTCAAGTAAAACTTTATGTATGCTTAAGAGCTCCCCATTTATCTTCAGAAACCAAAATACTGCTTAATTTCGTACTTATGGTAAAGTTTTATAGACAAGCACTGCTAAAAGCTTAATGACAAACTATCAAAAACATCATCTGGTGAACAATCGCTAGTAAACCTGAGATGGTTTCATTCAGCTGTAGGCTTATTTGAAGTGAAATTTGTTAATTTTGTAGGTAGTTTTAGATTGTAAGCATTCCTACCAATGAAATTCTGAGTTCAGGCTGCTTGTATTACCTGACCCAAGAATTCTTGTTTTAATAAGACATGTCTTCAGTTTCTCTTGCTTGAGTTGGAAACTGCTTCTGTTTCAATACATCATTTTCTGCCTGGGGGAGTCGCTACATGAAATACAGAATTGATTAATGTGCTGCATGGTTAAAGGAGAATTTTGGAAGGAGAAACTATTGACATAATTGAAAATTACAAAAGGCAATGAAGAATGTCTGCTTGCCTATAATGATGACTGAATGAGTGCCATATGAGAAGAATGTTTTTGTCTAGCCATAACTAATTATAATATATTCCTTAATTAACTGATATTTTTTACAGCTTTTTAATATTCTGTATATTCACTGTCTTAGTAATTTTGAAGTTTTTCGCTATTACTGACTGTATGCTTATTTTTCATTTTGGCCTTCAAAATAAAGCTGTGATTAAAGTTTTGTATAATGAGAACTAAAAACGTTAAGTAAAATTGCATCATGCCTGAAGTATTGGAATAACAAACAGGCGAAAAAACCCTACTGCTGAGCTTTCTGGGGTTTTTTATGCGTATCACATTTCAAACTAAGGTCTGAACAAATGCTTAGACATTGGCTGTTTACAGTTGGTGGAGAATACACTGAACAAACTACTGCTGATTTATTGATTTATTTATTATTTTTTTAAGTGTTCAGGTGAAATCTGTAGATAGGTAAAAATAGTATTCAAGTATGAATTTTACTTTCCAAAAATCTGACTTTCAAATTATGACTGAAGTAGATGGGAGCCACTTAAATCTCAGCCTCACACCTTGTCCAGGTAGGCATCACAGAGGAAAACCTTTTGTTTCAGATCATCTTGTCCTGAAAGATGGAGACCACTAGTCAGTGTCTGTCTTTTCTGACTGATTTAGGAGAGCTGTTGAACTTACTTTTATAATATCTAAAAGTTGGGAAAGAAATTGTGCTTCATTATTTGGTATCTACAGCATGTGAAATATGAATGCAGTTTTCTGTGTGATCTAGTGACTGCTGAGTAAAGGGGGATAATACCCTCCTTTGATCTCCTGGCTTTGCTGTTCATCCTGCCAGTGCTGCTGCTGGCCATCACTGCTGCCAGGGCAGGCTGCCGGCTCAGAGCCCCAGGGCCTTGCTCACAGAGCTGCTCCCCAGCCCATATGGATGCAGGGCTTAGGCAGTCTGAGAGGCAGGATTTGAAAATTGCCCTTGCTGAAATTCCCGAGCTCGCTGTTGATCAATTCCTGCAGCCAGGCAGGGTCCCTCTGGGTCACAGCCCTGCCTTCCACCTCCAAGATGTCATCCATGAAGTTCATGAAGATGTGGTCAGTCAGTATGAGGGGGTCTGTGTCTATATGCATGTATGTGTATGTACGTATAGCTTCAAGCATAAACATTTTTTCACTAGTCTGATGCAGCAATTGTGTTGAAAACTGGATTGAATCCAGAAAACCAGAATGAGCTTCCTAATTAAGCCCTTGTTCTAGTCAGAATTTAATTCCATAAATTCTCCAATGTAGGTGCAAGAGGTGTATTATTAATCCATAAGCATTGTGGTGGCATGGCTGCTCACTGACAGAAATGAATAAAATTGAGTACTGATAGATATTTTGTAATTATTGGAGATTTGCATTTTTCTCTACAGATAAGCCAACATTAGAAAAAGGGTGTTATGTGGCATAATTAAATGAAAACAATGGTGAAATAACTATTTTAAGAACTTTTAATTTCAAATTTAAGAATGATCAGCATCCATCAATATGAAACTGGAAAACTATGCAGTTAAGAGCGTGTCACTTTCCAGGGCTAACTGGATCAATAGTTTTGGGTTTATGCAGTTGGGAAAAGAGTAGAGATTGTATTTTTCTTCCTTACTGAACTGTATATTCACCCTTTTATTTTTATGTCATTCTTTATGCAAAATATCAATAAACAAAATGAAGGTTTAATTTGTCTTCTGTTGGCTACATTCTATTTGCTATTGATTACTTGGAGCTCAAGAGAGCTAATTATTTCAAATTCTGCATCTACTGAGATCTCTTCCCCCTCAAATACCTACTTTATTAAAATACTGTGTAGTAGAGTATTTGATGAGGAAGTCATAATGCTTTTGCCTTTAACTTTTGCATTCAAACAGCAAATGTGCATGTAGTAATTACTCACTGTTGTGGGCTTTATAACCTTTTTTTCCGTCCCTTAACCAGGTCGATCTGTGAAGCTGTTTATAGTTTACAGAGTGTTTTGTATAGAAGTATTATTGTATGGTGGAAAATCCAAACTAACAGTTGCAATGCTATGCAAATTATGTTGTATGGGGTTGTTTTTAAGGATGTTTCCGGAATGCCAGCTCTTTGTCGTCCTGTTGCAGAGGGAGGAGGAGGTTTTGATTATCGACTAGCCATGGCTATTCCAGATAAGTGGATACAGGTGAGACTCCATCTGTGCATACACAAAACCACTTCTGAATCTTGCTGACAAATTTTACTCTCTTCTGTTAATGTCCTATTAAAATAAAATCTGACAGGCTTGAGCACAGGTATTAGTGGCTGAAATGAGAGCTGTCAAATACCATGTAGGTATTAGAAGATGAGTAAGTTCAGTGGCTGTTCTTTGTGTTCTAGCTGATATTTCTTTGTACAATACATTAGACTCATTGTGTTTGAAGTAGCCTGTATCTCTCAACACCTGTACAATGTATGGTCTATGTTGAATGCAAACAGGTAGGTAATAAGCTAACCATATGCATATAAAATACTTTAAAAATAACCCCACCTTTAAAACATGCAACAAACCCTCCTGAAATTGGGCACAGTAATTGTATTGAATATAGAGGTGAAAGTTTAACCAAAGCAAACATAAGTGAATTATACGAACACCAGCAACTGGTACAGTGGGGTTACAGAAAGAATAATAAAAATCTGTAAATGCTCTTGATGAACAATAATGTACTTATAAACACTTATGATAAGGATTTAAATCACCTTTCCCTTAATACAGGGAATCACAAGAAAAAGACTAAAACGCTAGATACCAAAAGGCTTCTACTGACGTTTTAGAGAATGTTTTTCAGTTAGATAGCCAGAGGGATTTGGATGCAATCTTCTATCATGATCTGAAAACAATGAATGTTTTATATGAGCACTAATGCGTCAATAAATATAGTGAGTAGCTTAAAATAAAAAGCAAATTAACTTGTCTTCAGTATCTTTCACTTTTGTAACTAGAAGGGGGAGGGCTGATTGAAAAAAACATTTTTCTTTTCAGGAGGCCAACTTGCCAGCTTTTTCAACAAAGGCAGCATCATTAAACTTTGGAGTGTGTAATTTAGATCCTGGAATGAGAACTCATAATACGAGGGCTCATATTTTTGTAGTAACAAGAAACACCTTGTTGTGATGGCTTTTCTCTTAATTTTCCTTACACCTTCACGTTCCTTACTGCACTTCAGGACAGGCAAAGATGAGCAGTTTCCTAGGCAGGCAAAATGTGATTGGCTGAGTTAGTATTACCAAAAAAGAAAGACTGTAGAATTTTACAAGGGCAAAAGATGGATAATCTAATTTAGCAATCTCTGATATGGTCTGCTTATTTTAGTTTTCAATACTCAAAGAGGAAATGTACCTATCCTGTAGTGAGTTCTGCTTTTTCACCAGAGATAAATGTCTGCTGGCCTAAACATGTACTTAATGTGGGACGGCAGGTGGATGCTGGGCATGCTGATGGGACATTGGGTGTCAATTCAGCTATGATAGTCTAGGCTGTTTCCTAGCAGACTCCAGTTATTTAGGAACGTGTCGGTTGCATAAGAATATAAGGTGGTACAGGCAGAAAGCTTCTAGCTAAGGTAACTGCAAATAAGCAACCACAACAGAAGACCTTGAGGTAGAGAAAGAGGCGTAGTTTGTTATCACATTTCTTGAGGCGCAATACAGCTGAAATCATGGGAATGGAAAAGCTTAGAAACAGAGTCTATCAGCTGTTACCAAACTGTCCTAGACTGCTTGCTTTCATTTCTCACCAGCTTTTAAGTATGTACCTGTTAATAGCAAGTTTTCTAGGCAACTTCCTAAAATCAGTTTTAAACCTGAAGGATCTGCAGGGTTCCATAAACTAATTTTGAGGGATCTGTAAAAGTAAGATAAGCTGTTCATCATAACAGTGGCTGTATTAGTTCAGATTGAAGATAGGTAGATACTGTACATAATATGATGCTGCATAGGGACCTGGGGGAAAAAAAAAGGCTGTTAAGGAGTACGTGGCCAGTTACAGTCAGAATGTTAAATTTTACCGCATCGTATCAGCCATCTTGATGTTACTGCCTTTTTGTCACTCTGATTTTTATGCCTATACATTTATGTGTGTGTATTTAAGTTGTAGTGATCGGTGGAGATCTATAAAAAAAGATAATATAGAAAAAAGAAAGGACTTAACACTGAAATTGGTCTGGATTTAGAAGAGGGAGGAAATAGTGTTGTATGAGGCAGAAAATTCCTATTGATGTGATTTGGTTGCTAAAACTCAGGAGCTAGCACGGCAAAAAATAAAGTTTGTTGTGTATTACAAAGCTTTGGCATTGAAACTGTGGTTTGGAACTGACTGTGAATTCACGGATCCAGGGGAACATACAAGGTCCCTGTGCTAAGCACCTTCTCATGTTATTGCGTACTTTATAGCAATAGTGTAGCACTGTCTTGGAGCAATCCATTCTCCACCACAGAGGCCAGTGGTTGATCTGTAGTTGGAAGCTGCCATATGCCAGGGTTGCTTGAAATAAAAGAACTTCTTCCAATATCATGTGTATGTAGGTGTGTGCCCACATATTTCTTCTCAGAACTTTTCTGTAGCTCCTTGCCTGCCAGATCAGAGGGTTCCTGTAATAAATGGCAAGTCTTGTTGTCCATGCTTATATATGGAAGTACAGGAGAAACAAAAATGTTCTAGTTAATTTATTTATGTAGTGGAATTCACAAGAAAAAAATCTCTTTGGATGATCAGAGAAAGCTTGTCACTTCAAAACTTGGGAATAGAAGAAGTTAAATCAATACAGCTTACAATCCGTTGGAAATTTCTATGCCGAGATAATAAAGAAAGGTAGTAACGTGTTTTTAGTTAAAACAGCAATAACTTTTTGATGATCTTTCCTTTATTTCTACAGATAATTAAGGAGCTGAAAGATGAAGACTGGAATATGGGCAATATTGTGCATACATTAACAAACAGACGGTATGAAGAAAAATACATTGCATATGCAGAGAGCCACGACCAGGTATTTTATCTGTTCGTTTGTTTATATATAGCAAGTAAAAGGTGAGGTTTGGAGGTTTGGTGGGGTTTGTTTTTTGAAAACGAGGCAAGAGTTGAGAAGGATCGGCAACAATTTCAGAGTACATCTGGAGTACTTGGTTTTCCTTGCTTTCTTTTGTGTGGATGTGTGTGTATGTGTTTGTTATGGTCCTTATTTTTAATAAAGGCATCCTACTTGGAGGTGGGTGGTGGTGGTGGTGTTAGTTTTGTTGTTAAAAACAAGTCCTAGCTTCTTATTTTGCCTGCCTATCATGGGGCATAGGAAGGTATATAATCCATACTTCTGAAAATCTGGTTTCCAGAAAGTAAGCTGGAGCACTATTTATAATCAGCATAACCAATGTCACAATTTAAAAAATCTGTTCACTGAATCAGTGTTTGTGACTGTTGTATTCCCCTTCAAGAAAATCCTCTCTGAGAGGATTGCAGACATCTTTTGAGATCTAAATGAAACATTCTGTAACAGTTTGGTTCAAAATACAGTAATTGTAATGGTTCTATATATGGAACAATGAAAAAGCAAAGATGAGTTTGAATAACACTCATGGTTGTTTCTGAAGAATCAGATATCACATTGGTTGAGAATTTGAAAATTAGGAACTAAAAAAAAAAATATATATCCATTTTCTAATAAAAGGTTTAAATAACCAACCTTCAACTCCTTCCTCTGCATAAGAGATTTGTATCGTATTTTCTATACCTTCTATAATAAAAGTCAATAGAAGCGTCCAAAATAAGGCTTTATTTTAAAGAGAGAATTCTGAGTTTATCAGCTTCATTTTGTCTACCTATTAAGATTCTTATCTCGGAGATTGTTACACAGTGTTCACTTAAGGTGTATGAGAAAAGTCCCAATCCTGTTAAAGGATTTCAGGTATTAGTTGGAAATTAATTTTGTCTTGTGATTATTTGCTTTTATAAAAGCTAATTCTTCATCCTAAAGCATGACATAGAACATTACTGTCGCTGTTCTTTTATTTCATGCTGGAGTTTGTCAATTGGGTTGTTTTCCATATCACTATGTATTTTTGTTTTAGAATCTCATACATGGGAAGAAACTCTGTTTATTTTAAATTAAAAGAAGAACAAAGTACACCAGGTTGATATGTGAAAAATAGGACAGAGGAAAAAAATGGGAGTAAATGAGGTAAAATTCAGTCTGAAGATACTTGAAGTAATGCACATGAGGGGCTGAAACAATTCTAATTTTTGGCTATGAGTTAATACCAATCAGAATACAAGGCCTCATGGTTATACGAAGTGTGTGAAAATAGCAGCTCCATGCTAATAGCTGTCAAAGAAAGCAGATACAGTACCGGAATTATTACGAATGGAGTAGAGAGCAAAGAGCAAAAATCAGTATGCTAAAGCAGTCTCTCATGGTTTGTGTGCATCTTGAATGTTGGAGGCAGATTTGGTCCTGTATCTTGAGGGATATACGGCATAACTGGAAAAAATGCTGTGAGAGAGTTGGAAAGGATAATAGCAAGTGTGGGTTGGTTTTCATAAGAAGAAAACTAAATAGGCTAAGACTCTTCAGGGTTGCAAAGAGATCATTGAAGGGGGAAGGATAGCAGTTTATAAAATCATGGCTGGCATGCAAAACATGAATAGGGAACATTTACCTGCTCTTCTAGTGGAAAGATGAGGGGATATTAAATGACACTAACAAGTGACACATTCTGAGTCCAGAGAAGGATTGTTCCTTGCAGTCTTAAGTCATGCCATTGTCACATAGGAATATTATTTAAGATTATTTTTTTACTGGAGGGAATCATCTATATATGCTGTTATATTGTTAGTCTGAAAACTAAAAGATGATGGCGCATTTCAGCTAGACCTGTTTACAACTCATCTGTCTCTCTGGAATCTAGAGAGTTTTCATGCCAGAGTATAAAATGAGAATTGGGCTAATGGAACAAAAATTAGCTATTTATGTACAAACACTCCAAAATGTTTTTAGCTTGCACTGCCTGCATGCTAATATATTAGAATAATCCTTTTTATATAGTATTTGTGTGGCCTTTCTCCAGTAACAGTAAGCACTAGCAAGTTAGTAATTCAGTCCCTGCTTTCAGAGAGAGTTACTAGTTTGTTTTTTCTCTTGTGTGAAGTCACAGAAGACCAACCACATTCTTGATTGCATGTAAATGAATGCTTCATATTCACTCTGCATCTCTAAATCAGGAGTGTTGTTAGTAATCCCAGGAACGTTCCTTAAAATGTTTGTGTTCTTATTTCCTGTGTTTTCTATAAAGACTCCAAAATGGTTGGTGACTTCTGGCCTGTTGAGTTGACGCTGACATTTCATGTTTGATACCTGTAGACAAAAAGGTTCTCAGAAGTAATTGTGCAGTTCGATCCCATCGGGTGCCATGTAGGATCACAACACAGATCAGAGAGTTACTAGTTTTATTGATCACATACACTCCCATCAGTGCGGGGATCCCCGGTAACCATGCGGAGGGTTGTGACGGGGAAGCGGCTGGTTGGGTCTGGCACGCAGGTGAGGCTCAGCTCAGGGAGGTGCCTGCCTCAGTTCACATACTTTCTCTTTTTGGCAGCAGATTATACTTATCACACCCATGTACACATCACACAATACAAAGTTGCAGTAATCGACTCCTCACCAGTCTTCTGAGTCCTTCCCTTATGATACAGAGTGCCTGTTAGAAACGCTTCCCGTATACCCAAGGGTTTTCTTTTTCTTTAAACTGTTATAGGCGCTCGTTGGTGATAAGACATTGGCGTTTCGACTGATGGATGCAGAGATGTATACAAACATGAGTGTGCTCTCGCCCCTTACTGCAGTTATTGATCGTGGAATACAGCTTCATAAAATGATTCGTCTCATTACTCATGCACTTGGAGGAGAGAGCTATCTGAACTTCATGGGTAAGTAATCTTAGGAACAAGTCTTTCATTTTCTCATCTACAGAATGCTTGACAGGGAAATAAAATGATCTGACATCATCTTACATCCACGGTACTTAATCACAATGCTGAAGTTTGGAGCATAAGTGCTTTTATAAAGAGTTAGTACAAAAGGTAATACGCATTGTTTTTCTGTCTGCAAGATGTATTATAAGACAAGAAAATAAAACCAATGTGGTTCCTAATTGTAACAGAAGTAACTTTTAGAAATGTGTTACGCTCTAGTTCAGGTTACTCTGATTTACAACTCTGATTAGTATGTTAGTAGTTGTTCTGCAAGTTTGTCAGGTGGCGAGCCTTGCCTTACACAACTGGGTTGTCTTTTGTCCCTGTTTTTCTATTCTCCTAAACTTTTTGGGGTAACAGTGAATCTACTCAAGATAGCCCCGTGCTTATTTCAGTTATTAATTATTAGGAATTCATCTATAAATGACTTATATTTCATAGCTTCTCAGTGATGAGCAGGGTCCTAATGAGGTAGGCAAGGACAAGTCATAGAGATAGGAGGCACATCCTGCTGTTGAAGCATAGAATGAGCAGGAGTTAGCAATACTTTTTTTTTTATTGTTCATAAGCTGTAAAATACAACTGTTGCATTGCTTGCTAACACTATTGCTACAAGAAGGTCCAATAGTTGGACTCATTTAATCAGCAAGTTATAGTCCCATATATTCATCTTAAAAGTTGAATGTTTTTCTTAGTTTTATGCAAAATGCTGAAGCTATTTATGCTCAATGCTCTTTACCATATTGCCGTTCCTTAGTTTCTTTGCAAAATAATCCTTACTTTATAGTGAAAATCACAATTCTGTAGTGTGGTGTGACAAGTTATGTATAGCAGTTGTGACAATCTCGTGGGGAAAAAGCAAGGCTGAAAGCGTGCAGTAAATGACCATCTCTGTTTTCTGACAATGAAACACCTGAAAATTAGAGAAGGTTTTAGCTAAATATTGCTTTCAACTTTTATTGTTAAATGTTTTGTATTATTAAGTTAAAGAGGATTGTTGGATGCATATTGCCTTTCTTCCATGATAGTATACTTAAAAATATATATAAAAAAAGAGAGCATTAACAAGGCGATGGTGGCATTTGATATAAGCATGTCTGTACTGATACATGTTCTCTTCCTTGGTATTAGAAGAACACTCAAATACTATGTTTGTGGGTTTTCTTAAAAGGAATTAAAACAACTTCAGTACAGAACAAATCAATTCAGTGTATGATGTATTAGTAAAACTGTTTTTATAAATATATTTAATAATAAATATATAAATAAAATATATAAAATGCAGACATCTTTCCCAAGAGTGAATAAGAGTTAATGAAATAAATACTTAGGAAGTGTGTAGTCGGGCACTGAAATGCGCAAGGTCCGATGTGTGTGCTTCCATTCAAACTAGTGATACAGTAAAAAGCAGGTGTTTAAAAAACACGCCAGCTAAACTGCAGATGTCTCTCTGCCCCAAATTGACTTGATAAGGTTAGAAATATGATCAGTAATTCAAAGTGGCATGTTAAATCCAGTGTGTCAATGCAGGTTGGTTGAGCAATTAATATTATGCATCCTTGAGTACTGCGAATGTTTCTGTAACTGTGTTATAGTTTGCTATATGGAAAAGATTGAAAGATTGTAAGAAATGATGGAGGAGGAAACGTAGGAGTTCAGAATGCTTGCGGTCTGGTGTACTTAAAAATGCATGTTGCAGCATGCTATCTAGTTAAGCAAATAAAGTGACAAATTAGTTCTTCAACTTTTAGTTTGGAGTGAATGCTGAGGGTGAGGAAGAGAAGCCTGTGGGTTGAAGGAGAAGTGGAAATCTCCTTTCACACCACCTGGAGAAGGCGCCCTGGGTGCCTCTGTGCTTCCCTAGGCTCTTTATAAATGTTTGTACCTTATTTTTCTGGAGGGTGGAGGGAAAGAAAAAAAGACATGAAAGCAACATGCTGCTTTCTCAATGTTTTGCTCACCTTAAGAAGAAACAAAACACTCTTCTGATAAATGTTGTATGAGGAGTGCAGTTCTGTGTTCTCAAATGTGTCCTAGCTTTTCTCTTTGAAGATCTGGAATAATATTTAATTATACCTGTGTCATAGTATCATTTGTCCTCGATACATGCAAGCAGATTCCTCTTGAGAGAAGTTGTGACACATTGAACACCAAACACTGATACTGGCTTTCTCTCATCTTTCTCACTTTTCACACTGGATGGTTTTTTGTCCTTCTTAGAGGTATCTGTAAGAGACCACTGCGAAAATCCTGCAAGTTGTTCTTATTTTTCATGTTGCTGGAGACTTTTGTTTTCCTTCCCAATTGCTTATATCCCACTGTAGGCAATCAGTGATGTATTCAAACTTATGTGTGGATACGAAAGTTTTGTCATTTCAGTTAATTGATTCCCTTGTAACACAAACCATTAAGAATGCTCTTTCCTCTGGTCTGTATTTCAGTTTTCTGTGCAGCTTTGCAAGTAATCTCTGGGGCTTCATATGCCCATCTAGCATGGAAGACTTAACCCAGAAAGGGAAAATTCCATATGCTTGGTTTAAAATGAGAATGACAATGATAAACATGGTGCTATAGTGAATGAACACTCTGGAAAGCTAGTTTGTTTAATAGCAATAGTAAAAAAGGAGCAGTTGTTTTGAAACTTGTGCTATGTCTGAATCCTCTGCTTTCAAAGTAGGTAGGGAGCAACAGTCCTAATGTAGCTGTAGTTTATTCAACCCAACTCCTGTTTTAGGCAGATTTTAATACGGAGACTGGCTAGTACTGGTTAGAAGATGTCACAGGGCTTCAGGAAATCACAAAAATTAGAAGTTCTTCCACACGGTGTTTTAGTAGGGACACAGCTGGTGCTTCTCTAAGATGTTGCCATAGGTCACACACCCTTTATTGCCTGAATGTAAATGACACTCAAAGCCCCAAACGTTCATAGTGTGTGCCTATGTTAAATACTGGAAGTAATTTATTTTTTTCTAAATTGGAAATAATATGGAAAAGAACCTCAAGTATTTTTGTTTGCAATGATGATAATACTGAAATGCAATACGCATCTATTATTAACTTACTTAAAACCAGAAATGTATGTGGAAAAATATTTGGATACATCAATCTTTCCCTCTCTAATATGTGGATTTGAAAACAAATCCAGACTAAAACCCCTGTATTTGACTAAAATGCTTTAATGTTGATTTAGCCCCCTACAAAATAACAAAAGGCTTATGATTTTGAGTCTACTTCCTCAATTGCTAAACAAGGACTAATGGAAGTTGTTATAAGACATCTAGAATACTACAAGAATCTTCCCATCTCACCTTGAAAAGAAAGCAGCCAACTGTTATTACCCACTGGACAATAGTTAACGTCAATGTAAAGACTGTGACGTATTTCCTGAAAATAATAGTTGAACTTACCACTACAAAACTGCTCTTTCTGTACATCTCTAGAGTTTCCTTTGGCTTCATTTTCCATCCTGTCTCTGTAGACAACCCTAATTGTTACTTTCCTTTAAATGTTATTTTTCTATTCTCTTGCTCATGGCCTGTGCCCTGTGCTTAGGGAAAACCTGCAGGACATGGAAGAGCTGTGCCACTTCTTCAATGAACTTGTTTCCATGTTCTCTCCCTACTTTGCAAGATATGTTTGTCTAGATTTAGACAAGCAATGGTAGCTGCTTTCTTGCCTAGAGTAGACATAATATCCAACTCACGGAGCCTTAAATAGCATTTTAGGTCCTTGGGATCTTCATAGCACGTTTACTAGTTTATGCCACTGTAGTGTATTGCTTTTCAAGTTGCTAACTGACATTTTCTTGCTTTCTTCTTCAAATGAAATTGGCTTAAACTCAAATCTATTGATTTAAATGGAGATTAGTTCCTACATGAACCTCTAGCACTATTTTTCATGACTTTTCAACAGTAAACCAACTCTTAATTAGGACTCCAGAGACCAAGTCTCTCTCCCTGCAAAACAACTTTTTTGTATATATATATATAGAAGCTACAAAGTGATTTGCAGTAACTAGAACATTTTTTGCCATCATGAGCGTTGACTGATGGTGTTACCATTTGGGTTGACATTTACGTCTGTTTCACTAATATCAAATTTATCTGTAAAACTTTATTTTCCCACTTGCTAGTTCATTTACACAGTACTTTATCTAACTTCTTTAGGGTTTTTTGGATGCATCGAAACAGTTTTTTCTCTAATGGTTTGGTAGGATGAGACCTTATTCTTTCTTTGGCCTTAAAAATAAAGTAAAATGAAATGCTATGCATCATCTATTCCTTTGAGTATTTTGCAGAGAGAAATATAAGTATTTTTCATTTCTTTATTTACTTTTAAACTAAGGGATTTTGTAACATAAGGCTTTTGAAAATATTTTGATAAACAAAGAAAGGAATGGTGAAAAACGATCAGTAGCACCAATATCGGGGTGGGAAATATGCATAGAATTTAAGAAGTTTAAAAAGTATGAAATAAAAATGATACAACATAACTTACAATCAAACTAATAATGTTACTTAGAATCTGAAATACTGCTTTTGTTGCTATCTATTCTAGATAAAAAAGAAATTGTTTTAAACCAAGGGTATTTAGCTTAAACCGAAAAGGGTTTTGTTTTCTTGGAGATGTTGCAAGCAAATCACTTTGAACTTTTACACTTTCTTATGCTTTACTACTCCTGCGCACTGGTTACAGTGTGACTTTTTAGACAATGACCTAAAATATGGCCTTGAAGGAGTAAATGCTCTTTAAACTAGCTCCCTCGAGTCAACTCCTTTTGATAAACAATCTTGAAGCTCTCAGTTGGTAAAGACTGGAATAGAATAGGTAGTTTGAAGTCATCCTTTTAATATGCTTACGTAGTATACCTGTCAAATGTGCTTTCTATGCTGCCAGTTCTACCAGGTGGTTTAATTTCATGGCAGTCTGACAGCAAAAATTACCTTCATTTTAATGTAGTAAACAAGAAGTGTATAATCTGAAATCATACCTGCAGTTTGTTAAGACTTCTTGTCCTCTAGTGATAGAACACCTACAACTTTGTTGTATGCCCCCACTCACAACTTGGGGCAGGCTATGGCAGGATGAAGAATCCAAATATATACATTAGGCTTCATTAGTTGCTTCGAGAGTCTCTTCCAGAAGGTCTAGAGGTACAAACTCTTAATATATGTTGTTGGTTTAGAGTTGATTGAAATAATCTTCATTTCTACCCTACTCAAAACATAGAGGGACTGGGAGAAAAGCAGTTAAAGGGAAAGGCCGTCTCATAATTTAAAACTAAACACCACACACGAACCTGTCTAATCCCACTTCCCACATACAAATGAAGTGCGTCCAAATACTAGAAATCTCTTGTGAGAGTTGATTGTAATTCCTCCTTGATAGGGTAGGGAAGAAAGCTCCATACATGTCTGTATGTCATTTGAATACATAAATGAAATAGCTGCTAGCAACAGTCTATGTTTGTGATGGTGGGTTGGTTTCTGCACTACGAGTTCTCAAGTCAGGAACCTTGAAACAGAACTCCTCATAGTCAACAGCATCCTCAGAACTGCTTAAGAATCAATAGTTGCTCCAATTGTGTTCATGGTAAATCCAGGTAGGATTTTACAGGGTAGGAAAGACTAGTCTGAATTGGGGTAGCTGTTATTTTTAATTTTGGAGTAATGCTGGTGTTCCCTTACTTTATTCCTAAGTCTTAAGTCTGCATGGTATCAGGTCTCCATTTGGATAACCGAATAATAATAACAATAATTTGTCCTTTTCAGAGTAAGTAGGCTTGTTTTGTTTTCCCTTTTTTGTACCTTCTTCAATAAATTCATGTAATAACAATGTAATTTTCACGTAAAACTTAGCTCCCACCTTGTCACAAAACAGAGTAGTAACGTTTATTTTCTAGTTTAGCAACATCACTAATGACATATTAGTCATTTCCTGAATGCCAGATGTCTACAGAAATGCTCTACCTGATAAAATCTAAATATGTGCAAGAGCTTAGTATGTAAGAGCAGGGGAAAAAGGGTAAGAATTCAAACACTGTGGTAAATGTTGTTTATGTTAAAGCTTTTGCCTTCTCTCTCCTGTACTGTTCTGCTGAGTGTACTTCGTACACTTTTGATGCTGATAACTTATCAGTATTTGTTTTGTCACTTATTTCTGAAACCCCCCAGAGCTGGAAAAAAGCTTCAACAGCCTCTTACTACACCCAGCTGCTTTTTACTTCTACTTTTTGCAGTCTTGTCTGTACCTGGCTGAAAGAAAAATGGACCTATTTTGTCCAAAACGGTCTACCAGAGAGCAAAAATATTTCTTCCTAATTATACTTCGTAGGCTGGCTTTTAAAGAGAGAGAGAGAGAGAGAGAGAGAGGTGAAATGAACTGTGTTTTCCTTTACATCCTAGTCAAGTAATTAAGCAACACAAAACTGTAGTGAGCTGGTGTAAGAGCACGCATAAGAATCTGTTAATCAGCAACCCTGCCTTCGGCAGTGCATTGTTCTTTCTCAGACTGCTTTCTGGCAATGCAGAACCAAATAGAACTAAACCCCACATGTTACTCAGTAAGGAGTTGTTGTTTTGAGACATGGCTGAGCAGGTGACATTTTGTATTAGTAAAGTCTGAATAATAGATCCTTAGGCATACATTCCAATTTGGATTTTAATGTGTGCAGTTGTGGTAATTTGAAATGAGTTCGTCTCAGTAGTGTCATTAATTCCCCAAATCAATGTAGTTTAAACTGAGATAACACTTTGTGATGATGTTGGAATAAAAAAAGAGGTTTCTTTATGAGATCAAGAACTTATTATTTTCACAAGCACTAGTTGTTAGCTTAAAATCTGCTCAGTGTCTTAATTTTCTGAGGCCATCAATCCAACGCTCACTCAGAAATTTACTAGAATATGAGTTTAAACAACATTGTAGTTGAATTTGCGTTGATCTTCAAGAGGCAAGGTATTTTCTATGCAAGTTTTCAAAAGAAGTGGTAAAGTCTGTGGAGTAAAGCCTATTAAAGCGTCATTTATAAACGGTGACCTCTCTTCTTAGAAGTCTTTTGAGATCTTCAGTCTGAAATTTAAAACTATGCAGGCTTCAAATGTCATTAGAATTTACCACCGCAAGTGTAGACTACATGCTTTGATTTGGAGTACATTTCTATTGCAATTTATTATGACCTTGTTGAGGTCTACAGAAAGAAAATCTGAGAGCACTCTAACCCACATCAAGAGATTTAATGGAAAAAGGCATTTATACAGTAGCAGTCATTGAGAGGCAGCTGTGTATTGGTGTTGGAGGGAGGAAACCGGTGCAAGGTAGAAGGCAGACCAGGAGAGTACAAGGGCGAAGGAGGCAGGAAATCAGGTTGGTACTGGAGTGGAGCTGCAGGCTCCATTAACCCACAACAGTCAGTTTATCTTTCCTGCTAAAAAGATGCATTCTTATACATAATTCAGGGTAAATTATTTCTGCGAGCTCATGGAAATCGATAAAAACACAATGAAAATGGGGTATTTTATGAAGTTTTACTTCAGAGTTAAGTGTTACGAGGTTAATCTTGTGTATGAATATGGAGCTGATTTTAGTAAGCTTTCAAGAAGGGAGAGGAGGAATTTATGGTGGAGTAAATTAGGGAGTTTCGGAAGAGGGTGAAATTAGTTTTGGCTGAAAAGAAAAATTGTTAGATTTAATTATTTTTTTATTTTGTGAATAGTATTCATACCTTTTTGAGTGGGAATGTCTTGTTGAATGTAAAAGACTGCTTCCTTCTTAATGTATTGTGTAAAAGTGCAAGCCTGGAGGAATAACAGCACAAGTGACTAACATGTCAAGGAGAACAAAGGATTATTCACACAACCAAGAGTGCTAGTGCAGTCTTTGTATTGCCAGAAGCCTAGGACTTTTGCTCAATCGGGATAGTTATTCTGGTCTCTTTGTGAAATTCAGAGCAGGTCCGGCAAGCAAAGTATTTGCAATGAATAGCTTCTTAAGTAGCATTTTTTAGAAAGATTATTTAAAAGCAATTTAGTAATCCACTTCTGATTTAAGAGTCGCTCCATAGACCATGAAACATCTCCCTTAAGCTCATCATGATTTTTTTGGGGGCTAACTATTAATACAAAATACTGCAGGAAACCCTTGGATCATCTTCATGGTGATACTGTAGGTCAGCTCTTTTTGCAGCTGAAGCTCACAATCTTTATCTTCATAATGAAGAAATGTATAGTCTTATTTCAAAATATTAATGCTAATAAAGAGATCTGAAAGAAAACATTAATCTCTTTTAACATACAGTGTTGGATCAGCACCATGCTTTACACCATTTATCTTGTACTCCTTACATTTGTGAAAAGTACAGACTTTGGGACTATTGTGATCCATACTTTTTACTAATTGATATATATCCTGAAGTAAAACCACCTTTTTTATTTTTCTCTTACTATAGACTTCTGTATAGATGTCTTTTGTGCATGTGTTCTCTCTAGGAATGGGGGAGTATGTGTATATGACCTTTGAAAAACAAACAAACCTTAGCTCAGGCTGAGCTTTTCTTTGTTGATTTTTTTTGTGATGGGTTTTTAGTTCATAATGACTGCCACCATCTTGGAAAGTGAGGAATTCTACGTAATATTACTTGAAGGGAAAAGCGCAGAAGTCTGATCATGGATGGACTTCCGTAACTCGAATTTTTTCTGTAGTTTAAGCAAGCATAGTGGGAGTGCTAGCTATCTAGAGATGCCAAAATAGTGTGTAAATATATTAATTTCAAGACGGCTTCACTTGTGTTATTGTGCTTTTTCCCTCCTTGTGTTCTGTTTATTATAGAATCACAGAATGGTTTGGGTTGGAAATGACCTTAAGATCATCTGTTTCCAGCCCCCCCTGCCATGGGCAGGGACTCCTCACCCTGACCAGCCTGGCCTTGAACACTGCCAGGGATGGAGCATTCACCACTTCTTTGGGCAACCTGTTCCAGTGCCTCACCACCCTCACAGTAAAGAACTTCTTCTGTATGTCTAACCTGAACTTCCCCTGTTTAAGTTACTATAACCTAGTAAGCACTACTGAAACTATTCTATGTGGCTATAGTATGTTTGAAATAATAGGTTACCTGTTTTCTAAATTTTATCCCAATGTGGGCCTTACATGCACTCTCTTGCTTTAATGCGTGTCATACTTGCAAGCATCTTGGTGCTGAAGCATTGGTTTACACAGATCAGAGAAATAAACATGATCTAGAACAAAGTAATGGACGTGCTGTTTGGGATGATTCCTTATTCCTGCCTGCAGGTGCTTTGCAAAGGAGAAATTGGAAGTTTAGCCAGATCAATCTCTGGTTTTATTTTAAGTTCCATTTTATTTCGGGCTTTGTCATGAGGGTTGCTACCCTCTTCCCTCCCCCAATTCAGTCCTGAGTTTTAGATGGTTTGCTATAAACTGTGCTATGCCTTTTTATGTCAAATTTAATAACAATTGTTCAAAGGCCGTAAGTTAAGTGTGCCAAAATACTGACATTAATTTCTGTAGATGTAAAGAAATCTTGCCTTATTTGTGCAGAATTCTCTAGTATGTGTAACTTGTTGTTTTGTTTGGAGAGGGGAAAAAAAATAAAGCAAAATCAATAATGCTCGACTCTTGTTACAGTGCTGGCTGTGACTAGACTTAGAAATATAGTAAGCTATTTATTGATATCCTGCCTTCCTATTTATGGGAAGGAAGGGGGTGTCTTGATTAAAAATGGTCAAGCAGGGAGTCTCTTAATTTAAAATAGCCTTAATTGTCCAGAGTTTAACCTAGACATAGTTGAAGTTTGCAGAATAACTGTGAAAGTCCCTTTTCATATTTACTAGTTGCATTTATATTTATAGGCAAGAAAGACTGTATTTTTAATTTTTCATTTCCTATGAAGGCTATTGCTTGGTTCGAACATTGCACGTAAGAATACAGGAATGAATCCATTGCTTGTCTCTGAAAACTTAAATGCAGGAAGAGGCCTGTAGAAATAAATAAAATTTATCTTAATAAAGGAGCTGTCTACATGTTATATACTCTTGGTAAGGTTTTGATTTGCAGTGTCTTCTGTTGTGTGAATATGTTGAAAATACTGAGAGACCAGGCATTCTAGAACAAGGGGTAGAAAAAAGTATGATCCGTGATTGAAAGGCTTATGTTCCACTCCTCCTCAGTGCCTAACTGTAAATATGGAAATGCTTGTGCTAGAAGTACTTCTGCAAGGAATATATATTGAGAAAGCCTGTAGAAAGCAGTCGTGAGTGTATTGGGTTCAGAAGTTGTAGTGTATATTTCAGTAAGAAGATTTTATTTTCATCTCCCAGTTTATAAAGGGATGATGTGAGCTGTATCCAAGATACCAAGAGGCTAGGCTTAGCGACATGAGAAGTTTTTACTAGTCTCATGGCACAGCCCTGTCTCTCTGTTCCTCCCTCCCGCTGTTAGAATGCAGTATCAGGTTTTCGAAGGATGTGTTGTTTTCTGACAATAAGATGTTCCCGTTAAGACCTAAAAAAGAAAACAAGTAATGAGATAAGCTACCATCGTAGTGTGGCTGTGTAAAAGAATGAAATGAAACAAAAGAGAACGAATTATGATATTGGCAAATAATTTTTTTTTGCAGAAAAAGGTGTATTTTTACTTGTTTCAGAGGGTTGTTTTCCCCTTTTTGTTAAAGATCCATGCAAAGCATTTATCTCTTCAGCAAGTTTATTTTTTGTTAATAAAAAAGTCAAAGGAATGAAAAATCATTACTAATATTTCATATGTCCAATTCAAAATGTCTTTCCGCAAGTAATCTCTAATGGTTTCTTGTCTCTGTTTTGTGTTTTGCTTTTGTCGCTTTGAATTTCCATACAGCATTGCCAGAGGGGGAGAGGAGAAATCATCTCAGCATTTGTACATATTTGGCTTTACTCAAACAGTTGGAACGTACTTTTCTGATATCCAAGTTTACTTTTTCCTTCGGTAAAGCATTTTTGTCTTAAAGGCATAAAAAGCATTACGTGCTTCCTAATACGGCTGCAATACGCTTTCAGCTTGGAACCTAAAAAAGCTGTATAACTTCTTTGTATCCAGTGCAATGACAGCATGAAATATAGTGCTCTGAACGTGTACATATTTCAGTGAAATGGAATGCTCTTTTTGGAAATAATGTTGTAAAATAATTAATGAATAACTTGCATACAAAATAAATTCTAGCAATTAGGTGTTAGAGAAAGGAGCAGTAAATGTTAAGGTATTCTAGTAAAAAAGTGCTCAAGGAAAAGAAGTTGGAGGTGGCTACTTCAATGAGGTTGCTTCTATTATTTGATACAGCTAGTTCAGAAGTATTTGTTTCAAAACCTGAAAAACAGATTAAAATTTTACCATGTTTTAAGCAGCTGTAATGTAATCTAGAAATAATTTCTGCTCTGATTCTCATTTATCAGTGTAAATTTATTTTGTATCTATTAACTTGGTGTCACAAGGAAAACCTAAAATGATTAGTTATGTCTTGAAAGGCTCACAGATTTGTTATGCTTTCAGCTGATTCAGGTCTTAGGGCTAATTTAAATGTGTTTCAAGTATAAGATGAATACTGTCATGTTTGCATCTGTGTATGTAGCAAATTGTTGAATTTCAAACCCTAAAGGGATAGCTGTAATCTGCAAATGAAGAGGCACTATATAATGGAGTGAAGAGAGGGAATAGCTCGCAGCAAATCTGTCTTGGAAACTGAATCTCATAGGTTTGCAATGCTAGAGCATTCATTTACAACTATTTACTTGTTTCCTAACTTCCTTTGAACAAAGTTGTTTGAGAAAAACGCGTGTTAAGATAGACAACTGGTCTTGCTTCATGATAGCTTCCTTTCTTGCGGAAACAACTCTAGACAAAAGTTAGCATTCTGATCTATGAAGACACTTGTTCAGAGTCCATGTGGCATCCCCAGTTGCCACATGGATGCACCATCCAAAATAAAACTGTTCCTCCACCTGTGCCACCAGGCCAAGAGAAAGAGCACTGGATTGGTTCCCAGTGAATCCCCTCAGATGGAGTTGGATGGATTTCTTTTTATTATTACAAAATTCTGTTCCATCTTTTCTCAAATTCAGGAAGTATCTAGAGTTGTAAAAACCCATACTTCTCTGTTCCATTGTGTATGTGCCAGTCGCTTCAGGCAGGTCGTTTTGCTCACTCTTGGTATCTCAGTCTCTAACCTAACTATATACTCAGAGATCATCTTCCTGTCAATATAAATGCAGCTGAAGATACCAAAATGCATAGCTTTGGCTTTCCTGTTGGCTTTGGGTGAGGAATAACACAGACTGAACAGTGTCTTCCTTCATAAAAGCCGGTGCCATGAAGCTCTTCTGAGGCTTTTCCAAATAATAAATAAACAACAAAAACCAAAACAAGAACTGTCACCGGTAGATTGAAGTTTAGTAGGTATCCTCTGCTTCTCTTTGTGAACCCATGTTGCTCGGCTCATGTACATAGACCTCATACTAGTGTTCTTAATGTATGGGCTGATACGTATCTGGAGCTATTTATGTATTATGCCAATCATCAGGAAATGCTGGAGTACATTAGTGGATCTTAGATTTCCTACTTATTTGAACAATTTTCTATACTAAAACGTGAAAATTGGTAGATGAAATACAAAATGGGCAGAAGCTCTGCCTGATGATACTCTGAGTACCTCTTAAAAGCTCTTTATCAAAAGACACATTACTGGGCCAAAAATGGCCAAAAATCTTTTCTCTAGTCTTTCTGCCTGTAGTGAGAATGATTACCTGAAGGAAGGGGAATGGAATAATGCCACTTAAGCCACTGCATCTTGTGAATCTTCTGATGTCTCTTAAAGCTGTTCCTTTAAGGCATGCCTCATTCAGAAGTACAAGGGGAGGAGAATGTGGAAGATTAACTAAACATGCAGAAAGAGCATTTTCTGCAACTGATTTTTCAAAGAAATTCAACATTCAGGTTCAGTCTGATTTACTTCCCTATTGTATTTTAAATTTCAACAAATATCTTGTTTTAAGCCTTTTCTCTCAGTATTGCAAGTTTTGGGGTGTTTTTTTTCTCCTGTCTCCCCACATACAAACAAAAAATAGGATGAAGTCCTCACTGGACAATTGTTCTCTAACCTTACAGATTTTGGAGGCTATTTTATAAATCACTTGCTACTTGCAGCAAAGCTGTCATCAGTACCAATTCTCTAAGTTCTCTTTCTATCTGACGGGCAAAGTTTTGCTTCAGCTTCCAAAGCTATTGCCTGCTGGGCAATTGCCTATCAGTTTTATCTAAACCTGCTAACTCTTTTTTTCTTCTTTCCCATATTTTCTCTTTTCCTGTATTTTTTTTCCTTTTACCTATTTCTCAGTTGTGTTGACACTGATTTGATGTACAGGTGGGTCAAGACTATCTTTAATTACGCTTGTAAATCCAGTCCATTGATTCATAAGGATGCTTCTAACATTTAAAGGCTGCCCTAGCCTTTGCAGTAATTGCAGTCTCCACACACAGGCCCATACTGCCAGCACCATCCTCAGTTACTCAAACAGGGACTGGCTTCATGAAGTTGCTAAGTCTACGCTGTACAAAACCATTTGATCTGGGGTTTTTATTTCGTAGTGTAAAAGCAGGGCATCAGAAGTACTCAGTGTCTGATGTAATTAATTGTAGGTTAGTATAGAGGTAATGCTCTTCAGTGACTGGTTCTTCATTACAGCCTTTCTTTATGCTATTCTGGTGTTGTAAACAGTCATTAAAGTATTTTAATAATACGTAAGCACTATGTTGTTTTATAACTTCCTTTTTCTTTTTACACTGAGATGTGAATAAAGATGGTTCGAGGATCAAGTTTAAGATACTTTAAAATCAAATGTTGTAACATTTCCATCCATGTAAAACATATATGCATAATGTTCATGTGAGGCAATTGCAAATCTATGCTAAATTTTAAGAGCTGATGTGGTGAGTGTTCCAAGACTGAATATTTTTGTGGAAGCAGCATGTATCAATGATTTTAAATTAATTCTGATGTTTAACGTCATGCAGGTGCAGTGACCCATCTGGCAGGCTCATTATGTCTTGCAAAAAGTTCAGAATGACTTTTTGAGAACTCTGTGACACTTGGTCCCTATTCCAGTGAGAGGGAGAGAAAACATCAGGGTAGTTACTGCCTTGAACAGGTCAGAATTACATCATTGGAGGGCTTTGCTCATTAGTACATAACCTTTTGTGCACCTTCATTAGTAGAACTCATTTACAAACAGGCAAGGCATTTCAATTCGCACCATACCTTTTCTGTTCCACAACTGGAAAGTTAATATACTGACTGATAGTCATAAGTAGTTCTGTCGATGATGAGGCAGATGTGACTCTTCTTAAAACCTGCCCTTTGGTAGCATGGCAAAGTACCAGAGACTGATTACCTGACTACTGATTTCTGACTGTTCTTTCTGAACAAAACTTGCAAGTGTCAATATCCGTTTCCACAGAGCAAAAAAACCCCAAGCCCCAAAACCAAATAAAACCCCAATGCAAATAACCTTGCCTTAGGCATCCTGGTTATGATTGACTGTAATGAGCAGAGATCTTGCAACAGATTATGCTGTCACCATACAATTATTATGCTAACACTTTGAAATATGCTAAAACTAATAAACATCACTTAGAAAAATTGCATTCAAGTGTCTGGGTAGAGTCTTAAATGAACCAGTCACCTTCTTTCGTTTTATATGTAACAGTATCTTAAACAAACCAACAAAAACCAACAACAACAAAACCCAACCCAGTAAATATCCCCCACAAACCAAAACCCCCCTAAAGATAACAATGGATAACTTGAAAGGGAGAAAAAGACAAAAAAGACTCAAACAATGAATACACAAAGTAGATAAATTGATGGGGGATGTTCTTCTGATCTACACTTTAATTATGTTAAGACCACAATAAATAGTTACAAGCCACTGAGGATACTACTTTCGAAATATACTCTGCAAAGCAGCAGATTCATTCCTTGGGATATTAGTGCATTTCAGAGCTTCCCAAATGAAGATGAAACATCAAATTCCTGTGAGATGAAAAATCAAAAAATTACTTCCATTTGATAGAATTTAAACTGTTTATAGTCATGTTTTAATCTGTTTATTTACTAGTAAGCAGGAGGAAAATGAATCAGAATGTAAATGTACTGTTTAATTTGGCATAGTGCGGATGCAAGTTTGAACCGCTTTCCTTCTCAGGTTGCTCAAAATATATTCCCACAAGGAAATTTTGGCAGGTTTTTATTTTCCTAGCTTACATTGCCGGTTTTGGCTTCTGTTAGTGTCATTCTTCTTTAACCACTTAAATCTGTTGTCTGATTAATGAGAATCCCTATCTGAACTACTGTTAGATGGGTTTTTTTCGAACAGCAACATGCTTTAACTCGAGTTACTAGATAAAAATTCTTTCTAAGAAACCAGAAAATCAGCCTGAAACATTGTTGGTTTGAGAGGAAATGCCATAAGATAGTGCCTAAATCTCTGATGTGTTCTGATTTGGGTTTGGGGGTTTTGCTTTGTTTTAAAATAGAGCTAGAAAACATTGAACCAATGCTTGTGTTAGCGACTAGACACAGATCTCATTGTTCTTTCCCAAGATCATACCTTATGCAGAGTTACGCTCCTGTTCAGTGCTTGAAGTGGGACCATGGGCGACAAACGAGAGCAACGTCGCTCTTTTCTCAGTGGCATGTTGCAATTTTGTGGATCAACAGCTATGCTTGGAAGACTTGCAGCAGTTTCTGCTGATTGCTGCAGGCAGTCCAGGTGGGCTAGGCTGGACTTGTGCAGAGTTACTTATCTCCCTACAAGGCAGCATGGGGCAGCTGATAAGCAATATCTTAAAGCTGTAGGAGGCAGTGGCTGCCAGCTCGGAGCTTCAATTGGATTTTTGCCTCTCAATCCCTGTGACCGGCAGGGTAGTCCAATCTCAGCTAGCTCTAAACTCAGCAAGGGCCTCTACCATTCCTGGTGCAGCATCTTGGCTTTTTTTATAACGACGGTTTTCCAGTTTCTGCTGGGTCTGATTTACTCTTTACTCTCTCCGTTCTTCGAACACTGCTGTTGGGTTAAATAAATTCAGTCACACAACCTAGCTGTCAACTGGTAAACTCAAGCATACATATTTGGGATGTATTTTGGGCCCTTTTGTCTCTTACAGCTCCTGTAGTGTATTGCTGTCTGAAAATGGTTTAGTATGAGCATTTGAAAGCGGCCGCATGAAGCGTTCAGTTTTACTTGTTGCACACACTTGGAGTCCTTTATCTACACATACAGTTCTTTTAATGAATCTTCTTATCTCATGTATCACATCTACTTTAATAGCTGTATAGGAAAGCAGACTGGCCAACTGAGAAATTCTATCTCAGGGTTGTTTTAAACTGTTAGTAAAGCATATGACTCTCAAAATGTGGATTCTGTATTTTATTTTTCCCAGCATGTTTGAGTTTTACAGATGGCTAATATTTTATTCATCCCACAGCAGTAGCCCTGAAGCAAAGGGGATCGTTGGCCAATCTTTTTTAGTGTCAGTCGTTGGCATTTATTTTCATCTGCTGTGTATATATTACAAAAACCCAAAACAAAGCCACAAAAAACCCACAACACAAACAAAACAAGCCCCAACGAACAACAAACAAACCTGATCTAAACTTAAATCCTCAGTGCATGATTATTTAGCATCACCCTCCTACATTCTTTTGCTGCGAGGTAGAAGTACAATAACAATTTAAATGTCTTCCTGCTAAGTAGTGGAATTGAAGTAATCGTAAAAAGAAAATACACTGTGCCAAACAGTAGGAATGCTGGATTTTGCGAGGACTGTGCTTTTTATCAACTCACTGAGGCAAGTCTCCTTCTTGAAACAAATTCTTTTGAGAGAACTCTGTAAAAGAAACCTGGCTTTAAAATGCTTCCAACTCTCCCCATTTTGGAAGGCTTTCTGTATTCTGAAACATTGCTAATATGCGATTCTGGGTTATAACATTCGCCTTTCTTCTTAACAATGGGTTTGGATTCACTAGCCGCGCACCACATGCGTTATGTTGGAGTGCTGTTGTCAAACTCCATAATAATTAAAACACTGAAAGGAACATTTTGAAAATATGCATGTATCTTACTGGTCTGGGTTTTCTAAACAGTATGTAGTTGGAAGATGTGATTATGTTCATAAACTTCTTTGACGTGTGTTGCTATAATGTTTAATTGCTGAGTTAGGAACCTGTAAGGATTTGAATGTAAAAAGTTTCTTATTAAATATGATATGACTTATTTTTGAATCACTTTACTGTTTTTTCACACTTCAATGTGGTGAAAGTCTCTGCTAACATCAAGATTTTCTGCATGAGTGTTGTAAGTTTGTATAAAACTGTACTCTTATTTCTATAAGCTTTTATTTTGAGATTAAGATATTGACTTTTACTTTCTATGCTGGTTTCTAGGCATTTTATTGTTATTATTTTCTTTTGTCCAAGGACTCAGAAAAGGCCTTTGAGCTTTACAGCTTATCTAAAAGATTAAGCTATGTCCAGACCTAATTATACAGGGGTTGCATTTGCTCACAGCAGATCAGTTAAGTATATGTTCATCCGAACTGAGCTAGACTGTAAAACCTGGGCTGTTTAAGCACGGAAAGTTTGTGCTGCTGGCATCTATCACAAGTACATCAGATTTCTCTCTTGCTCTTTCTTTGGGAGCTCTGCACATCTTTCTCGCTTGTTCCATATCTCAGAGCAAAGTGCAGCACTAGGACATGTCACATTATACAGAAAGACCTGCTAAGGACCGTGTTCACAAACAGGCTTCTCTGACTCCAGGGGAACTTTGTAAGTAAAGCAGGTCTTTGTACGAATGGT
The DNA here is from genome assembly GCF_004027225.2 of Strigops habroptila. NCBI lineage: Eukaryota > Metazoa > Chordata > Aves > Psittaciformes > Psittacidae > Strigops > Strigops habroptila. The sequence continues at coordinate 6,538,346 of NC_044278.2, forward strand.
ATCAATGAATGCAAGCAGAGAATGTAAAATAAGCTTCTTGGGTAAGGGCTGTCACAACACTACTACCTAGTGTTTGAAATCCAAGCCATGGTTTCAGCCTGGCTACCCTCATATTAATTTAGAAATACATTTGAAAACAACAATGATAATCTACTAATATGAACTACTCTCTCCGTATGTATTTTCGCTAAAAGGTTGAGTAAGGGTTGAGTAGGCAGGTAGCACATCAGAGAGTGCACTGCTGAAAAACACTTGGGTAACATGGTCAGTGGAGTCTTCTATAGGGAGACTGTTATGAACTGGGAATGATCTGGAACAGGACAAGCTCACATGCAATACACCTAGCTCTGTAGCTGGTTTTCTGCTTGAGTTAACCATTTTTCTGTTTCTTCCAACTAATTCTTAAGCAAATAACCTTGCGTATCTCAAGTATGGCTCGAGTTAGGTATTAGTTACAGCTAGTATTTCAGCTGTGTGTAGAATTGTCTTTAGAAACAAACAGACAATTTGATTACATTTTTGTATAAACTTATTTTTATAGATTTTTTATATATAGTTTTGTATATATGTAAGTTCACAGTGGTGAGGCATTACAGTAATAGGTTGCTTTGCAACAGCGCTGTGTCCTGCAAACAGAATACTGCTTGTACCTTCAAAAATCACAAATGACCAAACATTCAGAATACAAGTAACTGTTTCCTTAATGACACCAAAACATATCCAGTACGTGAACTTAGAAATACTTTTGATTGTTTGGTTTTTTTTTTTACATCAGAGGAGTCTTAACATTGGCAGCCACAGCCTTGAGACTGAGAGCATCAGAGGTAAGTCTCTGGGCTCTTTCTTTGAGGAAAAGGTGGTGTAGGTAGCAGTACGAGGCTTTGCCTTTTCAAAGACTTAGAATAAGCACATAATTCTGTTTTTGAAAATACTGTAGTAAGTGCCCAAGCCCACTGAAAACAATGGCAAATAATAGTTAAAATTGTGAAGGTCTTGATGGCTTTTAAAACAAATGTTTTTTAGGAAGTTTAGAATTACATTGTCAGCATAACAGGGTTGAGCCAGCCTCAGGTGGAGGGCAGGAGGCAGCTGGCAGAAGAAAGATTTAATGTAGGCTCAAAGTAGCGATAAATCATTCCAGAAGGAATCTTGGGAATCATTTTCCTTGTGAACAGTAGGTAAGAAGAGGTTCAGAGCTGCAACCAAAAGAATTGTCTGATGGCTGATTTGTTCTGTTTCAAGAAAGCAAGACCAGGGGATCTCGTTAATGCATATAAATATCTCAAAGGCGGGTGCCAGGAGGATGGTGCCAGGCTCTTTTCAGTGGTACCCAGCGGTAGGACGAGGAGCATTGGCCATAAACTAGAACGCAAGAAGTTTCACCTCAACATGAGGAAGAACTTCTTTACGTTGAGGGTGGCAGAGCTCTGGGAGAGGCTGCCCAGGGGGGTTGTGGGGTCTCCCTCTCTGGAGACATCCCAAACCCACCTGGACACGTTCCTGTGTAACCTGCTCTGGGTGGCCCTGCCTTGACAGGGTGTTTGAACTAGATGATCTCCAAACGTCCTTTCCAACCTCAACCATTCTGTGATTTTCCTTTCTCTTTATTTGCTTGAGATAGTTGTACAGAACTGTGTGAAGACATAGTGCTGTGTTAATATTTGTTAATGAAAGTATAAGGCTTTATTTTCTTTGGAAGCGTTATAGCATTTTAAAAGTTGAAGGTTTCACTGTTGGTATCTTTGAATGTGGCTTCATTAATATTTATATATTCAAGAGTCCTGACATCTGTCACTTGGGCTGTTTAAAAACTTTTCTGTTTCAAATAAATGAGAAATTTAACAACTCCATTTATATTCGGCTACTATGGAGAAGTTTGCAAAAGTGTCTGATGCTGTACAGTCTTGCACAAAATTGTGTTTCCAGACATCTTTGTTCCTTGCCAGCTTTGACATCTATTGTAGTCCTCTCTGTAGTGTAATAAGCTTCTGGTGAATGCCCAGACTCCAAGGGTGACCTGATAATATTATTTTTTTTTTCATTGTTATTTTTGAATTGATGAACTGCTTTTGAAATGGTCCAAACTTTTAATTTCAAATTTTCTTATTTGGTGCTGTTAACAAATGCATAATTAATTTTAATTAAATTTATTCCTATAGCGAGAATATTACTGAACTTCCATTTTTGATGTATAACATATAAAAAGCTTTAACTTTTGTATGTATCAAACACTATTCAAGTGGTCTCTTTCTTCCATTTACATTAGTAACATAATCCTTTATGTACTCTTTCAAAATTAGAGGATGCAATTCTGGACTTACTGACACCAGTAAGAAAATTGCTATTTATTGAATATATTATGACAAAAGTTTTGCTATGTTCGTGTAACCTCATTCTGTTCCAGTCTGGTCCTTCATTCGCTTTTTAAGCCGATTATCCTCTCAGTTGGGGTACCAGTCAATACCCCACCGTACCCCATGCTGAAAGATTTAGCTAGAACTTCTTCGACGACATCTTCTGTTTGGGAAAGTTTTCTCTCATGGGTTTTGTATGTCTAAGTTGGGTCTTGTTTTTACTGGGTCTTGTTTTAGTTGTGTCGTGTTTTTGATGTTTTTCTTTTCTTTTTAACCTTTTCAATGTGTTGAGGAATATTTCTGTTCCTAAATATTTTAGTGAGCTCTTAGAAGTGATTAAGTAAATAATGTATGTCAGGCATGGACACATAGAGCATAGTAGAAATGACACAGTATCCACGTCACAGTATCCACGTCAGTCTCATTTTTATCAAGATGCAGCTTGAATCAGCATGAAAACATTATGAAACAGCAAAATGGAAATTGTTTCAGTGTTATAGCAATGAAAACAATTGTTACTTGTTTTTTTAAAGACTGCCTCAGAGCATGGAGTAAATCTTAAACCTGAAATATATTATTCTACACTGGGGGAGGAGTGTTGAAATGTAAACTTTCAGGACTGAAAGTTTCTAAGAGCAGGTTAGTAAAATAACCTATCCTCTCAGGGTCCCTTCTAGTCCAGATAACCGATCATGGTACTCTTTTCTTGCCCATAAGTATGAAGTGCAGAAGCTCGGAAGTCTCCTCACTAGAGCTTCACAGCAAAAACATTCATCTGCCCCTAGGAACTGAACGCTGTTGTCCGTGACACTACTAATATTTCATTGAGTGCTTGTTTAATGGAACACTACAAATAGCAAATGAAAGAATTATTTATTCCAGATAAATGTTTTGTCTGTGTAAATATGCTTCTACTAAATACGAACGTGCTGGCATAACCATCATGTGCTCTGCTTCTGTTGAAAAGTGTATCATAGTAAGCAGTGCCATGGTCTGTCTGCTGTGCCCGGCTGCTCCTCTGTGTAAGCTCGCTCCTCAGCCATCCAGCATTTCCTAATACAGGTTTAGAGGTGAAGAATCACTTGTTTTCTTGTTACTTGGGTGGGTTGAGGTTTTGTATGGTACAATAACTCCAACTTTTTAACATCAGTAGGAAATAAGTGAAGACAGGCCAACCTCAATAGGAAGGGGGAATGGGAAAGAAGCAAGTTACTGGTATACTACAACCCAGATAATTATACTTAATTTTAAACACTTTGAAGAGAGGGCACAGCTGTGCTTAAATGTTATCAAAATTTCACCTGAGATGTAAGACAGCAAGAGCTTTGGGGTAACCAAGCTAGCTCCTTTTACGATATGGTATGTGAGAATACATCAGCTGGCTTAGAGCTGTTTAAGGGATGTTGTTTAAGATGGGAACTGTAAGGGAATGTATTGGCTTCAGAAGGTGAAGATACTTCTGCTTTGTGCCATGCAGATGCATGAGCAAGCACAGACGTCTTAACCAGTTCCTGCAGTGCTCCCCAAAAAGCCTACTAGATAAGCCAGACACAGCCCTTGGAGATACGCAAAGGCGAACTATGGTGTCAACTGTGTCATTTTAATAGAGATGAATTAAAATATGTTTCACCAAAGTTTGAGGTGGGATTTTATTTCTTTCATTTACATTATACTTTACAGCAGTATTTTCCCCTTGAATTCAATTGAAATTTTCAAAAATTACTTTTCCAGTTTAAAATGAAGACATATGAGAGAGAAGAATGTACCATAAGTGGGAGAAATGTCTGTTAACAGGATTTCTGTTTCTCCCTTATTTGCTAAATAGGATGTGTTAGGAATGGAGTACTATAAATGTGATTTGAGGAGAGTGTTTTAGAAATCCTTATCACTGAACTTTGGAAGTGCTGTGATCAGCTAAATATGGTATAGAAGCAGCTTGTTAAATATTGCAAGTTGCCGTATATGTAAAAAAAGAAAAAGAGAGATCTTTTGATAGAGAGGAAAAACTTCATGACACTTACTCTCAGGTGAAGATTAGCCCTATCTGGGCTTGACAGCCTGTGTACCAAGCAATAGCATGGTGTGATTTGAAATGGCTGGTATATTAAAACAGGAAAATCGGAGTACTGGACCTTTTAAAAGTAATATAAAATTAGTACAGTATCTTGCAAGAGCACAGACTCAGTAAGCATTTGTCAGCTTCTATAACAAAAGAGAAATCGTGAAGCCTCTTGAATTTAAATGAAGTCTCTATCGGAATATTTGCTTTCCTGGGTTGTTTGTATTAACCTGTGCCTGTTTGCCTTAATGACTGAAGGAAGAATAAAGCTGATTGTTTGCTTTAAAAAAGATATTTATTCTAAGTGACGTATATTACAAAGGTACCTCTTTTAGAGGAGAAAAGGTCAGTAAACAGTGAATGACTTTTATAAAAGTATAAGAAGTAATAAAATACTAGGGATGAATACAGCTTCTAAAGTTAACGTTTTCCTGCTGAGCAGCATTGTGCAACTTTCCATTGCCAAAAGCTATGTCATGAATAATGTGTTTATATACACACAGGTTTCATGGGTTTGTAAATTTTTTTTATGCTGTACTTAATTCTTTCCACTATAAGAATCTACATGTTCGTTTCTTGGGGAGGAAAAATAGAAACCAATTTTCAGAGTTGTTGAAATGTTTTAAGTTTGATTCGAAGCATTTACAGACAGGTAAGTGAAGGGAGGAGGGTCATCTGCAGAATCTCCAGGATTGGCACAAACAAGTCTCCCAAACTCTTTGAATCCATAAGCGGTTTCTCTGTGACCGGTATTGGGGGTTTTTTAATATAGAAGTCTCAAAAGAAGAGATGGAGTGTGTGTTGTCCCAATTAAGGTTTTGCCAGAGCTGATATTCCCCAACACATTAATCTTATTTTATGAGATGGTTATGTAGAAACTTTCACAACTACCAGTAGTTATCAAAAAGCAAAAAGCTGTGGTTCATATATCTAAAGATAACATTGTGTAAAATTCATTTTGGGTTATCTTGAAGGGGGGCGTGTTATCTGATCTATTTATTTCATTTCTTCAGATCTTCAACAATTAATCATAGATTTTGGAAGAAATTGCAGATAGTATTGCAGTCTGATCCTTATGATGTTGGGGAGGCCCATCATCATCGTTTTCTTTTGGATTTCTCAAGGCAGAGGGGGAGGCTTAAAGCCTGAGCAGGCGAATGTCCGCTATTTAAAAGCTTGGATATTTAGATGATAGGTAGGACCTTTGAAAGTGCTATCTACCTAGGCTGACTATGTGAAAATATAGTACAGCCTTCCATGTTAGTTTTATGAGTATAGTCTGTAAGAGGAATGAGCATTGTCATGTCCTGGAAAAGAATGGAGCCTGTGGTATATAGGAAGAGGAAGCATTGTTTTTGCTGCTTTTATTCTCTGATCCTTTTCTAGGCACTTGCTTTTAGCCACTCTTAGAAATGGGCAACTAAACAGACACATAATTCTGATTCAACAGGGTTTACTGCCTGGAATGTCATACCTGAATAGAGTCAAAGCTGTACTTCCAGACAGTTTGCTGTGATAAATTGAGATTGAGAAGTACTAATGAAGAAAAGAGGGGGCTGTAAAAGCAGAAAAAGTTGTTATAGTAGAAGCCTTCATTTAGTGCTATATAAATTAAATCAATGTTATTCTGGTGGAAGAACAAGAAACTACATTTCCAGATAACCTGTAAGATTTCTTCTTGGAGCATTAGGTCAGACATGCCAGGGATTTCCTCAAAATTCCATTCCGTAGCTGCCCTGGATCTTCTAGTCAGCTACTGTGGATAGAGTACTGTATCCCTAGTGTGATCTAGGGTAACCATTTTAAGGACTCAGTACTTTCCTATGTCTTGGATGGATTGGAGGCGTGCTTGTGGTTTTTCATGGTTGTTATCGCACCAGAGGAGAGGCATTCTTTGATCCTTTAATACAGGCAAGGTAAAGCATCCCCTGTCTTCTCCCATTGAAGATATGGAAGATCAGCGTTTCAAAGCAAATATGGTATTTATCCTGATTTTCGTCTTATCATAGATTGGAAGGAGACAATATCTAGTATTTTAAAAAAAATGGGAGAAAATAGTTTTCTCACAGAACTGGCTTTACCAAGATCTCTCTTTTTAGCACTACTTCGTGCATGAGATTTCCTCTAGCCTGTGTTTTTTGTAGGAATTACAATAGAATTGTTTGCCTGAATTTGGGTTTGGGGTGTTTTTTGTCTTTTCTGGACCAATATGTCATTGAATACCAGTGCTAGAGAAATTAGAAAAATACGAAGGACTCCAAGTCATGTAACCCAAGTGTTTCAGGAGGAGTCCATTTGGAATTTCACTTTACTGTACTGTTGTATTGATGACAAGATTAAATAAATGCTTGTAATGAAGATCATCCTCTTGTAATTTGAAGGCACTATAGTTTCTTATTTGTTTTTAGTAGTGTGAATGTTAAGAAGAATATTTGGTACAAACATGAGTAAATACAAAGTATCAAAATTGCTCAATATCCAAGACTTTTACAACTAGGGAAAATGAGGGTTATTTCTTTGAAATACTTATTTTTTTGAAATAATGGGAAATATCATATGCTATCTAGATCTGATTTACATTGATTCTCTTTATAATCTGCAGATTGTTGCATTGTCGTTGCTCACAAAAGTAGCGAAGTTAAATTCAAATCAGTTACAACTCCTGGATGAGTTGATTATCTGCCTGGTGTAAATTGGTGTAATGTTACTTACTTTGATAGAAATACGTTAAGGTGGAACTGTTGAAATTTTGTCCCAATGTGTCCAGTCTCCAGCTCATCAGTGTTAAACAGGGTCTTTTTTCACAGTGTTTTAGGTCATTTAAAAACTTGTTCAGCCTTATACACCTAATTAAACTTCTTACCTTCGATGTATAAAAAAACCTACTTGCTTTAACTGCTTTTAAGGTATTTAATGTCATACTTAATGTAAAATACAAACAAAACAAAATAACAGGCATCTCTTGACACTGCCTGCTGCATCTTTTAAATGTGCTTTCAGTCTTCTTAGCCTAATTCTTTGAGAGAGAATTGCTAGTAGAGATGTCTAAAGAAGAGAGATCAAGAAAACTTTAATGACCTAGGGGGCACAGCTTCAAAGCAGTCATCAGCAGCATAACTACTTCGTGGTGTAAATGCATTTCTAGCCTAATAAACAAGTGTGATGTAAATCTTCATTATAGCAGTAGGAAGTTAATTCATTTGTTGGAATTGTGATCTTGAAATCTTGTCCATAGTAAAGTTGTCCAATATGTGCCGTATGTAGGAAATAACAAACTTGAATTAATTCCTAGATAAAATTAGTATGCATTGCACTTCCATGAGTTGTCTTTGTTTTGTTTCTCTAATCAAAATTTCAGTTAATTTCAGCTTTGTTCTCTTCCACATTAGTTCCATTGTCTTGATTTGCATCATTTGTAGCAGCTGGCTTCTTGTCAATCTGTAGTTTGGACCTTTACATCAAACAGCAAATTAATTGCAGGAAAAGAAATCCCAATAGTACTGCTATGTTTAGAGGCTTTCACAATTATCAAGAAATGAATGTTGCTGATTCTTGTCAGAAATGCGAAGTTGAACATGGGGAAGGAGGCAGCGGATGCTTCACGGGTACCATTAGTTCTCTCTTGAAATAAGTGTTGGTCAGTTCTTTGTACCTTCCTTTTCCTAGACCTGCCCCTCAATTGTTGTGAAGTTAAATTAGGAAAAAATAGCAATTAAGGGAAAAAAAATTAGTGAGGTGTATTTTTGTTAAAAGATGCCTAGCCTTAACATGTCTGAAGTGCAGAAGCACACTCTGGAGTTTATTGGAAGGCCTGCTTGCATTCCAAATGTTAGTTCCTTTTCCCTCTGCCACATCTTAAAAACATAACCAAAAATGCCTACTTGGATTTGTTCTGTCAGTATTTATGAACTCATCTTTTCCTTTCTCAAAAGAGAAATGAAGAGACTCTTTTAAAATCAAGCAACACACACAAAAAGCTCATGAGTACGTTGTCCAGAAGGCACCCATATAAAGTCGTTTGAAGTGCGAGCAGTCAGTGTTTAGACTCTCAACGTGCTTTTCAGACATCAGCAAATAATTTAGTCTTCTATCAAGTTGCTGCACTATGTTAAATTCCTTTTTTTCTTAATGAGCAGCAGTAATGGCTAGAACAATAAATCACATCGCTTTTGTATTTTGCTGCACTTCTATTGTTCCTTGGAAAAAAAAAAGACAAAAAAAACCCAACAAAATGCAGCATTCAAACAACTGGTGCGGAAACAGGCAAAGCAAGTGGAGGCAGGGCAGTTGGTATGTGGTATAAACACAAAGGAGATATTCTCTACTTACGGAGAAATACTCTATTTAAATGATAAGCTATTTTAGTCTAATTTATTTGCTAGCTTATATTGCTTATTTTCCCTTGTTTTCTGTTTTTCCTGAACTAATAGGTATAATTTCCTTGGCTGTCTTTTCAAGATACATATCTCTGACTTTCTGATGGTTTTTGCTATGTTTAACTGAACTATCTCATGTAGTCTACCTTTTCAATAGTGTGTAGATCACAACAGAGGGTAATACTTTTCCCAGCTCTTAAGAGAGTATTGAATTTGGTTAGATACAGTGTCTGTTTGTAGCAGTATCTTCTCTCATTTACCCTACCCTATGGTTAGCACAGTTTAAGAGCTCAGTCCAGCATTATTCCAAGGTCATTTTCAAAGTCCTGCTGTGACTCTGATTCTTTTATATTTGTTCCTGGTTTTGAGCTGAATATGAAATTTAGTGATTCAGCTTTTGAACGGGAAATTTAATTTGCAACTTGTCAGTTCATTTACAAAACGGATACACTGTGAAGGATTCTCCTGAAAATGGATGCTGCCGTGAAGGATTCTCTTTAATATATATTCAGCCTTTCTCTTTTGATCTCTGTTTATTGCTTTGTTCCTGTGAAGCATGGAAATACACAAAAATCACTTCAAAAATCTAAATTCATAGCTGTCGCTGCTGACCATATCCTCCAGGCCTTGCAGGCAGCAAGTCAGCAGGAGGTGGCTGCACATGCAAGGTATCCATCCAGGAAACAACACTTGCCTTCTCTTAGCATCCCTGCCCCTTCGTCTGCCTGCAAACTCCAGTTTACTGGCGAAACTTGAGTTACTGCTTGTAGAAATGGTCAGAATCCTTTGTTGTAAAAATTAGAAACCCTCTTAAATTTTATCACATTACCTCCCATACATGTTTCCAGGTACAGCACTTGTTGTCTCTGTTTTATGGTGCATATGCGTTCTGTGTAATCTCTATGAAATGTCTGTGATGAATCAACTATTGCAGGCTTTGAAATGTTTGTTTAACTTTCAAGATACTTAATGCTTTTTAATCCTGTATAGAATGAATAGCCCAAAATGACTGAGAGTCTGCTAAGCAGCATGTTATAGTGCAAGTTATAACCATTAAGCCCATTTGGATTTGTCTCGAACTGTAATAATGACAGTATATAAAACAAGGAAAGTTTGGATACATCAAAGTAATTCAAAATACTGAGTCCCAAATGAGGGGTTTCTGTGAATCTGTAGCTTTGACAGCTGAAATTTTCTTCTGTAAGAGAAACTAAGCTTTTTCTTGATTAAATTTCAACTTTTTTGCTACTTTTTTTTAATGGCATGCAATCCAAGTCTGAATAAACCTATTCCTTGTCTTAAAGTAATGTCTGTTCAGTAGTTGTGTGGGCTAGTATGAGACTGGCAAACTTGTGAAGCATTACAGCTGTAGAAAACCACATTGCAATACAATGGCATTTACAGGCAAGCAAAGGAGCATGAACCGTTGGGCACACAGAGGAACCCTGTGCTCAGACATGCTTCATCCCAGCCTGAAATGTGTTTCTGGTGCTTGTGACACCGTTATGTTTGGGAAAGAAGCTCCTCTTGCGAGGTTGCTGAATTGACATGTACTGTTAGGTCCCTGGATTGTCATACCCCTTAATCACTTGTTTTCAGTATCAGATACTGAATGCATCATGGTTAACCATCGTGCTTTACTCTCTATGATCTAGCCTGCTACTTGAACTAGGATGCCTTTTTGAACTCTTCTAGGAAGTTGAGGAACTGAAATTCAAGTAATCCTTTTGAATAGCTATTTTTATGCCACTGGAAACAATGACAACAGTACTTACAGCCAGGATAAAAAGTGGTTGAAGTGCAGCCAACTGGTCTTTTGATTGTTTGAAGCTTAATTGATAAAATGGGAGATTTCTGTGGTTATGTGAATAGTAGCACTGATTCAGTTAAATGCTCAAAACCGCTGGATATCTACTGTTAAAGTGATGTTTTTAGGTTTCAGAGTGACTCTAAAACTTGTATCCTGGTTGACTGAATTTCTTTTGCTGTTATGAATGGATGGGAATGAGAATTTTTTTCAGGCATGGCACGATAGCATAAAGGTTATAATTCATTGACCACTTTTACACTTCCCCTGGAGTCCATGGGTAGTTTTATTGGCCAAACAAACCTGTTAGCAAGCATGAAAGTTCTGAGAGATATTTGAATAATAAAATGACCAATTTATATATGCAGCATTATTCTTTGGAATTTAAAACTTGCAGAAAGAAAATATATTTTCATGTATTTTACTTTTGCAGTTTTAGTGTATTTTTTAGCAGGTGAATTCATGGATCCTGAATATTTTTAAATACAGGTAATGAATTTGGACATCCAGAATGGCTCGACTTCCCCAGAATAGGGAACAATGAGAGCTACCACTATGCCAGAAGACAGTTTAATCTTACTGAGGATCATCTTCTTCGCTATAGATTCCTAAATGCATTTGATAGAGATATGAATAAATTGGAGGAAAGGTTTGGCTGGCTTGCATCTCCCCCGGTAAGCTATAGATACTAAATGATAAGTTTTTAGTCACCAGCTGGCTACATGTTCAGAATAACAATACCAAATTTGCATGCAGAAATTTTAAACAGCACTTTATTATGCAGTATGTAATGCCCAACCATATATTTCAAGTTGTCAAAACATGTCACTGAAATATCTTCCACAGATAATAGAAATCTGAAACAAGTCTCCTTTTAGCTTCATAGCCAGCTCTTTTCCTATGATTTTTGCTGGTTTTATTTAGTAACTGTAGATAGGATAAAGCAGACTATAAAATTGTCTGTAATCCAATCCAGGGATTGCTTTGGGAAAGCATAAATTGTTCTGACTGTTTACTTCGTATAAATAAATACTCTGTTACTGAGAAAACACTTCAGTACAGTCTAAGTTATATTCTTCTGGTCTTCAAACTGTCACTTTTGTGTTTGCCTTTTTTACCCAAATGCTGCACTGTACTTTTTATAAAAGCAACTCAGTTATTACAATTTCTCAGTTTAATTGTTCCATACTGGTCGTAATCCACTTGAAAGAACTTTTTAAATTGATGTCTAGTTAGTTATTTATGGCTTTTGCAAATAGAACAAAGGTGGTATGTGCAGCAGTTTAATGTGGCTTATCGAAGGCATCTCTCACACAGATTTAAAAAACAAACAAACAAACCCCCCATATCCAGTGCTTCATTATCTAAATTACGTACAGTAGATGTGATGCAGACCCCCATAGCAAGTATTTTGGAAGATTTGATATGATAAAAGGAATCCATTTTTTGCTAACGCATGATAAAAAGACCACCTTACAAATACTGAGCAAGTATTTTTCATGTGCTCTATAATGAACGTGCTTCTTCCTCTTTAACTTTACATTACCTTATAAAAAGTAAGCTATAGTTTAGTAATCAATATTATGTGATATTACATAGGTAAACAATTTTGATATTTCAGTTTGCATGTTAATGCCTTCATGTTGCTTGAATCTTTGTTTTACTTGAAATAAGGAACAGAAGTAGTGGTGGGTTGGTTTTTTTTCCCCTTGTTAATTCAGTTAGAAGTGAAATATTTTATAAATTGCATTTTTATTTTTCTTTTTCTTTCGTAGGCCTATGTGAGTGAAAAGCATGAAGCCAACAAGGTCATAGCATTTGAGAGAGCTGGTCTCCTTTTTGTTTTCAACTTCCATCCCTATCAAAGTTACGTGGACTACAGAGTGGGTGTTGCAACTCCAGGAAAATATCCTTTTCTTTGTTGTTTTGCTTGTACAGAAAAGCTCTAGAAGTTGAAGACTAATTTTATTTCTGTTTTCTAATATGAATGCAAACTGTAGTTAAAAGGTAAGAAACCACTTATTTGTCATCAGCGTAATCTTGCTTTAATTCTTTAAGCAAAAGAAAATTTAGAGATTTGCCCGCTTCATAAGAGATCATTTTGGAGGAACCAAAAGTAAAAATCACAGTTTAAATACTACAAGTTCAGGTTCCCTTCTGATGGCTTGTTTTTTTGGAACTATGTTGAGGCACGAAAAAGTAAGTAGCTCCTACTTCTTAAATAAACTACAGAAAGTGACCACAGTAAGATAAGGCTGTGCATGCAGTCACACAGGAAAGTGCATTAGCTTAAACCTTTATCAGGAAGGCTGTACAATTTCAGTTTTATAATTGGGTGGACTGAGCATGTGTTCTTACCTCAGCTGAGGAGTAAATGTTTACTCTTGTATAATGGGCTGGGTTTGCCTTTTTGTCCAAGTTCTTAGCATTGAGGGAGATTCAAAAAATTAATGCTAACTTGCCAAAGGAATTTAATTTGCCGCTATTCAGTCTATTTCAAGTCCTTTGACAAACTTGTGGCAGTTTAAAGCAGTGCAGTTCAGTTTTGGCCTACTCTTTTTATTTATGAGCAATTTCAGGGAACTATTGCCATATCTCAATTGCTTCAGTTCAGTGTATTGCTCTATCTCCTGAGCACTTACGAATTGACCTACAGGGTCTCAGGAACGTAGCAGGATTCTGGTTTGGAAACATCGGGTCAAACCCACCTTCGTCAGTGATTTCTTCTGCTAACTGTGTGCTGCTACTGGAACTCATGGCAGAGGTAGAATGGGGTAGTAAATTGGAGTAGGAAAACCTTAATCTGATGGTGTGAGATATACCAACACTTCACTGTCATAGCCTTCAGGTATTCACCCATCTAAATTGATGTTACTGCACTTCATCTGTCTTTGAAATTCTTTGCATTCTGCAGATGGAAAAGATGGAAGTTTAGTGTTAAGGACTACAACATAACTAATGTGACTTTTTTTTCTCTGATACTTATACAGATACAATTAAATGCAATCCACTTTTTGTTGTTCAGTTTCTGCCTTCTTTTTTCAAAGATTCTAGATGTTGAGAGATGTTTAAGAAATTTTTTGTAAAAAATCTCGCTGTCTCACTCGTAAGAACTTTTATATCGTTTATTTTCTCTTTTCCATAGCACATCTTTATCAGGCTTGTATTTAATTATGATTAATATGAGGCTATTTTCCTAACTTCATTGTCTGGTAGGTGCTAAACTAATTGAATACCTAGGCATTGTTTTTTGGGGTAAGTGCTCCACACATATTGTTACAAAATTTCAGCTCCTTGGTACTTATAGCTGAGAATAATCTGTACTCAAGACTTCTGAAACTCTTTGGGCTTTCTTTGTGCTCATGGAAATATTTTTATGACCATTTTGTTGACTAAATATAAGCAGCCTTTTGGTTTTTTGTCAGTGCTCTAAATTCTTCAGTCATTTCAGAAACGTTGCATATATTTTACTCCACCAGAATGTCCTTTCTCCTCGTACATTAGGCATTTACCGTTTGTGTAGAATCCTGAGCGCATTGCTCCTGTTTCAGCTGAAGCTGCTCTGTGGTAGCTCTTCTGAAGCAAACTGCAAAATCTGCTTTCCACTAGTTTTACTTTGTAAATCAAGGCCCAGGGTTGGGTTTCAGTAAGTTGATCTGCTGCTAGTTCACTGGGCATCGAAACAGCTTGCTGCTATATCATGGCCAGAAACAGCAATTGCTAATTGATTCTTCTTGTTTTGTTTTGAGGTTTGGTTTTGTGGTTTTTTTTTTTTTGCTATTCACTTAGTATTAGATGCTCAGGGATTTTTTTACATCCCTTTACATTTATTTTGGTTCACTGAAAAATCATAGTGAAATTTAAAGCCAGCTGAAGGGTGTTCAAAACAACTATGATATAAACAAGGCATACAGGTGATGTTTAATATTGGCAATTGATACTGTATTTTTTAATATGTTAGTGTCAGTACACATCCTTGTCTTTTAGGCGCATGCAGTATCATTTTTCTTACATCACGTATTATAAACTTTTTAAGTTTAAAAGGCCTTTGTTAAAGCATAAACATCCATATCAGTTTTTCATTCGCTATCCTAAAGTTTTTATTGTGAATAGAACTGCCAGTTACCAATAGGGTATTTGCTTCTGTTAAGGTGCTTTCTCTGACTAACTCCTCCTGCCACAAGTGAACAGTGGATTTGGTGGTTCTCTGTCCTCAGTGTGTGACATGCTTCGCTGCCTTTGGTGGGAGTGGAGGGCTCTAGATGCTGCTGCTCTTCTCTGTGACATGTAGCACACCTTCACTTCTGCTGAGAGCCTTGTTCATGCTAAGGAAGCATCTGTCCCCTCTTACGGTATTGTGCTGTTTGCAACTCTGAGAGGAGCAGTTTTCTTAATTTAGTGTTCTCACTTGGGAGTTGCAAATGTAGAATCTTCCCATAAATCACCTTTTCAACAACCTTCCCATATCCATTTTATTCTGTGGCCGGCCGTTCTATGCACGAACCAGGGGAAATTCTGGAAAATCCTCTGGGAGGGAAGTGTTGCCAGCTGGCTCTCAGCCTGATTTGACCTTGGATATTTAAGCTTGAAGGTAGAAACCTTTCCTTCTTTCCAGTATTTCAGATTCTGAAGGTGCAAATCATTCTGAATAATACACATACTTAGGCAGACATATTGTAAGTTGTGGTTCATAGAATTGGGCATGTTTGAACAAAAAATTTAGCTGCCCCAAATTTATAGTTTTAGATTATAAAAGCAGATTCGACGTATCTTAATCAGACTTTACTGAAAATTTAGGAAGTTGCAGTGATCTCTGATTGAAATGAAAATTATAATCCTTCTTCTTAAACTGTTGCACATAAAGAGGAAAAAAATAACAAAGGAGTGAAAAGAAAAAGGCAAGTTTAACTTGGCTCAGAACTCTTTGATTTGATTTTCTATAGAAATTTGCATTTCTCCGTAGCCTTTGAAAAAAGTCTCATTTATGTTAATTAAGATCTCTCTTTATCTGGGAAGCTTATTTATTACCTATATGGAACAGGTCACTATGTGCTCATCCATGTGATGATAACCTTGGGGTGAACATGAAGAGTTGGGAAGTCCATCAAATAAGACAGCATACCCTGATGCCTAAACCATAAATATCTCACTTCTGTTTAGTACCTGTTGTTAGCAAAGTCCTTGTACAGTAAGTTGGCCATAAACACCTTGAACATACCTAAGCTTTTCATTTCTGTTCTGTCTAGGTGAAAGCTAATCAGTACTGTATCTACCAATTGCTTTCTCAGTATCTTTTCATTGATACCAAAGACAGAAGCTCTCCATTATCCCATTCCTCTGTGTAAAAGTTTCTTTCTAGCCCAAGGAAAATCACAGAGTTGTGGAACTACCATCAAGTGTATTAGAGAACTGCTGAAATCTTAGTAGTAGCTGGTATGTGATGTGCTTCTAAATTCATCATCATAATCAACTATTTTCAGGAAACTTCATCATAATTAAACTAGACATACCTAATGCTTTGGCATTAGAATGGAGAAGATGCAGATAGTCACTGAAACACTTCTCTGAAACTGAGCTCAAGAGCAGAGTCGTTACAGCAGTTCCTTAAACATCCTCAACTTAGCTGAGAAGTAGTAATGAGCTCTATGCATGGATTTAAGTGACAGCACATTTGAATTATTGCAGCATGTGGTGAAAGAGACTAAGTAAAATTGCCTCACTTCTCACAGGCCCGTGTGTCATATTTGTGATTCTCTTCGTAGCAGGACACCCTAAAAATTCTGTATTCTATTCATATCTCCTCTGGTTGCAAGATTAAAAGGCAGAAGTTAGCATGTGGGTGACAGTGCTGTTCAGATTTAGATCTGCTTATTTTCTGTAGCGTTGGTAAGCTGTTAGCAGTAAACAGGGGCTAACTTAGACCATTTCTGAAATCTAAGACTGGTAGAAATGAGACAGTGCAAAAGAAAAGGATGGCATGATTTTCAGAGCATGGAGGAGATGAGGCTTGTTTTGGTACTTCCATTCTAGAAGGATTTGGTTTTATTTTTAGAACCCAAATTTAAGGGTATGAAGTATTTTAACAACCAGACAAATCTGTAGGAAGTCCACTTTATATTTCACCTAACCAGGGAAAACGCAGTTTTTCTGCGTTCAGTTCTTTTAGACATGCAAAGTCTTTCTTGGCTGAGATTTCTAAGCTGCTAATCAAGAATAGCTGACTTGAATAGTACTTTGGTAATCAGGCAAACAAACAAAAAAACCCACTAAATTTTCATATTGCAGCTCAGTCTTCTGGAGTAGTCAAACATTGAAACAATGAAGAACTGGTTATAGTATCAGGTTTTGAATTAAGCATATCCTGAAATTAAGAACCACTGTTGTCCTCCTATTCTTCTTGCTTTCAGCATCCTTTCTTATTCTCTGCGAGCATCCAGCAGCCTGAGTTTTTGTATCTATTTTCTTTAAACCCATTGGGGTGTTTTACTCTTGGCTAGTTTTCGTTCTAAATGTTGTCCTGAATTAGAGCCATGAATTTTATGTATAGTTTCATAATGGAACCTTTTAACTTGAGATTTAAAATAGTATCCTGTAACTAGGAAATACGGTCACATGTGGTGTTAAATCTTCACAACTTCTCCACTTTAAAAGGAATTCTTTACAATCCCTATGGAACTTAAACATGAAGCAGAAATACTTAAAAGCAAGAGCTTGTTGTTACTCTGGGGGGTTTTAAGAAATTTGGTGCATTTTTTATTAGATACTTGGAGGCAGTTACTGTATAAGCCTGGAGAGCAAATGGCTATAATGATTAAATTCTTTTTATTAAAAAGTTTATCTGAATGATACTGGGAACTGTGGGAAATGTGATGATCATTTTACTACCTCTGTTTAGTGGATTGGGTTAAGTCAAATTAGTGCATGTAAAACTTGTCATTAAATTTGCCTTTATTAAGTGGATGGCTTTGGCGTATCAATATACTGTAGCAATATATATATCACAAAGGTCATATATAGCTTTTCGGCTCTGTTACCAGGTATGCTGAGATACAGAGCTTCTTGCCCCTCTGGCCTGTGTTTTTGTAGGCAGTCCTCTGTTCTGATCTCATTGAAAATGTCATTCTTCTTTCAGCTGTTATTTCTAGGCTGTTGGTGTAGCAAACCTTATTGCACTTTAATAAGAGAAGTGGTAGTCAGTAAACATTACAGTCCTCCTGATCCCGCTTGGTTTGGAAGGTCTTTTTCTGAACAGCCAGCCAGTCAATAGTTATATGAAGAGTCACAGCCAGGTTGGAGTGAGTTTTTCTTTCCCTTTCATAGTGCAGCCTTCCCTCTTGCCTTATTTTCATTGACATTCGGTTACTCCATTCTACATCTTGTTCTCCAAAGATCATGTAGCCTAGTGTGAAGTATTCAAGGACTGAGACCTTAATTTTATATGTGAGCATGGAAGTCCGTAAATGTTGTTGAGCAGCATGAATCTCTGGTAGGTTATCTCTGTTCCTATCTTGACATTTCACGCTGTCATATACTGCTAAAGTGCAAGCAGGAAAAAAATGTCATGGGGGGAAAAATGGTTACTTTCTTACAAATACTGCCATTTTTACATAGCATAATGTAGCAAAGCATTGTAATGCTAGAGTGAATGAATACCAGAGTTGTACACTTATGAATTTAGGATGACACTTGAAGTCAGAGTTGTCCGTAAGCAAATAGCTGGGTAAGACCTGAGGTATCACAAACGCTGTCATCAAAATGCTGTAAAAAGTATATATTAAAAAATAGATAAATAATTAATTCAGGCTCTCTGACATTTGCATCCTGCACCTAGAGCTTCTAATGAGCAAATAAGGTCACTTGAATGAGTCAGTGGTGTGCAATTGCTGAAGGCAAAGACACTGCTTTGCAGACTGCTTTGAAGTGCAGTTATGTAAGTGTCCTTGCCTGTTAGAATTCAGGAGGTATCTGGCATGTGGAGACAAAGGACTTAATTTAGGATCAGTCAAATGCTAAATTCTGCCAAGGTAGTTGGTACGTTAAGGTTAATAGGTGTGAATAAGAAATATAGCATGCTTACGTGGGAATGTGTCTTTGATCTGTGTAGGGAAAGATGCCGGTTTCCAGCACTATGAGTCTGTGTAACTATTAGAGTGGCATATGCTATTGCTTAATTTCTGTGCCGTTATGTGAGGGAGAAAGGAAAATATCTCTGTGCTCATGCTGGAATTTTACTTCATAAATTATGCTCTTTCAGAAGCCTTTTCGTGAGAAACAGGCAGCTTACCTAACAAATTATTTCTGCCTGGCTTGCTTCAGTTTTGAGATAGATGAATAACCAACATGTAGGTCAGCTGTCTCTAGTTCTCTGATTGTAGATAAAAGTTTGAATATCAACAGGGAAACCATTCATAAGTTTCCATTTTTACGTTTGGGGGTTTTTTTAATACTGACTAGACCTTTCTGGGGGGTAGTGGTTGATTCCAAGGCTTGTCTGCAGTAGAAATTCAATATGGGGAACTTCTTTCCTCTATTCAAAAGGAACATGGCTGAAAGGAGGGAGAAAGAACAGGAAAGGGGCTTAAAGATTTCAGAAATAACTCCTTCCTCTCCCATAAGATCCCGTGCTGATTTTTGTTAAACAATTCTTCTGCAGTGTTAAAAGTGTCATTAAAAATAAGCTATCCGTATATATCTATCCCCCCTTTTTTTTTAACCAGGCTTGTTAGCTTGGCACAAAACTAAACCAGCATTTTATGTTCATGATAACCAACCAATATGGATTTACTTAGCTTTAAATTTACATTTGGTTTAAGCAAAAAGCATCTGTATTTGGTTGAAGCAAAAGGGTACAGTACCTTCCCTTCTCCTCAGTACTGTGCCGTGACTTGAGTGCTCAGTGGCTTCAACTATCTTCTAAATATCCAGAGCTGAAGGTCAGCATCCAAAGGATTTCCAATGTGCTTTTTCTTAATTGTAGGTTGACCCCGTAGTCTTCTCCAAAATGAGGAGTGTGTGGAGAGGGAGAAGAGAGGTACCCTTCATCTTTAAATTAATTTCTTTCTTTCCCTGAAATTAAAGAACTGCTGAAAACAAAAGGGCCTAACCACTTCAGGCTCTTTACATCCTCCTTGCAGCTGTACTTTCCTTCATCTTCCCTGTATTTATAGTGCATTTAATGGCTGAGTTCCTGTTTTCCTTAATGTGTCTTACTAGCATATATTTTGTCCTTTTAGCTTCTGTAATATTGTCTTTGTATTCTTTTATGCCCAGCTTGAAAATCTGGTTTCCACTTTCTTTAGGCTTCTTTCTAGGATACGAGGTGAATGAAAAGTTCATTAATTAGTCATATTGATCTGTGGCTGTATTTCTTGTTCTGTGTGCATATTAATAATTCATAAATTATGCTTGTACATACTTCTTTGAGAAGTTGTTTTTCTCTGGTATCCTTTCCCTTTCTTTCGATCTATCTTGGGAATAATGTTTGTCAATTCTGCAGCTGCTGATGTGCCTGGCTTTCCTTTTTCTCAGTTTGTTTCTTGTCTTCACTTGTTGCCAAGATCTCTTCTTTTATTTTACAGGTAGCACTTTGGCAATGAAAAATGCTGCCAGGACAGCTTACCTGTTCTTGCTTTCTGTAGGGTGAATATATTCCTTTGGCACTGGCTCATTACTGTTGCCTTTGACTTCTGAAACCAGCTTGTGCCTTTGTACGTGAAATTCTTATGTCATCTGCATCGTCATCCTGGTGACTTCTCCATCTGGGCACTTTTTCCAACAGCTACATACTTTTGAAAAACAGGCAGTGAATAGCATTCTCTACCAGGTGTCTTTTGCTGTTGGGAAAATGTAGATCATGATGCCAGTAAATCCAATCTAAAATCTGAATTGGAGTATCTAGTGGGCATGGGGATTATTGCAATCTTGGTACTACTTTCCTACAGGTCTAATAGCAGAGATCTTGCCTTTCCTAAAGAGAAAGTTGTCCACAGTGCTGACATCAAATAAGTGCTGGAACAGGTTGCCCAGAGAGCTTGTGCAGGCTCCATCTTTGCAAGTTTTTAAGAGCTTTCTGGATAAAGCTCTGAGCAATCTGCTCTGACCCTGTAGCTGACATCCAGAGGTCTCTGCCAGCCTGAACCATTGTTGTTTCTACCCCTATGATGCCATGCTATGACTTGTGATCCTTGTCTTTTGTCCTTGAGACTTGCTTATGATACTGTGCCCTACCCTTCTGTGGGTTGACTCCCATGGTAAGTGAAGGTCACCTTACTTGCCTAGGTGAGCTCTCTTCTTTCATTGACTCGCAAGTTTTTAGCAGTGGCTTGTTAAATAGCAGCTGTTTGTGTTATTTCTATTAGAAAAGTTATTAAAGATGAGTAAATGTGTAAAAAACAAATCAAACCCACAACACCCTCACCTCCACCCCAAAAAAACCTTCCACAGCCACGAAAAAATAGTTCAGAACCGTGAACTAAAACATGGTTAGGGTTGATGAGGAGGAGTGTTGCTCTCTCTAGGAGCATGCAAGGAGAGTGCACTCTCAAGCCCATCATAAATATTAAGGTAGACACCCCCTCAGATTTCCCTTGTCTCTCACATTGAACCTGAGAATCCAGTGAACACATGAATTGGGGGAAGTTCAGTATGTGTTTTCTGTCTGTCTGGCAGCTGTACCACTAAAGTTAAGCATCAGTTCCATGACTCATATTTCATATATTGTATCTCTGATTCTGTGTGGAGTCACATTCAGTTTTGAAGGAAGAGGAGGTGAATTAAATCATTCTATGAACTACCCTGAATTTAATTAATTTGATTTTAATTTTTTTTTTCTTAGAATAACCCTAGGCTGCATCTTTAAGATGAGCAAACAGATACACACAAAGCCCTACCTAGTAAATATAGTAAGTTCTCTAACTGGAACCATGGAGGGTTTCTATTCGGTATCCTGAGACAGCTTCACTTAGAGAAAATCAGCATATCTTATATGTCTGAATGTCTGGTTGTACCTGAAAAAAAGAGAAAAATGTGCCTAAGTAAAGAAAAAAATGTAACTTCAGATAATATTTATTCCACTGGTGTATTTAAGGACACTTGCATTTCTGATGGTGATTGATAACTATGAAACCTTCAATTAAAACGTGACACCTACATCTGAACTTCGTATTTTGCCTTGTGTAGTTTCCAATTTTAAATTGCTGAAGTACTAAAAAAAAACAAAACCAGGAGGTGCTATTTTTGTGTTTAATTTTCCAAATCAAAGCAGCACAAGGAAATCTTGGTGCATTAATGATAGGTTTCTAATCCACAGTTCATAAGGGTCGCTCCTTCATAATTTGTAGTCTTAAATTGTCATAAATTGTCTTAAATTGTCATAAATTGTTGACTTAGAGTGACCTTTTTTAATGAGCAAAGTTAGAAAGACTTGTATATTCAGCCAGTAGATGCTGCTGTGAGTTATTCTACTTTGCTTTGCCAGTTTATTCAACTTGACCTCTGAGAATCCATTTATTACCGTATTGAAGATCATTCAGATGTAGGCTGCTTGTGTACTAGTTGCTAAAACAAGACTAAAGAGAAATGCTGGCGCGGTACTTGAAAGCTGGCCTTCGATTTTCATCTAAGATGGGCAAAAATATTTTCCAGGACTTTGAGGGTTGGATTTGACAAAATACTTTATTTTGAAGTTTTTCTCTTAAAGCCATTACTGTACATGTAGCTGATAAACTAACCATGCTGAGAAGCTGTTTAACACTCAGCGTGGTGGAGTCAGCCTTGGTTTGGCTGCTATAGTGGCCAATACTTTAACATTAACATTGCAGTGACTGGTTGCTCCATCGTTTTATTTGCATGTTCTGCTGTCACCACTGCTGCTTAATGTTTTTGAAAGAGGTAAAATATGAAAACATGCTGCTTTCACCTGTGTGTGTGTATATATATATATATATTTAACTTTTAGAAGAAGGTATATAGAACATTTAGGCAGACATGTTGATTTAGAAATTTTTTAGTTCATTTTAAATTTGGAATTTTATTCTGTGTTTGGGGGTTTATTTTTTAATTCTTCCTTAAATAGTGCCTGAACTGTTTTAATTCAGTGTCTTGTTTCAATAATGATAGAAATTTCCAGCGCTTTGGTATTACACAGCACTGTTTATGATTGAGGGGAAAGAACTTCTCTTTTAGTCTACTATTTCCTAACTTGTAATCGAAAGACAAAAGCCTTCCTGTAATACCTCTTTCTGGATTAGATTGCTGGGTCAGAATTGATACAGAAACTTTTTAACTTTTTCCCCAAAAGATTTTTACTTTCTTTCTCCATTTCTCCATGGTTAAAAAGCTCTCTTTTTCTGTAATGTGTAGTATAAGATCTTATGTGGAGGGTGCACACTGGCTGTTGTTGTTACAGGAATTCTGGAGCCTCTTTGTCTTCAAAAATCCCCAACAATGAGTGGAGGGGGGATTATTCTGCATTTGTACATGGTGTGTCAAATGCCCTAGTTAAAGATCTCTTGGTTTTTGTACAGCTTTTACTAATATATGTTGAATAATAAGTAAATAGATGAAACTAATAAGATGAAGGCTTCTTAAGAAGAGATAATCTTTTGTATGCTGTGTGCAACTATCACAAGGTATATACTGTAGCTGATTCTGTAAAGGATTTCCCCTTAGGAAGTGTTGAAAAAGGCTTTAGGGGAAAGTTGTTCGGTTTATATAAATAAACAAAAAACACCCAGAGCTTTCTCTGCACACCCTAAACAAAGCATCCCGGGTTACCTTTAGCCATTACTTCTGCGAGTAAATCTTTTAATCCATGTGGATGTAATGAGAATGAGTAAATTTAATCTTGTCATACGGTTATAGTATCTAGCTGGATTAGGCATGGAATCATGCCAGTGTTACTGTCAGTGCCATTATGACTGCTTCAGGACAACCAGCTGATCCCAAGACTGCTTGAAGGATCAAAAAGCTTTTTAAAAATGTTCCCGTGTCTTCTGTTGCCCATACACTTCTTTCTTCTAGCTTAAATTCACTTTCTGAAAGTTTCTGTGTAGGAACAGAAATTGTTTCAGCACAATTTTTTATCCTTTTTGGTCTGTACTTTGTCCCATCTCTGTTGCCAGAACTATATCCTTCTGCTTTTAGCCAAGAAAGAGTAGCAAGGGATAAAAATTAAATCATTATTAGGTATTCTTTTGTATATTGAGAAGTGCAGTGAGAAAACGAGAGCTGATTTACATGTAAGTTAAAAAGAAAATAAATATTTACATACACACGCATGCTCTAGTTGCACGCCTGGAAAGCACGAAGGAACCAGAAGTATGGATGCTTAAACATTTCATTGTACAATAAAATCAAAACTATAACAGCTACTAATCCCCATTTTAAAACAGATTATGAAAAAATGAAGGTAAAACCATCAGGATCATGTACAGTCTTTTTGTGTAAGTTTAGTTACCCTTCCTACATGTCCAGTCTTGCTCAGTTTTGTCCAGACTTTCTGTCATCATCAGTAACCTGTCACATAGACAATCTCTGTAATACAGCTATCATATAGAATACAGAAATCCCAATATACTTACTATTTGAATGTATTTGATTTGTGATAGATGTTCATCTGAGTTGCACCAGACCGTACAGAAAAGAGTAGTTTCTTTATAAATACTCAGTATGCCTTGCATCTTTTTACAGCTGGTCAGTAGAAATTTTTGTCTGCTGTTCTGCAAAGCTTTTAATTATGCTGGACCATCACCCCCACAAATAGCGCTTGGATTCCTTTTATCAATAGTAGGGGGTGAGGAACAAAATACAAATTATCCTATTTTATGAGTTGCATTTACTTAGTGGTGTTTTATGTGTCATTAAACCTGCATAAGATTAAATAAAAAATTGTGTTAAAATATGTATTTTGAAACTTCGTAAAAGCATATTAATTCAGTAATTAGTGTGGTAGATAATAACAGCCTTTCCATTTCCAGCTCTATCTATGCAAGAGTTCATTGCTTTTCCTACTCTCCTCTGCTGTAGTGGTTAGGAAATACAGTCACAGCACCATACTGAACAGAAATCGGGCTTTTTTTCAGTCAGAGAACAGGTTAGTATTTCCAGCAATTTATATTGCTAGAGAGCACTACTAGACATATTTTTATGGCCTGGATTAAGGAAATGGGATAAATTGTTTTAAAATTAGCATAGCTATAACAATTGCATTTGCTGTAAATAGTTTTACTGGAATCATTAAAGATGTCAGGGCTTTCAGCAACACTGATAAATTATTAAATTTAATGTATAGCGTGGATCACAGGAGCAAAGAGTGAAATGCTTGAGGGAGATGTTCGCCTGCCATGTTAATAAAATATATAGTGGAATAGTAGCAGCCATTGCTGATGCTGGGTTTTAAAGGGCACTGGAGAGAATAACTGAAGTTGTAGTTTGTATTTTTGTGTGTCGTACGTGACAACAAATGAATGGTAATTTGAATGTGCTTATAAAATGAGGGAGGATGTAGTGCACATGTAAAACATTAGGACTAAATCTGGCAAAGTGTAGTTATTCCTGAAGGTAACAAAGACAAAGGTTTTGCTAGAGAATACAGTGATCTGTTGTTTCTCCCTTTGGGCACCTGCCCCCTAGTAATCAACAACTAACTTGGCAGTTCGGGACCTTTCAGTTTGCTGCGAATGCTTATGGGGAAGGGATTGCTTAACGTTAGTGATTTGGTAGCTAACTGACAGCTTTGCTTTTTCCCTCATATGCATCTATCTTTCTTCTTTGCCTTCTGTCAGCAAAACCTGTGCAATCTTCTAAACTGAAATATACTTCTAAACTGAATAGATTTGCAGTTAATTTCAGTTTAGGCTACTTTTTGTGTTATGTCATGCTTCAGTCTTTCTTGTTGCTAGAGATTTAAATCAGAAAGACTTGGTGGCTGGGAAATTTCCTAAATTCATCTGATAGAAAGAGTAGTGTAAGAAGAGTTAAATAAAGAAAAAAATCTGTTAATACCAAGATCCTTAGATTTTTGAGCAGGACTGTTTTCAAAAGGCAGAGCAAACACAAACCCAAGAGTAGTTTAAGGACCACTGACCTGAAAGACTGTTGCTTCGCTCTTCCCTAATCCTATTAAATACAAGTTCTAGTAAAATAAGAGTCTTCCATGGCTTAAAATGAAGGAAGCACATTGTGGATTATAGAGCACTGTTATTTCCCTCTCTATATGTTTTGGGTGGTGGGGAGTGGACATTGAGGTCTTCTGTTGTAACTTCAGGAGGTAAAAGGATGTTTTAATTATGTCCAAACAAGAAATTCAAAGATACTGAAATAATCCTAAATGTAAAACATTCTACTTGTTGTTGTCCCAAATAAGAAGTAGTTTACTTTTGAATATGTATGAGCTCTTCATGTTCTCATTTATTTCCTTACGTTTTCTGATTTTCTTCTTGAAACAGTATTTTATCTTCTATTTTTTGCTAAACCTCTTTGAATCCTTTTAAGTATCTGTACAGGTATTCCAACTCATTGTTACACTTTGTTAAATAACTCGCCTCATTTTAACAACTGCATTCAGAATGTTTTGTCTCTTACAAGGTGCTCTAGTAAATATAAGCTTTCTTTTGTTCCTCTCTACTATAAAAATTCAAACTCTTCCGAAAATGTATCTAAGGAATTGTGGGGTTTTCCGCTCTAAAATTATATCCTCGTTAAAACTTGATCAGATTCTGACAGACTGTAAAATATTGCTAAACATCAGTTGATTTTGACAGTCACAATTATGTAACTTCTTAAAAGCAATTCAAATCCACTCATTTTGTTTAGTGGTACGTTTTAATCTAGTTTATCTCATATGATGCTATGCATATCTACTGTAATAATATAAAATTGCCATTCATGGAAGGTTCCAGAAGAGTCTGGAAGGTGCTTTCTTTACTAGGAGTCCCTATGCTAAAATAAAATTTTCTATACAGCTTCTGTATGTTTCTTTTATTTTTCCACTCTTTTCTTAGATATCTTTTAATTATTTTTTTTGCTTTCTATTAAGTATATTGGCATGAATTATGTTGCAGCAGTTCTTCCAGGTTTTTTGCTTTGATTTATTTTCCCTTTCACAGTAAGTTGGCATAGTTCCTTAATAGTAATTTTTAAGTATAAAATCCTTCTGGATTCTGATGATGGAGAATATGGAGGGCATCAAAGGCTGGACCACAGTACAGAGTACTTCTCTGAAGAATATCCTCACAATTATCGACCTAATTCACTTATGGTAAGCAAGATTATTTTTTGTTTGTTTCATCTGAATAGGGTTTTTTTGGACAAATATGGAATCTATTCTAGGAGAATTTGGAGGGGGGTGGTATTTTCTGAACTTAGCCTTTGTGTGAATACGGTAGAGATGACTATTAGGATTTTATTATGGCCTATAATGTTAACTGATTTTTCTCTTTTGACGTTACATTTAAATTTGCATGCACTCCTGCAGTGTCTGGCACACGGCGTTCCTTGCCAACATGCATGAAAACCTTCTAATGTGCTTTGGCATTATCATTTTTAATATCATTTGCTTTATTTTCATGTCTGAGAGACTCCATCTACATGCTTGCTTTGTTATTTAAAGCTCTGTAGAAACCGAATCTCACGTTGCTTTCTTAAAATCATTTGCTCAACTCCACAAACATGAATTAAAGCAAATCATGCATTTCCCAACTGGCTTTCTTCTCAGGTTACAGAAAAACTTTGCAAAATGTAACAGACCTTCTCTGTTCACATTTCAATTTCAAGAATTTCCAGTCCTATGGATAACAGATAAACACTTTCCCACAGATGAAGTGGGAGGCATATCCTTGTGTATAGGCCCCCTTTAGGTATTAGAAGGCTGTTACAAGGTCTCCCCTGAGCCTTCTTTTCTCCAGACAGAACAAGCCCAACTCTCTCAACCTGTCTTCATAGCAGAGGTGCTTTAGCCCTCTAATTATCTATCTCTTTCTTACTCTGTTTCATTGTATTCAGGATATTGGCATTTCTCTCATTTGCTTGTTTTAAAATAGTTTCATTACATGACATAATTATTGTGCTGTCATCATGCTTGGTGTAAAGGATCTTGGGACCTTTTTTTTAAGCATCTGTATGTCACAATGCCCTCATAGTGTGGCTAAGTATCTATGCTCATATGCACACAAAGAAACTAAGGCTCTAAGATTTCATTGCTGAAGGTTATTTAGCAAATTAATGCTTTTAATTAATTTTAATTAATGCTTCTCGAATTCTTGCTTTGCGTGTCCGATTCAAATACCTTGGTTTGATGATTGGAGAGCATCTTAATTATCTACCACTAACTTAATTTTTGCAAGCCAATTAAACTGTAATTTGGAATGTATATTTCACATTTAGACTCTCAGATGGCTTGCACCAGTCATTTGAGACAGAAGAAAATGCAACAAAATACGAAGATGCAATTTGCTAGGAGCATGTGGAAGATAAGGCATGTGACATGCAAAGCAGCAAATGCACTCTTGCAGCATAGACTGTGGCATGACAGTGGCACTTCTGGGTCAGAAAGAAAGCCAGCAGCATGCGTCACGTTACCTTTCTTTCATATCCTTCAACAATCCAATTCACAGACCACCTTCAGCCAACACCCCAGAAGATGCCACAAATGCCACATAGAGGTAAAACACTAGTAAAGGACACCAAGTAAAAGTAATTGAGGAAAAAAAATCTGGAAAACCTGACTAAATTCACCATGATAGAACTCCATGTAAGAAAGAACAGAACATTGATGTTTTACATAGCAATTTATATCCCAGTTCTTGGGTAATCAGTCATCCTTGGGAGTTGCTTTAGTCTTAGTTGCAGTTCCTAATGTCCAAGTAGAAGTCTTCCCCTCAAATTGCTTTTCAAAAAACCTGTGAAGCCATCCCAAGAAAGTCATAATGGTCCTTTTCCTGCTGTTTAACAGTTACCTTATTCTCTTTAATGATGCATGAGACTTCTTGTTTCAAAAATTTTAGTTCCTCCTCCACCACAGACTTTAAACAAGTATTTTTCTAATGACAGATGCACCTCCCTTAAGGTGTGTAAGTAAACATTGTCAACAAAATGTGCCCAGAGGGCTGTGACAACACGAAATCACATGCAATAATTCTGCTGCTCAAGTCAAGCTTAAAAAGCACACAAATATGTTACAAAAATAGAAGATTAGATGTGACATGATTCATTTTAGAAACATCACCTAATAAAACAAATATTCAAAGTGACATTGCAAAATGAGAAGAAGGGAGATATGAAATTCCTGTAGCAAAGAATCCTGGATGAAGAGGAAGCTTTGTAAGCAGTGTAAAGTAGGCATTTCACTGTAAAATTTTGTTGATGAACAGATGATTCGGGTTTGTTTAGTAATGCTGTAGAGGGCCAGATTTCAGAATCATTAGACATACATTGAAAACTCCATAGAAAAATGCACCAAAAATGTCCTTTGTAATATGACTGCTTTAAATCATAATTTTAATCTAATTTTTCCGTTTCACTGCTTGCTCTGTTCTGGATTTTAACAAATATATGAAATGTTCATAACATTCCACATAATCAAACTTTCTAATAGCAAGTTGTTAACCACTTCGTCGTTGTAAAAATAGGTGTAATAAACTTTTACCTGCAGTTTTATTTCTGTTTACATCTGCATTGTAGTATTCTCAGAATGGGGGAGGAGGGAGAGGGAAGGTTAGGTCTGTTTTGTACAAATTGTGTGCTTTTTCGATGCTTCTATAACCTTTTAGTTTTGTTTGTGTCTTATCATCTCTTTTCAAGATGTAAATTAAGTGCTGCACACACATTTCAGCTCCTGTCAGATCCTAGTGCCCCTTTATGTACCAAGTCATTTGTTGATACCTCACTTAGTGGTTGTAGTTGGATGTGAAGCTTAAATTCCAGGTGGGAGGGGAAAAAAGTAGCCGTTTTTGATAACACTCATAATTTGAGATATTTTGTCAGTCTTTTCTAAGGCAAACAAGTTGACTGAATTTTACTGTAAAGTGGAACTAATGATCACTGGGAATGTGTGTCCCAGTAACTTTAATATTTTTGTACCACACCAAAAATTAGAATTTATATAAAAACGGTGGGGTTATACTTTGATAGTTTGTACCCCAACTGAACTGAGTAATAAGCGGGAATATTGCAGAGTGTGTTGTGCCATTGGCAAAGTAGCATGCAGTTTGCTGAAAAACATAATTGTTTAACACATTTCAGCTTTTATAGATTCACTTTTTCTGTAGTTCTTTCCAATTAGTTGAAGAACAAATAGATGTCAAAGTATTCCTTTCCCCCTGTCCCCAGTACAGTTTTTTTCTGATTGTCTATTTTTGTCATCTACTGACATAATCTTTTCACATTAAATGAAACTGAAATTATATAGTTTATTTTAAGAACATCCTTATTACTGGGTTGGGTTTTAACCTTGACCTTAATGTATATTATTCAATGTCAAAGTGCAACTTCCTGCTTCCTTGAGTCTATTGACAAATTAAAATACTTGTATAGTCTGAGATGATCTAAAAGCTTTTAGTGACCTTAGCTTTGAAAATCCTCATTTGAATAACTTTCATGATAAGGACTTACGTATTGAATTTTAAAGGACTGATGTAGTCTTTAACTGTTTTCTCTCCTGACATGCACAGATATACAGGTTATATGAAGGAATGTTTGTAGTTAGAAAATGAACTGTTATAACTAGGGGATTCAGTAAGACTTTAGTACCAGCAAGGCCTTTTCTTATTTTTACCTCTTGATGATTAAGACTTAAGAATTCATTTGCTCATATTCATTGATCATTTGACTTTTTAAAGCCAGAAGCAAGTGTAATGATTCTAAAGTTATTCTGTTAATCATTTTCTTTCATCCTGTCTTATATTTTAGTTAGCTTTGGCAGGGGGTTCTGTTGTCTTTTTAAAATACTCTTTCTTAACCTGAAAAAAGATTGCAGAAGATAATAAAGAAGAAATTTTGAGATACAGCCTCTGTAGTACATGGTCTTCTTTTGCATAAATGAAGCAAGACAACCTGAGAAGTGATTTTCTGCATATTCATGCTATGCTGCTGTAAATTGAAAAACAAATTGGAAGGTAGAACTTCACATTAGTTTAAACATACCTTCTTTGTCATATGCAATATCTAGCAAAATGAAAACCCAAATGTCTGAGGTTTTGAATAACAAATTATAGTCAGAAAGCAAAAAGTATCATGTATTTTATGCATTGATGGTTAATTATATTCTCAGAATGGTATCTGTGTCTGACAATTAGTAGTGATACAGAGACATGAGATGGTCTAAAGCCCTCATTTTAATTAGAAGTTTGGGATAGTGTTGGCACAGACTCTTGTGACATTGCCTTCTCTATCTACCAGCTGCAATATGCACTACCAAATATTTTTCTGCAGTGCCTGATCTAGCTCTGAGTTATAGTAATTCTCCCATCTGTTTCAAAATGACCTTAAAAGTATTTTTAGGGCCTGGTGTTTTCCAACCCTGAAAGTGGGATGAAGAGTAGTTCATTGCAGTCCCAGACAGTTTCAGTTGTTCTTGCACCTGGTACTGAATCCAGTGTGACAGATCTGAAAGTAGCAGTTGTCATTTGCAGAACTTCTTGCTTGTGAGCTTTTAGATATGTTTGGAGATTGCTGTGTATTGTAGTCCTCTCCCAAAATACATAAAGTGAGATTTCTACTCATGGCTGCTGCTGTTGAGAAGTGCTTTCTCTATTTGGTATTCTGGCATTCTTCTTAGCTTTTATAATATATTATTTCTTGAAATTATCTGAATATTTACAGGAAAAAGGTGTAAGGAGTAAGCATTTGTGTGGCTGAAAACTGTCTTAATGTTCAACAAGTACCAGTTGTTTTTTCCCTGTTTGCGAGATAGCCTACATTAAAGGACTGTGATCTTGATAGCACACCTTGTATGTTGGTGGAAAACAGGTTGATTGTAATAAATCTTTATTTTTCTCCATATTAGAGTGGCTATGCTATTTTAGGCTGGAAACCTTGATCTGTGTGGGATTTGCCTAGTTCAGGCAGTGTAAGTGCGTGCCTCAGTTTAAATGGACATACAGTATGAAAAGGTCAGAGGTGATAATAAAAAACAATTATGTATGTATTTGACTTATAAACACAGCTCCATCATCCTCTGTTAGCACATCTGCCTGTGAAGTCAGCCACAGTTATTCCACTTCACTCCTGCTGAATACTCCACTGAGGAGAAAAAAAAAGACTCTCGATAATTTGATGACTAAATGTTTGAATGTTAGCTTTGTCAAAAACTTGTATTTACAGCTGAGTCGTCCTAACTCTGTCCCAAACAGATCTGATTTTCTCCCTTCCCCATACTCCTCATCAGAAAAGGCTTCATGAGCATTCCCATGTGTGGTTTTAGATCTCTTCATGGTTTCTTAAAACAGTGGAGTTTGCGTGACAGCTTACAGGACCTTAAGTAATAAGGAAGCAATTGGTTTAGAAAGCAGAGGGACAGTTCACTGAGATATCTAAAGCTCTAAGTAACCTGTTCTGACCCCATAGCTGACCCTGCTTTCAGCAGGGAGTATGGGCCTCCAGAGGCCCTTTCCAACATGGATAAGCCTGGTGGGGAGGAGTGGAGTTTAAGATGAACACAGAAAGCTTGAAACAGAAGAGGGATTCAGAGGATGGTTTGATTGAATGATAGTCAAAACATAGGCTAGCTATGAATGTATTCTCTTTAGTATTCTGTACTTTGGGATTTCACTTCTGTCTAGGTTCATCAAGTGAGCCTTGTCAAATGGTGACGGAGACGTGTGGGATAAAACTTACAATCAGAAAAAGCAGGTTAGAAGAGCAGAGATCAGTAGAACTGAGGCTGATAATTGGAAGTATGTAATTCAGCAACAGTATATGAAGGGGAAAAGGGAAGACAAGAATAAACTTCTGAGACTCTCCTCCTAAGGTACAGAGAAACATCAAAAGTGATGTGTCTCTGATAATGTCTTTTACTGATGAATACCTAGGTTTCCTATGATGATTTTAATCAGGACACGTCAATACACTTTTACTATACTTATCTATGTATAGATAGATCTCTGTCTCAGGCCATGTTTTATATATATAAAAACTAGCTTGAGATGATGAACAGTGGCAAAAGGTGACTCTACAAGTATACTAATAGGAAAAGCATCTTAAGAAAAATTGCAAGTCCCTTGACAAAAGGAGGGATCAAACTTGCGATGGGCGCTATACACAGTACAGGAGTATTCAATCCCTTTTTTCCTCTTTTTTTCTTTACCTCAAGAGCCCAAGAGCAAAGCCTGCTCTTAGACCCTTTTGTGTGCCAGTACACTATTGAAAAAGTGGCAGAGCAGTAGGTTAGGGACATCTTAAAGACACTGTATATAAATGGGATACACTCAGAGCCTTGTAAAGATTTCAGTGATGTGATTGCAAGACTTATCGCCGTCATCTGTGAAAAATCATAGTGGTCAGGGGAAATTCCTGACAACTAAACAATGGCTGTAGCAAAAGTGAAAAGGAAAGCTGAGGGATCTGTAGACCTGTCAGCCTCTCCCCTCAGCCCTTTGAGAAGTTAAGGGCCACCTCCTCCTGGAATCCGTATCCAAACAAGTGGGTTATATGTGATGGGTCAATCAGAAAGCCAGCATGGATTTAGCAAAGGCAAAACATGCATGATGAACCTGATTGCCTTCTGTGATGAAATGACTCTGGCTGTGTGCATGAGGTTGCTACAATCAATGCAGTAAGACTTTCAGCTTTGTTTCCTACAACGTTCTTAAGTAGGAGCTGAGGAAATACAGGCTGGATAAGAGGATTACTAGGTGGGTTAAAAGCTGGCTGGGCTGCTGCAGTTTTAGTAGTCAGAGGCTCGGTGTTCTGGTTGTCCTAGCTGTTAACTGGTATCAAGGAGAGTGTCCTAGGAACTGCTGCCAGGACTGATACTGTTCTGGAGTTTTCAGTAGTGACTGGAATTATGAGACAGAGTGTACCCTCTGCAGATTTGTAGATGACAGCGAATTAGAGTGAATGGTTGATAAATTGCATATTAGAAGTCCAATCTAGACATATATTGATAAATTAGAGGATTTAGCCAACAGAAACTTCATAAGAATTAATGAAAAAAAATTCTGCAGAGGAATCCCGTGCATTAGTAAAGGTTAGAAACCAGCTTGCTGCGTAGTAGCCTGACTGAAAAGAACTGGGGTTGTGCTGGATACTAAGATGAATGGAATGGAGTTTGTCACAGACACATGTCATAACATGTCCGAACAGATATCTTAATGTATTTCGGTGTGTTGGAATTCTCTTTAGAATTCATTATTATAATTTGGACCTAAATAATGTAGAAAGGGGGGGGGCAGAAAAATCTGTGGTACTTTACCTGGGAAATGCAAAAAAAACCCTGTGGTTGCCATATTTTTCAGTATTGAAGGAAGACAGACCTGGGTAATACAATAGAAGCCTGGCTGTCTCAGCGTCTGGAGATGTGAGCCTTTTACTGGATGCTATTTCACATTTATTTCCATAATGTTAAGTATGTGTTTTGATATGAATCAGAACAATGCATTAAAATATTATTGGCAAGCAGAGTTCTTAATCTAAATCCGAGATATCAAATATGCCTAGTGTTACAAACTAATTAGCTTTTAGCTAAGGATCATCCATATTTTCATTTACTTGAAAGTTTCTGGACTCAAACTTACAGTAAGATGCTTGCATTTCAACTTATCCTGTTACTAATGGATTCATGACTTTTGTTTTTAATTGCACCACTTGGTGGCAAATTGTAGCATATGGATGGCACACAGTCTATTACACTCATGAAAAGGATAGAGAAGATAAATTTAAATTAATGAGGAATATGCTACTACAAGAGCAGTAGATCAGTTGAGAGGTGCTGAAGGGAAAAGAATAATACTGGAGTCGAAAGGGAAGTCTGGTCTGAGGAAGCTGAAAACCCTGATGCGATCCTGGGCAGATAGTCTTCCAGATTTCACCTTACCTTGGGAAAGACAAGGAATCTTTCCAACCTTCTTGGTCCCTCCTCCCCCCTTCTCTTCCTCAAACAAATGTAATGTGTTCTGTCTATTTAAACAAATAATAAAGCCAGAGCATATGCACTGTAGTATTTCTGGAAATTCTGTTGGGTGAGGGGGGAGGAATAATCCTGATACATTTGTAACAAGAATTCCCTAATTCTTGTGTAGTATTTTTCCATTTAAAAAATTGTTTAGCACTGGACAGATAATTAAGAATATTTAATAAATATGAATATATTCAATAATATTTATTCATTGTTCATGCCTGAATCGCTGCTGCTTGGAGTTTTATTTAAGCCTTAGAGGTAATTACACTAACCAATGACATAAGTTGATAAGATTAGGAGGTAGTGCCATATGTGGCTCTTCCATGATTTAGCAAGAAGCCCATCAAGGAAAAAAACCCACTAAAATGCATGTTTAATTTGCCTGGGTAAGGAAAAAAGAGGTGACTAAAGTAATAAGCTGGCAGTTGCATCTTGTCATGGCAGACAGGAAACACACCTCTCATCAGTCTAAATACAATAATTTGTACAAGTTCTGTGCTTAAAGCCAATCTTTAAATTCTGATAGGAGTGGGATGCTTCCACACTGCTCTCAGATTCTTAGCTAATATAAATTGACCTCAGAGGAACTGGGCTAATGTACTCCTCCTAGGATCTGACAAATTATTGACCAGAATATAACTGAGAATTGCTGGGTCTTGTATTAATGTTAATTTTTGTTCCCTTAAGGAAGTTTTTACACATTCTTTCTGAAAAAAGAGATTTCTGTTCGTTCTTTCTCTCCTCTCACTTCATGATGTAAACCCAGAGCACTGAATTTCTTAATACACAATTTAAAAATCCTTCCTTTATCTATATGTTCTGAGCTAGTTGACTTCGTTAAGTATTTCCTTTCCTGCGCATTTGTAGAAGCTATTTATCACTGAAACCTTAGGGGAAATCATTGTTTGCTGCCTTTCGAGAAGTACTGGACATAGCTCCATCTGGTTCAGTAAAGATCAGCTGTTCTTTTCCTTTTCTCCTTTTCCTAAAGCTTTTTGCTTTATTGCTTTATTTCATTTTGAAAACTATGAAAGCCTTTCATTCCATAAGCCTCTAGTTAGCAGATAACGTAGCTGAAATTGCAGAATATTAGACATTGCACAGAGATGAAGGGTAGTCTAAAAGAGGATGTTGTCAGAATGAAGCCAATAAAGCCAATAATCTTCAATCTTGTGTTACCTTTTATAATTGCATTTTTATTGACATGTTCAGCAAACACATTCATACGCTTGACAATTGATGGAGTACCATGTATCAAGGTAATTGGTAGATAGCACATATCAGTCTTGTTTTCAGATTGTGACTCTGCTTGGAAGGAATGTTATGTAAAATGTATTGCCACAAGTTCTTTTGTGATCTATGAGGAGTCTTTTGATTATGTATGTTTGGATTTTTTCATTGCAATTGGGAGAAAAGGCTAAGAAAAACGCCATAATTTAATGGTGATTTTTAAATCTGCCTAGTTTTGAGAATGAGTTTTATTGCTCAGACCCTGGAACCCACAGGTGCCAAGAGTAAGAAGAATACATCGCTGTGTCATATTGCTGGTACTTGCCTGTAAGAAATGACATCCCCAATGACAGACCTTGGGGAAACTTCAGTTTACAGCAGAAGTGTTGCAAAACTTTGCCAGTTATTGTACAGTCTATTGACCTGGATGTTCTCAGGTTTTTGCAACTGGTCATTGTAAGTCATATGAGGCCCACTACTGGTAGCCACTTTAAAATAGATAAAGGTAAGATTTAAAAAACAAAACAGTGTTAAAAAGATGAAAGATTGCAATGAAGCTGTCTTAAACTTTTAGGTTATCTTGCGTAATTCAATTGCTGCGGATTAAGCGATCAATAGTCACTCTTTAAATGTGATTAATATGATCCACAATATTGCACAAATGACAATTTTTAACAGTTAAAACATTTCATATGTGGTTTTTTCACATACTGTTATTTAGAAACCGTATTCTGTGATGATGGGGTTCTTTTCAGCTATGCTTGTTCTTGTCATGTTTTTACTAGGTGTACATTCCAAGCAGAGTGGCTATCGTGCTTCAGAATGTGGATGTCCCAAAAGGAAGTTCTCTGTAACTATCACTGAAGAAGCAAGTCATAGAAGAAGTGCTGATACGCTGGACTGGTACTAAGCATAACAAAACTTGCTCTAATGAAGCTTTCTGAAACTGAGTATAGTAATATTGGGTGTTTAAAATGTAAGATTAATATTCACATATAATTGCAGAGTTCTTGACTTGCTAGAACCTCTCGAGGAAATCTTACAAAAGAGAAAGGAAAACATGGGTTTTGTAGTTGTAGTAGTACAAAATTACACTTAAGATATTGTGAAGCAGCAGGTATTGTCAATTAAATTTTTGTTTACAGAAGAGTGATCCTGCTCTGAAGTTTGTAATTTCTTGTAAGCCTCATTTTGATAGTGAATTCAAATGTTCATTATATATTAATGCTTCTTACTAAAAGTAAGTAGTTTGCTTAAATAAAATAGAAGTTTTTGGCTAAAAGGCAGCCTTAACGGTTTGAGGGACCTAATTTTGAGGCTCCTCTTCTTCCATGAAGTCCAACATGGAATTAGAAATGTTTATCCAAATAGATGAGAAGGTCCTCTGAGAGTATAGTACTTTGCCATTGTTTTATTTAACTAAAATTGCACGAAAAATGCCGAACAGCAAAATGGGCAGGTCAATTGACTGGTGACCTGCTGATGCTATTGTGTGTGTTGCTTATTTGCTCCTAATCAAATCACTTAGTCTGTGTATTTCACTTGCTACAGCTGAAAAAAATGAGACGACTATTCCATATAGATGACTAAAATGTTCAGTGAAAAGAGTGTTTTGTTCATACTGCAATGATACCACCACACTGGAAGATGTATTGAAAATGTAATTCTTCCCATTGCATTTCTTTCACTGATGTCAGGACCTTGCAATACTGATTTCACTATTTCCAGAAGCTGCCTTTCAGCTTGGAACATGATGATGTTCTTGCACTGTTATAACTTTTTGAAACATTGCTTCTCATGAAGAAGCAGTCTCAAAATACAGTGATCAAACTAAGGTGGGTTTTTTTCGATAAAATCAAGGTGGTTCATTATTGAAGTGCTGCTAAGATTATTCAAGTGAGTTCCTTCATGAGCTACACCTTTTTGTAAAGAGTAAGATTTTGTATATTTGAAAATGTATTGCAGAGTATTCTGGAAAATTAATACCAAATTAATGAGACATGCTTTATTTTGTTCCATTTATTTAAAAAACATATTTGAATTGGTTCTGAAATGAATGTCTTTTGTACAAATCTGAATTTTCTAACTTTTAAAGTAGCCAAAGAGGGAGATGTCCGTGACCATTTCTAAGTCATAATTTTACCCAGTTTCCTATGTGAACCATTGTGTAAACTGCTGAATAGTTGCACCAATACTGAAAATGTATTCACAGTTCTTGGAATGCTTACTTGTGGCTTACTTCTTAAGCAAAATAAGGGATGGAATAATGCAGCATGATGCAGAACAGTCTTTTGCAGAGTTCTCACTGGAAGGACTTTAGGAACATCCCAGGTCTGCTATGTTCTGTGTGACAAAGAATTTTATATTGCAGTCATGATACTGTTTAGGATCATGCTTCATTTTCCTCTACACCAGTTTGATCATTGTTTGGTAGTGAGCTAATAAAAGCATTCCTGTTACACTAAGACTTTAAAGAAAAGATACTGAACTGTTTTAGCAACTGGAACTGATATTTTTTTATTTTTTTTTCTAGATTGTTTTCTTGTAGTGAAATAACGAGCAACTTCTAATACATGTTATATTTACACTGTATTGATCTAATATGTTTTATAGGGTGGTTTGTTTTTTTACTGGCACCAGTTCCAGGTTTCAAACTGTAATGCAAGGCAAGTGTCTGTGTCAAACCCGTTTTTCAAGAGAAGGAATAAATGTATGATGTGAAGTATAAACTGAGTAAAATTACATGCAAAATAAACTCTGAGGAGGATAAAGCAAATGCATATATGGTTTCATTGCTTGTGTTGCAAAAGGATTGTACGGTTCTCTTAACGCTGGAGGAGAGTATTAAACTTTGCTCCATCTCGGTCAGAAAAAGTCTGATGAGATTGGAAGAATATTTGTCCTACGCACATTTTTCTTTTATGTAGTGACAGATTAATAAAAGCAGGCTACAAGATTTCCAAGATGAGCACGTAAATATAGGAAACATTATAATTAGGGCTTTCTTGGAGTCCATCTCTACATTCTAAGAGTGGGTGTGCTCCTTGGCTAGGAAATTCTCCCTTGCAACACCCACGGAAAGACAATTTCTTCCTGCTGCTCTTTGTATTCTGATGGATTATGAAGAGGAATTCAGCTGCTGCCGTTTCACCTTCTGTCTAGCATCACGCTCAAATGGCAAGACTTCAACCAAGGTCCCTCCTTACTGTTACGCGCTGAGGCTTGTAGCTGCCTGTCACCATGACTGGCTGAAGCCTCAGACATGTTTTGAGAAGCACATGAGCTCCAGAGTGTTTTTGCTTGGGTGCACCTCAAATCAGCACTCTTCAGTCAAACATGATAGTTTAGCTCTGTCACAGAAGTAAATTAAGTGGTCCATGATGATTTATGCCCTGCACAAAGCTTTCCACAGAGATTTAGACATCATGGAAGAACGCTTTTTAAAGATAATCTCTCTTAGTGTAGAGGACTGATAAGGATTTATATTCATACACTAAGGAAGATATACGTGTCACCTGAAAGAGTACTGGTAATTGTTGGTAGCTTTGCCCCACAAATTCTTGTTGCACAGCCTCTAACAGTCAATGAGAATTCAAGTTCATCCTCACCTGTTGGTTTGTCTAAAGATTCAGGCTGACCTTCCCTTCATCTTGCATCGTGTGGGCTGAATGGTTCTTTGTACTGAATAATTCAAGTTCTTCTCCAGACCAGGTTTTCTTATGATAACATGCAGGCATCCATTAAACTCATGTATTCTATGAGCAGTAAGTTTTGATTTCCTTGCTGTTTCCTCTTCCTCCTACAATTCAAACCCTACTGTCCCGGGGTTTATTTTAAAGATAAATGGAGTGGTTATTTCAGCTTGGTGAGTACTTTTGGAAAACATATATTAATAGAAAAGCTGTTTGACCGTTCTGTTTGTTGTTTTCTCCTATGAAATTTGTCCTGCTCGTTATATTCAGGTTAGCAAAGAGTTTGTTAACCATGTGCTCTAAAAGATGGGAATGTGGTGTAGCTAATCCTCTGACAAAGGGAGACCAGCTATATGAACAGTAAGGTAACACACTAGGTGAGCAATTGTATGGTACTCAGATGTAAGGCAAGGTAATATTTTCACAGTCTCGGATCTCAAAAATGACTTTGCTTGTTAAGTAGTGAAAGGTGAGGGTCAACTGAATGAATGGCAGAAATTGTGTTCCCTTCAACTTAAATAAATGTGGATAGTCCGTTCCGGATATCTTGAGGTCTTTGATCTCTTTTGCACCATAATTTAACTTTCTGAGGAGTTCATTAGTCAGCATTTAAGAGTTTCCTCATTGACTAATATTTCCAAACTGGGCATATTGTCATTGCTGGAGGACTGCTACAGAGATGGAGCAGTACTTTATGTATTTTCATGCATCATACCATAGCTAGGATCCAAGTTTCGTAAAAGTCAACCTATAAGTGGCATCTTCATAACAATTAATGGGAACTTTTTTTGCCAAGGAAGACTGCGTGTGTGTGTGTGTGTGTGTGTGTGTGTGTGTTTTCACACCTCATAGTAAATGGTGCAAGTGTTTTGAAGGGGATGAGGGAGGGGGGTTATTTGCTGTAATGGAGAGCTGTCTCTTATGTCCAATATATGTTTTAATTCTCTCTAAATTTTGAGATTATTTAGAGTTGTGTTCAAATTCTTGAGGAGAGAAATGGCATCTTTCTGAACATTTCATGAGCATTTCACAAAAGGAAAATCCAAAAGTTTTGGTCATGTTTGCCTTTACTTATAGAAAGAATGAGGGGGTTTGGGGCTTTTTTCATGCAATGTTTCCTGTGTGTAGGCTTCTTCATTTTTGCTTTACCTAAAAATAAGTTGCAGAAGTAGTGATAGGCTGCCATATGACTGCTCTTATTAAAAAGAATTATATACTTTGTTGGGTAAAAATAACTCCAGTTGAATACGTTAAAAATCTCCTGCTTATGGAAAGGTAAAAACAAAAGCTAATGATGATTCATTAGATGAGACAAATTATGTTTTTCATGCCTGTGAGTACAAGATGTAAACTGTAAACATAAATAACTCTTGGATATTCATGCTAAATTAAAGCTTAAAATTAATTAGGAAAAAGTGTAAGAACTTGCAGGCATTGAAATAATAGATCTTGGCTTAGCTGATATTTTTGCGTATTTACAAAGCTATTCTGAACCCTGAAAACAATATCTAAGTGTTTAATTGAAATAGCTTGAAAAATCCTCTTCTGAAGTGAGGACATAAGACGGTAATTTCTCAGAATGTTAAAGGAAGATTAAAGTTGACAGAACACTAATCACCCATGCCATTGAACTCCAAGGTAATCTTCAGCATCGTTAAAAGCTAAGAGGGAACTCCCTCCAAACTTGCTTGTTTCTACTGACTATGACTCACAAATCACAATTTAAATGTGTAGAGCAAGGACAGTGTAAGATTCTATGATGTAAATTGAATGCTTTGAATATTCAGTCTTTGCTCAGGGTATGACAAAATACATACCGTGCATTTAGGAACAAGGGTGTGTCTGCAAACACTGAAGAAACTAAGCTGCAAATGCTATAGTGTTATAGTGTTTTCCTCATAGTTATTTTTTGTTTTGCTACTTTGCAGTGGTCTACTTGAGTCTTTGTAGCAAAGGAGCCAACTCTGGTCTATTTTCTATTCTCTTTACTGGAGACAGGGATTGGGGACAAGCAGCTAGCTGTCCTGCGGTACTGGCTCCGGCTGGGATGGAGAGAACAATCTTCATAGCAGCCCTACAGTGCTGTGGGTTTGTGCCTAAAATAGTGTTGAAAACGTATCAATGTTTTGGCTGTTGCTAAGCTGTGTGAAGGCTTTCTGTTTCCTACTCTTCCCCCGCTCACCCCCTGGCTGGACATTTGCCTGCTGATGGGAAGTCATGAATGAATTCCTATTTCTGCTTTGCTTGTGCACACAGCTTTTGCTTTCCCTGTTGAGGTATTATCTTGATCGACAAGTCTTCTCAGCTTCCTTGTGTTTCCTCCCCATCCTGGAGCAGAAGAGAGTGAGCGAGCAGCTTGTGAGGGTGTTTGGCTGTTTGCTGAGATCAACCTACCATCTCCACCAAAAGCTGAGCAAGCTGTCCACCTCCGGAGGATGTTGGCTGGCAAGATGAAAGTAGGCAAAGTCATTTGAAGGAAAAAGTGGGGAGTAAATCCCAACCTTGCTTATTTGCCTTTCACAAAATACTGAGTGCATCTTGTGTTTACTTGGGTTGTAAAGCAAGATGACTGGAGTAGGTTAGTTATCCTGCTGTTAAGTATCACCTGTGTGAATGATCAGGCAAAGTCTATATATTCAGTCTGTCGCATGCTAAAAATTCTTGGAGAAGTTCTTCTTTAATAAAAGCAGCACATGATTCTTGCTGTAGAAAACTGTAAAAATACTTCTCTACTTCAAAATTTTTAATATAAATTCCTTCATAAAAGTATTCACTATTAAAAGGGGAGGGACGGACACAGACGTCTATCAAAAGACTACCCTCTGGTAGAGTAAAAGTATGGAAAATTAACTGAAATGAAAACCTGATCTTTAGAATGTATGAAATTTTAACCATTTCTCTTGTACAAAGCTCCTTTCAGGTATTGAGTGCTGCTTCTGTTTGGTTTTTTTTTTTCTCTTTGTTAACTACAGTGGTGTTAGACCAAATGCAACACTTTGAGTCTTTCTATCTTCTGTAACTTCTGTAAACGGGACTTATGAATGTCTTCAGTAATAAGTTGGGGTTAGCTTTGGTTTGGGGTTTCACGGATAGAGACAAGAGGGGAAGCTTAAGATGTTTGGTGGTTTCGTTAAATGCCACTTACATTCCTGCCTTTGCAATTCCACTAATCTAAATGTTTGACTGCGGCATGTTTTTGTCAGAAAACAGCTAGTCCTGTCTGGCAGTAAAAAAAGCACGTCTTCAGACTAGCATGAGAGAACCAGTTATGTAAACACATCATGTCCAAAACCTGAAATGTTTTTTTCTGTCCAGGATTGTTTATCTGAAGGAAGTTGATCACTTCATGAAATGGAGCAGAAGAGCTGTATGGCATAGAGAACAGGGGGCTTGTGCTGAAAACTATTTCTCCCGAGGCAAAAAATATTCTGAGATTTCAAACATGGGATATTTTCATGAAAAAAATTGGATTATGACAAGTGAGCATTTTCAGAGGAAGATATTTGTCAAAAACCCTCCCAAAACAGTTCTATAAAAATAAGAAGACTAAGCAAAATCAGTGCTTGCAATACATGCAGAGCATGGACTAACAGCTCTAACCTCGTTAGTGTGTATATAAGGGGGCTTTCATTAAATCCACTGCATATGTGAATCCCTGTACTGTTCTTCTGAAAATAAGAGACTTTCTTTTAATGAGCACAATAAGTGGTAGGGCTATAGGGTTAGCTTTCCATAGGCCTCCTTTGGCTTCTAAAATTCAAGTGAGCTGTGTAACTTCTGCCTGCTGCGTGTTAGCAGGGGTTGGCAGGCAGTGATTTTGCCAAGCTGGTGGCCTCAGCATCTTCTATCCCCGATGGGTTGAGCTTTCCCCCTGGTGGTCCTCCCACAAATGGTGATGCCACATGATGAACAGGACTGGAAAACTGATTTGGTGGATGTATAAGTGTCTTTAATGGCATAAGGCTGCCAAAATATATAACATTAGCTGGAAAATGGGCTCTTTACAACTGATTGATGTCTCAGTCTTCCTGCAGCTTGTCAGTAGGTGTTACTATGGTGCATCCAATACGTATGTGTTTGTAGTAGTTGTGCTGTGTAACAGCCTGCTAGTACACAGAACTCACTCTCCCTTCTAGTTTTCAGTAACCTCCTGGATCTACGAGCCTCTGTTCCTCAAACTTACTGGACAAGTGTAATATAATACATTATATTCATGGGTTAACACAATGGTCACGTCCTTCATGGCAATGACCTGGTTTTTGAAAATTCCCCAAGGAATCATTCAGTAATGTGATAAAGTATTTTAAAACAAGCTGAACATGGTTTGCCTAACTGGGGACAGTGGGTAGGAAATGATAATGAAAAAATCAGGTAGACTTAATGCCATTTTAGGGGGTTTTCCCTCTCTTTTTTCATCTTTTCGTGTGGATGTAATGAGCACAAGGTATCAATGGTGGTTAATGCATCTCTAGAAATGCTATCGCCAAGCGTGCACACACACATTAAAGGCACCATAAAACCGTATTAACATATAGCTAGAAATCAACTAGAGACAGCTATTCCCTTGCATCAACACACACACAAAAATTCTAATTATCCATCTCTCTGCTGCATTTGAGTACTGATGGGGTGGAGGGAGACGGGTCCTAATCTTCCATCACTACACAAACAGTTACTCTTTTTCAGATATCTTCATGTTAGTTCTGGTACAAAGCATGAAAGGAGCAAATATCCTGGAGTTACGTATTTGCTGCTGCTATCGAAGCTCTCATCAGGAGATTCTTACCTTGCAGTGCGTACTTATTATAGCGGTTGATCGTAATTTTCCCATTTATACTTGAGTGGTGATGCACACCTTGTTATGTAAAACACTGTGCAAGGTTGTTTAAACATGAAAGATAATTGCTGATGTTTCACTGGCAGTAACTCATAGGTAGACATTCCTATGACTAATTAAACGCACTGACCTTTAATATTATACAGCCTTGATGGGTTTCAAGCCACGATATGCTTTGGTGCTAGGCATAGCTTTCAACCTGTCCTGTCTGCTTTTGCCTTTTTTCTGAGCACAGCTTGTGAATCTTCCTGTGTATTTTGGACATTGGAGGCAGGTGACTGGTGTGCTTGCGCTCCCTATAGAGTCCTGACGCCATGCAGGGCTCTGCCATGCTTAGTCCTGCAGCTGTTTTCTGTCTATTGCATCAAACCATATGGACCTTCAGAGCAGCCCTTGTGTCCTTATCCCTCCCTATTTCTCTCCTCCCACCACCCATGAATGTGGATATGTTGATGCAGGTATTTGCAAGGGATTTGACCCATTGA
Organism: Strigops habroptila; assembly: GCF_004027225.2. Classification (NCBI taxonomy): domain Eukaryota; kingdom Metazoa; phylum Chordata; class Aves; order Psittaciformes; family Psittacidae; genus Strigops; species Strigops habroptila. The sequence goes on from NC_044278.2 coordinate 6,583,298, forward strand.
AAGATCTGTTAAGGTCAAATCTCATGGGTGCTTGGAGATAGGGGACTGCAGCACAAATAAATGTGCTGGCCTGTGTTTTACTTTATCCTTAAAGATCATGAGAGGCCCAGCTTTTAACTCCTAACTGCCCCAGATTTTACAGATTGTGTTACCCTGATTTGGTGACTCCTTTTCAGGGTTGTCCCTGACCTGAAACAATTGGTAGTAATGTTTCAGCCATCCCTTTCACAGCAATTACTATAACAGCGCAGATGTAAGCTGCAGAGATGTGCAAATGAACCATCTTCAGCTTCTTAAAATTATTCCTCCGTATCATCTGCTGAGCAATGCTTGCACGTTGCTGGTAGGGAATTTTCCTCATGAGGAAAAATTGTAAGTCTGAATATGACCTTGCATATGTTTCAAAGTCTGTTTCCTTTGTGCCCCATACATCTCTACTCTGAAAAGCCAACATTTGGCAGATGACTTGCCTAGGATTTGAGAGAATCACTCCACAACTCACCAGGTACAGCTTTTTGCACTGGGGAAAGCAAAATGAAGTATGAAGATAGGAAGGGCTTGTGAAGACACATCACCTGCTGAGGTTGCTTTGATGCCCAGTGAGTCAGGCTTGATGTGAACTCTGCTGCAACCTGCTGGACTGGTACAATCAAATCAACCCTCTTTCAAGGGAGCCATATCCATACCAGTACATCAGTACTGCACATGCTCCAGGGATTACAAGCACAACATCAAGAACTCAGATGACAAAATGACTGAGGTAAACAAGAATATGAAAACTCAAGCACACAACACACATTAAGAAGCACACAAAATTTACTGCTTCTTAACTCTCTTCTAGTTATTACTGGAGTCAATCAGATGCTCATCCTGACTTTCAGAATGGGAGCTGCTGGCAGAAACGCAAGCAGCCAGCAGCAGGTGGTATGTGTGTGATAATCCTGCTTAAGGTGAAGCCAGGTTTGCTTGGGGATGGGCTGCACATGATCAAGGAATCTGTGTGGAGCAGGGAGGGAATAAGTATCCAGATATATCTGATAGGTATCTGCAGTGAAGCTCCTGCTTTTAAATCTTCTGTTGATGAACCTCTTGGTCACAGAAACTTGAGTAATTGGGCTTTATTTTTTAAGCACATATTCTGCAGTATTTTGTACCCACTTCTGTGTCTTCTCTGCATTTCCAAGTCTCATCATTAGCAACAGCATCCTACTGCTGCACAGTATTTCAGCAAATTATTCTGCTTAATTAACCAGGTGATGTGTGCTATTACTGCATGACATTTCTCTAGAAGTGTTACCTAAAAGGCCTGAACCTCTTAGAAGTGATAACAGTAAAGTGGTGGTAGAGTTCAGAAAGATAAATGTGCTGCAAATGGTTTGGTGTCTCCGCAAGTCTGTATCTACAGCAGAGATCTGGGAGAAGTAATACGCAGTCCCCCTATGGTCTCCACTTACCATGTGCTAACTCAGTTCCCAGAGCATTTTGGGGACAAAAAAGTAGATTCTTTATAGGAACTAAACAAGTCTCTTCTCCAAAAGCACTCCGAAAATGTCCATTGGTGTGTAATTTGTTTAGACCCCAACGTTTCCATGCATGGCTTCCACCCACTGCAAGGACTCTCCACATGTAGCTAATAAATCTTGTTTTCAGGAAGGTTTGAAGTACATGTGGAGGTAAGGCTTTTCAGCATAGGAGATAAGACTGCGTCTAGTTCAGAGTATGCATGTAATAGCAGGGTGAGGAGCTCAGCAGCAGCCACTTTGATCTGTTCCTAGAATATTTTCTAACATAGATGTAGCACAATAAGCCAGTACTGTTATTTCTAAATTTGCAAGACTTTGCTGTTGTCAATCCATATTCCTTGGCTTGGGCCCTGTTCTTCATGTAACACTGCAAACCCAATAGAAGATACAGAAATGTTTCTGAAAGTGTTTACACAGAACTGATGTTGTGAATGTACAATTATTTTTACAGTTATCTTGATGTCGCCGTTATGACATAATAACAGCCTTTAGTCATTGTTCTTCTGCCTGCTAAGGCAAATAATGTGCTTGTCTAATGTAACAGAAACTGCAGACGGTGGCAAAATCTTTAATATCTAATTTGCTAAACCTTATTTTGCACTTTTTCATCTGAAATGCAGATATAGAAATTGAAGTAGTATACGTAACATTTCAGTGCACAAAATCGTTACCAACAGGAGATTTGGATGGCAGTTGGAGTTTGGTTGGGCTATTTTTTTAGCTGGGATGAATCTTTCTTCACGTGCCAGCAGATCTTAAAAAGTTAACAAGTTTTATGTTGGGGCTTGGGGGTTTTTTTGTGATTTTGGGGGGCAGGAGGATGTTTCTTTCTTAATTTAGCAGCGCTTAGTGAAACAGTTAACTCCTCCCATGCCCTAAAGACTCTCATTTCCAGTCAGCTGCATCTGAGGGTTGCCATTCCCATTGGTGCAGCCGTAAGCTCAAAACCAGGAACTGGTTCTCAGTCCTCGTTGAGTTTGGTGCTTCCTTGTGCCACAAACATTATGTTTACATAAGAGATCACAGGGGCTGATTTGCATCCCCAACAAAAGCACAGGAGAAGTAAAAGTGATACAGTCCCACTTTACCGATGGGGATCTGTCTCACAGGAGATCTGTTTCAGGATATATGTTCCAGTACTTTGCTCATATAAGGATTCACTGCTTCCAGATCTTGCAATGTGTTTTTCTTACTAAATTCTTCCTTATTTAATTGCAGTCAAGAAAAGCCCACCTGTGAGTTAGATGGGATGAACAATGCCCTTGATGCCCTTCAGATGCTTCTTTACTGCTCTGTTTTATCACCGTGCTGTAATGTTGCATGCTCTAGCAAACGGGAGTACTTGGGGAGAGTGTCGTATCATATCATACATTAAAGGCACAGCAAAGGTATAAAATGGTGCCCATAAGAGGTCATACTGTGCTTTTCACCATGTCAGCCCTCTTTGCAGCAGCTCTCCATATGGAGCTTCAGAGCCGGCTGGTTCTTGCCTGGCTAGCCACAGCAGGATCCACGCCAGGATATCCACCCTTGGATCCAGAGATGGGCAAAAGTGTATTTCTGGAGTAGTTAACTCAGGCCTCCAGGTGCTCCCCATGCCCAGTCACTGGAAGTGTACATTGCCCAGGCATCAGGTGGCTGCAGGATGAGGATTATCCCAGAAGTCACAGGGAAAAATGAACATCCTCCCTCACCCTTGCTGGCAACTAATGGGTGACAAGAAGAAATGTGGGTATATTTTCTTGTGTTGCTATATTCTGCCAACTCTAAGTGCTTAGGGGGAAAATAGCATTCTGGTGCAAGGAGGTCACCAAGGCTGTGCTAGATGCTGTCACCTTGCTGTCCCAGCCTGTTCCAGCTGAAGGCAGCACAAGTGGGCCATGGCAGAAGAGAGCGCTGGGTATTTCCAGGGCACTGCAAGCTTTCTGCCTTCCCACCCCTGGCCTTGCGTTGGCACAGCATGAACTGCTGCAGGGGCAACAGGCTGGTCTTCCAGTTGGCCAGTGCATGTGATCCTTAGTAACAACAGAGTGATGTATACCAGTATACATACAGCTATTGCTATTCAAAGGATGTGTTTGCTCCATATACTGGGGTGTGTTGCCTGGCACTGCATGTGAGACCTTGCTTGGTTTCCCCAAGATTAACATTTTTTCCTATGTAGATACACTAAATGTGCCTACTATAGATATCCATGCACTGTATTGAAACCAGATATACCTTTATGTCCAAATATTAGTCAACATAAGTGAAAATTAATTTCATTTAAATATAAGTTAAATCATCATGGTTATCATCATGTTTGTTAATCCAAAGCCTATGCAAATGGTTGTAACCCTCTTCCAGGCACGAAAATCAAGTTTATGGAAGGATTGGCGGGAGGAAAAATTAGTATTTTTTGTGGGAAAACCTCAGGCAGGGGTTAGTACTGTCACGGTTACAGTGGTCCCATGAATCTGTTGCTTATAGAGGCACATCATCTGAATAACGGCAGTTCAGTAATTCGTTCTTACTGTTATTGTAAGGAGCTTCTCCAGCACAGTGTCAGGTTCTCGCCTTGCTGAGTATAGATTATAACATAGTGGTCAGGAAATACTGACTTCAAATACATTGGCTGCTTAAGAGTAATCCCTATTTATGTATTCGGTTGATACTACAGAAAGCAAACATTATTTATAAATGGAGCTTAACTTCCATTAAAGCTTAAAAAAATTTATCTTGAAAACTTTAAGAGGGCTAAGCAGAAGTATGAAAGCTGTCATTCTCATTCCAGTCCTCCAGGAAGAGTCATCCTTCAGTTTGCATAAAAACCCAGCAATAACTAAAATGATTTCTGTCTAAGTAGAGCTCAGTGTCTTCTCTCTGGGTGAATAATTGAATTAGGTTATGCAGCACACCAGTAACGTACAAATATTTAAGGATCCTATTAACAGTTTTTAGCTTTTGCTACCAATGCTTTGTGATACTTGGAACACTTTATTTGACCTAAAATAACAAGATTAATTTTGAAACAGCTAAAGAACAGGACAGAACTGATGGACTAGTTTTGCCAAGTGTCAATCGCGGAGGATTAGAGATCTCAGAGTGATGCAGACCTAGGAGTAAAGTGACTGTCCTCTTACAGAGCGGTGCTGAGGTTGGTGTGAAATACCCAAATGCTTGGTGGGTTAGAAGAACATTGTGATTCTCTGCTCTAGTAATTAGCATACCCATGTGGGAGGTGAGGTATCTGGGGTATGATTTCTAGTCCCCACAAAACTGTTGGTCATGTGCGCCAACAAAGCAGCATTTAGTGCAACAGGGCAGCCGGCGCAGTGGAGGCATCTTTCTGTAGGTTGGGGTGTCCATCAGAGAGATGAGTAGCCAAGGTTGTGCGTCAGGTGCGGAGCAAGATGGAAGCTGGGTTCCTTACCCTGCAATGGCCATTGTCTCCCATTTGGCTTTCAGATGACACAGCTTGGCTAGTATGTGTAGCTAGTTTACATCTCTGACTTCACAATGCCATGACCCAAAGTGCAAATGATACTAGAGCATTGATTTTGCCCTGTGACCTGCAATAGTTGTTACTACTGTGTCTGCATTCCTTGTCCTCTCGTTTGTAGTGCTGTCCCGTAGCCCACCTGCACACCCATGCTCCTCAAAGGGGCACGTGGTGGTGCATGCTATCCTGTCTCTGCCATTAGTTTGACTGATGAGTCAAGTTGTGTCATAATCCTGGACAACATTGGGGTTTTTTGCTGCTAAGCAGGGTGTTCTCCACAAAAAAAGTGTGCAATATGTTTGAGTGTATGTCATATGTATGTGTGCACAAATATATCTAATTCTTCTACTTGAGTCCAAGAAGATGGAATCTAATAAATATCGATGCAATTCTCTTTTAGGGTCAGGAACAGCTTGTTTTTGTGTGTCTGAACAGACCTAACACAAAGAGGTTCTGGTTTCCTTATGAAATACCTAGACCTTTGCAAAATAAATCAATTAAAAAAACTTTCTTAACATGCAATCAATCAGGCTATTTACAAAGATTTGGGTTGTTTTCGAGAACTGGAGGAAAAAGCTGATCGTTTTGTTGGGAAATAGTACTTATAAGCCTTCTTTATAGGCTCTGCATTTATTAAGGAAAATATACAGGCAGGCAGATAAGACATGGACGTATATTTCTTTCAGATGAAGGTTTATTTAAATACTGAGTGAAACGGTTGTCCTGACAACTTGCTAAAGCAGCCATGGAGTGTGTAATCTTGGATGCTCTAGCTTAAGTAGTTTCAAAGCCATTTGTTTTTTTCAGTACTTTCTATTGAATCTTCCATTGAACTAGCTTCCCTTAAGCAAGCAAATGTAGTCCATCAGGAAAGTTCTGGGATCACAAATTCTAGGTCAGTTGGGGCACCCAATACAAGAGGGATGTGGACCTGCTGGAGTTTGTCCAGAGAAGGGCCATGAAGGTGCCCTGAGGGCTGGAGCACTGCTCCTATGAAGACAAGCTGAGGGAGTCGGGCTTGTTCAGCCTGGAGAAGAGAAGGCTCAGGGGAGGCCTTATTGCAGCCTTCCAGTTCTTAAAGGGGGCCTGCGAGAAAGCTGGAGAGGGACTTTTTACAAGGACATGTAGTGACAGGACAAGAGGGAATGGTTTTTTAAACTGACAGAGGAGAGATTTAGAGAAGATATTGGGAATAAATTCTTCCCTGTGAGGGTGCTGAGGCGCTGGCACAGGGTGCCCAGAGAAGCTGTGGCTGCCCCATCCCTGGCAGTGTTCAAGGCCAGGTTGGACACAGGGACTTGGAGCAACCTGCTCTAGTGGAAGGTGTCCCTGCCCGGGGCAGGGGGTTGGAGCTGGATGAGCTTTAAGGTCCATTCAACCCAAACCATTCTGTGATTCTATGAAACAGAATTTGTGTTGCCTACAGATCCTGATGTATGTATCAGTCAAATAATGATCATCTAATAAGAACAGATAATGACGGAAGTTTTGATTACTTTGCCTTCACCATTCTTAGTACTTTTGCTGTGTCGCCAGTCTGTTGTGTCATGATTTACCTAGTTATTTTATTGCAAGCTGTCTCAGCAAGCTCTGTCCACAGAAGTCACTGCAAGTGCTGTGCCTGTTTGGTAATGTTTGATAGCCACTACAGCTAAATTCCCCAAGTCTGTATTTGCTGTGTTTTGGCTATTTGTATCTGTGTTTTGGCTGTGGTATCTTTACACAGTCAGATACTCACTTTCAGGAATGGCAGTGCCTTGGACTTTTCCCTTTAGCACAATGCAGCCTTGGCCTAAGGAACTTATTCTTGCTTTCTCATCTGGTAATTACTTCAGGAGAAGAAAACGGGGACAGGATCATGCTGAAGTCAATAAGCAACGTGAAGAAGTCTGCTTGTGGTATAAGCCACTGCAAAATGATTCACGTGTTACACGCTGCGTGTCAATGAGGTGCTGCCATGTCCCATGACCTCTCTTTGGCCAGCCTAGAAAGCAATTTAAGCATCTGCTTAACTGAGGGATGCCACTGAGATAAAAGCCTTAAAGAAAAAAAAGCAAACAAACAAAAACCAACAGGAATTACTCTGTAGTGAATGCCGCAAAATCTCATTTAAGGTCAATGAAAGAAGTCACAATACTGTCAGTTATTGCCAAATCCAACCCGTGCCATTTATTTTCTGGCTTCCTTTTGCTTACAGTTTGCCAATTATAGATATGTTTTTCCCCTTAATTATTGTCAAGTGCAAACCCTTTTATGCTCTCCTGATTTATATATATATTTTTTTAAATTACATTTTGAAAGACTGTGGTGCTTATCATGAGAGTTAAATGCATTTCAAATCTTAATAGCCTATTTTTATATTATGCTGCTTGAAATACAATTGTGCTAAGGGATGGGGTGGAGGGGACTAAAATTAATGGGTTCCTCTTGAAGTAGAAAAAATGATTCATTTTTGATAAAAGATCTTTTGATAATTTTCTTTAGACTACTTGATTTAGCTCATCTTCCACATTAATTTGTTTTTCATTTTTTCCTCTTGCCTTCTGAGGTTTTCTCAGCTTCAGTAACAACTCTGAGATGGTTGGATTGATGGACTACAAAAATTAACATTTTTGAACTAAAAGAAAAAGAAGCTTAAACACTTGAGCTAACAAGCAATATAACTTTCCCATAATAAACTAGAAATTCAGCTTGCCAGTGCCTTGATAGAAGATTCTGGAAATTGATTGTTTCGTTCACCTGCTCCATGTCCTTGCTACACCAGGGTAGTTCCATAATGCAAATTCATTGTAGTGAATTGAAGAGTCTTCTGAATGGGTTAAGTATTGCTACATTATTTTTGTTTTCCTCTTGTGCTAGCATTTATAGGCTCCTATGTATTGTTGACAGTAAGGGTTTTGGCTATATCAGCCTCTATTTCCCTCCTTTTTCCTTCTTCCAGGCTGTTCTTTCCTCAAATGTTACCCGTTCATACTTCCTAAATCTCTTTAAAAGATTACTCTGTGTAAACTTACCAATGTTATTACATGCTAACAAGGCATTCTTAGTGAAAATATTTTTATCTCATTTGCAGCCTTTTGGTGTGCTCTCAGAATAAACTATGCTGGTCAGAATTAGAAATCCTTATAGGGCAGACATACCATTATGTTATTTAATATAGAGCCAAGATATTACTTTCCCTACTACAATGATTTTAAGAACCTAACATGCTACTTGCCTCAAACACTGAGAGATTAAAGTAATTAAAAGAGCAAAGGAAAGGAAGAAAAAAACCAGAGTAATTGAAAACATCAACATTTCCCCAGTACTGAGCCCCTGAACTGCACCTAGGCCTGTGTTTTGGTAGGCAAGTCCTTCAGTGCAGACCATAATACCTTCGCCATGAGCTTGTGTCTTCCTACCCTGGAGAACTTCCCCACTGCCCATCCTATTCTTTCTTATGTTGTTTTCATCCACCCTATTCCCTTGTTGTGCACTCTTGGGCATGCACATTTCTCTGCTTCCATCTCTCTCGGAGCCAATTTTCCTAGATTGTGCACCAAAACAAAAGGAGGCAATGGCCAAACAGCACTAAAGGTGTCACTGACCAGTGATAGTCTAGATCAGATGGTTGCAAGAAGCGGTTTTAGCTGAGGCACGCAGTGTGTGCTTTCATGGATGATGGATCGCATTTTATCCTGATCTATCTATCTATCTATATATATATATAAAATAAGCATTTTTCCCTTTACTAATCTGTTGTGTTTGTCTGTGTTGGCAGCAATGTAGCACAAATCAATGACGACTCAATAAGAACACTATTTCTTCCTTCACTGAGAAAGATTGCTTGATGTTCAAGAATACTGAATATCCATTCTCTAGCAACATACGTCTGATAGCTTTTATGAAATTTATCTTGTGTTAAATATCAAAGTCAAATTTTCATACTATACTTTTATTTTTTTCTCCAGTGTATTTTAATTCTTTTTCTCTGTTGTATTCTAATTAATAAGTTATCAAACTGCTGTTGAGGACTGCCTACTCTGTTTGTTCTGTTTGCTATGAAATAATGTATTACCTCGTCTTTGTTCTTCAGCCTTATACGGCTGTTAGATGTTGTAAGCTAGCATTAAGAGAATTGTATGTGTACTAGAAAAATGTAAACGTGTGTACAAGCTGTAACCTTTAAAAGATCCTTCTTTTCGGCAACTTACAAGTGCTTGGGCAACAACACTTTCCGAGTCACGTGTATGGCATACCCATCTTTAACATGGTCGTGGTTAGATAACATGTATGGTGAATTTGCTTTTGAACAATTAATATTTAATATAAAGCCCAGCTTAATTTAAGTTCTTCTTTTCTGTAATCTGATGCCTTAACTCTTTGTTATTTATATACAAATATTTTTAAAGCTTTGCTACTCAAAACCGGATCAGATTTGTTTTATTTAATAATGATCTCTAAATTTGTGTAGCTTTTATTTTTATTTAAGGCAGTCTGAGAAAGTGTAACTTTGTCTCCTTCGTAGGTGCTTGTACCCTTCAGATGTTGACTATTTCATTAACACATACCTACTCTCTTTTCCACACTGCTTTTTAGTCAATTCTTGGCCAAATAGCACATTTTCAGTGATTTTTGTCCTTCCTTGTTAATTAGTTCCTGAGGAATCACCAACGATGTTCCAATTTTCTGAGCTTGTTTAAGTTGGTTGAAGCTATGTATGGCATTTAAAGCACTTGTCCTGGATTCTAGGCTTTTCCGGTATATCCTGTGATTAAAGTAATGAATATAAATGCAAAGGAGGAAAAAAGCAGCCTGTTCTGTATCAGGGCTTTTTTAGTCTCAGCTCTTGCATTTTAAGTCATTATTCCATTTCTGCCACCCAAGGGAAGATACGAGTTTTGCAGCTTCCTCTGGAATGTCAGTGCCCTGAGGCTGCTCCAAGGAAGAAGGTTGAATGTGCCCATCGCTGTGGCTGCCCATGTGGCAAAGCCTACTCACAGCTTGTGTGACAAGCCCTACTCAGAGATGTTCCCACGTTCAGAAGGTTGCTGTGCCTTTGGCCACAGCTGGAGTTGAAGGGGCTTTTCAGATCGCAACAAATAGCTTAGGTAGGGTAACTTTCCCTTTAAATCTCCAGGCAGTAAATGCATCTCCTGGAAGATTGGTGTCATTTTCACAGGAAAAAGGGGGAAAATAAAGGGAGGTGGGGGGGCAGGAATCCCCCCACGGCTTAACCTTAGATTGAAGTACCAGGTATGTGTAACACCACCGCCATATCGTCAGCACACATCTTTTGTCTTGCTTAAACCACTGCTACATCACTGAATTTATATTTTTGCTACCAGCTGTGTGCCCTGATATATCTATGCCCAACAATGAGTGCTTGAAGTTGTCTGTGACAGTATAGTAGAGACGACTGCCAGATAAAGTTTGAATACGTTGAGGTGTTATTTTTCGGTGGCTTTTGCTAAATGGTCAGAGTTTAAAGAACTTTTAGACGAAACTTAGGCATAGGCAAATATCAGCTCCCCTGGATCAGGTGCTCATTTTTGTCTGCTCAGCTAGAGCCTTTTGACAGCTCTCTAGACACTGCCTGTATATTGTCAGCAGGAGTACTGAAGGGATTGGTAGATCAGTAAAACTATGTTAACTCTATGTGTATTTGACTGGAATTTTTGCAGGTCTTTAAAACCTTTACAACGTTATGTCATCTATTATGTCTGCTCACTTACTGAAATCTATTCTAATTGGTGAAAGTCACAGTAAACTAGTTGGGAATAGGTTTTGGCTCGTTTGCTTTACTTACTATAAATCTTCATAGGCTAGTGATGGGGAGAAGCAGATCTATTGCTCAAACTGATCAGGAAGGAATCAACACTTTGTTAAGCCTCAGACAATATTGGTAGATAAAGTGACAACATGCTCCTACTTACTTAAGGGAAGAGGGGAGGTATGAAGATGTATGTGGTTTTGAACAGCTTGACTCTCTTTTTGCTTCTCCAGTGGCTTCAATTTCCAGGAAAAGCTGCCTGCTTCAGAGACAGAATACCCAATTCTGAAACATAAGCACAACTGAATAATCAGAAAGTCATATTCATAACTTTAGTAAAAGTTAGTGTTTCCAGGCTTAATAGAAGAGAGAAATGCATTTCAAAATAAATTCTTCTTTTCTCACAAATTTAGGCAATCCAAGCCATTTCTGAAAAATTTCCAGCTGTACAGTGTGTTAGTGAGGGCTGTGTTCGAGCTTAATGTCAGAAGTCTAGTTGGAGGAAAACAGTGAAATGGTACACAACAAAAGACTCAAATATCAGATGAAAAGGGTGTGTCAAAAGGGCGCAAATTGGCTAGATTTAAATCTTGCCGTTTTGTAAAGCGTATTGAGTCCTACAAATGTTTCTCTCATACAACTTTAATGAGCACAAGTAATCAGAATGATTTTTCAATCGCAGTTGGAGGTACTGCAACACCATCCTTGCTTCAATAGGTGTACTGGCTTTAAAAAAACAAGTTAGGTGCAAGAAATGCCCTATATGAGCATGGGCTATAAAGAGGCAGTCTTACCCAGTGAAAACTACAGACTGAAAATGTAACCTTCCCACCCCCAGTTCAGCTTTGCCATTCTTCTAGCAAGCCAAGACATCTATTTTCAGAATAAAAAATATTTGCATTGTGAAGATGGCAGCAATTTTCTTAAAGCATTAGTAAAATCTCTCTGACTCGCTCTCCTTTTTTTAATCTTCTTATTTTCTTTTTATAATATGCATTTTGTAGTTTCTTGCAGTTTTAATTTGAGGGAGTTATTTAAAGAGCTATATCTTAAGATTTGTGGGTTCTTTTTCTTCTATGTATTTGCAGGATTGCTGCTTTACTTTCTAAGAGGTGGTGGTTAGGGATTTCATTTCACTTAATTACCAGTGGGGAAAGCAGCATCTGAAACGTCAGAATAGTATTTGTTTCCTACGTGATCATCTGTTCCTGCTGTTTATGCTTCACCTGGATGCCTAATCTTTTTAGCAGTGCAGAAGATTATGTAGCTACAGACAAGAGATTACGGCTCCAGGTGAGGGATAAGCAGTTGATCAAATGAATGAAGAAGAAAGAGAGATTGTTTCAATGCAAATATCCACCACTACTTAGGGCCAGGGAGAGGAACCGAGAAGAAATATGATTAGGATTCTCTCAATAGGATTTTCCAAGGGAGAATGCCTTAAAGTTTTCAAAAGGAATTAAGGCCACAAAAAAAATCCTTCAGGACACTGGTGTACCTCTACAGTTAGTACCACCCTCTTGTGCTAGGTTTGTGGATGTTTTTCCTCTCATTTGTTATATGTATGTTTGTTTTAATCTTCCTTTGTATCAGAATTTCCTGAGGTCAAGAGCTAAGGATCAGGAAGGCGGATCTGTCAAGGGAGTATGGTCAGTGTTTTCCATGGCTTGCAGAAATAGACATCACCAGTTCATTTTGCAGTGAATATTGCATATATTTCTTAGTGGTATTTTTCCTGGTAAACATTGAGAGAAGTAATAATGCAGCAGAAATCTTCCTCACTGCAGTGTCAACCTTCTTAGACATGGGGCCCACAGTAGCAGCCAGTCCAGTCAGGTATATAATATGTATAATACTTTATTCTTAGTGTATTCTATGTTCTGACTTGTCCACAAAAAAGCTTTCATATCTTGTATGAAATAGAGTCAACTAAGATACTAATGACGTAAACAATTCTAGAGTTAGTCCTTTTTTCCCCATCCTATCCACTGAGAGCAGCACATCAGAACACAGGCAGTTTCCTACTGGCCTTTCCTGGGACCTGTGGGTGCTACTTCAATATTTGCATTATTTCCAGTCATCCATTTTGTCTTCCCTTTCCATTCTCTTCGCAGAAGGTTGTGAGCACAGTTGGAAGTTGCTGGATTGCATTAAAGTTAATCCAGTTTGAAAATAGAAGCAAACTAGAAAAATGCATGCTTAATTTTACCTTAGCATGAGTTAGTTAGTGTTTGGTCTTCTACAAAGTGGTCACCTGCTATTTTATTCCTATGTGCCAGTGTTTGTTTTTCCCCTACTCAGAAAACTGTAACAGAAATGGAAAAGTACTCTGCATTGATGCAAATGCCAGAAAAAGGGGGACATGGCTTGTCCAATCTCCCAGTGATGAACTGGTACCACTAAGAAGAAAATCCAGTTGTCCTCTCCTGACTGCATGCCCTAAACCCTGGCCCGTGCTGCTATCACTGCTCCTAGAAGATGATATCTCTGTGCTTTTCACTTTTCTTGAAAAGAAGAAAAGAAACACCACCAATAAACCATGGCTTGAAGACAGTAGGTGGGGTAAGTAGAGAGAAGGATTTATTGTGTGAGCTATGCTGTAGACTCAGTAAATCTCAGAAACTGTTTCCAAATGTGTATGTGTGAGACTCAGTTAAACGCAGGTAATTAAAAGCTCTTTCACAAAACTGACAAAAAACAACACTTCTCTGCCTGTGGAGACATTCCTTCTGAAAAGGAAATATCAGCTCCCAAAAATGTTTGGGATTAAAATAGAGAGTTGCTAAGTATTTTCATAATATGCTTTAAGAAGGGTACTCTGATTTGCTTATGACAGGAATGCTATTTTATGATCCTGCTCTCCTATTCAAGCTAACATTAGATTTCTGTCATCTTCTGCAGAAAAAAAGAGATAAAAGAAATGCAAAAGGTGGTTTGACTTTATGGATGATTTAAAGTTTTGCCACCTAACTGAGCTGTTTCTGAAAGTGTAAAAATGTGAATTACACTATACATTACATGATAGTAGAGAAAATAATAACTTGCAATTTAATTAGGTGGCCCGCACATGCCAATTTGTCCTTGGAAAAAAGTATGTGGATGCGAATACTAGAGCCAGTGTTCCAATTGGGAGTTGCTCTATTAATAATCATATACATTAACAAAGGTATCTGCAGTATATATCTAATCAATTGACTGTTGCACAATACTAGTCTTTTCCAGCTTTTGAGGTCAGCCAGTATTTATAGCAAAGAGTGCTAAGGACTTTAACATTGCAGTTTATAATTATTTCTCATCATTTAAAAGGCTTGTCCCATCAATATGTTGCTTCAGTTTATTGCCTGGGACTCTTGCGATAATTAAAAGTAAAATGGTGGAAAGTGAATTAAATTTTACATCACAGAGATACTAGTGGGGAACAGACATGTCTTAATAAGATTAACAACAAAGAAGACAAGAGTGTCTCTAAAAATAAGAGCTTTTGAGCTATTGAGATATGTGAAAGACTTAAAGTACAGAGTTTTAAATCAAAATTACAACCATCGAATTTAATTATGAAAGACTGCAGGTTACAAGAATAATTGGAAGGTTTTAGACAGCACTTGTACATAAACAGCAGTTCACAAGATGCTTTACAGGTGGAAAGGCAAAGGAGCAAAGCAAAGAAGCGACTTTTCCAAGGTCATGGCTGATGGCAGTGCTGCAAATAGATGACCAAAATCAGGCCCTTTTTTGAACAAAAAGGCAGCTGTGCTTTCATCTCTCTCATCCGCTGATGCTGACTTCTGGTACCTCTCTGTCCCTCCCATGTTAAGCACATGTGAGCCAAACTGTTTCTCATCACTTTAACCGGTGTGATAGCACAGCTGGTCACAACCTCTGCTAGTTCAAAGAAGTACAAGATTTGGGGAGAACACTTCTACTGAGATAACTTCAGTCTAATCAGTGAAGCTACACCAATTTTATTTTATTTTTTTCCACCAGACCTACTAAATCTTATGTTGTGAGTACTGATCATCCTAGATGCTAATTTTTCTTCACAAGCTTCCCAATGGTAATTCTTTTTGCTGTACCACATAAGCTATCAGTCCCCTGGGCAGAGACAAGAAAGGAGCCAACAGCAAAGCTCTTTGAGAGAGTTTTCAAGGTTCACCTTACACTGGTCTTTTGGAGGTTAGAGGATGTGTTTATCAAAGGTGCTTTGAGCTGCCAACAGAGACTTTTCCCCCCCCCAATATCTTGTGCCTTAACATGTTTAAATGTTTTTCAATATTTCGTTTCTCTGACCTCAAGGAAGTACTAACGAAGCTTCAGAGACCTTTGACATGCAGCCTGCAAAACCAACATCCAGTCCATTCACTGTTTCTTCTATATTATTTTGCCCACTTTAGAGCATGATGTATGGAGTCCACCATCTTCTGGCAAGCAATAGATGTTAGTAATATTTATTGATAATCCCTCTACATATTTCTCTTCACTCTGTCCCTGGGGTTTCCACATGAGCATAGGTAGCTTGCGTACGATGGCTGAGGAAGTTACTGCCCTCAGCTGCATAGTGTAAATAACCTCAGTGTAAAACAGCAACTACTTCAATTTATACTGCAGTTCTGCACTGTAAACTATGATGGTTCAAGGTCTGCTTGGTGATCTGCGAAAACATCTTTGCAGTGATGGCAGGGCATTTGTGAACTGTCCAAAACTACAGCATCCTGCTTATAATTAAATCCCCTTGTGTTACTGTTATATTCTTTACTCAGTGAATCAACATTACTTTTTTTTTTCCATAGTGCCAAATTCATTACAGCATTACTGTGGTTATTTGAGGAGCAACATCTGAGGTTATTATGACTTCTTCTGGAATGGCGGGACACAGGCAGAATATAGCAGGAGTTTTCTGTCCAGCAACATTTGGTATCTGGAGGAAGCAGACTAATGTTACTTGCTGTTGCTGGCTGTCATGCTGTATACATCTGGCACCTTAGAGCAATTGCTTTGGATTAGAGACTGCATTGAGCATGCAAAGGAAAAGTGGTACTTCATCATGTAGTAAGAGAGCGCTGCACAACAGCCCTTTGAACCAGTTCATTTGTTCTAGTCACTGGCTGTGAGTAGTATGACTTTATCGGGTACATGCAGGCATTAAAAAGAAAAAAGAATGAAAGAAAAAAAGCCTACTTATGCTCAAGGTTGTGCAGGTTTGGTCAATGGGCCAGTTCTTCAATGTCCGAATTGTATTATGAACATTTGTTTGTCCATGCAGTTATCTATTCACCCGTGTGCTTGCTCTAGTAACCAGAAACCATGGTCACTCTTTGTATAAACCTAGACACGAAACTGCACAATTGTTATATTCTTCTGCAATGAGCTTTGTCTTTGTTTTGTTCCTCCAAGTGGTTGCTGCACACTGAGTAGGTTAAGCTTCCATTATCTGTGAAAAGCAGCAGTTATTTATATAAATGAAATCATTGTATTTGCCTTATTGGCAGCATAAGAGATCGAAAATCTAATGGCCTGGTTTGCTGGAGCATTTTGGCATTCATTTTTAGCATCACAGGACCTGTATCATCCATTAGCTTTTACTGGTTAATACTCTTGGTATTTATTCTGGGTCTTAAATATCTCAGTTTTACTTAGGAAATATAAGATAAAGCCAACATGAGTGTTTTGAGTGTTCTATTTTATTTTATTATTTTAATTTTATTTTAGAAGAAACAAACTGAGCTGAATTTCACACCTTGCAACTTGTTCTTAATTAGAAAATCCCCTCAGCTCTTTGAGCTGATGGCAAAAGAAGTTCTGATAGAATGTTAAAGGGTAAGTAGGATGATTTGTTCCTATATAAGGGACAAAATTTACCTGTTTATTGTGCATTTAGTTTTCTTTCTTAGATAAATTGCAGAGGTTGCAGCCATAATTATCTATTTTGCCTCTATGTATGTGTGAACATTCTTACAGTAGACAGGAAGCACTTGTCCACTTAAGAAATGGTAAGATTTAGATGTGTATTTCCGTTCTATCTTACCAAAACAACTCAGGTTTAAGCATTTTCTTATGTGCACTTTACCTTTTATCTGTGAACAACTAATAATGAAATAGATCACTTTACATGAACCATGGATGTTGTTGATTTTGCAGAAATAATTCTCCACTGTTTGTGCTGTGTACTCCTGAAGGTGTCTGCCTGAACCTGTAACCTCTCCTTTGCAATCCCGTCAGCTACAGCTGAGCTCAGTTACTGAGTCCTTCCCTGCTACAAGGAGGAACAAGAGGTAACAGGCACGAAGTGGATATTCTCCAGAGTCTTGGAGGGGAGGGGGGAGAGGGAAATAATATAAAGAAAAGATGGATAATAGGATTTTTGGGGATTTTTTCCATTATAAACATATCTATTTTAAAAAGCTTTCTCAGTGACATCTTTACTTTTGAAATATTCATATTGCACTGATGCAGTATGACTGTATTTAGGGCTGGTTTTCATTAACCATTCTCACCTCAATTGTCCACAGCTGCCTCAGCCAGATCCCTTTTGTTTTGCTGTGTTCCATGGTTGGCTTCAGAGCAGAAATGATGTTTCTGAGAGGAAAATAAATTTAGTCAGCTCTGGATTTCTCCATATGCTTTGAATGAGAGGAGCTATCAATATACCATTTGATGGATGATGTAGTATTTGATTTTTAGATCTTAAGAAAAAGCAAGACAGATGTGAATCTAGTACATTTTGTAGGTTTAGGTGCTGAACACATTTGATTTAGGTGCTGAACACATTTGATTTTTACTTGTTTTCTTTGTTCATTAATGCAAATCTGCTGCCATTTTCATATTGTGAAATGGGTCTGCAAATGGGCTAGAGAAGTATTCTCTTTTTTTTTCTTTTAGACCTCTAGTCTCATCTAGACCTCTACCTTCAACTGAGATCAATCATACTCTAAATAAATCTCAATTTCTCTGCTGACTATAATAAAAGTCTAGTTGACTAGCTGTCACAAATCCATCTACGTTATAGATGTCTGTAGGCAGTCAGATGACTCTTAATCCAACTCCAGGGAAGTGAAGTGATGAAACCTTTCTTTGCCTTGCTGTGTCAGTGTGCATAAAAAGAAAGGTTTGACTTTAAATGCACACTTAGAGAAGACTTCAGGGAGTGTTAATGGTGTATATATATGTGCAGGTATATGTGTATATATATTTATATGTATACATATATATACATATATAATAAACGTGTGGGTCCAGATTGTTTTTAAGCAAAAAGCTAGGAATAAATTCTTTGGTTACTTTGAAAACAATTATGCAGTCTTTTCACAGTAACCATATTTAGAGTCAACAGTGCACATTCTAATGTTTTAGTTAAACTCATCTCCAATATATGGATTGGCAGTTGTGCCTTATGAGTCCAGATTGGTTCACAAGTTCGACTAGGTGAAATGGGTCTCAATTTTCAGAAATCAGCCATGAAACAATCATGAAATTATTAAATAAGTGTGCCTGATTTACCTTTGATTAGATATTTTTCTGTTGTGTAGGCAGAGGGAAGGAGCTCCTCATAATAACCTAGAAGTAGCAGAGAGAATCAAGGATGAGGTCCCTTAGTATTAATCCTTTAAGCACCCTCCGGCAGATTGGGAAGTTGATCTAACCTTTGCTGTCAGTACCTATCAGCCAACCTTGCACTCTGGAAATGAATGAGCTGAGCAGGGACAGCGTTGCAGACTTACTATTTATTTAAAATTCTTGCAGTAAGTAATATCTTATTCCAGTTTCACAGCTGTATGTTAGTATTGGCGAATCTGGTTTTAAGTTTATGTGGGATTTTTTTATAGTCTGGAGTCTTTGTATTTAAAGGGGAAAGACTTAAAAATATGAACATTATTTTCACTGTTCCCAAAATATTTAAGCTTATTATTTCAAACCAAGCTCTCAATTTTTTTGATGACTTGGAATTATCATTATAGGGGAAATCTGTATCTTTGTTATCCTCTCAAAAATTTAAAGATCCCTTCCTTAACAGTCCAATAAATGGTTTTGTATCCTACCTAAATGTTCTAAAATTAGAGGACAGAAAGAGTGAAATGCAGCAATAAGTTTTGGCAATTGTCCTCGACCTTTCCTGCACAGCCAAAACAAGTGCTCTTTAACCTTTTTTCGTGTTGGGTGAGGTTGCTGCCCTTTTTCATACCCCAGAGTATGTGTTACAGGATATCAGGAGTTATGTAGCTCCTCCAGCTCTGATGATACTTTGAGACATATACTTTAAAACATAAAAGCACGGAAAATGGGGCAAAAGTACAAGTGCAGCGCACAGAATAACTGTATTGGTACTGAAAGGCCTGTGAATACGTACCTTTGTCTAGGCTTGATTTAGCTTCCATCGCATGATAAATGTGGCTGGAGGAAGAGGAAGTACTGAGAGGGTTCCCCAGACCTGGAGTATGTATCCCTTATATTATGATGTGAAGGTTGAAGTCTTAATTAATTGTCTACCTGAGGAATGCAGACGCTTGCCTGTCCTTTCCCATGAAAATATCTTGATTGTAAAGCTGGAGGCTAGATTGGCCGTCTTTAAAAAGAGTGAAGGATTGTCTCCTCAGTCCCATGATAAGGCCATTCCCTGCGTGAAGGGAGGACTGAAGATTGATCCATGCTTCCTGAATCAAGTGCAAAGCCAAGTGCTATCCTAATTACTGCACAGCTATGACACATTCATCATTACTCTTCCCCATCCACTGTCTCTGCTTAGTTTTTCACAAGACGAAAAGCAAGCTGAGAATGCCAGCCCTGTCACTGCAATCCTGGTCTAGAGAGGGACGAAGGCATGGTGATGCTTATTTATTTAGTCTATGAATGAAATGCACTGTTCCTGGCTTGTTATAAAAAGAAAAATAGTGGCACAAGTTCCACTTCTATTTCTAGCTGGTTTTGAAAGGAAAAGTCTAAGTTGCCTGCATGTGCTTAAAAGCTTCCCAAGTCCTGTAGGACTGTGGATTCTGTCTTCATAAAAACAAGTAATACAGACTGCATAGAGACACCTGAGAAAGATGAGATTTTTAGACACTTCCCTCTTCCACATTTCCTTCTAGATAGTTTGGATGATTTTTGAATTATATAGAAACAGAGTGCTTAAAATAGGGCAGCTGTAAATTTTGTGGAGGGATGTGCGTGTCAAAAAGCCATCCATCACCATGCTTTAGTCCTCTCTAGATTTAGACTGCAGTTACAATGCTCGCATTCTCAGCTTCCTTTTTGTCTTGTGAATTATTTTAGTAGAGCCAGTGGATAAGAATGAGTAATTATGGAGGTGTCATAGCAGCACCATAATTAGGATTGCATTGAGCTTTGCAGTTACATTTTATGCCTAATGCTCCCCTGCTGTCCCCCATCAGTGCAACGCATTTGAAGTACAGCTACAATTAGACCATCATAAAACAAAGTACACAACTAGACAAAATGATTAAAAGGAACCTGAATCCATGTGTTCTTAGAGCGAAATGACTTTCTTATGACATTGGTTGTTCTTGCTATATGTTGTAGATTTCCAAACATTTCAATTTAGTAATTTTCCCCTCTGCCCCTCTATTAATACTATAGTGTGTGTCACCTTGCGCCCTATTATTTGTCCAATTGCAATATAGCCTCATCCAATATGACACAAAAGAACTATAAATAATCTTGGCTCTCTTTATGCTTGAATAGTTCAACATGCCTGGGATGCCTAGGCACAGTTTGTGAACACAGCTATATAATAATCCATGGGATATAAAGCCAGTTCTCTTTTTGAAATATACATTGGGGTTTGTTTTCTTTAGCTTGGATATTCACATCAGTGCTGTTTTCCAGGAAGCAGGCAGAAAATGAATGAAAAAGTCTCACTGTGCTGTTGAAGCCCAGAACACCTGCAAAAATCTGCTGGAGTTTGCAATAACCCCAGGGTATTTTTGGCTTGTTCTTCTTTTATATAGCATTTGTTAGTTTCCTTTTTCCTATGGTATTCTGAATAAGGCATGCAGTAGCATCCACCTGCTAGAATATAGACAAGAGGGCATATATGGCTTAATTTGGGGGGTTAAAAAAGCTGAACAAAGCACTTACCGAATCAAACCTAAGTAATGATTCAGGGTTTTTTAGGTTAGGTTTTCAAGTCTGTTCATCTCATGTCTACATTCCTGAACAAGGCACGTAGGGTTGCGCCAGAGCAGTTATTATCAGGTAGCTTTGTGTGGGTCAGGATCTATAAAGCAGTTAAATATTTGGGAGTTGCCTGGGAAGGCTTTCTCTGTTGTCTTTTTCCAAGCATTTAGGACCTAGCAGGAAGAGGAGGAAGGGAGGAGCATGGAGGCTGAGAGCAGGGAGTATAAGAGGGGACTGGGGAGGCACCTTAAAGTCAAGTGGAGGGGAGAAAACAGCCTGTGTATGCAGAGAAGGCAAGTTGTGTAGTGACAATGTGGGAACAGTCAGCACATGGCTGGGTGCAGGCCTCAGTCCACTGCACTGATAAGGGCTTGGAAGCAGTGCTAGCATGAGGGAACCAGCCCAGACCTTGCACTGTTCAGCAGGAAACCTGAGTGGGCATAAGATGACTCCATGTTCTAGAGAGCCTGTACTAGCATTGATTTTCTGTGACTCAGGAAGTCCCAGATAGCCATGACCTTGGATAAAAGGGAGATGAACCATGCAGTAATCACACTGTTTGGGTCCAGTTTTCATGTGCTGAACTGGCATAGAAAAGTGCCAGTTTATACATGTTTATGTGTGTGTATACATACATATAAATTGAGACAAGGAAGTACAAATCTTTTGCAAACAGTTAAATTCAGTTAGGCTTTATGGCCTTGTAATAGATGACATTGAAAAAGTAGGATATTGTAATAGATGACAGTGAGAAAGTATCTTGGGTAAATGTTTCATGATGACCAGCCAGAACTGGGCTAGTGGTTGCTGACATGACAACGGGACTTTCCAAACCTAAAGCTCAACTAGAGGACGAAGCAATGAAGACTAAGATGATGAAGAAACGACCACCAGAGGTCCAAAAGACCACTACCACATCATTGTGCACATGAGGGAATGGGCGTAGATCTATGTAAAGCAGTTCTCGGAAATGTGATGAATATGTATGACGTTTACTGGAAATGTAATGAATATGTATGTTAAGCAACAATATAAACACAGTCTGTTTAACGCTCAGGTGAGACATGTTAGGAGGAGAGAGCCCCTTTGTCTCCCAGCACTGCAATAAGGAATACCTGCTTGTCAACTTGAACTTTGTTGATGAGTTCTTTGAATCAAAATATACTTGGAGACTGTCACCTTGTTTGATGGCAGTGATAGTCGGCCTCTCTTTGACTTGCCCTTTTCCAGGCATATTGCCTTACTGCTAGGACCTAATTCTGCAAAGTGTATAGCATTGAAAGGTAGGTTATAGCCAAATGCCAGTTATTTGGCTCCACATAGCAGTAACAGAGAATCTGCATTATACAGGAGTTTGTATTTGGTGATCTAATGAAACTGACATTTGGAGGTCTACCACAAATGGATGCAGCGTCCTGATGTAATGCTAAGCAGGGATCCTAGCAGCAAGTTTCCATTTTGTTTCCTAGATTTTCTGCATTTAAAATCATCCAGACATCTGTACCAGATAAACTATTCAAACTTACTGAAGTTCTTATTTATAAAGACTTTACTGACTTCAGGAGGAAGACAGGTTACTATAATTTTTGCAGGCACATGCCTGTTCCAGAGAATATTTTATTGCTTGGAAATATTGTTGCTGTTATTTTCCCTAGAGCCTGCGATGCAGTTCAGTCAGAGAAATATATTTTATTCCAGGAACTTTTGTAATAAATGGAATGTTATTTATTCTATTTTTTGCTACACTTTGCACTACAAAAGCATGGATATCTTTTAATAACTCATTAAACTGACAGTCATTACAGTAGATTAATTTGAAAACATTGGTGAAAACACTGTAAACTGCACTGAGGCCAAAATGTGTGTTATCATAAAGTTTACTAAAGTGTGCCATCTAGAGGTCTTTGACAGAGCAGAAATAACACTTCAGAGAAATGTCACAATAGTATCCCTGTAAGTATTTTGACTTAACTGTACATAATCTTAGTTAAAACTCAACTTTCTGCATGAAACTGTGGGCTGGTGGTGTGCATATTTTAACTGGTGACAGGGAATAAACTGAGGTTATTTTCATTATTTTTCTGATCAAAAACCCCAATTTAAAATCGACTTGCAGTTCATAGGTTAGAATCTGTATCTTGCATGCATATAGTAAGACTTTCAGTTTTCATTGGCTTCATCTTTTTGACGTAGAACAGAAAGAAGACTTTTCAATGGTGCTGCATAATAAATATTTGCATTGTCTTTATAGCAAAGAGAAATAAATGGATCAAAGCCATAAGTAAATGTCCTCTTGTGAATATAGATGATTGAAAAATCTAAAATATGAGGGATGAGTGCACAGTAATGATTTTTGTTTCTAGGGCCTGCCTGCAGTGAAACAGGTACTGAAAGATTATAATTTTGAAAGCTAAGAAACATGTCTGAAAAGAAAAAAGGAAAAAAAAAATAAAAATAGAGTAACAGAAATAGCGTTCATGAGGTTCATTTGGTAGGAAGAAATTCTGTAATAATCGTATATGATAATAAAAACACCTCACATCCACATTTTTTCCCCTCCATCAAAAGATCTATAATCCTTAGTTTGCTTGTTCATCAGTTCTTGTCAGGATTGCAATGGGCATTTCATTTATGTGACAGGACTGTAGTCATATCGCTTTAAAACCTGGGAGAATGGGTTTTAGAATGCATTTTGCGTGATTGAATACAGCAGGAGTGCCACATAAATATTACATTTTGAATTTGAATTGAGTAATGCTTGTGATCCAGGGCTTTTTTAGTACAAAGATAATCCTGACCTTTGGGTATGATGAGAAAAAAATAATATTATAGTACATATCCTACTCTGACTTCCAGAAATATCTGCTGGGATACCTTTTAGATTGCAGTTTTCTCATCTCAACTTCCTACATGAAACTTGACTTTTATACCCAATAGCTCTGGTTCGCACATTTCTGGAGGCAAGAGAAGGAGAGAGAATAGGAAGTGCTACCGAGTGCCTCTGGGCTTGTTTTGAATGGACTGAGGATTTAAAATGACACAAAAGTGTGTGTGTGTCAAATTCCTTGATATGTCTAAGATGGGAAGGTACAAGCTTGGTCCATTTACATCTTTGTTTTCAGGGTTGAATGGGAGCAAGAAGTCCAGCAGGAATCTCCCCATTTAAACACAGAGAGGTTGTGCAGGGATATGTTGAGATCTGTCTCACGCAACTTGGAGCTTTGATTCAAGTTCTATATGTGACTAATTGTGAACTGCTTTTACCTTTTCCTGACTCAAAAAACAGAGGAAAGATTGCTAGTGAAAGGGTTTTCTCCATTTCCTCTTTTCATTCTCATTTTTACTGTGCTATAAATGATGTAGTTGAGTACACCTGTTGTTGAGAAAGAACTAAATATTACATTCTGATAATAAATGTAGAGTCGAGTCTGTGATAGAAATCCTAGCTGAAAGAAAGGAAGATTTTTCCGTGCGCCTTTGTAGGAGGAAGAGAAAAGTCTTGCATTTTCTGGAGAATCAGAAGTAGGCACCAGGGAAGCAAATGTGGCGGTTGTTTAAGCCGAGATTTCCCTCAAGAGACAAATCGGTCTGGAAGACACTAAGGAATAAAGCAGAGAGAAGCCTGGGCCTCCAGCAGGCTCCAGGGCTTTCTGAGCATGGAAGTTGGATTTGGTCCTTCCTAACTGAAGAACGAAGCTGGTCTGCCTTATTTGTGTTGTAATGAAGCGTAAGATTAGATGATGTTACGTATGTGTACAGGGTTTCTTTTTGTGAATGATTCTCTAATATCTTGCTTCATTTATTACTTCAGCAGACCAGCGTTACAAAAGCTGCTGGTCACAGGTTCCTGAAAGCAGCTGGCACAGAGGTAATTTCAGAGGCAGGGAACGGCGTTCAGCCTCCGGTGGAATTGCACATCTGGATGTGCACTTAAAGAGAAGGAACGGAGCTTCAGAGCACAGGAGCAGAGCTGCAATCAGCTCCCCAACCTAGATAGCGATGTTAACAAGTAATTAAAACTTGATTCCTTCCTCCATCTTCCCCTGCACTGTTCCCCACCTACCTTTAAAAATAACCTAAAAAATGGGTTATGAATATTAACCTTTCTGTTGCTACAGAAATGCAACATGCGGTGGTGGATTAATAATTAAAATCAGGAAACTAAGAGCACAAGCACTCGAGGGAGTCAGCAGCAATAATGTTATTGAAACAGCCAATTTAAGAGTCATAATTTCTCAAATAATTTAAATGTTAACTTTTAAGATGACCTATGAAAGATCAAACAGCATATAAATCATCAGCAACCGCACTGACTTTTTGCGTAACTGGAAGTTTATAATCAGCCCGTTTCTCTGTTTCTCCGTGTTTGGAGAAAGAGCAAAGCCTCATAAGCTCAGAAAGCTTCTTAAAGGTGGAGTACACAAGTAAATAAGATTTGAGCACTTCAAGTAGCATTGCAGTCAGAGGAGATGAGGTGAGGAAGATAAGTGATTAGATGCTCTGTACAGCTTCAGTTAGGTTTTTACTTATAATCAGGCCTGCCCTAGTATAAAGGTAGTCTGAGTGTGTTGTATTATAGGCACTGGAATACTGAAATGAAAGCCATTTAGGTTGTGTAAGTACTGGGAATTGTTACACTTGTTCTAAAACTGTGGTTTGTTTCTTTTTTAACCCAGACAAATTTTTTTGTTGTTGTTCTGTTTTTCATTTTACTCTCATTCTCTTTCTGTCTCTTAACAGTTGAGGAGAGCACCTTAGTTTGATCCCTGCTGGCATTCTCCCAGAACGAATTTCTCTCTAAACCTAAACCTGCCTTTGCCCTTTAGACCTTTGGAAAATCTTCTGTGGGATGTGTATGTCACAAAGTGGGTTCTCAACAAAGCCAATTAGTCCACACAAAAAGTTGTTTTAGTCTTATTGCATGCTTCTGGTTTGTGCAAAGTGAACGTGAGCATCTGAGCCAGGCTTTTCCTCTCTTCTAGCTCTGAAGCTGCATCCATGATGTTTCCTGGTGACAGCTCATAAAACTATTGTTGGTTTTCTTTCTCCTTCTTTTTTTTTTTTTTTTTGTTTTAATCTTGATTAAAATTCACATTATGAAAATGTTGGGTTTTTTTTCTCTCTCTTCAGTTTTCCAGCTGCTGCCCCTTTGAATACCTGTTTGCACTGAAAGACCACTAGATGTGCTTCAGAGGAAGCCTGCTGAAATTTCAGAACACTGCTGCTTCTCTGTGAGGGCAGAACACACTCTCAGGTATTG
Organism: Strigops habroptila; assembly: GCF_004027225.2. Taxonomy (NCBI): domain Eukaryota; kingdom Metazoa; phylum Chordata; class Aves; order Psittaciformes; family Psittacidae; genus Strigops; species Strigops habroptila. The sequence goes on from NC_044278.2 coordinate 6,609,439, forward strand.
ATCTCAATAATAAGGAGTTGCTATCGTTAATAGTGACAAACAATGGGAAAGGCATTAAATCTTGGGGATCTAAACCTGAAAAGATGAGGAATAAAAAGCTTTCATGCAGTGAATTTTACTCCGCATATGTTAAACAAGAAATTCTTGTATCTTCTCCTGCAGTATCTCCTTCTGGGTACCCACAGAAACAAGAAACGAGGGGAGCTGGTGTTTCACCATGAAGCCCTGAAATGTTCATGAGTTTTAAATTAATGTAGTAATCTTTGCCTTCACAAGAAGTGCAGAAAATGGCTTATTTGTCAGTTGAAAGGTATTTCCTCTGCCTTTTTCCCTGTCCAAATGGTCCCACTGTTGTCATATTGATTAAAAGTAACTACCCATTTTCTTACCTGAGGTAAGTCCCTATTGTTAGAGAAATGAGGGGCAGCAGTGCACAGTGTTTTGTCTGGAGCTTTTCTAATTGGGACTCTGCCTCTGTGCTAGAGGTCCTTTTGATTTTCAGCACTCCAGGAAGCCAGCTTGATTTAAATCATAACCTTGGAATTAAAAAGTGTATGTGTGTGGGGAAATGCTTTTTAAGTAGTTTGGGTTTTACAAGAACTTAAAATGGAAAATAAAACCTTGAAAGTTTACATTTCTTTTTCCCTCTTCCTCATTTGTATGGTTAGTGGGCTGGCAAAAGTATTAATGCTCCCAACTCTAGCCTTTCAAATTTAAAGCGTGTTGTCTTTTCCCACTGCCATGCCATGCTTGTTAATTCCATATGTTGCAGTAGCATCCAGAAGCCAGTATCATGATCAAAGCCTTGTAGTGCACTTTGCTGTACAGCAAAATAGGAAGACACAGTTTTTACACTCTCCAAAGTCCCTGTCCTTCATTATCTTTTGGAGGTAATTTAATATGTTTTACAACATTAACTATTCAGCTATGTTCATATATCATCTGTCATCCATCTGCCCCTCAACCAACCATCATTAACTGTTTGAACTCCTATGGCTATGAGAGTAAAGATCAGGTTGGAGGAAATGCTTAAATGAATGAAATAGTACGGTGTGAAAAAAAAAAATGGAAATGTGAATTTTGGAAACTTAATTGATAGTAATTTAAAGAAATCCTTGAATTCTTTCCTCTAACTTCTAGGTGCCCATGATTGTCCTGCTTTCATCTTTCTGCTCTCCCTTCTCTTCCTGCTGTATAGTTTCTTCTCACTCTTTTAGTCTGCTATACCCTCATTTGTATACAGTGTATTTTCTTCCTGTTGCCAGCACTAGGTATGTTTCCTCCCCTTGAGCACTTTCATTTCCCTCTTCATTGCTTCCCCCACTTGCCTGAGACTTTCAATCATCATTTCATAGCAGTGGTCTCTGAACCTCCCCATGCTCACAACGCTGTACCTGCCATGGAAAGAAAAACACATTACTTGATTCATTTTAGAAATGATTTTACAACACGTCAAGATAAAAAGGCCTGGGGATATAAACAAGCTCAGAAATATTCTGAGATCAGGTAGACATAATTAGAACACAGACTGTTGATTAGATTGTTTCATTTTGCAACAATGTGAGTTTAATCATGTTGGAAATTGGTTACGGGATTTCTTGTGGAGATTAGATATTTCTATCGCATTTTAGTCTCCTTTAATTACACAAATAAATATTGGTTGTTTACTTTTTTTGGCTTTTTTCCTGTCAGCGTGCAGACAGTAGCTAGTCCTGTTGCTCAGCAGCCACGTTAAGTGCAACCAGCCTCCTTACAGCACCAGCTGGAAGAGGACAGGAGAGGTCGGTGCCCTTTTTCTTTTGCAAGAAGATTACTCTTTTACCTGCTTCCTGATTCCTCTGTCTGTCTGATCAAAGCTCTGTTCCCTTCTGTTTGAAATCCCACACACCAAAGTAGAAGTTACTGCGTCCTGTTCAGGCTATACAGAAATGCTCTGCTTGAGCAAAACCACAAAGAGAGCATCTGAACTGCTGAAGGGTAAGTACAGGGCTCCGTTGCAGCATGATGCACTGAGAGGGAGTCAGAGCTGAGTCTGGCTGTTGTAGCATCTCCTTCCAGAGCAACGTGGGGATCTGCAGAGATGCCCCAGGTGCTATATTGCTATACTGCTGTCCTAACATGATGACAGCAGCTGAGTTTAAATGACCTTTCGTGCACTGCGCAGTGCTGTGGTGGACGAGCAGCCCCCAGCTCTTCTGTACCCAGTGATGCTCACATCTGTTCTTCAGTGCAGACGCACACACACGGGTGCACTGTGCCTCTTTTTATATATTTTTGTACATATATACACATACATAGTGCTAGGCTGCCAAAAATGTGTAAATAACTTTCACATGGGAAACAGCAGACATCTCAGCATTTTTGCTTCCCTTGGCTGCAGCCTCACTGATGTAAAAGAAGTTGCCGTCTTCCTTGGCAACTTTCTTGGCAGTGTGTGTTAGCTCCCTGTTGGGTTTTGTGGGGTCCCTGCTGTATGTGGCACTGCTGTTTCCCTGAGGAGGGGTAGCAGAGTTGTCAGTCCCTTGCCTTTGCTGCCGCAGAACAGCACACATGGCAATGGGAGATGGATGTTCTATGAAGGTAGACCCAGACTGCCATTCCTGCAGGTCAGGTTTTATACTATGGACATACCAAGGTCAGACTAGTTGAGATGCAAATGCTTCTCCCAGGCATCTGCATGCAGTGAGAGACCTTGTTGTCCTTCAGTATGACAGAGGAAGTTTATGGGACCCTGGCAGACCGAATGTACCAAGTTGGGCCTGATAATCTTGTGGGAAAACAAATTCATTGTTTTCCCATGAGCCTCCCACCTTTTAAGCCTCTTGGATCAGCTTCCCATGCTGACCTAGTCAGATTATTCACGCACTGCCCAGACTATCACCTTTGTACAGTTTATATGGCTTCTAATCCACCTATAGGCTCAGTAGAAATAAATTCTGTAGCTTTAATAATGTATTATTTAATATACAATAACTATTCTCCCATAATTATTTCCTGATTGAAGATAACCTTTTTTCCTTTTTTTTTTCTTCTTAGCTCCACTGTGTTGTGTCAAATACATCTTTGGTGATGCAGGTCTACAAGCATTCTGCTTCAACAGTTGCAGGCACGCATTATCTTGTGGGCAGGTAGCACAATTTCCAACACTAATGTTTCCATAATGTATCCATAATGGATAACCTAGTGCACAAGTCTGTATTATTGAGGTTTAGAACTCTGCATTTACCTACAAGACTTGATTCTATAAAGTAAACTTCAAGCATTGTTTTTAACAGAGTTTTTTCCTACAACAGAAGTCTGTTAAACTTCAGGTGTAAAGAGTAATCTCTCTGTATGCCATCCAGCATTCCACATAAAGGTGTAGGACATGTTAAAAGCCAGTACCTCTGTGTATATATATCCAGACAGCAATATTGTCATCTTGAGATTTTATTTTTACAGGGAAGGGAGAGTAGTATACAGGGCTAAAGGTTTTTGTATCTCTTTCCCATGTGGATTGATTTTGAAAACTTAATTCTAATGCGTACACTGCTGGATTCACCTTCTGAGAAGAGAATCTGTCCTTAAAAATAGGTCAATATGGTGAGGAAACGAAGGGAAAATATTGAGAAGGAAATAGAAAAATAGATTGTGTGATACCAAGATGTTAATGTTGGTGAGAAGTCCAGAGAAAGAGATGGTATTGGAAAGGTAAGGATAGTATTCAAATATGCAAATTTGAAACATATAAAGACCTATAGGCCAAAATAGAGGATATTTTAACAATCAAAATTTTGATGAGACGTGAACAAAGAACATGGTCCTCATAAGGACAGCTCTATCAATTTTTCTATTAGGCAGTGAATGTTCAGTCCTGCTCCCTCACTTCTTTTTCTAATTGAAGGTTTTCTGTGGCAATACTGCTTTCCTTTCAACCAAACCACTGTTCCCTTGGTCACCTATAGCTCCAGAAGCAGCATCAAAATTTTCTGTAGCTCACAAGCCTTTATAAGTAAAGTCGCTTCTCAGAAAGAGTAGTCTTAAATTCCTGGAGGAAATACTTCATAAGGTCAAACGGCCTTTGCGAACCAAAGAAAATAATGTGAGGTTCACAAAATCTCCAGCTTAACAAAGTTTCCCCCACTTGTAGTTCACCTGGGCTTTGAAGAGACCAGTCAGGCAAAGTCGTTCAAATCTGATGCTGGGAAAACTGTAAAAATTTAACCTAAAAAGGAGAAGCATTTCCCTGTGTCACAGAGAAATGCCAAATATGTTATACCAAATATGTATTGATAACACTTACGGTAAGTGTGATAAACCATTGTTTGGCATAATGTTCTATATTATCTCTTTGCATAATACCTAGCAATTCTTTGGCAATGTAATCCATAAAAGCAAAATAAAACATAAAAGATGTAGAATACAGAAAAGATGAATACAGGGAGTAGAATCCATTCGAAGTCCATGCTCTTCCATGAGAGGAAGCACATTCAGATACGAAAGAAAGACCCTTCTGCCACTCTGAGTGATGCTTTGCCTCGGCCAAAATCAGCAGAATACAGAATTTCACAGTCTCCGGGATTAATTTGGATTTTTTTTTAACCCATCCATGTTTGGGGTAAAAGCACTGAGAGAGGTGTAGGTTCTCTTGTAGGGTAAATTGTTCTCTTCTCAAGGTCTCAGTTACCTTTATGAAGGTAACTCTCATTTCTTTACGAAATGAGTCTGGCTCATGGAGGTGACAGTGAGTGACCAGGTACTGCTGGCTCTTCAGCTTTTTTCCAGCACTCTCTGGTCACAGACTTACGGTGCTGCCCAGGGATAAAAGTTCAATGTGTAAGTGATCATGGAGGATGGTTTATAAGCATGAGATCTGTTCCCTTAGAAGTAAAGAAGGCCCGCTGTGGCCAGAGTGTTAGGAGAGGTTTTTACAATAGCCCATTTAGATGAAACACACTGCCTAGCGATTTCCTACCCATCCTCTGTTCTGAGAGGCAGTTGCACTTTCTGAGCAGGAGTCAGGAAGCTGAAGAAGCTCTTAATTATCATTCAACATTATTAAACAGTAATAACAATGTTCTGTGGTTCTACACAATTTTTAGTCCAGTAGTGTCAAAATGCATGACTATCACTTGAAAGCACACAATGTAGTGATGCAGATGATGAAGCAGGACGTGGTAATCTATCTGTTGCAAGAACAAATGCAGTAGGAGCATGGAAATAGCAGAAATGTTAACAGGATTCTTCTGTTGTAATCAATAGATGGTATTTCCAGCAGACCAACGCCTAGGCTCTGGGCTGAGGGTGGATCTGCAAGCAAAGATGTACAATGATTATACCAATTCCTTCTCCCTTGCTATAGGCTTAATGTTATTTAATGGTTGTTTTACAGTGGTGCCCCAGGGCTCTGTTCTGCTAGGCTCCTTGCACACAATTAAAAAAAAGCACAGGTTACAGACTGCACTTCATCTGTTATAACTTTAAAATCACCAAGATTTCCCTGGAGAGGAAAAAAAAAAGTAGGAAAAGCAAACTGAATGTCTGCATTTCAGCCAGAACACTGCATTTGGGGATTGTTTCCAATGGTCTCATAGAGAGATACAATATACTGTGTGTACCATTTATTAATAAATGAGAAAGAAATACAAGAAAGTAGACTAATGATTTTTTCATTATTGCCATTAGTCCGTTCCAAGCTTGCCTGCAATGCAAACTGTAAAGAAAAGAAAAGGCGAAATTGACTTTTTTTTCTTTTACATTTTTAATTTTTTTCTTCTTTTTTGACATGTGAGGTAAATGTGCTGAACAGTAAATCCCAACCTGACAGATTTCATCAGGTCTTTGTATAACAAGCATTGTCTTTCAATCTTGAAATGTCACCACTCGGTAAACCTTTTCAATGTTCCCTCCTGTTCTCTAAACCCTTTAGAAACCCATTATTTCTTACAGCTACTGCACGGAGAAGGTAAAACCAATTCCTTTGTTTCCAGGATGTTGTAACCTGAGGTAATTTCCAGAGCACTTGAATTGAAACTTTTATGAAGAATATACACTCATTTGTCCCCTAACAAGAAAAAATGTGGAAGTATACGTAAGTTGCTAGAGGTAAATAAATTCCCATAAATGTGGTCCTGTTACTTTAAATATTTGTAGTATACTAAAGAAAGTAAATAACACTACAATTTTCACTGCAGCAGCCAACAGCTGGCTGGCTTTAAATCTTAGTGGAAACAACATTTCTGGTTGCTCAGAGCCTCCACTATTCCATTTCAGCTAAAGGCAGGATTACTGGAGCTGTATTATATCCTCCATCTCATTTTCAGCTCTATTGCACCAATTATGCAGCCTGGAGGCTTATAGAGGCTTATATTGAGTTTTTGATAGATATAAGAAAGTAGTCTATATTCTCTGTGATAAAAATAGTCATTAATTGCTGAGATTTGTAAACCGCTTAGCATCCTTCTTAATATGGTACATCAGGCACTTCACTGCATTCTATAGCTAATCACCAAAAAAAGAGAGGAGAAAAATACATCGTGAAGAATATGATCTTTCTTGGTTAGAATTGAATGCTGGAGTTAGAGGGATGTACAGAAAAGGCTTAGCCACTACAGTATGAATTTGCTTTTCAAGGGCTTCATTGTTTGTGTCTATAAAATCAATTAAATGTTGATGTTGAAGGCAGCCCCTTGTGCAGGGTTCACCAACAGAATCAAATGCCTTCCATAAGCTGCACAGTGGTGTGATTGCGTAGAAACAAAGAAGCCTTATTTAACTGGAAAAGATATTTTTCAAGTAGGAGGGTGCCAGAGTGAACTAACAAAAGCCATTTTAGACTACTTAAAAGGACAAGAAAAACAACAAAGACTTGTTAAATTTTATACACATGTGAATAATACACCAACTAGTCCAAATATGAACTGGCTAATTATCATTCATCTGGTTTTGGGCTTTCATACCATGAAAGACAACTGATCAATAATAATTAAAAAAAACTATTCAAATCTGCTTTTACATCCCCAAAGTTCATATCCTGAATCAGCCAGTCAGAATAGACCAATTGAATCACTTCAGTTTTCAGGGTTTGGTTTTTGTTTTGTTTTGTTTTTTAAGAGCACAGTATTCAGTCTGTTAAAGGAAAATAATTTAACCTCAGTGGGTTTTAAACATTTATTACTGCTTTTTTTTTTCTTCATTTTGAGAAGTGTCCATTTGCAGTTTTTTCTTGATTCTCTTGAGACAGATGATTTAATTACTGAAGCAATTGTTTTTAAGTCTTTTATGGCTTCCATTACTATAGCACACAAGTGCTTCCCTGTGCAAAACTCATCCACATAAACACTTGCCTAAACACTTGTAGCTGGGATACAATACTCGTCAACTCAGTCTGGAAACAGACAAACAAGAAACCTGAAGACTTATCCAATACCGACATCAAGAAGCCCTGTGCTTGTGAGTTACATGCCTCAGCCACGCACCAGGTTTACCTAAGGATGAGACTTTGGCATAAGTATTCCTATGCCCCATGTTATTTTGTGGTGATGGAGCCAGGCAAGGTGATGGCACTGGTGGGTAGCCCGGTCAGTAGCTGGAAGGTGGAGGGCACTGGGACTGTGTGCTGCACTGCAGCACGGAGCTGCCTCACAGTTTAAGGTAGGTACGAGCACATCTACATTGCATTCAGCTAATGCTTGTGTTTGCAGATGATAGTCTATGATAGTTTTATTCAATTTCTAGGAAAAAAAGCAAGTATGTGATTTACCCAAGGGAAAGTCCTCTGGTTTTACACTAAGAAGGAGAAGCACTGAGTTGTTAATCCTAATCTAGCACCAGCTTCTCTATGGATAAATGGTGCTGGTGGAAATAATGGTGTGTGTGTATATATATTAGTACTGGCCCAATAAATATAACATCACTCCTAAAAACTTCTGGATTGCATCCTTAAATCAGTATAACTGCAAAAGCACCATCGGAAGGTAAGTATTACAATAGGATTAGTTAATGTGGATTAACTGGCAATCCACTGGACTAACTGAAAGTAGAACCAGATTCCAAACCAAACCAGCAGTGAAGAGCAGTATGTTTAGAGATACTGAACCACAGCAGAAGTTTCATCTGTTCCAGAGCCACAGCAGACTGCAGCCATGGAGAATCATTAGCAGATCAGCATTCATTACTCACTACGAAGTCCTTCAGGAGCAAAATGAAAACAAGAATCCAAAACTCATCTGAGATATAAACTCTGGAAAACTGAATTTATGGGTAATTCCTTTGATCACCATATTGGAAGTAAGTGTTACGAATGAACAATAGATTTAAGAATAAAGAAGGCTGTATTAATATTTATGTTACCACACCTCCTAAGGCCCCAATTGTGAAATTGTGAACTTAACTGTACTGAGGACACAGATACGCACACTCCTCACAGCTTCCAAAATAGTGTTCCCTAACTGACAAAAGATACCCAAATTTTTCACAATCGACTTATTTTAGGAAAGATACATTTTCAAGTATGTCATCTCAGCCTGCTTTTCCAATATTTTCTTTTCACTTTCCTCCTCTTAACAATAACGACAAGACCAAACAAGGTCTTACCCATTTATTTCTGTATTTGTTCATGTCCCTTTAGGTTTGTACCTCTAATATGATAGAGGGATCTTGGTGACAGAGTATCCAAGAGTTGGATGTGGCTCTTGTTCTTCTGCGAGCAGGTAGAGTTAGGTTAATTCAGCATGGCAGTTTTGAAATGTGTCATAAACACGAGGGACCTGAAAAGAGGTAAGGTCTTTCACATTTTTTTATCATTAATTATTTTTAGTGAAGAGTAAACTTAGCACTTTAAAGATGAAAATCTTATGCTGACTGAGAAGGATATCAGCATGACTAGCAACTCTTTATTTTCTCCCAGTATGTATTCTTAGCTTTTAAATTACATCCAGTGTTTTTCCTGACCTTCATGTCTTTTGCAAGCAAACAATCACTATTCATGGTATTTTCCATCAGATTTGTTTGCCATTACATATTTGTTCTAAAATTACAGTTCTCATCCAGTTTTAACTTTTTTTCCCTTGTCACTGATAGTGTAACAAATTATGTCATGACTGTGCAGCAGAAGTATTTGCAATGCTGTGGAAAGGAGCTTGTTAAAAATCACATCCTTATTTAATTATTTCATAATATTCCTTTATTTAATTTTAATAGGAAATGGGATAACCTGCAATGCAGATTTTGCAGCTTTTATACACTAATTTACTCTTGATAGGTTTTTTTTCCCCAATTTAATGCAACAAGATAATTGTACTGACTGTATTATGGTGAGTGAAAACAGATTAGGGTATGTAACATTCCAGTGTTTTTGACAGCGTGATGTATTGCAACTTGAATGTACAAGTCCTTTCAGTGTTATTCTCTCTTGCTCATTAAAACTAAGAACAAGGTTTAGAAATCTGACACTACTTTTCTTGACTGCTTTTAAGGAAGAGCAGAAATAAGCTGTTTGCACTGGTGACACAGATCCCATTCACATGTCCATACTTGTGACCTAAGGGCTAATTTCCTCTTTCAGTTTCATTCTCATTTTCAGTCTGAGACTGAAGGAAAATGAGGATGGAGATGGCCAAGTGGCACCTCCAATATCTGTGAAATCAGATGACTTAGTGTTCTCTGCTGACTACCAAGTAAGGGCAATACCTGGCTCTGCAATGATTATTTCTGTGGGATGCTAGCCTAGGAGGAGGAATTGCATGTCATTGTGTCTGGTGGAGAGATCAGGTCCAATAATTTTTTGTCTAATATGACCTGTGAGTGCACTCCACAGTGCAACCTGGGCTCTCTGTCACCAGCTCTTTTCCAGTTTGAAAGTTTTCTTTTCTGTGGAAACAGAGGAAGAAAGGATTTGCAGTACATCTGGCTTCTTTCCTCAGAAGAGGATGTTGTGAAGTGCAAGCTTCTATTTGGGCCACAAAAGTCCATTTAGAATTAGCCATCAGGGTGCAATGAAACAGCGTCCTTCATGGGGTTTCTGCTAATGGGTTGCGTGCTGTGCAGATGCTTAAAAAATAGGTAATTTCCTTCATAGCAACTCCTTTCCTCTGTTTATGGAAGTATATCTTGGGTTTTGGTAGGTTTTAGATCACGTTCTTCCTCTTCCCCATAATTCGCTATGGAAACAGGGCAGGAAACTTCATACCAGAGAGAGGAATGTGTCGCACAGCATAAGAAAAGAATATCCTGTCAAGCGTTTAAACACTATATGCACTTTAGTTTCTAAATGGGAAAAAATAAGTTACAATAATTCTGCTGTGTGCCTTAGGATCTCTGGATTGACACTTGCCTTGTGTCATTCATATACCTGCATAGGCATAAAGATCTTATTAGGAGCATGGTAGTTGAGCAGAACAGACTGAAAGGTGGACTGTCATTCCAGCAGGTAAATGTCTCAATAAGTCAACCTGACTTTTGTACTTTTAGTTTAATATCTGCTGTATACCAGCCAAACCAACCTTTTAGATTTAATAGGACAGTCTCTTGACTTTGTGAAAGTTGCAGTTCACTGGGCATTATTCCAGAAAGCATCCGTTTCCGGCACCGAAATGACTTTCAGGATCAAACCATGCTTTGCATCTCTGGTTTTCACGAAGATGACACTGTATCCATTACCCTATCAAAACTAAAGATGAAGAAGTGGCTTTTCTCTCTCTTTTAATCATCAGTGTTGAGAGTTACAGTTATAAGGGCAGTGCCCACTGGCAAATTTTCACATTATGGAGTACTGTGAGAATCATAGAACTGCCTGAGCTTGATATGGGAGATTTTAAATAAAGTGTTCTGTGAAAAACATAAGCCAAAGTTGTCTATCCACTGTGCCAGCTTAAGATCTAAAAGCAAATTAGGGTGTCTTTAGAAGGTTATGTCTTTTAGCGTAGGTGCAGTATTTAGAGTCTAGTAAAGGATTATAGAGCTCAACAAACTAAATGCTAAAGCATCTTTGTTGTGAAGTAGAGAGAGCATTTTTGTAGACTACTTGGAGCAGAATCCTTTGTGTTTTTCCCTAAAGGCTGTGAACAGTTAGGGTTTAAGTTCAGCTTAAAGCTGGGCAAATAATAGGAAAAATGAATCACAAATATTAGGGATTATTTGGAAAATGAAAGAGGTGGCCATGTTTCCCTGCCTTTTTTTTTGTTTTGTTTTTATGAAATCTCTCACAAATATTTGTATTCATGTGAGTGAAATTTTATTTGCACAAAAGTTTACAAAAAAAAGGTTTTTAGGTTGGAAGCTGAAATCTGTTTCATAGTATCGCAAATCCATTCCAGGCAAAAGTGAAAGTACTAGACTTCCACTTTTCCAACTAAATTTGTCAGAAGGCACTTTTCTCTCTATTCCTCTGATCTTTTTCTCTTCCTTAGGTAAAACTCAGAGTAGGAATGAGCCATGGTGTTAGGATGTTAGGAAAAATTTCTTCACTAAGAGTTGTCCAGCACTGGAACAGGCTGCCAGGGAAGTGGTGGAGTTACCATCCCTGGAGGTATTTAAAAGATGTGTAGACGTGATCTTAGGGACATGGTTTAGTGGTGAACATGGTGGTGCTAGATTAATGGTTGGACTCAATGATCTTAAAAGTTTTTTCCAACCTAAATGATTCTATGAAACCCAGTTCCTTGCTGTCCCAACTACCACCATTATATATTTCCATGTATCAGTTCAGTACTCCATATAGCAATTCAATATCTCCAATAATGAGACATCTGTAATATTTTAATTTTTAGAATAATAAGTAAAGAAAACTCCATGTAGATCAGATATTTAACAGTTCCATTGTAAAAATTATTTTATATCCTTGCCAGGGTGACTGTTGATCTATCTTCATTATGTTTTTTCTATGCTATCTTTCTTTCTTTCTATCCGTTACATGTTTCTTCCCAGTCAGAACTATCTGATGTGCCGAGAAGGACATGGTGTTGATAACAATTTGAATCCAGTCCTTGAAAATCTAAACAAGATCTAGGAAATTCCTTCCCTCTTCCTCCACGTCCCCCTGCCATTGCTGTTTTCTGTCACTTGTCTGCAGATGGTTATCTGCCAGTGAATAAGGAAGATACATCAAGAGAAAGGGTCCTTTTCTGAACCAAGCAAATCTTCACTGAGAAACACTCCTCCAGAAGTTAAGCAAGAAGATATTATTCTTGTAATGCTTATGTGTACTTCTCTTCAGTTAGATGCAGTCAATCAGTTAGTTTGTCTCAGCAGTCCTGGTGAAGAGCAGTGAATAGTAGGACTCTGAAGACCTAAACATTCCTGCATACTTTTTATATGCAAGCAAAGGGCTGCTGCACCATGCTGACAGAGGAGTTGGTGAGGAGATCGATTCTGCCTTTAGACTGCAGTCTGTGCCAAGCAGCTCCCTGAGCCACAGCAGCAAGCAAGCTTGCATTAAGCATGAACTTCTCTTGGACAGGGTGGTAAATGGCTTTGGTCAGCTCACCAGGTACCCCCATTAAAAGTCACCTCACGGCGCTGAGAGTCATGATGGGGCCAGAAATGTGTGGCCAGCCAGGAACTGCCAAAAGCGTTGCTGTGCCATACTGAGAGGTGCGTTTGGTACGTCCAGGCACCTCATTGCACAGCCCCACATCAGCTGAAGCAGAAACCTTTGAAGTAGGCTGGGCTCCAAGTGACACAGCCACATATTCTTGCAGTGAGAGAGAGTCTGAGTATTATGGATTACAGCTAACTAACTTAGAATAATCCAAAATGTCTGGTCAGAGGTATACAAAGGGGCACAGAAAAACACAGTTTTGGAATATCTTAAAAAGAAAACTCCAAACCCCTCAAACTTTTTAATCCATTAACCTGGCTTCCCTTAATTGCCTTTTCTTCAGTGTCTTTCCTCCATGAATGTACTTAAATATTATGAAGTCTATCACCAAGAAAGGGAAGAACGGAAACATATCCCAAGGTGACCTACTACAAGCAGCAATATTAATTCTCTAAACACAATTTTCATGCATGTCATAGGCCAAATGTTGCTGACATAATATCTCCAAATAATTACAGGCTGCAGTCAGATTCATAAAAATAAAAGTATGTTTGTGAACAATTCATTTACTTAATTGTTTGCTCTACGTAGCCTATATACTGGGCAAATAGCAGTAGCAAATGTATAGTTCACATGACTTTTAAGAGGTAATGGTTTCCTTCAGTAGTAATGAGAACATCACGACTGGTAATGAACATGAGAAGAAAGTGTAGCCAAATTAACATTGAGAATGTGTTTCACAAATGTAGTAGTATTGAGCCTATTACAATATTGGTATTTGGGTAAATTCTTTCATTGGCTAATAATCAGACAGATAATTCTAGGAGCAATCAGGTCACGTCAAAGTAAGTCCTCCAGTATTTTCAGGTGGATGTAATGTTTTTGTTCTCTTATTTCATCTGGCTATCGAGCAAGTGATGCATTCTCCTGAAGGGAAGCAACAGTGCATGAAAAGGTGTGGTATGTTTTGATATACAATACAGCCCTTTAACTCATCTTCATTTTGTTGGTTTGTTGGGTTTTGGGTTTTTTTTTTAATAATTAAATGTCTGTGTAATTCTTAACTACTTACATTTTATTCCGATTAAATATTACTGTTTGAAACTAATATTCAATATGTGCATCCGGAAAACAACAGAGGGGATAGTAAAATTGATTGCAAATCTAATACTCCTCTAGACAGCACAGCCTCAAGCTAAAAAGCAGTTGCAGTTAGCTTGCTAGAATCAGACAGCTTTTTTGCTTTGTCTCTAGCTCTGCATTATAAAATCCTGAACTGCATTTTCAAATGCTTTTCCAAAAAGAGCAATCAGTGTTTTGTTACTTAAAAAGCAAGGGAATAATCCTATTCATCTTTCATCTGAAAACTTCCTGGGAAATTCTGGGGAGTTACTTGGAGAAGGATCCTTCCCCATTCTCATTCTACAAATGCACCTAGCTATTGAGTTCAGTGACATTTGTGTTCCCAGATACCTCTGTGTTTCTGCACAAACCCTTAGAAAGCTTTCCTTTATGCTGGTTTCCAAAGTTTGTGATTGGCCTTGCTTACTATGGCTGGCAGTGAGCATACAGCATGTGAGGTGTTTCCATTCTTTATTTTGAACTCAGCTTTTGCCCCCCTGTCATGCTGCTAACTGTAGCAGAATGCACTCTAGGGGAAAATGAGAGCTGGGAGGGTCAAGTGTCTTAGAGGGTAAGATGCAAAATCTTCACCTAGATAATGAAAATTGCTCTGTTGATGGTTATTACACCTTTGAGCATTGACCTCATGTCTTCCAAGCCAGTTTAAGATGCAGCTGTATAAAAGACTGCTTTAAGCATACCTCCATATTACCCGTGGAGGGTTTTTTTTGTTGCTGAACAATGATGAGGAGGAGACGCTTCATGAAAGTATCATGTGTTGCCAATATTTTTATGCATAATAAGTGCTAGTTCAGCTTGAGGATTGTTTCATTTTCTATTCTTTCCTGAGGCAGCTTCTCAACTTAATGGAAAGCTGTATTTGTCTTCTTGGACAGGAAATAATTATGATGACAGCTTTTCCAGCACTAATGGCGGGGGCTGAGGGGTAGAGTGGGGTGTGTAAAACACTAGTGTATGGGGTGGGGAAATATTGTGATTTTTACTGGCAATTAACAAGAGGAAAGTCTAAAACATTTGCTCAGTAACATGACTGGCCTGCTGGTTTTTTTTTTACTGAAGCCCTGGGATGTGGCTCCTAATGAAAGCCTATTGGGTTTAGGCACCCTTAAGTCTTAGCCTTTGTATCTCTTAGAATTAGAAAGTGGATGTGTGTATGCTCCCAGCCTGCTTTGCCTCGTTGTAATTCCTACAATACTTGGTTCCTTATCTTTAACTCATTTCTGAAATCGATGGTGTCAAGCCTCTCTGGCTTCACATAATCCAATATGTTTTTAAAAATGATTTTTCTTGTCATCTTATTCTTTCTGCCTCACTTCTGCATCTTCCATTGACTTTAATTAAGCTTTCCTTGGGCTTGTGACCTTGGTGAGCTCTTAAAAATAAAGTGAACTGACTTGCAAGGTGATTTTTCCCAATGTTTTTGTAGCCCTGCTGGAAATTCACTTTTCGTGGTGTTTGAAAATATAGGCTGTTCATTTGGGATCATCATATGTGCACAGAGTGGCCACAAGGAGAAACCTCAGCCTTCTAATTACTACGTTGTAGTAAATAGCTCATTTCTCTATATTTTCTGCTTTAACTTTTCTACCCCTTTAGGACCTAACTATACACTGTTGTTTTTTAACAGAAAGATATAGAAGATTTGTTCTTTCAGGGAGGCAGTATTGAAAGAAAAGTTTAAAATAAACCAGCGTGCAGAGTAGGAAATGTTTTGAAATGCCTAGAGATTCTCAGTATGCTTGTTATCTTCTTTACCATTTTTTTTCCCCAATAATGTCTCAGAATAGGTGGGTAGAAGTAGATAGTAGTAGTTAGCTCCTAACTCCATTTATAATTACATTTGGCTGGCTTCTGTCAAAGGTCTGAATAGTAGCTCTTGTCCTGATTTTCACTGCTATGGAATCTACATATAAATCACTGCACGCTATGACACTCTGGAAGGCTGAATATGAAATACCCCTAAACCTGACGTTATAGGTATGAGATCGGCAGATAGTCTTACATACAGAATTACTAAATGGAGCTAAAACTTGAAAGGATTTTTTTGTGTGTGTTAGTTTGGTTTATTCTTTCTTACTTGGAATAAATCTTTTTGTTAGCTTCTGTGCCTTGTGGATGGTAAGGAGTGCATAACCTCACATAGAGCTTATACAGCTTTATATTCACTTGCTTTTGCAGAGGCTTCCCTTCCTATGTTCTTCAGGGAGCTGAAGGAATTGGTAGAGTGTGTGTGACCTGCCCAATCCTGGCCCTTTAGTAAAAATCACATCATGCTGCGGCACCCACTCAGGTCAAGTAATGAAGGTAGTATTAGATGTGACTGTACACACAGAGCAAACTCGGAGTAGAAAAATATAAAAAAAAGCTTTTATAGGCATTACATAATGTAAAAATAACACAACAGAAATCTTATTCAAGGCTGTCATTTTAGCATTAGGTTGAAGTAAATATTATGGTGAAGACTACAGTGTGCCTTGACCTGATGACCTATAGTAGTACAACTCCTCATTCTTGCTAAGAAAATATTTTGAATCAGCCTTCTTAAAACAGTAAACTCCTTTCTTTTGAAAATAATAACAAAAGCAATCTCTTCAAGTAGATTATGCTCAGTGTTAGTGAAGACTAAACCTTGAATCTGACATATGGTAAATTTAGCAATCCTTCTTGGTAATGGTGCATTTAGAACTCTTCTAATTCCTAGTATTTCTTGAGCCATCTTTTAGCATGATGTAGTTTTCCACTATATACAAGGCCTTTAAATGAGGTTGTGAACAATGTCAGATTTATTTTACTTAGATGCCTTAGTATATAGCCCAGCACAGCATCAGATCCCTGCTACATGCAGCACTCTGCAATATTCTGTTTTTAGAACCAGAAACGGTATATCAGTTCAGCAAAGTGTGATACCTTCCTAACGCAGCTGCAATGCTTTTGAAATACAAGAGCTCTGCACAGGTATGGACTGTGCTTGGAACGAGCTTGGGTGTTTCTGATGTACCGCTGCAGTTCTCTTTATGGACATAGCCTCACTGAATCAGAGGCAATGACTCACCACCGTGAAATTAGGCATGTGACTTCATGTGGTACTAGATCAAGGCATAACCCTGATTTTAAAGAGCATTGATTTAGTAATTTAGGTCAAAATTAATGTAAGGTATTAATAATGTCACAGAATTTTTATCAGCAACTCCCTGCTATCTATAAAAAGTGAATGTTTCAAATGTGTATGACATTAAAGTCATACCAGCTTGCTTTCTTTTCTCTTTTTAATCTGCTAGAGTCAGTCTATTGTCCTGTTGTGTTTAAGAAAAAAAGTTGGAAAAAGCATGCTGAGAGCAGACAGGTTGCAAATTATTTTTCAAGTGCATTTTTTCCTCATGAAGCACATCTTGATATCTTAAAATGTATTTGAATGCTTTTCTGCTCCACTTGTGCAGTCTCCACTAGGACTGCAAGCTTTGAGGCTTTTAAATCGACCTGTGCTGGAAGATATGAGAGGATTTAGGAATAGGAGAGCCACTCCTCAGAAGAGGCTGGAACGTTGGACAATAGGGATACTATGTTTAGAACTGGAGAGGCGCTTTGTGCTTCTCCAGCTGTGTGGTGGCATGCAGTTGCCTAACACTTAGCCTAAGCAGGTAGTAGTGCTGTCACAGAGTCTGTTGTATTCTATTCATTCTGCTTTTAAGAAACAAATACCTTTTCTTCATAAGGCTTTATGAAAGCCTTTATGAAGGCTAGTAATTCATAGACACATTTTGCAGATTGGGTGTCTTTGGGGATGGTGGAATTCTTTGCCTGTGCTAAGAAACACAGAGATGCAAATGTTTTCTTAGACTTACTGAAGGTGAAGGCAAGCCCTTAAATGTCTGACCATAGATTGATGTTCGATTTGATGAAGCTGGCAGATAAGGGTGAGGCTTTTTTTGTGTGTGTGTCATAATCTCAAATATGTACAGTATCAGCAAGAAACTCTCAGGCAATTTTATTTGGGTATCTGAAACCCAGCATCTCTCAAGCAACTTTAAGATAAATTACTGCTTTTACAGTCCTCTTCGGAATCCATATTTAATCAACAACACTTAAGATTCCATTTAAAAGGATTCATTGCTCCCCCTCCTGTTGGTACTAGCTAGCATTCATGCAGGATAGATTTATCACCTGGATTTTTCAAGCTGTTTTCATTACAGAAAAGGTAGGAATGTTTTGGAAATTGCCTTTTCCTTTTCACTACAGAAAAGGTAGGAATGTTTTGGAAATTGCCTTTTCTTTTACAGGTAGATACAGACCAATGAATAAGATCTGTGCTTCCATTGCCTTAAATTCATTCTACATTAAAGTGAGTAGCTGCTCAAGGTATACCATAGCAGAAGGTCAGATCTATTCTAGTTGTCTAATAAGTTTCAAAATAGATATTTACAATTAAAAAAGCTAGGTTATTTGTATTGGTAAATAGATCCTGGGTTAGGGCTAGATTTCCTTTGAATCTGGCAAAACTGGCAATCCTGTGTTCTGCCCTCTTTGATTACAGAGCAGAGCAGCACAAAAGAAAAGGGCCAACACCACCTCCTGTGTTGGCTATCTTATAGCAGATATCCTGGGTTTAGTTTGATTGATCTCATACTCATTATATAGTACACTTAATTCCAGATTTGCAGAGGCTAAAGTATAGATTAAACCACATCTTTGGCATTTTAGCTAATTCAGGTTGATGTAAATTAGAAGTTCATTATGAAATTGCTAAGCAAAATTGCGTAAATGGGGATGAAAATGTCAGGTGACATTCCTTTAGATTTTTAGACCTGCAATGTGGAAAAGATTTGTATTCTCAGGTATAAAGAATTAATAATGACACACAAGTCAGGGTGATATGTGAATCGTTTTGCCTTTATCGTATGATAAAATAACTTGACTTTTCAATATATATGATATTTCATGTTAATAGTTGGCGACTTTCCTTTTCGTTTCAGATATGAACTGAGCCATGTTTTTTCCTTGTCATACTGTTTATTCCTTAGACCAAAAATTTATCATGCCTTCACTTTTACTTCAGATGTGTTCTTAAACATGATTGTGATTCAATACATACATAATGCATTTGAAATGTTCCCAACTAAATGTGATGCCGAAGCTTCCCATCTGGAGGATAGTTGCTCATAACAGAACACATAGGTAGGAATTAAACTTAAAGGGGCTAACAACTTATATTCTCCAGGTCAACTTCAACTTCAAAGTGGATTTCTGTTCATGTTTTATTTTTATTTCCACTGTACTCTGTCTGTCCAGGTTATGGACTCTATATGGATGCTTCTGAAGGCTTTGAGAAATACACCAGTGTTGCTCTGGATTCATCACCTCTCCTGACATTGTATTTGATAAATAAGATGCTAGTTCTAGGAGGAGTAGTAATACACAGAAGCAGATTTATCTTGAAGCCTTAAAGTATTGCCAATAAGAATAATTTAAAGGTCAAAAAAGTTTATTTGAACCTTCTTAGATTTCTCCCTGACATTTCTTTACATTTTCACGGGCATCTTCTATTTTAGTAGAAGTACGGATGCTGTGACTATCTCACATGGAAAAACTGCTCATATGAAAAATAACATGAATAAACTGAAAATGGAGAGCACGGGAAGGAGAGCTCAGTATATGAATATTTTCAGTGCATGAAAGAACAGAGTACAGGAATCACTTTCAGCACTGTTTATGAACAGGGGATGCCAAGCAGGTAACTTTCTGCCCAGTAATGCTTCTTCATGTATTGATCATTTGGCACACTAGAGAGATATATATTAAACTAGATATATATATATATAATATATTAAAATTTCACTACAACCAGTGTCACTGTCACGACTTTGAGGGGGTAGGATTGTAACTTGTCAATTTTTGGTGAATTGTTTGGTATGACAAAGAATCAAATATTGTCTATTATAATAACCTCATACATGTAAAAGATACAAGGGAACTCAAAATGGTTCAATGCGACAAAAAGAACAGAGCAAGAAAATTTCAAGTAACTGTAATATCATTAAAATTGAACTCCTATCAGCCCTGTCAATGGGGCAGAGGAATTCTCGAAGGAATAGTAATACACAGAAGCAGATTTATCTTGAAGCCTTAAAATATTGCCAATAAGAATAATTTAAAGGTCAAAAAAGTTTATTTGAACCTTCTTAGATTTCTGCCTGACATTTCTTTACATTTTCACGGGCATCTTCTATTTTAGTAGAAGTATGGATGCTGTGACTATCTCACATGGAAAAACTGCTCATGTGAAAAGATAACATGAATAAACTGAAAATGGAAAGCAGAAGAAGGAGAGCTCAGAGTGATTCAAAGCAACGTGTGTAGCCTTCATACTGGAAACATTCATGTTTTATTTGTTTCAATTTTGTTTGCTTTCCAGCCCTGTTGATGATGAGTTTCCCTCCTCTTCATGTTAATATAAATCAGGAATTGTAAAGTGCAAAATTTCATGCTTTTATTTTTCTGAAGGGACTTTTTCTACTTTTATCTCTTTTGTTAGAAAAAACTACCTCAAATACAAGGTGTAATTAATGGCTAAGATTGTCTATGGAGAATCTTGGGGCAAGTTTATTTTGTCAAGGTAGAGGAAGTTAAGCAGCTATGGCAAAAAAATTGCTTATGACAAAAATATCCCCTTTCTAGTACCATATTAAATTAAACAACTCTGCTACTGTCTTTGCTCTTTTAAGTACCACCACAACTACATTAGAGCCAGTGA
Source organism: Strigops habroptila (assembly GCF_004027225.2). NCBI lineage: Eukaryota > Metazoa > Chordata > Aves > Psittaciformes > Psittacidae > Strigops > Strigops habroptila. The sequence continues at coordinate 6,629,847 of NC_044278.2, forward strand.
GTGGGTGTACTTGGTACCCCATCCCTGGCTGAGCTTGCTCACTCTTTTTCTTTCCAACTCTTACTGTGGTGCTAGTTCAGATCAGCTAAATATGTATTCCTACATTTCAATAAGCTCAATAGGGAATACAATAATTTGGACAGGTGTATTTCCCAGACACTTGAGCTTACTACAAGGGAGTTGTATCTGACTCTGTTGAAAAAATGTAGCCCAGGTTTTCTGAGCTCAAAATGAGTTCTCTTAGTAAAGAAGAATTCCTTGCTCATATGTTTTTTCTTGAGGAATTTTTTTTTTGTGCGCTTTTTATGTATTTATTGGGTGGGGGGGATGGGCAGGGGGTTGTTGGTTATTTTAGTTTTGGTGGTCTTTTTTTTTTTTTTATATGGGTTTTGGGGGGATTTTTTTTTTTTTGTTAATAGGAACGGGTGCATTGGGTCAGGAAATTCTCTCATTTCAGAGACCTGAAAGGAAGCTCCAGCTGTCAAAATTCAGTTGAAATGCTAGACAGGCAGTCTTATATAAGAAGGAATCGAGGTGCACTGACTGATAGCATCCATATAGGCAATGTATACTGCTTAACACTTTTGAAGGCTGACCATTCGAGATCTGTCCTTCAAGGATGCTTTTTTTTGCTCCCGCTCCAATTACACTTGCTTAAGATAGAGAGAGAGGAGGAAAAAAAGACAAAACAAATGGCCCATAACAGGTTTCTGGTTGATAGCAGGGATTCAGGGGAGCTTGTTATAGTGAACAGATATTACTTTCCAATACCTCTGCAATAAAATTTTGCTGTCAGCAAGAATCCATATTTTTACTGAAAAATAAACCAAGATTGTTTAGCCAGATGTATTACAATAAAGCTTGGAGTGTGACTGGGGAAGAACACTTGGCTAGTAAAGAAATAAATCTTTAAGTTAAATATATTTATTGCCAGTTGATACAATGCAAGTTTGTATGTACTGTGTCAACTTAAATTTAATATCTAAAAAAAAGAAGAAGCACTTGAAAAGGATAATATAAAAAAAATAAAATGAGAGAGAAAAAGGAGGGAGACATTATTAAAATCTGTGCTAATAAGTTGAGATCTGCTTTGCTAGAGGCATGTTTAGTGTTGGATAACAACCAAAATATACAAATGAGATTAAAGCTCTGTGGTAATAATGGAGTTGTGCAGTTAATGTGCATTTCCACAGCTGCAGAAAAATAAAACAAAAAAAAAAAAGATCACTTCTTAAAGAAATTCGTTTTAACTGATACATTTACTAGGTTTTCAACTAGATATGAATTCCAGAGATAAAATTAACCTAAGTTGTCACAGGTTTCAATATTTGGGGATTTTCTACATACCTATCAGGAATTACTATATAAACCATCTACTTCAGTGCCAAGCAGCACTGCATTTTCTCTTTTTCTTAATTTTTTTCTCTTTTCTCTTTTAGAACAACATAAATGTAAGTACCTCTTATTTAAGTGCAAAAGCTTCTTGCCTTTCTAAAACTCTGGGAACTTTCCGAGTCACCAGAGAGCATCAAGGTAGATGGTTCCAAACTAAAGCTCTTGCTTCACCTGAGTGCTGAAGATTTTTTGCATGCTGTCTCCTCTATATTTCCTGAAGTGCTCTAAATTTGCATGAAAATGGTCAGTGGAATAGAAAGCTTTGAGCACTGCTGGTAGAGTGTGATAGTGGTCTGGCTTCCTGTAACCATGCCATGGGTTAATAAAGGACAAGTCAGTGAGTTAAAGAAACTCTGTGCCTTGTTTTTTCATCTTAAGGTTAATAGGAATACTTATGGATTCCAAAAAGATGAGAGTCTTCATTAAATAAATATTGCCTTTTACACGACTACAGCTAAATCTTATGAATGAAGCATATATTAGCTAAAAGCTAGATGTTGATTTGAAGTCAACAGTGACAGACCATTTTATTGAAAGAATTCTTGGTATCATTTAGTAAAAAGCTGAGGTTTTGTTTTATTATTATTTTGTAGGTTCCTAAGTAATAGGTGTAATATTCTTACAGAACTGTAAATTACTTTTACTTATTACCCTTTCTGCTTTCTGCATGTAGGTTCTGGCACTTCATCAGAAGTAGCAGGAGAACTGCAATAAAAGAATCCTCTTGGATTTTGTACATATGGTATATGAAGCAAAAGACGTTCTTGTAGCTTACTGATCTTGTATGGGAGCAATCTTGAATGAAATGGTTGGTATTTTTGTTTGGGTTTGCTTTTCAAAGACGGATAATCTTTAGCTGGCTTAATTCCTGCTAGTTAGTTACAGTGACAAGTTACAGGTAAATCTATCAGCTGAGAGCACATAACCATCCTGAATTGATCTGGTTGAGGAACTAGCTTCAACAGCATTGTACTATGGATGATGCCACAAATGAAGTGAAAGATGCTTGCAACCACAGTGTTCCCACTAATTATACTGATACTGGAAACTACGATCCTCATCGTGGAAGTGATTAGCCTGTATTCAAAGGGTCTGCACCTGGTTTTATTGAGTTCAGAGACAGCTCTGAAAGGGGTTAATGTTAGCTGCTATCAGTATATTTGCAGTAGAGCAGGAGTGAGCACACTTCTAGCCAGCCCCTCTCCTCCCTTTTTTTAATAGCAATTAATTTCAGCAATTACTCTTCCTCCTTTCTGATTTAAGGCTTGGATACCACTAAGGCCACCGTTGCACCAGTGTTGCAATAGTAGTATCAATTTAATTGGAGTGTTACTGCACAGCTCCCACAAACCCTACCAATTACTGGCATGGGTGGTACTACTGGAGCATGAATGATATAGGAGATACAAGGGAGAGAGAAGTTTAAGGTTAGAGCTGCCAAAAGGAGTATTTGTGAAGCCGTCTTAGGATGCCAGTTCCCAGCAAGCAGAACTGACTCATAAGTAGGCTACAAATATGCAGCCTCTGTATAACTTTAGCATCATTTTCACTGAGTTGGTATTCCTGTGACACAGGCAGTCATGCATCCACTCAGCCCACGCTCAGAGATGATCAGCTGGGATCTGGAAGCTTCACAAGTGAATTCAGGGCTGACCCTGCCATGAGCTGGATGAGAAACACTGCATTTCAGTTTGAACTCCACACCACTGTGGCTCCCAGACTAAGGCTGGCTTGTTTCTTCTTGATTTGGAGGACAAGCCACTAGAATTCATAACCATGGGGAAATGAGTTCTGCTGACTGATCCTCCCCGGTAAGAATAAAGTGGGGATAACATTATGAGTGTGTAAAGATACAAAGCAATTAAAAAACACAGTGGTGTCTTCAATGAAAAGCAGCAGAAAAAAAAATTTCATTTCTTTCGTCATTTGTCATATATTTATGATGCTGTAACTGAAATATTTATTTTTTGCTGTTGTATGAAGAAAAAAGGGTTATACTTATTTTTATTCAATTTTTAATTAACTTATTTTAAAATTACTGGGACAGGCAAGCGGTAAATGGAATCTTGGTCATAATGGTTGGACAGTCATTTTAAAGTTTTCATTCTGGACAGTATGCAGTATGGAGAAAACATTAGGTATACTAGTATTTCCACATTGCTCAGAAGTTTTTTAAGGTCAGAATAGATTTATTCTGATAAAAACTTGGCCTCCTGTCTGCAGCATATGCCACAGAATTTCTCTTGTCATTTTCTTAGCTCACCTTGACTAGCTTACTGTGAATATTCAGGATGTGACAGGCTTCAAGGAATTCTGCTGGAATTTGGAAAACATACCCATCAAATCGAATGGGGTGATAGTCTGAGTCTAATGTGATAATTTCAGGGGAATCAATTGCCACAGTATTGTTCTTTAGTGCATAAATGTGCACATACTTCCATCCAGAGTGACACTCATCCTGAGTGAGTGACACTTACTGAGAATGGTTTACCTAGTCCTTACTGACCTAATTACTGTGGTGAATTACTTCATCTTTCTGAAGGTGTTTTTTTGCACAGCTCAGGTTTGTCACTTGAGGCCCGTATAGGGTTTTAAAGACATCCATAATGGGCCTTATGGTATACAACCAAAAATCCTTTTTGTATCAGAAGGGAGGCTATATAGCAAAGATTAGGCAGTCACCATCACCAGCTTCCATCTTTTTAATGACTTCCCCCATCTTCTGAAAAAAAAAAAACCCAAACGAAAAACCCAAATAAACAAAAACAATCCACCATACCCACAAACCAGACAATACTCATTTTACAGTATTGACTAGGTGAAAGATTGCTCCTGAGATCCTCTTACTCAAGTAATTTTTAAAGGCACCTCTGCTACCACTAGTTGTTTTGTAATGTTGCTTATATTTTAGAGCTTCCTGTTCTGAAAGGTTTGGGGAAACATCTGAGAAGAAATGTATTCAGTCAGGTTAAGTAGAAGGAGACTCTTTCTTTCTTGCTTATTTATCATTCTGTTTTGTTTTTAATGTTCTCAGCTTGGGTAAAAAAAAAAAAATCATTTGGGCAAGTGTTTTCTACCTATTCAGGTCTACTTCAGAGGCTCGTCTGTAATGGAACATGACATGAGAGCAAAACAGAACAAGTACTCTTGGCCAAAAGCTACAGCATAGACACAAGTAGCTGAGTTACCTCTTGGCCAAGACCAATTATGCTGACACCTGAGGAAAAGTGACAACATTATCAGGCTGGCTTTGATAGCATTAGCATGGATTGAAGGCTTTTATGTCTACTTAGGGCCTACAGCAGAGATGACCCAGTTAAGAGGAGAGCCCAAGTTGAACGATACCAGCACTTCACGCGTCTGCATGAGGAAAACATGCAGATCCCCTTAACTAATCACGTTACCACTGCTGACAGCCTTCCCCGCACCTCGAGGATTTTCCAGCTTTGTTGCTATGCCAGTGGGGTTGCATGTGAGGGTTGGTGATAGCATGTGTATCAGCCTCTCCTTTGGCTTGTCAAGAGTGTGGTGGATTACTCTCACAATTTCATGTTTTGGCTGCACTTGCAGCGAACTCCTCCAACAGCTATAGCTGCTATTTTTAAGCAGCCACAAGAAACTGATTTATCTGTCAGTGCAGGAGAATGTGCTTTGCAAAGCAGTAAGCTATGTATCTGGGTCACTCACTGTATGATGTGAGGCAACTCTGTGCAGTTCAGTCAGGAATTAGCTATCAAATGTTGGTTTTCGGGGGAAAGAAAAAAGAATCCTTAAGCAGTGGGGAAGGAGTCATCTTTGGGATGAAAATCACCATATGCTAAGCTTCTCTTTTGCCACAAGCTAGACAGGTGTGCTTTAAAGACTGTCTAGAGGGATAAAGCAGATCGGTCTCTTTATTCCACAATTTTTTACAAAAAAGGAAAAGCAAGCAACTTTTTCATTGGTTAAAGCTTTGTTCTGGACATTAATAACAGGAATAGGCACCTGTAAGCCCCTTTCTTTCACCAGCCTAGCCTACGTGTATTATTATTGTAATTTTAAAAGCCTCTGGGGGGAAGGGGAGGGTATTTTCACTATAAAAGCAGCGTAGCCTAGCATTCTTTAGGGTAGGGGAGGACAGAAAAGCAGTCTTTATTTCTCCTGTGGGAGTCTGAGACAGGAAAGCTTGTTAGTCTACCACTGGTCTTGAAGAGTTGCACTGGAAAACGAATTCCCTAACCATTGGCTGTGCCCGCTCATGAAGGGGAGAGTTGTGTCCCTCCGCTTCCATGAGGCTCCCACCTCAAAAGCAGCTGCTATGAAAACTGCAGCTCAGGTAGCTGGGGAGGCTGCAAGCTCCTCTGGAGAATGGAAAGCAGCTGAGCTGTAGTGAGAGCAGCAGTGAAGGAAGATAGCCAAGCTGAGGAAAACACAAGCAATTTTGGCCAAGGAAGCCAGTGAGGAATTAGACACTGGGGGTGTTGCTGCTTGAGACCATGGCCTTAGGCTTGAACCTGCACCTCAGAGAAGGTAGCAGGTCTTAATTTCTTACTCTTTTGACCACTTATTTCTTTACTGGGAAGAAAAATGTACTTCTTTTATATAACTATGAAGTCCAGGCAGACCAGAAATGAGCCTGGCTCAGGATCAGTTGCTACTGCTGAATCCTTCTATAGCAGCTTCAGATAACATGCTGATGACAATCCTAAATTAAATTTTAGGTTGGTGGCTTTTAAAGGACAGAAGAAATTCCACCCTGTCTCTTTGCTGAGGACCTGCTGATTACGGGTTCATTGATGGGGATTCACCAGGGTTAGATGGTGAAGTAGAGCTGGTAGTGCTTTTGTGGCAAGTACATGTGCAATACAAAGAAGAAGCAGAGGGAATTCATGACTTTACCTTTCAGGATCTTGCCACAGCATTGGCAATAGTGGCAGCATTGACATGGTCAGAGCACAAATACCTATCTGAAGACAGAAGGACAAGACAGGGATCATTAAACTCCAGAAGCTGATGAAGTCCCATCATCATGCCATCCTTGCTTGGCATGGCCAGGGCTGGTGGACCCGGATACCACACACCTGGAAGAAATACATGGCTCATGACAGCAGCTCTCCAGTGGGTGGGTAGAAACAGAATATAACATGGCATAAGGAAAAAATATAACAACTGTTGCCTTAAGATTTAAGAATGTCCATGAATTGTTGCATTATGTTGTGACCCTCTTTTTCTTCCTAACTTCCTTTAGTATGGCAGATTATTGTAAGGTTTTAGCTTGTGCGGCACCCTAATACAAAATCTTTGAAGACAAAAGACATATTAATTGGATCATGGCTGCTTTGGATCTTTGTTTCCTTTAGTGTTTTTGACTTAAACTATTTAATTGGCTTGGATAGAAATGAGTTGGAAAAGGTAAGAGTTTTGTTTATTGTTTCATACGAGCTCATCAGACTGGATCGATCCTGTTTTATGTAAAAACAAAACAAATAAGCGAAAAAACCCAAATGCAGAAAACCCCCCACAAAAAACCCCAAACAAACCCATGAGAAGTTCTGCGGGATTTTTTTCAGGTTTTTAATTCTTCTATGACAGTGAAATAAATTTAACAGCTGCAAACTAAAACCTGTATTTCCTATATTCAAGGCAGGTGCAGGTACAAGATAGCAAAATCTGTCTTTTGAATGCTTTACTAGGAAACTGCTGTTTACTTCTCTTCTCCTTCCTCTTTTCCCCCTCTCTTATGTTCCTTGATCAATCTAGCTGCCTTCTAGCTGGCAAGACCACAAACATGTGGCATTGTTTGTCAATCCTGTAGGTTCTGGAGGGGCTCATTAGCTACCGCTCTGTTCCTCTAAATACACTCACATTCTCTACTTTATGATACCCTCATAATCAAGTGTTTGGCTGAACTGAAGCTCCTTTTTTTTCAAGGCCTAGCTTTCTGAATATAGTCCAAGGCTCATTACCACTATTTAATTCTGCAGGAGGTTGTAATCTAGGCAAGGGCAAAAGAGATTAAGTCAAACTAATATCTACCTCAATGTTCTGGTTTAACCCCAGTTGGGAACTAAATACCATGCAGCCACTCACTCACCCTCCTCCTCCACCACCCAGTGCAAAAGTAAAACCCATGGGTTGAGATAAGAACAGTTTAATAATTGAAAAAAGTAAAATATAATAATAAAAATAATTGTAATGGAAAGGGAGGTAACAAAAAGAGATAGATGAATAAAATTCAAGACAGACAAGTGATGCACAATACAATTGCTCAGCACCTGCTGACCGATACCCAGCCTGACCCAAGCAGTGATCAGTCCCTTCCAAGTAACTCCCTCCAGTTTCTATACTGGGCATGACGTGCTGTGGTATGGAATACCCCTTTGGCCAGTTTGGGTCAGGTGTCCTGTCTCTGCTCCCTCCTGGCTTCTTGTGCCCCTGCTCACTGGCAGAGCATGAGAGACTGAAAAGTCCTTGATCAGGGTAAGTGCTACTGAGCAACAACTAAAACATCGGTGTGTTATCAGCATTGTTCTCAGACTAAAGCCAAACCACAGCACTGCACCAGCTACTAGGATGAAAATTAACTCTATCCCATCCAAAACCAGGACACTCACATCACGCACATCTGATTTGCATGTTTTTGAATAGTAACTGGTGTTATAGGGTTTAGGTAGTTCTATTTTAGAGTTTAGTGTGCCAGGAAAATCAGTGCTGTAATATAAGGATGATTCTAATCCATATATCTGTCACGAAGTACTGTATGTTGCATTTCAGTAATTTGGTATTACTGCTTGCGGGAAAAGGGAGATCATGTCATATATATAATTTGCAAATAAGACTTCTTTCTGGATACCTCGGACTAGTTCTATGATGATTATAAAAAGAGATAATTTAACATGCTAGCAAGTGCATGTACAAGACTTCAAGTTGCAAAACCTTACTTTGGATTCATAGTTTCTGTCAGCACGCAGCACTTCAACTCATACACTCTGACTATAATCCAGCTAAATATCCTCATGATGTTAAAGGAAGGAAGGATTTATGCTCGATTTTTCTGAGGCTGAAACTTTATACCCCTGGTGTATTGTAGGTCTCCAAGATAACTCAGACCTCCTTTAAAGGATTCAAGAACCTCATTTTCCTAACCTCTTACATTTTCCTCAGTAAAATCTGTGCTGGAGTCAGTATGTGGAACAGCTTGCATGGAAAACTTCGTATATTTCCAATGCTTTTATGCAGAAATACAAACTCCATCTGGCAGTATGTATTGATGCCTATTGGACATTTCTGTTGCTGTGAACTTAAAAGCTGTGATGTTTTAAATACTACATTCAGATTCTGAAGATCATACAATGTAAAATATTGTTTCACTAATGTACTTTTTGTGTTCAGATTTTATGTGAGGTAGAAATTGAAAGTCTTTGTTGAACTTGGACTTAGCTGTTCCTGTTTATAAAGATTGGTAAATTTGCAGGGAATGACATCTATCTGAAGTCAACCTGGAGCATAGTATAAAACTTTCCTTTTAATCATAGCCATGATTTTTATTTGAAAAATAATAATGTGTCTATTCTGCAATAGTGTAATGACTTTAAGCAGATAACTGAAAGCTTCTGTACTATTCTAGCAATATTAGTTACTGAGCTTGAATAGTATGCGTGTAGGAAGGGATTGCAGGGTAGAGGACCCACTTGAGTCGAGTGTTTCTATGGCAGAATTAATACAAGCTACTGTAGCTTTAGCTCAGTGTTCTCTGATAAAATTACACGACTCAGGAAACCTTGTGAAGTGATGTTGAACTTGTAATTTTCATTCAGTTTTCTCCTTTTCTTTGGTTATGTCTAGTGCATACAGATTTCAAGCTGAAATAGTGCTTATATGTCAAGTGGCCATAGACTATTTTATTATAAATAGTATAGTACACATTTATAGATTATGGGCAGATAGGTTTGTAAAACCAGAACGGTAGTTTGAATAGCCAGGATAGCAGTCCCTCAAATAGCACCAGAGAGGAAATCCACTATTTGTCTACTTTCAAATTGCATGTAAGATTTTTCTTTTCAGCTAACTTCAGTGTTCAAAATTCTTTCACTCAAATTCATTTTGCCTTGGAATCCTACAAAATAAAAGGAGGGATTGGCCAAAGCTTCAGATATCACTTTGTAAAGATGTGTATTTCTTATTTTCTTGTTAAATCTGCTATATAAAATATCTTTATATCTCAAGCATGGAAAATGAGCACAACAACAAAAAGTATCCGTTATTAGCGAAAAAGAAGGAAAGCTAGATGTTAGCTCCAGGAGATAATCTCACTTTCAGGTTAAAGCCAGACTATGAAGGAAGGTGGCTGGACACGCAATTAGAGCTTGTGTGTAATTCTTTAGTGTAGGCATTTTCCTTAGTAGGTTTAGGCAAAATGTCTATTCCTGTAATTGTTCCCAGATGTAGGGCACCTGGCAATTATTGCATTCTGGTCCAGTAAGCGAATGCTTTGCGGAGGCAGTGAGTTATGTGGGTTTAACTTCTAAAAACTGTGAAGGTGTTTGGGCTAAAAGATTCTAAATACAAGTAAAAAGCATCATGTTTTTCACCACCTCTCCAGAGAAAGAGTTCACAGGTTTTTGTCCCTTCAGCAAATCAAAATTTTCCTAACCTAAGTTGCCATATAGTAAGACACATAGCTGTGTACCACATACTGATCATGTCCTGACAATCACTGTAATTTTAAAGAGCAATCTATCTGGTTATATGAGATAATACAGTAATGCTATCCATGTATTTTCAGAATTTGTTAAAAAAGTAGAAGGAATGATATGGATTTACAGAACTGCACAAGTAGCACAACTTAAAACATGCTTACATTCTGGCTGGAGCTTAACAGAAGCATGTCTTGAAGCCTCTGCTTCATATTGCATCAGCAGGTGTAGCTGTGGGGTTTGCAGAAAGCCTTAGTGACTGATCTTCAAAGAGGTACAGTAACTACCTACTGGCTACCAGTGTCTCAATCACGCCAGTAGCCAGGACTTCATCTCTCCGGAAATTAGGTTACTGCAGCACATGAGATCTTACCTATCAGTGGAAGAAGTTGTTTCCTTCCAGTGTGTTCTTGTGAACTTATAACATTCCCTGCCAACTGATGGTTTTATCTGCAGCCCAAAGGCAGAGCACAAGGAAGGCTCTGGAGCTGGTCCGAGAATTCCTTCTGTGCCCCTAACCATGGCCCAGTTTAATGCTATTCAGAACCCATTTAACTACCAGTCTTTCCAGAAAGCTATCAAGGGTGGAGAATCTGGCAGTAAGGGTGAAGGCTCTGAAAAACAACTAGCCTCACCCTTGGTTTGGGTGGAGGGCAGACAGGCTCCTGTTTGATGCCCTGACACTTCTGGATCCTCCTGAAAACCAGTTGGGTCTACACTGTCATTCGCGCCCCAAACTAAGCAGTAGGCTTTTGTACCAAAGGCCTCATTACTGTGAAAATGATTAGCTAAAGGTCTTTCTCTTGGAGAAGTCTGAGGCTGGGAAAGTCACTTAGGGAAATAATTTCTGACTTAACTGTTAATATACCTAACTCTTATGTGTTAAAATTTTATGCCTTACAAGTCTACAGCCTTCCTAATACAGAAATATATTTTAAGTGAGTAATCAAATTTATTTTCAAGGGTAATTTTGCCACAGCAATTCTAGAAAGTTGGTATTTGAAAATGAAGGCAGAGATTTTCTCAAAGCAGTGCTGAGTAATTACGGTTTTTCTTGTGCTCGCATATTGCTCTAACTTCATTTTAGTGCCCAATGCATCTTTCCTTCTTCCAATTAGCTTCAAATAATGCCTGTGCTTGAACCGTAGGAGCAGGGTTTCAGAGTTATAGGGATGACATTAAACAGGCTGTCCTCTAGGCTCGTAACACATATTTCTTTAAGGGTTCCAGGAAAACAAATGGAGTAACAACTTCTACAGGCAGTTGAAGACACCTCCAGGTATCTACTGACTTCAGATTACTGTTTCACATCCAATCAGAGAGATTTTTAAGTCAAAAGGATTCTTTCCTCAGGCAAAACCTTACTCATTTTAAACGTCTGCCTCTTTGCCGAATCTTTGCTGATGTTCAGATTTGAGACTGACAAAACTAAAAATGTATAGTTTGGAAAACTATGTAATTGGGCACCCCAGTTCTGGCCAATATGTTACATCAAAAGAATTTCCTTTTTGGGAAAGTATTCCTTAAGGCTTGAGATCATTTGGGGCACCTATAAGTGGAAAAAAAGAAATACCGAACCAATTAGATCTCTGTCCTAACATATTTTATTACTTCAGTGTTGTATTACTGTGGATTGGTTTGCTACTCTGCAGCCGGGCTGGTGATTGGGGAACATCTTCATCAATGCTTGGACCTGAGTAGCTATTTTGCCTTTGTCTCTACATAGTAATTCCTAGTGTAGTGTGGTGAACCTACTGCATATGTGCTTCCCATATCAGCTGTACTTACTAGAGTTGTTCTTAATCTGCCATAATGAAGGGGAGGACAAGGAATAGAGTGTGATGGATGGAAGAAGCAGTGACTGTAGCATTGTGTTTGCTGTTGCATCAGGGTGTTGGTGGGTACAAAGAACAGAAGAAGTGATTGTAGTATTGTGTTATTTGCTGTGACTTGAGGGATGTTTTGATGCCTTAATAGCACAGACTATTTTCCACTTAAATGGATAAAAAAAGCCCTTTAAGGCTTAAGTCCTACAAATACTTATATGCATTCTGAAATTGGATTGGAACTTGTATTTCCTCTCTCATCTACGTATGCTAGGGCACATTTATATGTTTACACTAAGTTTATCAATTCTATAACCTATGTTCTGTGATGTGTAATCATCAAAGAGTGGGGATGAACATGTGCTCATAAAAATTACCTTTTGCCATAACTCTGATCCCATGTCCTATCATCCTTATTTGCAACAGGAGATATAGACTGAGTTACTCTCTGCCCTGCATAGTATTTTAGCTGTGTAATTACCTCGCTACTTAACAATGTTAACCATGATATGATTCATGGCAGCATTCCTGCAGGTATCTCTCAGTAAATCAAAGTAGATGTTCCAGGACTGTTACTCAGATTACATTGCAAATATTTACAGGAGTTTATCAAGCCTGCTGAATTATAGCTACTAAATTGTTCAGAATGTACTCATGAAAACAAATCCTCTTTGTATAAGAAAGAAGGCACAATCATTCTTTAAGCTGTATGATAAATCTTACTGCTCTGAAAAGGTTGAAAGTCATTTACATTTGGCAGAGGTAATGAAATGCATCTTAGCAGACTTAAATGTTCAGTGTTGTTAATAAAGAACAGCAGAATATAACCATTTTATGGGTATTATCAGGTGGGTTCTATGAAATTCAGGTTTGGTTCTGCAGTTGGATCTTGTTCATTGCCAAAACTCTTGTTTCTTTGTGGCAGCAAATCATGTAATAGACTTGCAGACAGATATAGCATCAGAGCTATTATGGAAATAAACAAGAATCATTTGTTTAGTCAGCAAATGTATGCTTAATAAACATTACAGATTACTACAACATTTTCAGAATTGCTGTTAGCTTGATTGGTAAAATGGTCTTTTAAAAGAATTTCACTGAACTCAGGAACAATAAAATATAATAGAATCAGTATCCCCAGGGGTTTGCATGATAGTGTATGATTGTGAGAAATTAGACTTACCACAGCAACTCTACCGAAAGGTAGAGTTCTATGCAGCCTCTCCTTTAAGACATAGTTAACATTTGAAAATATGCAATTTTCTTCACTTCTTTGTTTTAAAAAAGAAGCTAATTTCACGTGCAGCTTTGCAGACTCAGAATGCAATCCATTCTTATTAGAAAAAGAAGCTATCCCATAATAAAGTCTGAATTCTATTTCAAAATTAATACTTCGTGTTCTTTTGTATCAGGAAACATGGGTGTCTCAAGTGAAAACTTCTTTCCTTCCGAAGAAAAATAGTTATTTTTTCTGCCCCTTCTCCCTTGTGTCATAAAAATAATTTTCATTTGTCTGTGAGGAGATTTTTATTCTGTCTCAATATGAGTGCAGCAAAAAATAGTAAATGCCCTTCATATCTTAGGGAACATATTGTTTATGCCACCTATCTACATTTCCATTATTGTATATGTGCACAGCAATGGCTAGATACTGTGCACCCAGGGAAGGGGAATGAAGCTATTAAAAGTTCATTTGATTCTTACTATCATATAGAAGTCTCTGTATGGAAAGTCAGCTTTTTCCGTCTTTTACAAGTTATTGAGACATACTGATGTTTAAATTGTTGAGGTGCTTCTTTATGACTTTGACTATAGAAGTTTTGTTTAATTAGGGCTCAATTCTTCACAAACTTTCTAACACGTGATTGTGGTTTTTTCCTAATTAACAGGTAAACAGGCATAAAATAACTGATACTCAGGGATAAAAGCAAGGAATAGATGGTCGTGTAAGAAGTCAGCACCTGCTTTCCACTTTCTCTTCTGAGTTATTTGAACTCCAGAGAAACAGGCTGAAAAGGACTCCCCCTCTTCTATAACAATGAAAAATCTACCCAGGTGATCCACTCCTGCAGCACTATGTTGTCTTTCTGAAGAGCTGGAGGGATTCTCATGTGAGGCCCAAGAAATGGTAAGCTTTGCTTGTTATTTGTGGCTGTGTGCATTCTAGGACAATCTATTACATACTACATAGGAGGGTAAACCCCGTATATATCATTCTTCTGACAGAGCCTGTTTAAAATGTCCAGAAGCTCAAGAAGAGCAACAGAGCTGCCAGCGTTCCCTTGAAAGGGTGACCTCATTTTATGTATTCTCTTTTTCTTGCCACAAGCGCATCTTTATTGCCTTGTCTGTCTTTGGTGCCAAGCAACCTCCTCCACTGCAAAGTTTCCTCATCCTGCCCTGCACCCTGGTAGCCACTGCCACAGCTAGCATGAGTCAAAAGCTCCTGCCATTTCAACCCTGAGGGAGCCTCCTTTGCAAATCCCTGCACTGCACGGCAAATACCATCCAGCTCCTTAAAAGCCCAAAAGATCTTTTGAGAAGGTCTTGGAATTGTTTCATCCACCTGAGTGCTCCTTTCTGAAGCTAAGAGTTCTGATGTTCTGAACACCAGCATTTATATCTAGTCCCCAAAGACCAGCATCTTTTTGAACTGAAGAATCAATGATGTTACTTAGGTGGATTATTTGAAGACAGTTTTGTTGTTGCTGTGTAACTTTAGTTCAGTGACAGGCACCGTATGATGGGCAATTCTGATTCATTTGCTGCCTCTTTTGTTTGTTTCATTATGTTTCACTAACCTGTCCTCTACTTCTGACAATAGCTTATATGATCTTTCTTTCAGTTAGATCATCTTCTCTTACTACAGAGACATTTGATAATGCTTCTCTATGATTTTTGAATGCAAACAATACAATAGAATGTATGCCAGCGTACTTTAGCTTAGAGCCAAACTGAAATAAGAAAAAAGCTAGTCTGTGAGTTGTAGTCCTTTGACAACGCAAGGACTTTTTGTGCCATATGATATTGTTTTAAGTATAAAGCATGCCTAAAAGTTGCTTACATTACTTTAATATTTAAGGAGACAGCTGGGTATGAAGGTGGCAGACAAAGCAGTATAAATTATATAAGCTTGAAAGCAAAATTTCAGTGGAAAACAGCAACCTTGGAATGTATAGCAGTCAGGTCTTTCAACTAAAGAACTAACATGGAAAAATAACAGCAGAATTATTCTATGACATTTGGAGTCTGAGATAACAGCAGAAACAAGTAGAGTGCTTTGAAATTCACCACCTGTACCAGGAGTATTTTTAAAAGTGGAATCACCTTTTCTCCCTCTTATTAAATATTAACCACTACTACTCAAGGAAGGAGATGCATTTGAAATTTAAAGAAATTCAAGGGGTCACTTTACAGCCACAGTTCCAGAGGAATTCTGTTTTGAACAACAACAACAACAACAACAACAAAATGTTTCTTCTTTCCCTAGGATCACACATGGTCTCAGAGCCGCAGGAAAGGCCAATCTCTGGGTGCAATGCATGCAGGGGACAGCTTCAGTTTGAATTCTGAATCGGGTTCTTGTGGTGTGAGGTATGTTCTGAATATTTACGCATGTTTTTTCTTGGAACAGCATTGTCCCGAAATGTACTGTGTTTCTGGATTAACATAATTGCTCTGTAGGAACCATTTGAGTCTCTCGGGTAAATGCAAAACTGATACAAGAGTCTTAAAATGTGTATTGTGGGAATTCCCTTTACTTCTCTGACTAACCTTCATTTCCAAAAATATTTTAATCTGTTGTGCATACCTGTCATTAAAAGCTCATTCAGAAGCTCATCTGTAAGCTAATAGATTGTGACAGCTCCCTTCTTTATTTTTCGGAGCTGTCCTGGGATAACATGTGCATGAATTTGTACAGACCTTAGAAATCATGGATTATTCATCGATCATGACTATGTGCTAGGGCTGCAAGCTGAAAATCCCCTTGAGAGTTTTATTGGAGATGTTACTGCATTTTCAGCCTCACTTTGAGACAAAATAACATCTCAATCATTTTTATTTTTCTCCTCGAATAGTCAGCACATAGCATTTGAAGAAAGGTCTGTGAAGGTAGCTTCATCATCATTGTGTTAGAAAAGTAATTTCTCTCTCTCTCCCATTTTGGGGTTGTATGTTTTCTTAGGGAAGTTGTCCCATGGAAATGGGGGTGGGGTGGGGTAGGAGTTTGCCCTTGCTTAGGCATCTAGGAGAGCCAGAGCAGTTGATTAGAAGGGAGAGAAAGTGCCAGACTGAATGCAGTGATTTTCTCCCTTGGGACAGGGAGAGAAATCATCACACGGATGCTCACATATTTTCACAGGGTGGAGCTGATTGCACAGATCCTTCATTTTGAGCAATCAGTTGTTCATCTAGATTCATTTCTTGTTTCACTACATTTTTGGATTAAAAAAATAATTTTCTTTGTTGAGTTGTTGGCAAACCCAACACAAATTAAAAGAAAAAACCTTACAAAATTTCTAATAGCTTCATTTATTTTTTTTATATTCTTCATACAATTTACATCATTTTTGGGGTTTGTTTTTTTTTTTGCAGTTGATTGCAGGGGTGAGGTGGGGGTAGCAAAGAAAGATGCGAGATCCTTAGAAAACTCTTCAGGGACAGGAGTCTTTTCCTGCCAAGTTCTGACTGCTACTACTACACCAGGACATGAAAGGAATACACCTCTCCTCTCTTGCTGTAATTTGAATGTGAATTTGATCTTCCTGAGGAAGGAAGATCAAATAACTTCTATCTAAGCACAAATAAAGAAAGGGAAGTGGAGAGAATAATACTGTTTGACATTGTCAGACACAACATGTAACCTACTGCTGAGCATGTTACAGACCTTCTTATGTCAATATACAGAGAGTGCGTCTACGTTGTCCCATCTGGAGACCTCGATTCTTCATTTCTGACACTAGCAACTGAAATTATCAGCTTAAAAGGCATAGTTGTAGTTTGACAGCCTTGACCTCTGTATGCAAGGGATGTGCTCATTCAGGCCGTAGACTGTGCAAATGTAGTGCTCAAGTGCACCCCCTCTTTCAGTCTCTGCTAGAGTGGAAATAGCAGCAAATAGAGGAAGAAGGTATCAACAGGCGCTTACTAATCAGTCTAACTGCTATATGACACAACATGCACACATGCGCAGCTGGCTGCAGGTGGGCCCAGACTGCCTCTCCTTGTTCTCCACACTTGGTTAGAAATGAGTCTGCTGTTCCTGGGTGGGATAGCTAGCTGTCATCCATTTGGCTCCAGCAGTTTTACAGTGCTAGCAAACACATTACCTGCGCTAACGTGAAGAACAACCTGATGAGGACAGTTATTTTGTATCAAAGCTAAACACCACATGAACAAGTAATTGAAGAGCGTATATTAGAGATTTTATTTGACAGGCTAATCTACCACAGACTTTTGTTGGGCTTTGAGAGAGAGAGGTTCAAAGACGCTGTTGGAGAAGAGAACCAGTCTCTGCTGGAGTCTTGTAGCTCCTCATTACAATGTCCTCACAGGACCAACAAGAGATGAAATTGTAGGAAGAGCATTCAAGATTTCTATCCTGAAGTACAGGGTTGGGGCTTTTTCTTCTCTTTCATCTGGAAAAATCTTATAGTAATAAAAGTCGAAGGTTTTCTCTACATTTGATTAGGACTTTTTTCTGATTGTGTTTAAAAACTGTATTGTAGACCTAAATGCTATGCACTACTAGCAATTTATTTCTATTTAAAAAGACAAAAAAAACCTGCAAACCCAACAACCCACAAACCCAAAACCCCCAACTTTAAAATCCCAGTGATTATGTGTTAGAAGAAAGATATTCTCTCTATCCAAGTCTAGCTGTGAAACAACCGATCAGGAGGAAACCGCAGTCACTCTCTGCCCTTGCAAAGCACACCTTCATACAGCTGTTGTTATTATAGTTGTGTACTGGACATGGTTAGCACCATAACTTCAGCAGGTTTTATTATCTTTTCCTCAGACATATGAACATTGTATATTTGTTCTTTATACATTGTTTATGCCTGGAAATCAATAAGAAAGTTCAGACATGCAGCAGTCTTATTTCCTCATGTTCTGAAACAAAAGCCATTTGTAATGCCTGAAACATCTTCAAATTATTTCTTCTGTCCTGTTTACCTTTTAAGACCCATAATGTGCCATTGATTTTTTATTTTATTTTTTTTTTTTTCTTATAAAGGTACAGCTTACTACTGAAATCAATGGGGAGTTTGCTTAAAAATCAATAGGGTGTTATGGCCCTGAAACTTAAGACAGTGGTGGCTCCTTAATTATATCAGGAAAGGTGATTAAGATGTCACAAACAAACCGCTAATCCACAGACAAAAAAAACAGCTGTTAAATTAAGAGCAACCATTTTTACCAGAGCATAACTCCATTTAACTTTAGTGGGAGCTTTGCCTGAAAAGGAGCAGTGGAATCAAGCAAGAAAAGTGAAGCATCAGATTTATATTAATCAAACATTTGTTGCTGAGCTAAGGTCAGTTACCAAAAGCAGATTGGTCTTTAAATAAACTACATAGGCAACATGACTGATTTCTTGGTTCAAAGCACTTCTGGTCCTTGGGGACTGTGAAAGCAAGAAACGAATGCAGGTGTTCAGAGCATCAGACTGCCTCTTCCCAAATGAACCAGCTAAACTGATGAAACAATTCCAAGTCTTTCTCAGAAGACCTTTGGACCTTCAAAAAGGTGGCTGGACTTTGACATGCATAGAAGGGATTTTACATTCTACAGGGATTCCTGTGGGAAGGAAGCAAGTGGAAGTACAGATTGCTTCTGAGTATTCCAAACCTCCTCCTAGTCCTACAGGGGTTACACTTGGATTCTTTTTAGTAAGCTGAAAAGAAATAAGGATTTTTAACATTTCTTACCATTTTCTGTCCTTTGCAATCTACGGCTCTGATCATTGGTATTTGTGTGAGACTCTCCTCACTGTTTATAGTAGAGCTCTGTAGGCAACAGAAGCTAAGAGGACCTTGGTTGGGAATTTTTGTTCACCAGTCCTGTGCTAAGATATCTTTTTCACAGTCCAGATTTTGCGTGTAGTATATTTTTGGCAACTGAGTAGTAATAAAGCCAATAAAGCTCTCGATAATAGTTTCGTAAGCAGTATGGCAAAGATGGAGATGTTTCACCTCTAAAATGTAGCAATAGATTTATCTACAGTATTGAAGATACTTCTGAGAAAATTACACTCACAGGGAAAATGTAGGCAGAAACTCTATGTGTGTGTTACCCTTTAGGAGGTGGTACTTCCGTTATCTCCTATATCTAGTTTTGTCTTACCTCTATGCTCAAGGTTAGAAAGCTGATCACAAAATGAACATGGGTTTTAGTATTCCTCTTGGCCACTTTTACTTCATCCCTAAAAGTGAGTTTAAGGGGTTATCACAGTCTTCAAAGGCTACAAGAAGAATTGAAATCCGGATTAGTAGTTCAGCCTGTGAGTTAAGAATGACTTGTTTTCTAAAATCTGATTATGTTATTTTGCCAATGAATACTGAGCAAGACTTTTGTTCATCTTTCACACGTGGCCGCTACTGCAAACATGTAAGTTTAATTTGCTTTGTAAGCTTGTTACAAGAGGCACAGTGGAGAATGAGAGCTGAAAAGAACCTCCTGCATCTGTGGTTTTATTAAGAATTGTTTTCTCCAGAGCACTCTCAGCCTAACGGATTAAAAACGTAAAGAGACCTTTTAGTCTAACAGTCTCACCGTTATCCCCTTAGTAAAGTTTGCTTTTGTGATAATTACATTTTACTATCTACAGTTGTTTACTAAATGAACAGATTTTCTCTGCTGCTTCTTGCCTCGAGTTTTCCTCTGACAGTTTGTGGTTGCAATGAAATATTTAGACGTATGTGTTTGCCTTTTATTTGTTGTTTTCCTTGTTTTGTTTTGATAGCAAATGATTTTGGTTGTGGTTGTGGTGATTACTGACCGCAGAGCTAGTTTAGGAATTATGCCTGAGGTAATGTAGTATTAACACTGCTGTTTGCATTGAGAAGAAAACAGCAGGCTCATTCTTTTTCTCTGTTAATAGAAAAGGAACAAGTCTCTGTTAAGCAGGGAGTTCCCAGCTTCCACCATGCCCTGAAGAGGCAGGACTTTAGCATTACATTCTCTCTAACACTAAAAGGGTTTTTTATGGAAATATTTTATACGTGAATGTGTATGTGATCTCACCTTACAAAAACTTTGCTTTTTTCAGTTTTGTAGGAAATAATGAACCTCTGCTTACATGTAAAACTGTAAAACTATTATTACTATATCAAACCATAATGCTTTTTGATATAAAAAATATTTTTGATAAAAAAAGAAATATTCCAAGATTAAAAATGCGAATAGCTCAATCTAAGCAGGCACCTATATATAAAACACAAATATTTTGTCATTTTAGTTCAGTGATTTTTTTTTTTTTTTTAGTATCAAAGCAGGGGGTTTAGGTTTTTGTAATTCAGTGGATTCCAAATCATATTTTGGGATGACTGCTTTACATTGAAAAATGTGTATCATCACAACAAACTTGATACAAACCCACTTTCACTTCTAGATCAGGGTGAGTAACATGCTAAGTCTTTGAGTGTGAATTAAAACCTAACTCTAAGCCTCTGATTTTGGTGAATACTTGTGAATGTCGTGAGAATTTCTGCTCTACATCTCTCACTTAATCAAGTCTGCTGGGTTCTGAAAGAAGCTACTCAGAAGAGCTGATGGAGGACAGAACTGAAGAAAAACATAGCCCTCTTGACTGATTAAAAATAAAGGTGGGATTTGAAATTCTTAAAATATACGTTCTCCTACCTGCACTTCAAAAGCAGCCTTCTCATGCAGAATGGCATTATGAACCTTCAGCCTCCTAACTTCCCAGAAACCCAGGCCACCAGCAATATACAGAATTGAGTTAAATCTTCTAAAATGGTTTCTGTATTGTCACTGTGCTTTGGAACTTTACTATTTCTGCAAAGGTAATTCACCATCTTGGGCACAAACCTCAGATTGTACTAGTAAATTTGTTTGTTGACTAAATCTGAGTGTGACGCTAAAAAAATATATCAGGGAGACAGGTCAGTACAGGCTGAGATATTTGTTTAAATGTTCAACTGTAAGAAAGTCCCATCTTAAAAATAGGGCAAAAAAGTATTTTTCACCATCATGACGCATCTAATTGCTAATGTTCTTGTCATCCGTGTCATGGACTGTTAGAAAGCACATTAATAATTCAACAGTACTGGTAGTTGGAGAAGACATATTTCTTCATCACAGTCCTCATACTCACTTCCTCCCTCTGTCTTCCCCAAGACCTTAGCATAAATTTACTACGAAGGGTCAATCAACCTTGCTGAACTCCTTAAAGTGGCTTTCAAGGCCAGGTGTAGTTGTTCTATGCTATCTTGGAGGGGTAGGGGCTCACATGGGGGAGAACAAAACCACACAGTCTGTGGCATCTTCAGTAAAGTCTTTAGACATGACTGCATGGTTGATAGCATAAAAGACAAATGCTGTTCCATTGCCACAAGGTTATCAGGGAATTCTACCATTTTCCATGAGAAGTCCCAATATGGGCTAATGTGTTCTTAAAAAAAGAAGTCACAAATTCTCCTGCTGAAGGTGGAAGGTCTGTGCTTGAATCTAGGTGCTTGTTAGTAGGGAATCAAGAATCTTAGCAGGCTGTTACACACACTTTTTCTTCTTTTCCTTTCTTTGTAATATGAAAGTAGCTGCTGGATTAAAGCATTAGCAGTCTAGCAGTTTAAGACTCCAGATTGTCACCCATTCAGGGCTGAAACAAGGAACATTTCTTATGGCTACTCTGCATATTGCTACCACTGCATCAAGCGAGAACGTAATAGTGGCAATTCTACATTAACATCGCATTAACAATGTGCCAAACAGGAAAAATGGGGAATTTGAAGACAAGGCAGTCCCTAATCTCTTCTCTGGCTGTAAGAGTCTCAGCTGTCAGATATCAGGAATCCAGGCACAGCGCTGCTTAAAAGCCACTGTTAGAGGCTGACAGCAGAGTATCTGTGAACATAGGCAGTGTGGAGCAATTTACTTGCTTTTTAAAAAAGCATATGAACATTTTGGACTCGCTTAGATAGTGATGAACTTCAATTCATCTATGAAAATGAAAAATCTGAACTATTTTACATGAGCAATGGATATGTTTATACTGATAAATACTGCAGTGCTGTAAGTTAGTGCAGATAATCTCCACCCTAAAAGAGCATACGGTCTAAACAGACAAAATGAATAAAAGTTAAGAAATGAATTGTTATTCTTCCCTTTTTAGAGAAGGGGAAACCAAAGCACTGAAAGGTTAAGTGGCTTGTCTCTGGTCACACAGGGAGGCAATGGCAGGGCTGTGAATTAAATGTCTCCTCTTGTAAGAACTGTGCTGTCTTCTTAGGAAATATGAATAGTAGAAAGGAGGGAAACTACCTAGCACAAATTTACTGTATAGGACTTGAATAACATGGCAGGTAGCACTGGAGCTGAAATAATGAACTCATAGCTGAGAGCAGACAAAATGTATTATAACACTGAAGAATGTAAGAAACTTGGTAATTCCTCCTCCCTCTCTAAAGTCTTTTTCCTCATGGCAACAGAATGTATGTATTTGCTCTGTCAGTCCCTCCGCCCTTCCACTTGTGACTGATCTTTACACAAAGGCAGCGCTTCTGAGGATACTAAGTTCCTATGCCCACTGCCAAAACTTGTCTGCTGAGCAAGGAAGAGAGCCTGTAATTTATGCCCATAAATGCTGTGCTGAGAGCTCTGTGGCTACCTGTTCTGCTTGGCTGGCCCAGCAGCAGCATGGCTGGCACTGAGGATACCAAGTTCTGCCCCTTGCCCTGCCTGCAGGTCTCATATGGGGATCTGTGTGCCAGGCTGCGCACAGCAGGGAGATGCCCACAGGCACAGGGGAATGCTGCAGAACTGCAGGAGGTCCCTGCAGCCGTGCATGGACCACACATGGCTGTCTGGCAGGGAAAGCCTCTTGATGGTGGCAGACTGTGGCCCACAGGTGAAGAACAACAACCTAAATGCATTTTAATCTGTTCCTTATGGGGTTCTTTATGAAATTCTTATTTGCTCTAGTAAACATTTTTTCCTTCTCCTATCACCCTAGGCAGTTCAAGTGGTGCTCCTAATTATTTCCACTTTACACAAGCATGAATTCATAGCTTGATTCATACTTGCTAGAGTTTTGTTTTATTATTTTAGACTTTTCAAGCAAGGGAAATTGGCCTAATTTCAACAACTGCCAAAGATACCTACCTGAGCTGCACAAAAGTAAGTACAGGACTAGTAATTAGCTAAGTCTTGGTAACAGGTAGTTTGATTAGCTAGTGTGAAACAACCTCATCACACCAAGAATTTTCCAAAGCATCTAATGAAGCTTAAGGCCATTTAAACTTCAGCAACTCTTCCAGCTTCCTGTAAAAACCCTCAGCTAGTTTTTCATTTTATAGTTGCAAATAATACAAAAAGCAATACTTTTAAAATTTATGGACTAGCCAGATTCTCATGCAAGCAAACAGTGTTTTCTATCCAATGTTCCAAAGATGTGGCCTTGCACTTCTTGATTATTTATAAGGCATTTTTTCCTTTCCGTTCTAATTCTGTAGGTCGGACATTGTAGAATGTGTACAGGCTTCTAACATAAGGTTCTTTCAAGTCGTTTGTACGAAACATATTTAACGCAAGCAGGTCTTTGTCTCTCCATATAACTTACTGAAATAGCTAGAAGGATATCAACTTTCCAACAATCATTTTCTCGTCAAGATTTTTTTGTTTGTTTCTTTCAGCTAGAGGTTCTTCCCTAGAAATGACATGGGGAGGTACTTCAGGTCCTGGTGGTGATTTATGGACACGTTTTAAAGATGTAATTTGCAGGAGGCATCTGTTCATGTGAAAACAAAACAGAGCACCTATCTTTATTAGTAAAGAAATTTGAAAAGTCAGGTATGTTATCTTCTATTAGACATATTATTCCGTATATACATAAACAACATTTTTCTGTATCTTCCTATAGAGAAATGTGCTATTTTCCTTCTATATTTGTAGTTCTGAAAATGCTTGTTTGCCTGCATGTTTGTTTTCAGGCTTTTGTTCATGCTAAGAGAAAGAAAGAAGAAAAAGAAAAGAACCCAAAAGAAGGTAGTATTTCTTCAGAAAAGCAGATGGACTGGGGTAGCTTGAATAAACAACTTTTCCTTAGGAAAAAATGGTAAGCAATGAGGAGCTGGATAATTCAGTGCTTTATCTTCTTGCCTGCCGTAACACAAGTGCGAAAAGAATTCAATAGAAAATCAGATATAAAATTGCTCTTCCACTTCTAGGAGTGTGAAAAGAAGGGGAAAAAATTACATGGCAGCTCTTTGTTAAGAAGCAATCTATGGGTCAAAAGAGGTATTATTCAAATTTTTTGATGAGCAAGTGTCACCTTAGATTCCTGGATTTAGTGTGTGCAACCCAAGCTTCTACTTGTCTCCTATGTGTGAACATGAACTCTGGAGGCATTTCTTCTGCTCTGACACATGCTGTGTCACATCCTGTTCTTTATTGTACCGATGTTTATGCAGAGAAGCACGGTCGCTCAGAGATGAGAAAATGTTATTACTGCTTCATCATAAAATACCAGCTCAAAAATTTCTATAGCTTCTCTGTAACCTGCTCTTTGCTCCTTAAATGTCCTGGATTTCTTTGCTTTCCCCTGCACTAAAGCTGTAGATGGCTGTGACCAAGGGGCTTTCTCTGAGAATATGGGAAGAGGACAGTAGGATTGCACTGGTACTCTTGACGCTCAAACTGGAAATAGCTGCTTCTTGCCGTGCTTCATTTCACTTACCACTTCTCTCAGTGAAACAAAAAGCCTACTTTCTTTCTTGGCATAAAACATCAGTACCTCCTCTGGAAGAGAAGATACAAGAAGTTGGAAGCAATTTCTGTAGAAGTTGTGTCCATTACACCTCTATAACATTTAATTATTGGGATCTTCCATTTTGATATTTTACGTGAATCACACGAAACCTCCCTTTCTGTTT
Organism: Strigops habroptila; assembly: GCF_004027225.2. Lineage (NCBI taxonomy): Eukaryota > Metazoa > Chordata > Aves > Psittaciformes > Psittacidae > Strigops > Strigops habroptila. The sequence continues at coordinate 6,654,861 of NC_044278.2, forward strand.
AAATGGCTTTTCAGTAGCATTTCTCCGTGCTTTCTTGAGTGCCCACCATGACTTGGTTGGTTGGTTTGTTTGGTCCTTGGCTAGAGGTAGGTTTTGAAAACTAGTTTGTGGGAAATGCTTCCCATGCTTCGTATAAGTGACTCTGGGTGGCATAGCCTGTGTGTTCAAATTGGATGAGTTCTTCAATCATATGCTATTACTCCAGTATCATTTGTTTTCTGTTTTCAGCTATATCTGAAGACATAATCTCAGACCTTTGTAGCAGTACGTCCAAGTGCATGTGCATGCACTAATGAAATGTGCAAAACGTATTTCTGCATGCCATGCACTGCTGGTGCAAAAGAATCAGCAAAAGCAAAAGAATCAGTTCTCTAGTTTTAAGTTTGTGCCTAACAAGGGACAGCAGGATGTTCCTGGTTAAAGAGAGTACACTATTGGCTGGCAACTTCTGAAAAATATTTGAAAAGTTTAAAGAATGTCATACTATTATGCACTACAGAAGGGGAAGTTTAGTGGCATGCACTTTGTGGTGACCTGTGATCAAAAGGCTGGACTTACAGTTGTTCAATGAATAAGGAAGGTTGGCTTTTAGGAGTTTTGCTTTTAGAGGTGATGGCATGATACGCTGAATAGAGAGACTCTGCAATATAGAGAAAATATTTTTTTATCCTCTTCTGGTTTCCCCTGCTGTATACAGATCTCCTGCTGGTTACAGTTTGCATCTCAGATGTGCCTGTTCAGGTTTCTGCTCTGAGCTGGGTGGGGAAAAAACATTTAGATCCTGGATCTAAACGCTGCAGTGAGCTCTGGTATCAGCTCATTTTGGACATGTGATGTTTCTCTGTGAAACTGTTGCTCAATGTTTTCTGTTAGAAACTGTTTAGTTAGAAACTAATAACCGAAAGCAAAGGTAAGAAACTTCCTCCACATTCTATGCAGCTCTGTTCTGTAACAGTTCTTGGAAATGGTAGTAAAAAGGATGACTGACAGTTCATGATAGACAAGCCAAGAAAAATTAATGCAAAGACTTTTAAGACAGCTATCCCATTTAATTTCTGTACATTCCTTTTCTGTTCAGTAATGATGCCTGATACTGAAACACTCCTAGCTTTTCTGCCAATATTCAAGTAAATGCTTTTCCTGTCTTAAATAAACTCCTAGTTTTATCCTAAATAAAATTCTGCATCCTAATGACGATTGACTTTAAATCAAACCAGTTTCATAAACAGAAATAATAATTTTAACTTTCTTCATCGGGTAAGTAGTTCATCCAAGTGAAACTAAATAAAGGAGAGAGAGGGCATTTGTGAGGATTTGTCTTGGTTTTGCTCTTTGAAATCTAGCCTAAAATGAAAGGAAGTCATTTTGCCATCCCTCCAGTAATGCATAGGGCCTATATATAATGCATGTAACCTCATTTTAACTACAGCTGCTTTCTACTTGTTGCTTTTGACAGTTCATCAAATCTAAGCCTCCACCTACAGAACCAGCCCTTCTAGCTGACTATAATACTGCAAACAAATCTACGTGGATTGTTCTTTTAAATTGTGGAGAACTTCACTGACCTTCTGTGCATCTCATAGGCTTCAGTGAAAATACAAGAGGGAATAAATTTGGCCTGTTCTTTTCCCATTGTCATTTTCTGTGTGTAGAGTTCACATGCTCACTTTGATACAACATCCAGAAAATTTAAATTCAGGATGCATAAAATCTGAGGCTTCATTCTGATATATTAAAAATATTAATATCCATCTTAAATTAGGATTTTATTGTTACATTTTACCATTTATTTTTTACAGTCAAATTGGTGAATTGAGTGTAACTTTGATGATAGTTTATTAATTACTAGCATGACTTTTGCCTTTCCCAAGAAGTTTTGTTTTGCTCACAAGAATAACACTGCTGAGATCCTGTGCAGGTTTCAGTTCATCTCTCATGGAGACTGATTATACAACATTAGTCACTTCAAATTTTGGGCCTCTAAAAAATCAGGGTTTGTAGCATTGGGGAACTTTTATACACATCAGTCTTACCTATTTGGATAACCTTTTTTTATTCAAGTGCAATTGTACTCCATGCAACTTAATTTAATGACTATGAGCACATTGACTCAGGTATTTGGCTTTTGTCTCACCTCAAAGTTCTCATAATTACTTGAAGAAATAATATATAGGTAATATAATTAATATCATATCATATATAGAAGTTATGTAACTTCTTTTAGATTTGAACTTACATCTTTAATTTCTTTTCCTCACTAACCTCATCTCTCTATGAACAAACAATATAGCTAGAGACTTGAAATAATACTTTAATGCTCTTGAGAAATACTCTCAGATGGCAAAAATTATATATGACAGACATGAAGCCGACAGTATTTATGTCAACGTATTATTATATATATTTATTTATTTATTTGACAGCTATGAAAACAAGTCTTAGTCCTACCTCCTGGTTATCCAACAAGACCTGGCACTCAGCCTGATTCCTGAGGACAAAAGAGGCAGCAAAAGCTAAAGTAGGTAGGTATGGGTTTGGGGATTTCCTTTCTAAGAATATTGTATAAATTGGAGATGAGAGATAAATATAGTGCTTCTACCTTCAAGCTGACTTTCACTGTGATTTTAATGCAGGTAAAAAAAGGTAGAAATTACGAAATGAAGTAGCAACTGGATTTGGGAAATTGTAGGTATGTCCTACATGTCGTGTCTCTATGCAGAAGACTGGAAGGTCATTTTCAATTCAGATTCTATTCTAGAACTTGCCATCTCTTTCTGTAAGTAAATGGTAATTTGGGGGTTAAATTTGCTAACATTTTCAGGGAAACTGATGGTGAGATTATTCAAACAATAAAGTGCTGTCTGGTTCTATAGCAACTGCAGGTAACACTCCTAATGTCAAATTGTTTTCTCACATTTCAATTTTTTCCTAACGTCATTTCTAATTCAGTGTTGAGATGTTGGTCCACAGGTAACGTCTCGGAACTTGTCTCCTCCGCTGTCATGCATCTGTCTCTGCCAAGATTCTTGCAAATTTATTCCATGAAAAGACTGACAAAAGTAACTTTTCCAGTTTATCTTTTTTCCCTGCAGGACTCTATCCTACCTGCTGTAGATATTAATATTTTTGTTTTGTTCTCTGCTGGTTTTTGATTGTTTATCTGGGACTTTCTGAATCCATTCTTGATTCCTTTATCAGTATTTCATCCTCACTCTCCCTTGGTTCATTTCTTCCCACCCTGAATAAATGTTGGTGTCCCATTTGCCTCTGCCTGCAGTATATCAACTGTGTTTCCATTCCAGATTTTCGAAGATTTAGCTTCAATCCCTGGTAATCTACTTTTCCAAATTATTTCTAAGCCTTTCAGTTTTGTTTCCTAGCCAAAGTTGTATTTCTTGAGCTGCTAATTGCGTCTGATGCTGTCATCCATACTCGTCCTGGGATTTGTACTTTTGCTGGCTTTCTTGCTCCTGTTCTCAACAGATCATCCTCTGACTCTTTTAATGTATAAACAGAATTATTCTCCTCATCTTCCGTCTTGACACTATAATGTTTTGCAATAATCACAAGCAAGAACTTCTAGACCCAAAAATTTAAGGAAGATTAAGCTTAGCATATTCACAGGATGGATCTTAGAGATGTAAATGAATTAGTTTTCTGTAGAAAGAAAAAAATCGTAAAGTATCCTTTTTATTTTCATAAAGAAAGTTAGTATTTGTAATACATATTTAGAGGATAAGTATGTTATTTTAAAATAGAAATGAGTGGAAAAATAAGGAACTACAGTAAAATACTTCCCTGATTGTAATAAAGGATACAACCGACAAGGGAACGTTAGAGGCATATACATGGTAAATTATTTCCACACTGATTTAAATTGGTTTTAGAATTAGTCTGTAACCACAGAGTCCTCCCACTGTGCCATGTGTTGTATAGCTAAACGGAAGAGGAATATTTTAGAATGACTAAGCAGAACATTAGAAAAATTAAAATGGTGCATTAAACAGAAAAGGCAATAGTTTAGTTTTCAGAAAAGATTCCCAGGTTGTCTCCAACCTGCAGATTGTTTTTGCTAAGCTACGGTGACTGCTTGTGCTAAACAAGTACAGGTGACAGACTTCTCACTGGCAGTGTTTTGTTTGTCTCCTGCCCTGGCAGCCCCGCTTAAGGCTGGCATAAGAAGACCTTGGTGCTCCCCACCCTGAGATGACTATTCCTTTGCAGCAGGTGAGGGATCAGTCAGAGGAATTAAGTAATTGAAGTGACAGGGCTTTGAGTAGTTAGGGATAAAGTAACAAGAAGAGATCTAATCCTGCTACCCTCTTCCTGCCTTCTTCATCTGGTTACCAAAAACTCTTATTTCTCTTGTCTCCCTCCTCCTGTTTAGGTAATGCTTTCTGCAAACATCAATTTAGTTGCCTCTTTCTCTCATCTAACTAGTAACACATTTTCCTTAAGCTCACATCTCTCCCTGCCTTTGGCACCTGCATCCAGGGAGGTAGCCATCAGCTTGCGCTCAGTATGACTAGAAGAGCTCCTGTCTGCTGCCCTCACCCGTACCTATCAGTCAGGCCCACAGTCTGCTTGCTTTCATTAGAGAGGCTTCTGGAAAACATCTCAGCTTCACAGATTCTCCTTCTTTAGCACTTCTGAAAAGATATCTATACCGAAGGTTTTATATCCAGCTCATTCAGCCTCTCCTCTGTCTCTCCTGTAGCAACATCCCTTACTCTGGCCTTGACAAATAGCGTTCTGCTCCACTTGTAGCCTTGGAAGATAGTGCTGAAAAGATCGCTTTCTTTCATTATCCTTTTTCTATGATGCATCAGAAATAACTGCTTTTGCCTTCCAGGTTCTTTAGAGTCCAACCCTACTGTAGCTATTACCACTCATCCACTGTCAAAATGCTGACTCGTGCCTTTGATCAACCTATTACAGCAGCCTCCACTACCTACTTGTTACATTTTTAAACATCCACTTGTGTATGTACTCCTGAGCTGCCAGTCATGCTTGGAGAAGCTTCTCCATCCAGAAACATAAACTAAACAGATACTTACCCTCCTTCTGTTTCTAAACTGTAAGTTCAAAGCCCTAAATGCTGTTGTCCCTTGCCTACAGACCCCAGCATAAATCAGATCCCTGAAAGGCCATAACCCATAGTGGTGGGCACTTCGCATATGAAGCCCTGAGGGGCAGCACACTGCCCCTGGGGCATCCAGCATTAGGAACATTCCCTCTTGCATTCCCTGCTGCAGCAAGCAGACTGGTGCTGGAGGAAATCAAGACAACCACAGTAAAAAGGTAGTTGTCTTCTGATGGCACCTTGCAATCATCAGTTTAAATCAGCCTAGCCAAGTGTGTAAAGGAGTCTCTTTAACAGGCCTTTGTGAAGAGCGATGTAAACCTGAGCTATGCTTTCCTGTCTTTCACCACAAAAGGAGAGAAAAAGATCTGTTGCCTCTTTTGCCTTCTATAGTACCACTTCTAATTGACTTTTGCACGACAGGTACTGAAAAGAAAACAAGAACGTGGCCTAACTTCACATGCGTCAGACAGGACAGAGGCAGCTCCCCACCAAACATCTTAAAGATGCATAACAGAAAAAGGAGTGTCTTGCTAAAGCAGTCAACAGTATGATGGCTACTGAATTCGAGGCATTTTAGGAAAATTTAGGGAGAAAGGAGTTAGTGAAAAGCAAAATGAAATGAAGCAGAGAGGAGTAGACTGAAAAGGAGGCAGAGTAAAAGTCAGCACAGTATGGAGTCTTAACTTTGATTAAAATCCTGTCTGGCCTCTGTAAAACTGAATCCTGCCTCTAGCCAGCTGTGCTTGCCAGAATTCTCCCAGATCTGCTGAAGTCCCAGTGTGACCAAATAGCCTCAGAAAGGTAAAAGCACACAGCTCTCATCAGCTGTACATTCTGCGCTGGGCAGGAGAGCTGCTGCAGCTGGGGCAGGGAGCTACCACCTACCTCCTCAGGCTATATCTCTCCTTCTTTACGATGCTTTCGGAGCAGACACAGGGAACTCTCAGATCTTTAACCTTGTTCTCCAGCAAGGTTAAAAAACCCCTCTGTAGGTTTGGGGGGGAAGGAGCAGGAAGAGGGGCAACAAGAATTATTAACATGCTCGATTCTTGTTAAAGAAAAAAAGGAGTTTGTTTATTTGAATTTTAGTAACTTTGTAATTAAATTTTTTACATTTTAATATAAAACAAATAAAAAATCCCATAGATAAACCCTTTTGGCAGAAAAAATGTTCAGGCCATCATTCAGTCTTATCTTGCAGTATTTATCCATTAATGATGTAAGTTAAAATATGAAATGCTTATTAAAGGGAAACTCAATTACTGAATGAAAATAAATATATATATATAGTTCTGTTAAGTACAAAGAGACTATGGCTTCAACCAGTAATAGACCTGCTTCAGAACTGTAACACGAACTGTAATTAAGTATGAATTCTTTTCTTTTGCAAAGTTTCTAAAGAAAATTACATCTTTGTAAGAAAGCTTCATCACTTGAAAGGGAACAATGTTCCTCGTTAAAACTAGCGTAAAACACCAGGAAAGCTGGGAAGCTCTTGGAGGAGTGCACATTGCTAATTAAGAATTATAGATACTTGTGAAAAAGTTAGAGAGCATTACAATGTGGGGCAAAGAGGAGAAAATTATTTCAGTGCGACAGAAACACAGGATGCTAACAGAGGTGCACAGCTGATGCTAGACAAGGACGGCAAAGCTGTCAACCACGGTGCAGAAAAGCCGAAGAACCCAATAAATATTTCTCTTCTGATTTGAAAGAACCAGCATGATATACTCATATCTGACAGCGGTAAGGACTACTTTCTACTCAATCAATAAAATGGGAGATTGTTAAACAGCAACTGTCAGACCTAAAGAGTTTTTGAATTTACAGAGCCAGATAACTTGCACCCAAGGGTATTAAAAAAGCTTACTGAGAAACTCTCTGAACCATTTATGCTGATTTTAAAGAAACCATAGAACAATGAAGAAGTTCCAGAGCACTAAAGCAAATTCAGTGCACCAATAATTTATAGGAGTAAATGTATTTGAGTTGGCAACCTGATATTAATCTCAGGCCAAAACTCAGAAAGGCTGACCTGGAACTCAATCAGGAAAGATAAATACATGTACCGTATTGTGATGTGTTATAAACTGCTTACTGGGCGGGGGTGGGGGGATGTAAATGTAAAGGAGAAATTACCACCATTTGCTGGTTCATTGTATATGGCCTTTCTCTCAGCCCAGTGCTAGTCAGTATTTCCATTAACACAGCAACAAGTGCACTGGGCAATTCCTTCTGCAGCCTGGCCATGGGATACCAGGAAGGGGATCCCAAGTGTGTGCTCAGAGAGCTCAGAGACTCGTTGGAGCTGAGAAGTGCCCTGTTGCATGGGTTTTAGTAGGATGTGCAAGGCTTGAGAAATCACTGAAACTCACTGTTTATTAAGGATTTCTATTAAACTCAGTCAGGGAATAGAAATATTTGGAAGTGCAGCCATTTCATGGGATCAGAAAATAAATCCCCTCTCATACGCACTTTCCACAAATACGCTCTTCTTAGCTTTACCTGCTGTGAAGTTTTATACAGTATCACCCTCTGATATTCACCTTTGTCCTCTATCACTGCTGTCTTTACCCAAACTCTCAGACAATATCCCACTATAACTGCCTTCTCCAAGCAATTCTTAAATACTTTTAGCCTTCTCTGACACAGCACAAGTTTATTCTAAGTTATATATATAGATAGATAGTATATATAAGTATGTGTACTATATGGGACATACTTATATGGGACATACATATATATACACACACTTATATATACTATATGGGATCAGACATACCTGAAAGGATTAAAAAAACCCAAACAGAAGTACAATGTGTTTTCTTTTCAGCTCTTGCTTGCACTGGGTTTTCAAAACTATCACTTACTTCACCCTGATGGGGTGAGAGGAAGCTTGATGAAGCTTAGATCACTTGGGTGCAGATCCTGAGTCAAGATTATACCTGCCTTCAGGAGTTACAGTCCTAATATGCTTCAGAGCTGCTTGTGCTTCACCTCAGAGAACTCAAGTAACATGTAATACAATGCGTCATTCCAAAAGTGGTAAAATGCAGACCGAATGTGGGTGGGAAAGACATGACCACTGCAGAAAAAAGAGACCTTGTCCCAGACCAGGGTTTGGATGCTGGAACACCCGGGTCCCTTCACTAATGCTCTGGTGTGGTTTTTGACTCTCTGTTTCAGTTTCCTGGAGCACAGTGCCCAATTAGGCCATAAGGATATTAAGTTTTAGTTAGCTAAAGTTTTGTAAAGTGCTTACAAATCAAGAGATTTATGATGTGCTTACTCAGTACTCTGCATTTTATTCATGGTATGTTATAACAATAGGAATTTTTACTTTTTTTCTCAGAGTTGGTATCTGGACACCACAGCCTAAGCAGATGAACTGATGCTTAACCCCAGAAACGAAAGACAGAGAAAGGCAAGTCTTGCAATCTATATGGGAAGCCATTAAAAAGGCATTTTTAGTCTTGATATTGTCAGTGCATCTTATCTAAAAAAAAAATAGAAGTATTTTTATGTCAGTGAAGTCTATAGCATGAGCCAGTAGCAGATCAAATATTAAAAGTAATTTTTAATAAGTGCGAATCAAAGAAGGATTAAAAAAAGCTCAGGGGATTTGGAGATGAGACTTCAGTTCAGGGAATTCCACAGCTCAGGGGCATAACAGGTGAATGCTCTGCTACCCATGGATGAGAGACCTGGCAGTGGGCTGATGAGATATATTATTAGAAAGTAAGGACTGAGGGTATTTATAAAGGGAGACCAATTCTGATAGGTATGAAAGGGACGTTTTAGGCAGGTAATGAAAAACTCAGAACAAAATTTTAAGGTCAATGCGTTGGCTGATGGAAAGTAGGTATAAATTTGCCGTACCTGAAGTAATGTGATTGGATTTATTGCCATAAGTAAATGTATGGGATGTGGCATACTGCGCAACCGTTTCATTTGTGAATATTGTTCTGTATAGTGTATGCCTATGACTGTACTCTAAAAGCTATGAAGATGAGGTTTAGAACAGGGCAAGCAACATGGAGTAGCAGTAATACCTCCCTTACACCTGCAAAGTGGAAACTTGTCACCCAAGCAACTGCTTTTGAGAAAAGCTTTTCAGAAGTTAACAGTAAATGAACTAAGGAACCAAAGAGAGATACAAAGTTTTGGAGGATTCATTAGATGTACACAACTGCCACCAGATGGGAAAACAGAATATGACAAACAGTATGTAAATGAAAGACAGATGAAAAGGGGGAAGATGAATTTGGGGATTTGATTTCAGACAGCAGTGTCTTAAGTATCCATCACAAGGACTGCCTTCTAGCTCTTTTGTGTGTGGAAATACGCATGCCTTTTTTCCCTTTCCCTCCACATCCCTCCCTCTGTTCCTTTTTCTTTCAGTGATTGACAGCCCACAGTTTGAATAGAAGCTTAGAGAGAAATCCATACCTGTTTTGTCATACATCATGATCTGAGTAATCTTTTGAGAAAGAGAGTTTTAGTGTTGTAGGGGCCTGTGAAGAATTTGGATATGGATCCTCCACAAAAGTTTTGTACACTGTAGTAGGTAAGAACCAGATCACTTGGGTCGGTACTTTAACTGTATATTGCTTAGAAATAATGTTAAGAGTCATTACTCTTTGAGTAGTCACTCAGATAACATTTATCTAAAGCTCTAATTTAAAGTATTTTAAGTTCTTGTGCATTTTATTACCATTATTGTTAGCTTCATTTTTTAATGTTTTGCATACCTTAGAGAAATAGGCATTAAATGAGGATTTTTCTATCCCTGAATGGAATTCAGTAGCGGAGAGTTACAGCTGCCTGCTGCTACCACTGTCTCCTTTTCTGAAACCATTTGTGACAGGTTTGTGATCAAAGTGTTCAGCATTTCAAAGTAATGAGATATTTATTTTTGTGAACAACCCATCTATGTCCTATAAAGAATATAATGTTCTTTGCCCACAAAGCCTTATGCATTAGAATATTTCAGTATTTTAGTACCAGTTCTTCATGGATTTTTAGTATTACAGTTTGGTGAACCTGGTATCTCATGAAATCATAATCTAGCGTTACAATGCAGTTCATGCTTGTTTTGGAGCAGACTGACACAGAGGATTGGTACATCCATATGCAGAAAGGACAAACAATGAGCTGTGCTTGGTTGCAATTCTACTGCCTTGACACCTTAGAGATATGTTTTTGAATCTTGTGATTTCAGTGGCCTAAACTAGAGCTAGCAAGGAAGGACGACCCTGACAGATGATCTATTTGGTCACAGAGAGTATTATTCTTTGCATGACTTTCTGACTTTGTTAGCACATTGTGGTTAATAAGTTTAGGAAAGGCAGCATGTTCTTTTTTAATTCCTACTCAGGCTGAATAACAACGTACCCTAAAAAATGCTCTGGCTGGCATTTAATTTCCATTATCATGCCATTTTACTCTCGTTTTGATGCCCTGTTATCACTCAGTAGGGACAGAAAAAACATTGATATCTCTGCCAGTCATTTTAGATCTTTTGATGGCTTTGTAACTCGGTCAAGCAAAAGGTTTTTTATGTCCCAAAGGTAAAATAAACCATTGATAAGATCACTGTCTCTTCCTGTTTATAGGGAAATTAGAGAGTGTTGCTAAATGCAGGCAAGAGAGCCTTTAAGCTCTCAGAATACTAATTGAGGGCTTACTTTTTTATATATATTAATAAACATTTATAAACATATTTAGAGTCCTAAATCCTACCAATATCAGAGAAAGTTGGAAGTCTACACACCCTTGAGAAACTAGGTTTAAACACTTGCTTATTACTACCACAACATCAAGAAAACCAGCTTACAGCAATGTTTTAACTTCTTCAGTCATATTTGATGACATATTGTTGACTGAAATAGACTTTTTTGCATCTTGGAAATTCAACTTCTTTTAACACTTGCCAAGATCATAAAATGGTTTGGGTTGAAAGGGGCCTCAAAGATCATCTAGTTCCAACTCCTCTGCCATGGGCAAGGACACCCACTAGACCAGGTTCCTCAGAGCCCCATCTAACCTCCCCTTAATTTTCTTAAATACACACTTGCATTCAGTGTACTTCTTGTCAATATATCTGGGTAATTTATCTTGGCTAAAGCTTAAGATCCTTTCAGGAAAGTACAGAGGAGCTTTGACCCACTTTGGGGAAGTATGGAGCTCATTAGGCTGATGCTATTAAAGGTCACGTCTAGACTTCTGATTATTTGTGGAACTCCAACAGATGGTGTGAAAGAGAAACATTTATTGTTTCTGGAAAACATATAGTGAAAGAGCTGCCAGAATATAGCAGAGACCTGCAGGCTGATGAATGGCTGGGAGAAGATGAATAAAAATTGATTGCTTGCCATTGTTGTGATAACATGGGGACATAAAATTAAGTCAATAGGTACCTGGTTCCAAACAATCACAGAATCACAGCATGGTTTGTGTTGGAAGGGATCTTTGAAGATCATCTAGTCCAACTCCCTGCCATGGGCATAGACATCTTTCACTAGACAATGTGGGAGAGGGGGAGACAGAGGAGGAACACATTTATAACCCCATCTGCAAACATGCATTCATATTTTGGGTAGATATTGATGTGTAATTGTTTCATTTTTGTGTTCTCTGGATATCTTGCTTTGGCCAATCCTGAAAAAGAATGCTAAACCTTATGGGCCTTAGATTAGGTTTGGCTTAAAATTAACCTATTATGATGTTTTATTTGTATTTTGTGCATGACTCTCCTCACTTACTCCCCAGATGTAAGTTACAACTGTCACCTTTGCTGACATTTCTGCTCCTTCAACCAGGACGCAACACATGCCTCACTTGATGATTACTGCTTCTCAGCAGAGCAGCACCCCGAAATGGGAAACACCATTCAGGAACACCAGCATGATGCAGAAAAAAGAATGAAACCTCTTGCTCTGTAGTAGGAACACAGTGGTCTCATGTAGGCTACATATTTTGCTAAAACTCACTGCTTTAGGATAAAAGGGGTGGTCACAGATCGCAGAATCAGAATCATAGAGTGGGTTGGGTTAGAAGGGAAGTTAAAGATGATCCAGTTCAAACCCCCTGCCACGGGCAGGGACACCTTCCACTAGAGCAGGTTGCTCAAAGCCTTGTCCAACCTGGCCTTGAACACTTGAAGAGATGTGGCAGCCACAGCTTCTCAGCGCAACCTGTGCCAGCGCCTCAGCACCCTCAAAGTGAAGAACTTCTTCCTTATGTCTAATCTAAATCTACCCTCTGCCCGTTTAAAGCCATTGGACGCCCTGCTGAAGAAAGGGGATGTGCTGCCTGCCCTGCCCTCCAAATACGGGTATGCAGACGTGGCTTAGAAACGGAGGGGCCGAGGCTGAGCACTGCACAGGCGGCCGGGGAGCGTGTCGGGGCGCAGGGCGCTACCGCCACTTCGCGGCCCCGGCTGCACCCACAGCGAATAGGCTACGGGAATGCTGCTTTTCGCGTTTATTTCTATGACTGTTTCTCTCCCCCGAGAAAGAACAATTAAGCAGTGCCTTTTAGCGTCGTTTGAGGAACTGCGTGAGCGTCTCTCTCCACATACCGGCGTGTGTGAGTGCATTGAAACAGGCAAGGCACTGACAGAGCGAGTAGCGCGGTGCGCATCGATTGCCTGGGCTGCAGCACACTGAGCCGGCCCCGCGAGGAATTACACACGGAGCTGCATCCTGTGCCATTCCAAGAGTGCAGCCACGTGGATGTCACAGTCTCGAATACTATGTGATCAATCAGGTAATTCGTTGCTCTATGAATTCACAGTGCGTATGGCCTGGCAGTGAAGGGGGAACGCAAGAATTTGTTCATGTGCCCCCAGCGAAAAGGCACGATCAATGGTTTTCACATTTAAATAAGCATTCTGGCAGATGGTTCCTTCCCTTTTTTCTCAGCCTCCCTCCCCAGCACTCATATTAGACTATTTGCCTAGCAATGCTATGACCTCCAAAAAGAATTGAAATTACTTATTTCTACTTTGTCTTTCTTTTTAAGATACACTATTACAGATGTTATCCTACTAAACATTTGAACCTTTTAGTAGATCCTTTTAATAGCATGAACATTACAGCCATTACCGTAATGCAGTACTTTTCAGAAAAAGATAAGTCAACCAAAAAATTACACTTCTGATAAACACTTAAAAACACTGAGTTCGAGAAAGCATTGATTTAGGTTCAGTTTTCTTTTGTAATCATACTTGTGTTAAGAATTAGAACTTACTGTAAATGTGCACAGTGCAAGAGTTAAGAGAAGTTATTGGCTATGTTGGCATTTCTAGGTTGGGGTTCCTAGCTTGAGACAAAACTCTGCTTTAGCTACAGTTATAACAGCAGTGGATTAATGCAAGCAGATTTTTATCTGACCTGGTGGCAATGTCTAAACAGCAGAGTTTGAGCAGTGCTAAACTGGACCCTTGCATCTTAAAAAGGAAGGTATATATAAATATCTACACATCTGTAACACATGTATATATTAGCTCACTGGAAGAGATATCTGTCCCAACTGGTTGATTCGCCTTTCTGTGTATCCTTCCTGAGGCTCCTTTGCTCATCTGAAAGAAGTTCATTGTTATGCTTTGAACAGTCATTTTTCCCGATAAATAAAATATTAGGGAAGGCACTGCAAGCAGAAATGTAACTGTGCATTGTACTCAGTTCTTTTGTTGTCTGACTTGAAGGAGGTTTAGCATGGGCTACATCTTTCCAATTAGCATACAGTAGGAAGGATTTTTTCAAATAAGACATTGGTTGTGTGGTGACAAAAAGCTGGCCAACTATCTAAGTAAGGCAGTGTTATAATTGAAGCGGAAAAGTAAATCCATTTTGTGAAACATTGAAGGTTTGAAACCTATTTCATTTTGCAGTAAATGAATAACTAGGTTTTCACAGAGGAAGAAAGACTTCACACTACTACTGAGTATTTAAAGCATGGAGTGAGAATGGCTGAACTAGATTCTTTACTTTGCCTCTTTGAGAGCAGAGAGGTTTTATTAGGTTTGGCTCATTCTGATTGAAGCAATTGTTATTTGGGGTCTGAGAGATTCTTTCCACAACCTGTCCTTTCCTAGCTCTTCATCCAAGCCTGCATGTAAGAATTCATCCTAGCAAATGCTTAATTGAAATTGGTTCATTTTCACAAAACATTCAGCTGCAGCCAGATTGCATTTTTCCTAGCAGGGAAAAAACCCCAAAATGATGACAGGGTGTAATTATATTCTGTATGTAGCCATTGGCAAGAAAGTATACTAGATCACAATGGTAAATCAGAGAGTCTGTTACAAATATTTTTACTCGCCTGCATAGAATAATAGTAAACCCTCACGTATCTTAGAAAGACATGGCACAAATCCAGACACCAGCCGTGGTCTATGTGTCTGTGTATAGCAGTCACATAAGATGATCAAGATGACCGTTCAATAGAAGCAGACTGCATGCATAGCATAATTAGGTTGCTTAGATGGCCAGCCTTTGGATAAACCCATTTCTAATAAGCAGTGAATTGGTATTCTTATTCTCAACTTCTCCAAAATATACATGCCACTTACTTATTACAGCTCACATTTTCTTGTGCAGGGTAAGCTTTGTCCATGAAATATTCCAATGTGAGATTTTAGTGAGGAAAGAAGTTAGGCCACTGCAGAAGCTGTTACAAAAAATCTTCGCTGATGGAATGAGTAGTTGACATTTAAGTCAACAGACCTGTGATTTGTAGTAGTTCTGGGTTTTTTTGTTTTCTTTCTCCTCCTAAACCCTCACGTCCTTTATGGCAGGAGACTGTCTTTTCCTATGGTACATGTGGATCTTGCTGTAGTTATTCCAGTGATGTGGTCTGAATACAAAACTGATAGGGCACATACCAGTGTGTGAGCACCATGCTAAAATACACTGTTGTGCATCATGTAATATTCTTGGGGTGTCTTTTGTCAGAAGTAATGAGATGGGTCTTTAATAAATGAATCAGGTTAACTAACTGTAGGGGAGGCTCTGTGAGCCTGAATTTGCTCAGCTGGCTCATTGGCCTAGTGGAAAACAAACCTGCTAAAGCAAGGTTTTCTGCCAGATTACTGTGCTAACCTGCCTCTCTGGAGAAAACTCTTTTTCTATACACGAGGCAAGGCAGGGGAGCAGTCAAGAGGTGGAGGAAGGCAGAGTGGGACCGCCTGACCTTCGGCAGATTGGGTTAGGCACATGGGAGACCGTCTCTTAAGGCTTCAAGTAAAAGAGAAAAGTGAGCTGGGACTGGCACTCTGAGCCTCATGTCAAGGCGTAACAGGCACAAGCCTGTGAGCTTGCCCTGCCTTGCAGCATCCAAGATACCTCAGGGGCTTTAGTGCTCTCTTGGCTGTTTCCTGCAGCATCTCCTCCCCTGCCTGCTCTGTGTCTGATCTTAGAATCTGATTGTCTGTTTCTTTTTCCATCTTCTTTTCTGGAAGAGGCTGCGAGTGATATCGTATTTCTGTGCAGAAGTCAGGAGCAATGCGAAAAGATTTAGTCTTACCTGCTATTTCAGCTTTAGCTGTACTGAGAAGGGTCAGATGCATGCTCTCGTGTCTGCAGAAGCTAATTCAGGTGACTAGCTTCAGCAGTAGTTTTTCACTGCTCTTTTTGTGGGCATAAAGTTTCTGAAAATACAATGTAAGCTATTGTATAATCCGGCAGTCTCCCTTTAAGCCTTCTACTGAATAATTATTCAATATTGAGAAGTTGTTCAGTATTCTCATTTCGAGGATGTTAATTTTACAGTGACAAACAAGTCTGAGCTTTCCCACCCTGGTACTAGTTTCCACAGGCTTGTAGAATATATGTAGCTGAAGCTTGAAATTTCAAATACACTTCTGAACATTCACTGACATAACTTTTAAATGCCTAATAATCGAGTTGTAGTCCACTGTCTGTTCTCACCCCAGCCAAAGTGCCAACTCCAATACGTATCAATGTTATGCATGGTGTTACGTGCTAGAGACTTGCATTTTGAAATCTTCAGCTTCTGGATAACAAGGAGAATAACCTTGAACCTGTACCTACTCACTGTCTCAGAAGAGAAGATTCAACACATAAGGGACTCCTTTGATCATTGATCTAAATTGCCTTTGAGTGTATTCACGCACACAGTATCCCTTTCTGCTCGTGTCTTTGCCACTTTTTTTTATTGCTACAATTTTTCTTTAATTTTGTCTTCCTGTCCTTTGCCTGTTTGCTCAGTATTTCTGTGCCTCTTCTGTAGTTTTGCATTCTTTTTAGTTACTTTTAAAACATTCATTGCTTGCCCCTTTTTTTCCAAAGCATTTCTTTCAATGAACTGTAGAGTCTGCCATGTTTTAATCCAAGGAGAGATACTACTTCCAAAACCAATGCAAACCACTTTTTAAAGATCTCTTTTGCAACCAGCTCATGTTCACACGTAGTAAGTGTGTTTTCCCCACTGCACAATCTGAGTTTTATCTCTCCATGTTCAAGATGAATGGAGTTTTTTATTTTGTTCACTGTGCATAGATGCATATTTTGTTTCTCTTTAGGTAGCTTCTGCTCTTTAACTGCAGGCTTCTGCAAAATGTTTTCATTTCAGGTGTAATGACCCGTGTCTAAGCATAGTGTACTGTTTAAGGTTTATTTCCTTGTCAAGATTTTGAGTAACCTTTCACGCTATCTTATATCATCTCATTCCAGTAGTATTTTGCAGATATCTCTTTTTAGCCTTCAGCTCCATTTTCTTTTTCCTGTTCTGTAAACCTTCATGTTTACTAACCAGGGCCATCAGTTTCTGTCCATCTGTTTTAACTCTGTTCTTTGTGCTACTGCCTTATTTAATTGTTTCATAATTTTATTAATCTTGGTTGAGATCTTTTTCTCAGGTCTTGACTTCTAATGCCATTACTGTTTGACCTCAGATTATGGTTTCCTAAGAACTCTAATTCAGCAGGACTTGGGCTGGATT
Organism: Strigops habroptila; assembly: GCF_004027225.2. NCBI lineage: Eukaryota > Metazoa > Chordata > Aves > Psittaciformes > Psittacidae > Strigops > Strigops habroptila. Next base: position 6,671,914 of record NC_044278.2, read on the forward strand.
TCACATTTGTTGAAAAGGCTTCATGAATTTCTTCCTCAAATTTATTCCTCTCCCATTGTTCTCAGATGAAATTTTTCACTTTCTAAAATAATTATTTCTAAGAGAGCAATATTTTCAAATTTTATGTTAAGAAAAGAATCTTTTTTTTTTAGTATGTCAGGTATCTCTACCTAACTTCATAAGGAGACAAAGCTCTCATGTTAATTTCATCCTGCTGTACTTCCTAGATTGCACAGGTCCATATTCCCTTCCGTCTTCATCTTTCTCTTTTCTGTTTTTAGATTTGTTCTTTTGCTCCTTCCTTATACCAGACATACCCTGACAGGATCTGCAGGGACAGAGAGTCACTGCTTAAAACTGCTAGGTGCCTGGTTATACAGGAAGGGGAGGTAACTATCATGAGACCCCAAAACAGCAGGCAGAGCTGTCTAGACCATTTTTTTTTCCTGACAGTGAGCTTCCCAAGGAAGAGCAAAAGGTTTTTACATTAAAGAAAGTTCCTGGGTTTTTAGACTAAACTAGTTGGTTTAAATTTTTAAAGAGAGAAAGCCAGACAAGCCAGGTTAGACAGAAAAGGAAAGCAAAGGCTTTATAACCATGTTTTTCCCCAACCTCAGTGTCCTTGCAGAAAGGTTTGTGTTTCTAGGCTGGATTTTGGCAAGCTTTGAGTTGTAGCAAACCCTACACAGCTCCTACTGGGAGACCAAGAAGTTTTTTCTAATAGGCTTTCTTTTGCACTTGTTCTCCCAACATTTTCTACATTTCATCATCATTCTTCTTCCTGCACTTACTCCCTTCGTCCAGCACTTGCAGGAGGCTCAGTGTTTTTTTCTCCCACCAGAAAGGTCCACCTGACCCAGTTTCTCCTTCTGCCTTAAAATAACAATATATACAAATTCAGAACAGGCAAAACAGAGAGACAATTATTGCAACACTTAACACACAGGTGACAAAAAATTTGCAAAAGTTCATAGAATCATAGGATGGTTTGGGTTGGAAAAGGCCTTAAGATCATCTAGTTCCACCCCCCTGCCATGGGCAGGAACGCAGAAGCCTGTCTCTCTCAGGTTGCCAGAATCCACCAGTGACAGCAGTAGCCCTCTCAAACCAGCTTTCCCAGTCTCTTAAGACCAGTTAACTATACAACCATGTTAACTATGATTTGCTTGCAGTTTTCATAGTAGTTGAAAGCGTGGATTTGTTCTGCTCCTGCATAGTTTGGTTGCTGAGGTAAAGGAAAACCTTTCCTGTATATTTCCTTTCTCATTTTCTGGTATCTTAAAAGCATATTTATGCCTCTTTCATAGTTGTGTCCCAGGGCCCACTAGATCCTTGGTTTAAGCAGAGTGAGATCCAGTAAGTGGTATTTTTGTTTGGTCATGTTCACCGCATGGCTGCACACAGGTACCATGGACCAAAGTGTACCCAGGGCAAAGCTTTGAACTGTCCCTTTTACCAACAGCAGGGACCTTGATTAGCATAAACTTCTTGTGAAAACACATGCCCATTTTGAGGCATGAAGCCTACAGACTTCAGCCTTAGGGATAACTGTACCTAAAATGCATCAAGTGTCCCTGCTCCTGTGCAGGCAATACTCATGTCTTGTGGCTGAATGCAAGCAATCTCCAAACTAGAAACCATCCAGTTGCTCTATCATGCTACGCTTGGAGCACTGTGTACAGTTCTGGCGTCCTCAATGTAAGAAGGACATGGAGCTGTTGGAGCAAGTCCAGAGGAGGCCACAAGGATAAGCAGGGGCTGGAGCACCTCCATGTGAAGATAGGCTGAGAAAGTTGGGGCTGTTCAGACTGGAGAAGAGAAGCTGCGTGGAGACCTCAGAGCAGTTTCCAGTATCTTAAGGGGGCCTACAAGGATGCTGGAGAGGAACTCTTCATCAGGGACTGTAGCAATAGGATAAGGGCTAATGGGTTTAAACAGGGGAAGTTCAGGTTAGATATAAGGAAGAAGTTCTTTACAGTGAGGGTGGTGAGGCACTGGAATGAGTTGCACAAGGAAGTTGTGAATGCCCCATCCCTGGCAGTGTTCAAGGCCAGGTTGGACAGAGTCTTGGGTGAAATGGTTTAGTGTGAGGCATCCCTGTCCATGGCAGGGGGTTGGAACTGGATGGTTTTAAGGTCCTTTCCAACACAAACCATTCTGTGATTGTACGATTAGCTGTCCCTAAACAAAATAGTTAATAAACAAAATATTAGCTCTCCCTAAATAAAAATATCACCTCTAGAATGAGGTGATCTCTGCAGCTAGTTATTGTGGAGCCTAAGTACAGTTTGTACATGTCTGTCTAAATTCACTGAGAGTCACTGACGTTACAACTTCCCCTTTATGTCTTTTGAAAATGGCATGAAGCTTCTAAGACACTTTATTTTAGAAATTTTTACTCAGGATTTTTTTGTTCATTTCTATTAAAGCAATTTTTTTTTTTTTTTTTTTTTTTCCTCCCATTATTCCCTGATTTGGGTTTGTTTGGTGGTTGGTTTTTGGGTTTAGGTTGGGTTTTTTTTTTTAAATAAACATTTTACTGATTGTTAAAGCAAAGAAGAAAAGATAAAAACTCTATAAATACGAATTTGTGATTTTTGTTAAATATGAATATTGATGTTATTTTGCAGGGCTTTTATTTTGAGGATGCCATGTTTTTCTTCAATGACAAAGAGGATACGAGTTCTTAAAAGGTAAAAAAATTAGTACATAGTATAAAATGAAGTTGGTAATGAGACAAAACAGCTCTGTGTGTAACCGCTGTATTTTGCAGTACAGCCTGTACGGCAGAAGTATTTTGATTTCTCAGATACAGGGGCTTTTAACAGCTGTATTCTGATGATGGTTTTGATAAACGTTTTAATGACATAAATTTCATGAACAAAAAAAAAAAAAAAATCCAAACAAATAAAAAAATTCTTTGGATATGCTGTACATAAAACAATTTGTGTCTTTAAATGTGGTGGAGAACCTGTACCTTCCTTCCAGACACTCCTCCAGGGAGTTCCTGCTGCAAAATTGATGAAATTGTACAGAGATAAGACACTTCTAAATAGTCAATAGAAGCTGTTCCTGCACAAGCAGAAAAGGTCACAGAGAACAGACAGCCTTTATAGTAGGTGTTTTTAATGCAGTTTAAAGTAACGCAGTTGCAATGGGTCATGCATGTGGCAGAGTGGTCACATTAAGACCATGGGTCAGCTGGATTATTGGAGCCAAGCAGGTTCAGGGTGTCCTGCCCAACATAGCTGAAGATGTCATTCCAAGGATCTTTGTAACAGAAGCTCCCACTGCCCATCTGGTTCAAGAGATTTGATCCTCTTTTCCCTGTGAGCACTAATGTATGCCAAGATCTCAAAAATTAATTAGGTTTTTAATAAAGCCTCTACTTATTCATGTCTGTGTAACCATTTTCAGTTATGCTGCCATAATCTGAGCAACAGTCTGGGCAGATTCTCGAAAGAATTTGGGGGTTTATTGGGCATGTAGGAATGGATTTTTAAATTTCAGGAGGATTGGGAATTGGAAACAGACATGACTTGATTTTTCATAAAGAGAGCTGTGAAGTGTTGAGCACTTTTCAGAGTTCACACAGCCAGGTGAGTGTTGATGGATCTGTGAAAACCTGGTGCTAACTGTAGGAGATACCTGCCTCCAGGTTGAATGGCTGGTTACAGTGTGACTCAACAAACCAGTGAAGGTGAAGAGAAACCATTTAATGGAAACTTGTGAGGCTGTCCCCTGATTGATGTAAAATTGTTAACACGAGATAACTCATTAGAGGGAGAAATATTTGAAACTGGAGCTGATAATTACATGTCTTTTAGCATTTCTTCCCAGTTTTTTTTAGATATTTCTTTCTTTCTTTAGAATGATTGCTCTATGTGAAACATGCTAAAAATTAATATATCAATTATTGACATTGTTTTCCAATGGGGAAAATGTCTTCTGCTTAATGCATGGCATAGAAAACCCTAAGTTTGCTGCCTGATACTGTAACACATACAGTAAACAATTCCAAAATGCCCCATTGTATGACTGTTTCGTCTCAGCTCTGAACAGAGTTATTTTTAAAACTACATATTGATTTCCTTCTTTCCACTTTAAAACTCCCCGGAAACGACCTCCTCTGTCCTGCAAGGACCCCTGTCTGTAAATGGTGGCTCAGTTTCACAGTTAAGTAAAAGTCTTCCATTGATCCCTGAAGGAGCACTGATGCATTCCTCAGGGACCTAGGGCCAGAATGGGAACCACTGCTGTAATGAGCACCCTTTGGGAGAAGTACTGTGTGAAATAAAAGAGAGAACCTGCAAAATGTCCTTAAATTTGTATTTCCATCATGATTTCAGATGAAACATGCAAGTCCCCTGGGCTTGAATTACATTTTTGTCATTCAGTAATAGTTCACCTGGGATACTGCTGCAGGAAGCCAAGAGGATAGAAAGTCACACTTATCTTGTTAGAATGATTTCTATGGAATTCTCCTCGTTTTAGTCTATAAAAAAAATAAAATAATTTTGATGCCTCCACTGAGAAGATGTCATTGTGGGAAGAAGTCCAGAAGCACCTGGATTCTCAGCTTGAGTGTATTCTCATTCTAAAATATAACCATCCTTGCATGCTTCTTCCCCCTCTAGTTCTTGGTGAAGATGTTGGGATGTTGTCTAACAGAGATGGAGTTTGTCATGGAGAACTAATGCATTTTGTACTAGGGCTGCTGCAGGACCAGCAATTAGAAGCCACTTATATTTTTGGGAATCCTTTTTGCCCATCTCAACTGCAGAGGTAAGTCAGAGCTGCACAGCAAAGAGTAAAAGTAAATTGCATGGGGGAAGGACACTTAAAGTGACTTAAATATTCCACGAGTGTTCAATTTACTAGGTATGTTTGGGGTTGTTTTTTTTTAGATGTGAAGAAAATGTACAAGTATTATTGTTTAAAATGAAGTATTGCAAGGGCAAAAGTGCTTTCATAGAAGGTGGGATGTGTATGTGGTTTTGAAATGAATATGAACATCTGCCATTTTGCCTTTCACTGGATTTTGTCAGTTGTGCTTTGAAGCACATCAGTACACAGGTGGTTTGTTTGGAAATAAAGAGCTATAGAATTTTTTTCATCTTCACAATGCTAGGTGTATGATTTCATAGAGATTCAAAATAATTTCTCCAGATGTTTCTTGTAAAATGAAACGACAGAGGGAATTACCAACAAAATGTTTCTTTACAGAGGCTTTGAAAAAAAATTCAGAATTTCCATTCACAGTAATTTTGTGTACATACATTGGCTGTAGTTACATTCCAGAATGAACTGAAAAATCAACCCAAATATTTCCAAACTAGTCTATCTGGTATGGTAATGGGCTTTTGCCATGGCAAGATGTAACATTCTTTAAATAACCCAATGATGTTACATGAATTGTAATACTGTACCACCATCTAAGCAATGTAGATACCACTATTAAGTTTGTGGCCTTGAAAGAAGGATAACACCTAAGGATTAACCAATATAAATAGATGGATAGAATCCAGTGTAATGTCACCTTTTTTTTTTGATCGTTAGAGAATGCTTAAAGCAATTTTAACAAATGTAAGTCCTTACAAGCAATTTCTCAAGCCGGGAAACGCAAAATGGTTTTTGCATGTTGACTTAAGTAACGACATTTTAGCTCTGCTATGAGTTCAAATGTATTTAGATTGCAGTAATTTATGTTCTGGGGTGTTCAAACTTACAGGAGGTGTCTAAGTATATTGCCAAACTTGGTTGTTCATTGTTTTCACCTTTCGGGGATGGAAACCAGCATATCTCAACACAGTCCGAAAGCCCTAAGGTGCAAGTCCTCACCAGATGTCAAGTGACAGGGCTCCAGATTCACAGAATCACAGAATGGTTGAAGTTGGAAGGGACCTCCAGAGGTCATCAGGTCCACCCCACCCTGCTTAAGCAGGGCCACCTAGAGCCACCTGCCCAGGACCGTGTCCAGACAGCTTTTGAGTATCTCCAATTCAGTGTATATAAAGAAGGGATTACAATACAGTGAGGAAATGGATTTATTCCTATATGAAGGTCTCACAAAATTTACACGTTGCACTTTCTGTAATTATGGTAAGTGATAGCAAGAGAGCATGAAGCTGACAGTCATATGCCTATATGACTGCTAAAAGCTAGCATATTTACATAAGCTTTTAAATACTCAGACTCGCAGGTTGTCATGGTAAAATGGGAGTGAGTAGTGAGAAACTGAGTGGCAAAATGGATACCTTCAACAAATTAGAAGTGTCTTTTAAATCTATTGAATTTGACTGCAGCAGTTCTGGTGATAACGTGTCCTGAGTCTAACAGGAACAGTAGAATGAGGCAGAAATCTCCTTCAAAAATTCTTTTTCAAATTCAAAAATTCTCTTTCAAAAATTCTCCCTCTTCGTTCTTTTAACAAACTGCTACTACCAGCAGCAGCATTAGGGACATCTTCATATTTAGATAGATCTGGGGCATTTTCTGGAACTGAATAGGTTTGGAGGTGCCTGAATGGTTGCTGCTTGCATCTGCCACTGGTAGGTAAAGGTGCTCTGCCAGGAAAAATCATCCCAAGAAATGCAGAAAGATGCAAGTTGGAAGGGAAATCTGGAGGTTGCCCATTCGAACCCTTGCTAATTTTCTCCTATGCTAGGCTTCCTACTGTTACTCTGTTTTACCTGTCAGTTGTCCCTTTGCCAATGAGGACTGATGTAGGAAACTGACATCAGTTTCCCGATGTAGGAAACTGACATCAGGCTAAGAGATGCCACCCTTGCAGCTACACTGGGGACCAAATGCTGCAGTGGGAGGTGAGGAGTAAAATAGTAGACACCCTTAGGAAAAAAGTAATTGTTTTTGCTAATGCTTAACAGATATTTTCTCTTCAAATCAGAGTGAAAAACAAACTTTAAAGGAATGCATGTTGCAAACTACTGAACTGACTACAAGGACGTAATATTTTGTAGGTATAAATCATTTAACTTCTCACATTTCCAGTAGTTAAATGGTGGCATGATCCAGTTTGTAGATGCCTGTTCTGCTTTTGTTTTTTAAGCAGTCCTTTCCTACATTTTGATGACTTTCTTGTATCAATGTAGTTTCTTTTGTCCTGTCATTAGAAACAATAGCTATGGTATTTTTTGTCAAATTCTGAAATATATATTAGCTGGGTTAGCTTCCAAGATTTATAAAGTGTCATGCCAGTGAGTAGCATGCTTGAAGGTACTAGCAAATGAATGGGCATGAAGAATTTAGTTCAATCTAGTTTAAAAGATGCCTCACTGAATTGAAAGCTGCAGCATATTTAGATGGCAAACCATTATGAGATAGGTAAATGCATGTGAAGACAGAACGTGGCTCTAAAGAAACATATGTGTGAATGACATCCTGACAGGTCTGCTCTAAAATTTGTCTAGCATCAGGTTATTTTTAAATCTGAAATTGATCATTGATGGGTTTTTATATATTTTGAGTGTGTCTAATTGTAAAAGTCAGTGGTTAAAAAAAGTTGAGAAAATTCGAGACAAAATGCGAACAAAGTAAAACTTGTTTGGTCTGAACGTGTAGCAGAAAATAAGGATTTCTATTTTCCTCCTAACCCCCAAAATAAAATTTAAAAAATGGTGAAAGCACCTTTAAAACAATTACGTATTTTGGGCACCATAGTGCAGAAATGTAGAAGAATATTGTTATTAGGATGACAAATGTTTGCAGGTGTTATAAGTGTAAGGAAAGGAAAAATTAGGCCTGTAGCCTTTATGAAGGGGGAGATTAAAAGGAGCCATGATGTAGGTGTTTACTGTTCTGGGGAAATACAGTGGCTACAGATGCAATCAAACTGCTAGAGAGTATGTGAGTGTTAAATATTTTGTTTCCTTTATAAAGAAAATTACTGATGTGTGAAGCAGAAAATATTTGGAAGTTTTGGAATCTTGAGTATGTCAAACGAAGTTTTGGATATAGGAAGAAAGTTGCATCCATGATATCCATAGCTTGGATATGGGCATGGGCTCCAAAGTCACGTTGGACTGCATGAGTTATGAGACCTTTTTACTGTCCTTTGACATTGTACCTCCAGCCCAGATCTTTGACCAGTGCTGTCATGACTTCTGTTTCTTTCATGTTTAGAAAGATGTCTTAATGCACATGGTGCAGACACATGTCCTGCCAAATTCTTTTATCTGATCTCCTTTAAACCAACTGAATGGTAGGATGCTCTAAAGAGTGCTGTCCATCACTTCTGGGAATGGGTTGGCCTCTGTCCAGCTCAACAGAGCTCTGTTAGTCTCAAGTCTTGCAGTCTCATGTTCAGTTGCATCAGAGCAGTTGGAGATTGATAATGCCAATACTGCACATCGTAATGACATTTTAAGTCCTGTGAACCATGGAGATTTCACCTGCTATGTCTGACTCCCATCCAGGATCGAATAGTCTATGCCACTAAGAAGCGAAACAGCAGCTGCTTATAGCATCTCAGATGAAGCTAACATCCTAGACTTCAGACAAGCTGGAAGTCATGGATTTGCATCGGGTTTAGTAGTACTTAGGGTTGGTTGCTTCCTTTTCATAAACGGGACAGCTTTCTGTTCTTTTCAGCTCAGACCTGTCCCTTGCTTTTGGTATTGCCCACAGTGACGTAATGTCCTGTCTGATGGAGATTGCAAGACAGAGAGGCCGTTACCAAAACAGTCTGTTTTCCTTTGCCTGGCAGGAATGATGAAAAAGCTGGGAGTACTTCCATTTGCAAAGCTCTGTAAGGATTGTTTTTCTGTTCTGTTCTTAGCAGCATTTCATAAAGCTATAGGAGCTGGTGAAATATTTTGATCTTTGACATCAGCAACATGCAGATGTAATTTTCTCTGCTTATCCTTTGCAGTGTAGAAAAACATCGTTGTTGCCAACCTAACCCAGGCACTAGCTCATGTTTATTAGCAGATGAGGAACAGCTAGTTGAAACCAAACCAAAACGAGGATGAGTTCCTGCTGGTTGGCAAAAGTGCACAAATAGGACCCCTGGCCATATTAAGAACTGAAGAAATATCGTTGCTGTTCTGGCAGCATATTCAGTTTGACTTAGAACATGCAATATTAAGTATCAAAGAAGAAAAACTTTGTCTAAAATTTCTAGTATGGCAGAGTAAAATTTCCAGTCTCCTCCTAAAGCAGAATACACATGAAAGAACTTTGGTATACTTTTCACTGATAGAAACCCCAAATACCAAAAGAATTAAACAGAATATACTTAATAAGAATCACGGAGTTCAGGTGGAAATGATGTATTCGGTTATATACATGAATTATCTTGCTTAAAAAGTGCAGCACATTTTAAAACATTTTCTCTGCCGGAAGTTTCCTGTACTTGCAATGAGAAATATAGCGTATATGAGCTTTCCAACCAGAGCTGCTATGTAAGAACAGTAATAAAATACTGTGCACACAAAAATAGAGATGGTGGGATTCTGATCACTTGTGAGCTTCCATCTGTGTTTAATTTACCCAAGGGGAAAAGAAAGTGACATCTAATATGGGGTGAAAGAGTACATTTAGTTCAGTGAAGATTGTCTCAGTATTTTGCAGTTTCTGATTTACATTTGTCGTTAGAATGAATGTCTTCTTAATGTGAAGGTGTTCCAGAGATAAAATGTAGAATGCAGTTCCACTGAGTTACTGTTACCAGTTCTTTCTAATGTATACAGGTATAGATTTTGCTTGCAATCTAAAATGCCAGTCTGGAGAGTGAAAAACGAAAGTAGCTTAATCTTCATGCATTAGTAAAATTAGTAACATGTTTCAATTATTTATTTGGAAAAAAAGGTTAATAAGAAAGATGTTCTGAGTCAATAACCTCTTACTGTAAAGAAGATGCCCAATGTTATGCATCTCTGAAATTTTACTAACTGAAGACATAAAAACTTGCAGTGGCTGAAAACTAGGCAGCTAAGTTGAAACTAATACTAAGACTCAAAATGTTCACGATTATACTGATTGTAACCACTGGAACAGATGAGGGAGATACGTGTTAATTCCTCTTTGGCACAGAGTCTGTAAATTGAGTGGGTGTCTGTCTGAAAGATAGAGCTGTAGTTCAGCCATGAGCTGAACTTGACACAGGAATGGCTGAAATACATGACATCGCTTCTATTGCACATAAAGTCAGACCATTTTCCCCAAATGGTTGTTTCTGGCTCAAACATCTGTGAGTTTGCAATTTTTGTGCTTTTCTGTGTGGATAGAATAGAATGAAGTAATTTTGCACCAGTTTTAGGTAACTCCAAGAATGGTGTGTTTTAATAGTCTTGAATTTATGAAGAGGTGCATATGATAAGTATTTTATTCTAATCACCCCTTGAAGAATCAGATGATAGTTCTGAGTTAGAAATACCAGGCTAGATGTACTGTTCTTGTGTTTGCTATGCCAAAATCATGAGTTTCTATGGCAACAGAGTTAATCTATACTGTTTCAATTGGATGAACCCTGATAAATTTTGCTACCTAAAGTAATCTCAACTGTAGTCCAAGTGACATTAGATTGCACAAAATAAATTGTCTGAGTCTAGTCTTTGTCACTGTTTAACTAAGATGCATTAAAGAATTTGAGCACAGCACTCCCTATTCAGTACTACATTGTGATGTGCAAAACCTGCCTTCTCTAAATCATGTTTTCTTAGCTACTGAAGTAACTAACCAATCTGACCTTCTACCTTTTGTCTGATGAACTGCAATGATGCATTTTGAAATGTAACCTCTCTGAAAATTAAAATCTTAGCTGAGCCACTTTGCCACGCAGCCTTGCAGACATTCAGCTAGGAGGACACCCTCACAAGTTTCTTAAGGTTGGCTTACAGCACCCTGGGTCAGTGAGCCCCTGAGAAAAACAGGATCTTTTATCCAGCTCCCACAGATACCCAGATTCATCAAAGGCTTCCACTCAGCCTTGTCTAGTAGTGTGCCAGCAGCGCAGATTCATTGCAATTTCACCTTTTAGAAGAATATAGTTTTGAACCAGATAAAGAAGCCCATAGATTTTTATGTGTAAAATCAAAACCCCTCCTTTTTAGTGCAAGGAAATGCAGATCTTATATCATGCATAAGCTATATATCATAGATCTTTATGATATATATTCGTTATATATAATATATATATTATATGCATTTATATATATATGAGATATATATCATATATATCCTCTTTCTGTTCTTTGGCATTAGGTAGTGGCTTCTTAAGGAGTCAGGGTTTTGTTCCATGTGGCATTTCCCTGGCAGTGGAAGCCTTTTTTCCCGTGAAGTTTCCTTCTTCAGATGAACTTGCAATTAGTAAAGACATCTCTGCTCCTGTAGTTATTTCTCTTTCCAGACCTGTGCTTGTCCTTCTGCTTAAAAATATGGCTTAAAAGGGAACTTACATAGCTTTCAAGTTTCTTTTTGTCAAATGACCCTGGATGAGTGCCATCAGTTTATTCCATTTTCTTTGTAGGTGGTTTGTTACTTCACTTTCCCTTTAATTCTTCAGATCTGGACATGTAAAGCAGCAAACACAATCCCTTTTGTTCATAGCTTATGACACTTGGTTTAGGAATCATGAAAATTGAGGGACATCACCTCTGTGATTGATAGGCTTAAGATTCATTTTTCATCTCTTCTGGATTCTAGATCACTGTGGAGTAAAAGGACAGCAGACAGGGTAAAAAAGCCTTATTTTCAAAATGAAATTGTACTCTAATGCAAATACTTGCAATGTCCTAATCAAACTTCACACACATTGCGTGAGAAAGAGGCATTGAAATATGTAGTAATCCCAGATACAAGCAACCAAAATACTCCTTAGACCTCATTTTAAAACTGCAGTTCAATCAGCACACTCCAGATGGCACACAATGATGATAAAATTATGCATGTACCACTTTGAGGGATGAAATATGCAAACAGAAGTAGCTTGTTAACACAAAGCCCCTGGAAGTGGCCTCCAGTACTGACAGTCATCTGTACACCCAGAAAACGAACCAAACTTTCAACACTTTAAAAGACAGTGTTTTGGGAGAAAAGAAACAACAAACGCCGCACCCCCCCCCCCCCCCCATGCTAATTTCAGTTATAATGCAGGAAACACAAATGTTTGAAGAATTATCATCTTTTATATGCTAATAAATGTTGAATGGCAGATGTTTTCCAAGCAGATGGATTATTAATTTGGCCCTAAATGACAAAGAAATTTAAGGGAGAATATTACTTGAACATAATTAGAAAGTATATACAAATAAGTTCTTACATTATAGACATGTCACATTACCTATTTCTAATTCTGAGTAAAAATTTTCCTTGTGATTAGTCCTAATTAAAATGGGTACTGCAAACTGCAAAGGGCAACCCTGTCCAAACATACATGCACTTAAATTTCAAGAATAATTCCATAAGACATCATACATGCCTATGTGTACAGCACAATATAGAAGACATTTCTCTGATTGCATTTTAGCAACTGATCAAAACCCGTATTGCATAGAAGTTTTACAGACTAAAACTATAGAAGCTGATAAGGCTTGAATTGTGTGATAAAATCTGTTTGTCAAGTGCAATGCCGATTTGTACAGGATGTAAGTTCTGGTTCTGACTTTGTACTCAATGGAGACTATGTTTTTGAATCATCACAGACATAACAGAAAACAATTTCTGGAACTTCTACAATTTCAATGTTAATATAGTTTCTGACAAAATTGCAGGCATGTTACAGAAACCCTTCAGAGGGCTTGCAAATTGGCCTTCTCTCTTTGCTGGCCAAAAGGCTGCCTTCGGACCTGAGAAATCAGTTTTCCTGAAGTAATGGGCCCATCTTAAGCTAGGCCAATGGTAAAGTGGTTGTCTAAAAGCAACAGAGAATGTCACTAGTAGAGCAGCTTTCCTTACACCAACCCTCTGAAGCATTTTTACGTTAAATAGTTTGTTCTATAGTCTAGGTGGTTTTAGATAAATGCCACAGCAATGCTCTTTGTAAATGCACGAATCTAGGTAAGTACTGTATTGTGTGAGGGGGCAAGGTTTACTTTTTGTAGTTCCACACATTGATTCTGATGAACATTTCATGCAAAAGGAGTTTCTGTAGTAGAACATTTCAGAATTCATGAATAGTAATCGAGCCCTTTAGTTCTGCACTAAACTTAAATCCATTATTCTCCATTTAAAGCAGACACATCATGTTGCTCTACAGAACACTGCTCTGTCAATTCACTGCTTTTTTCAGTGAGCTGGGCTAGAATATTAAGCACTCTTTGCTCTCAGTATTCTTGCTGTGCTTGGCACATTTGGATTCCATTTGAAATAGGCAAATAGCAATTCTGTTGTTCCTAATGAATAGCCTATAAGTGTATATGCACCTTGCCTTTGAAAAGGGGAGCATATGTTATTTGCCACATCTTGAATCTCTGGCAACCACTTTGCTCCATTTCCTGTCTCTCTCTCTCTGCCCATAAGCAGTCAAATGTAAAATGTCATAAAAGTCCCTGACAGATTTCTGTCTTCTGTACCAAACAAACCAGTCTGCTTCAGCCTTCAAAGTGTACATATTTTTTCTGTCATGGGCAAATTAAAGAAATGCATGTGAAAACAAAGAGTTAAGTAAGAAATATTAGAGTTTCTAAAAGTCCCCTTCCATATGCTGAATATTTTTCAAGCTCGAATGTCGCTATTACTATGCCTAGGTTTTAGTATGCTGGTGCAGCCATATGTCTGTCCCTGCCGTGCTAGTGGAGATACAATTCATTCTCTCTTCCCATATAATTTTTTTGTTGCTAAAGTTCTATGAATACACAGCGTAAAACCTGCTAGCATGTCGCGTTAAGTTTCTGCACTAGGAGGATATCATGTTCATCATAAGCAATAAATTACGCACTTTTGCTTAAATCAGTCATCTCTTTTGAGAACGGTGTGCTAAGCTGAATTTTATAAAAGCATGCAAAACCTGAAGTTTCCAGCCTCCCAGTTTTTTCCATTAGCTACAGATCTGTTACCTTTAGATCTCCATTTATGAATGTTTGCCTGCATAGAGGCTGGGGGGAGGAGGAATTGAATTGAGCATCTGGAAAAAATTATCTATGTTTTTGCTTAACACATTTCCTACACAGATTCCTATGACTAAGAGAATAATACAAGGAAATCTCTCATTTTCATCCATAGTGTTCAGGTAACTCTAAAATAATGAGTTTCTAAGGAGATATTATTACGATGCTTATACGGCAAGCCACACAAAGTGTGGTGTTTCTTCTGTATTGGCAAAATTGAAATATAGTTGTCTGGGATATTTCTTTGGTATGGGTTGAGCTATAAAGCCTACTGTTTCTTTCTGAATTGGCTGATGGTATTTTTATCTGTACGTAACCTTAACCATGTTAAGGTAGAGGTGATCAGCAAAAAGCTGAAGCTGCCAACATTATAGTGATGGTTTAAAACCTCAGGTTATCTAAAATGGGTATGACAAGCCTTTACCAGCAATCAGCAGAAGTTAGATTGAAATGCCTCTGTGAAATAGTTGTTAGAGAGAGAGCACAGTGTGTGTGGGTTCCAACTATTGCAGCACCCATTTATACCTCTCTTGCCAGACGATGATGGCACTGAGTAAGCTATGTGTTTCATCTGGCGTGGTAACACTCACGTAAAGGAAGTTCCCAATTTCCAGACACCCAGCAGCTTGAGAAGATATACAAACATATTCCAGTTTTTCTAGCTCAGGAGATGTTAAGGAAGGGCTTTAAGGCTACCAATTACAACTGTCTTGCTTGAACTGAAAGATGTGTGAGGAATGGTGATGCCACTTTAGAAAATTGTTTAAAATGCAAATCATTGTCTTGCTTCACAATAATTTCTTCAAGAAAATAAGAAGGTAACACTTCAGAATTTAAAGACTGTAATTTGAATTTAATATCAGTGCTTGGATGCTTGGATTGCAAAGGTAATTGACCCAGAGCCTTGTGTAGTGTACAAAGTAGATGCTCACCCAGAAAAGCCCTCTTTTTTTTTTTTTGTCAGAAAATTGAGACATTCTGCTATGGGCTGGGTTTTGTTCCTTGCAGAGGTCAAACCAGTGTCTAAAAAAATCATGATCCAGAAAAGGTAATTTTTAATGAATATTTATGAGATGTCCTTTCTTATCAGAGCTGTGCAAGTTTTCAGAAGCTTGCCACTAAGTCTGGCTTCTGATTTTTAGCAAAAAGCTTACCAGTTCTGCCTGAGAAAATAGTCAGGTTGCATTTTTGTCTAGCTTTTTCTGGTATGTATCTGGTCTAGTAAGATATATCACGGTGGTGCTTGTGCAATACATCATACACCGGTTGGGGGTTTTTTCTGTAGGAGACTAGTAGTTTAAGAGGTACTTTAAAATCATTGTGAAAATAAACATGAGCTTGAGGAGTTTATATAATTCGTTTCTGTGATAAACTGTATACCTAGAATTGCAAAAGAACACTAACTAGGAGGCTTTGCTAGGCTGGTTTGCTTTTTTGAGTCCCAAATCCTAACTGCAAAATCTCAGAGTGCTGCCCAAAAATAGGCAAAAAGAGTATTTCTTTTTCAGTTTCTCTTGGTTTTAACATTTTTGCAGCACCTAGAAAAAGAAGCTGAGATCGGTGTCTGATTTTGTGTTCTTGATGGCCCTTAGGCACTGTGTGTCTGAAGAGTTGTTTTGTACATGGCAGGAAAAAAAAGGGTCTAGAGCCAAAAGCGCTCGGAGGTGCAGTGACTTGCCAAGGCGATGTGGCAGGGAAAGGCTGAAGCATTATCATGACCAGCTTCCAGACCAGTTCTTGTATTCCCTGTGTAATGTTGCCTTTAAATAAGTCCATGCAAAATATTTCAAGAAAAAATTGATTGCTCATAAATACAGATAGAATGAGAAAAAATAACTCAAGTATTGGATTCTGATCTCCTCTCACAGTTACACAATCTACAATTACTGTGTGGAATTTCACTCACTTTCCCCTCCTCTCCCTTTTTTATACCTTCTGTGTGTTTAAGACTTTACATTTTTATGCTGCTTTATCTCCCATACATGAAAGGTTTACCTAATATGTCCTATTCTCCTCACTTAAAACTTTTTTAATGTCTTTTATGTCTTCTTATTTTATTGTACATTATACTATATGTTATTTAAAATCATGCATTTGAAAGCATGCAATTTGATCAGAGCAATGTATCTTTTGTATAATGCCACCTTGCTAGATTACACTTCATGACCATTCTGGGGCCAGCATCAGAGAGGCAATGTTAAAGGTACATTCAGTGAGTGAGAAAGGACTCTGATAATGCCTCTGCAGTCTGAATTTCTGCTCTGCCTGCTTAAGTTTCCTTTTATTTCCAGCCCTCTGGGCTGGCTCCCCCTGGAATTTCTTTCAGAGTTAATCCCACGTGACGGGAATTATTCATGACTTAATTGGATATAGGAGTACAATTCTCAGCTGGTACGTAAGCAGGCATAGAGTTAGTACATTGTCTTGGGGTTTTTTTTAATGCTCTAGTTGGTAAATACTGATTTTGTAGACAATATCAAAAGTAGTATTAACTTTCAGTGGAATCTGGTAAAGATCCTGGTGAAAAATGATCACCTCACAGTAAGGTCTTCATTTTCTTTGGTCTTTTTAAAAGATTTTAATGTCAATTATTTGTATAAAACATTAACTTACATGGAAAAGTAGGGAATGTATCTTAATAGAACTGTTATCTCATGTGACTGTCCAAAATCATAGTTGAGTGTATTTGATATTTTATGGGGAACAAGGAAAAAGAAAATGCAACCAATCCCTAAATAAGTAGTAATTACATGTAAATTTTCATAAATATCTAAACCAGGAAATTCCAGTAACTTTTAGGATACCCAAGAATCCACAAGTTCCATCGAGTGTCGCTGAAGTGAATGACATAAAATACTCTCTAAAGCTGTTATTGTTATGCTTCCTTGTGTTTACCTAGTAATTAGAGAAGGAAGAATCTTGAAGAACAGTCAGGTTTGGAAAATAGCAAAGGCAAGTATGTGACTACCTGTTTTGACTATCTGTCCTTGGTTTAGATAACTATTTGATGAAAAGTGTGATAGTGTCTGGTGTAAATCTAACCATTATATCTCAGAAGTCACTTTGAATTACAACCAAATATTAAGAGACTAAACCCAGAGAATTAAAACAGAGTTAAGGTTTTCTGTTGCTTACAGTTAAACCTGGCTGACACTGTCTGTGCCGTTTACACACTCTCTTCCTCCCCTTTTTGATTATGTATTTTTCCTCTCACATCAGTGAATGCATCGGAAAAAGTAGTTCTGTGACCATCTTAATGATGGTTTCTCCTGTGCCTTCACTGCTCATGCATAATTTAACTCTGGGAAGATCAAGTATATGTGGTAGACAATAGATTGATTTGATGACGAAAATCATGCAGTGTTTATTGTTGGTTGTGTGAGGGGTTTTTTCCACAAGAACTTCGTGGTGATGCTTCTATTTCTGAATAATGGGAAGCATTCTCAAAGTGCAAAATAAAGTATCTTTAGAAATAACAATAAGTGCATAATGAGATATGCAAGTGGCTGCCAGCAAACGGTACCTTTTTCTACCTCTTTTACATCCCTTTTGTACAGTCCTACATCTACGTACTGTCTGTTTCTCCTTTATTCTCTCTTGTGCTGTCTGGGAGTATGTGTCAAGTTTTTTTGCATGGAAAATAAATAGTAATATACTGACAACTCATAAAGATACCTTGGTTTTTTTCTCATTAGTTGACTGTAGTAAAGGCTCATCTTTAATTGATAGCTTAATTGATTAGTCCTATTTAAGAAGTCATTCCTGCCAGGTTGAAATATATGCCTCTCTTTGTACCAGGCAATCTCTTTCTCCATCACTACCTACTGTCCTCCTCCACTCCCCCACTGCACTGATTTCTTCACTCACATTTTGGTTGCTCAACTTACTCTGGCTGGACTCTGTAGATACCATTCAATAAGCTGACTGAAATGTATCTTCTCCTCAGGTCAAATGCTTTTAAGAAGCTGGTAGTTTCCAGCTTAAAAAAAAAAAGGTAAAAGCTTTGATATTGTGGGTTTGTCTGCTTGGGAGGCTCTGTGGGAGCAAAATAACAGAAGCACCTTTTCATTTTTTTTTCTTTCTTTCCTCCTTTCTTCTTCCCTAGCATCTAGAGATAAAGGTGAACGGTCCTTTCTCCTACAATTCAACACCACACAGAGGAATTATTGTAGCAGAAATGCAAAAGAGTATCTAAACACTCTCAATAGTGACCTGGATTGTTGAAAGTACTTGTAGCCTTTAGAGCGAAGAGAAACAGAAGGAGTATCCACAGGAGGATTTTTTTCTTTTGGTAGCATCTCTAAGTCACTCTGCCAGAAGCCAGAAGAAGGTTTAAATACCCTTCTTGTCCTCTCATTTTATGGGAGCTTTGAGACCAGAAATATGCAGTAAGGCCCGTGTGTGATAATACACGATAGTCTGCTGGCAGGAGTACTGGTGGCATGCACCTGAAGAAACGGGTGCAAGACCAGTATATGCTTAGGGTCGTGGGAGTCATGCTTTGTCACTGTGTAGAGTAGTATGCAGTGAGTTGCTAAATGTTTGGAGGAAGGGAAGAGATGAGGAATTCAGGAAACCAGTGTCAAAACTGAATTGATAAAGAGATGGGGATTGAACTTAACTGTCTTTAATGATTATTTTTGACTGCAGGATTTTCCTTAACAGAAATTATTGTCTGCTAGCGATTTTTTAAAACTGTTCTTTTAAAATAGAAGTTCTTTTTAAAAAAAATTCTATTAGGAAGGGGTTTTATGCTCATTTTGTCCTCATGCTTGAATTGCCATCTGGGTTTTAACTTACATATATCAGTTGTCTGGCTCTGCTCCTGATAGAGTGAAATAGTTAAGCATTTGCTTAATGGCTTCGATGAAGTAGGATTTAAAATTTGATACATGTTTGCTTTAAAAGGATCTTTCAAAAGAACAAGTTATTAATCAGCCTCTGGAAATCAGTAGCCACATTTAACTGTGAGATTTAAGATCTCTGTATCCCTGGACAAAAATGAAAATTCAGCAAAATTCCTCTGTCTCCTCACAAAACAGGCAGCCAGCTGCAAAGCTTGGAGCCTGACTGGACTCTGCAGCCCTTCATCACTTCCCTGTCAAGAGGGAGTTCTGCAGCTCTGAAATCCATCTCAGTGTGGATTTCTCTCTCAATTTGATGTCACAGCTTGGTTTTGATGTACCTTCTCCTCAGGGAGCTGCTGGGCAAGGTGTTTATAAAACCCCTACCGAGAGTCGCTCCAAATAAACATGCAAAAGTTGATTCATCTATATACTTCTTCCTGTCTAAAAGTATTATGGTAAAAAGATTGATTATAGAAATTCAGTCTCCCTATCTGAAAGTAAAAGAGGACATTTTTAGAAATCCTATAGTGTCAGAAGAAAGCCAACTACTACTGAATGTAGTGAAATGTAATCCGGTTGTGCATAACCCGTAATTCACATATTTACAAAGGGTTTTAAAATAGCTTTCTGGGGTTGAAGTAATTTTGCCCCTATTATTATACTTACAAATAAAATACCTTTTTAGGATTTTTTTAATTTAAGGAATGGGAATTCCAAGATCGCAGTAGACTGCAAAAGATGATCCCAATTCGTGTGTTAATTGAATAATCTATTTAATAATACCCTCTGTTGGGTACTCCAACACATGTGAAAGCCACTGCAAAATTTGATACTCTTCTGCAGCTCTGCTGACTCTTCTGCTTTGGAAGTAATGGGTGCAGTATTAAAAATCATAGAGGCAGGGCACAGAAGAGAAAGGTAGAAAGGGATCCCCTATCCTGTATGCTGGGCAGATTATAAACTCCTCTTCAATGAACACAAATATTATTCCACAGTGCAATACGGTCAAAGTGTTGGGGTTTTAAGAGTCCAGTAACTCATGTACAACTGCTGGCTTGCTTGGGAGCCCCGGTCCTATGACAAACTGCAGCTGACATTTTATCTTTTGGCAGAAATCTGCGTGTGATAGGATGAAAAGCTTAGTCACAGTCTTTCTTGGTCTTTCTTAGTCATTGAAAGAATTCCATCACTTACCACCTTTGTTTTCAGCCTTCAGATTTTTAAATTGATTTCATGCTTTGTGACCTTTTGAACTCAGAGATGTCATGTTTTAACATTGAGAACTTGGGAGGTTTTGTGCAGTTAATTGATGCTCGTCAGTACAAGCTGAAATAGTAGATACTGAAGTTATTGTCCAGGCTTATAGAAATACACTGTGCGTGAGGGAAATCAGTACTGATTATTTTAAAAATAGAGATGTGGCAAATGAGTTTTTGTTTAGCTAAGAATGTAAGAGCAAATAGCTCATTAAAATACTGAAAGTAGGAGAAACCTGTAAAGAATTTAAGTAAAATCAACTGCATGGTGCAACTATCTGAAGATCCGGTTGCTGGACAACATTGGAAATACCCATGAAGTATATTTGATATATCAGTATTAGTTATTTGTTAATTAGTTACTTAAATGAAATATAAACATACTGTAGCAAAATGCATATTTCTTCTAATCAAGCAGGCACTGCTATTTAGAGGGGTGAGTGTTAATGAACACTCTTTAATTTTGGTAAAATTTGTTATTTAGGAAGACAGTGTAAACAATGCTCCTTGATTTAACAAATTTGATTTTCACTCATGTAAAGTAAATTCAAATGTGAGCCCATGAAAGCCAGCCTAGAATTTGTATCCTTTCTTCTATCTGAATATTTTCTCTGTTTTCTTTTTCTAATTAAAGTGAAAATTCAAAGCAAATTGTTGTGAAACTCAGCCATTTATGTGGTGTAACATCCCTGTACTAGAGACAGAATAAAATTCTTAACAGGATAAAGCGGGACATGCTGAAATCATAAAATTGGTTAGCTTGAAAGAGACCTTTAAGATCATCAAGCTCTCCCATTAATTGTTGAGAATCCCTGCAAGCTTCTCCCATTGACTTCAAAAAATGTTATTTTCTTTTTAAATAAAATAATTGGTAATCTTTTTATCCTCAAAAGAAAAGTTACACAAAAGAATTTAGGGAACAAGTGGTAGACGAGCTTCACAATTAATATGGTCTGATTGTGTTGCAGTTGCATACTAACAAGTTTTTCTCGTAAACTGCATTGACTCCCTGCTTACCACTCTGAATAGCACCACTGGGTGGTTTGTGTTAGTACCTGGAATCTGTGGATAGTCTAAACAAGTTTCCCACTGTCATTACTAAACAGCTACTGAGGGTTGCATAGTTGGAGTTCAGCGCCATAATATGAAGGCATTATAAAAAGATACTTGCTGCTGTGAAGTGAGGAGAATTATTTGACGTGAATAGCATTGTATTTAGAAGTATTTGCATGGTTGGGCTATAAGGCAGTGTAAAATAATGCCTTTAAATTGCATATTGGACTCTAGAAGGGAGTTAACAAGTTGTGATTAAAATGTTTTGGGTTGTGTTTGTTTTTTAGCACTGGCATTAAATTTCCTTCTGTGTACATTCAGCCCTGCTGTGTTTTTTGACATAACACTATAAAGCTTCCGATTATCTGATCTCTTTGTCTTTGACAAGCTGCTCTTTTTTAACATACCAATCCAGATTTGAGAGCTATTAAAGTTCAGCGGATGCCTTTACCTCAGGCCACGTAAAGGGATCAACCAAAGTCTGCAACTTTGGGCTGCGAGGACTGCTTTTGAAAGTTAGCATCTGCAGCTCCTGTTTTGTGGAGCAACAGTGACAACCAGCGGCCAGTCACCTAAAGTTGGCCAAGTTCCTCGTTGTGGATGTCCTTCAGACTGCCAGCCACCTACATCCATTCTTCGAAGGTAAAGGACAGAGCTAGTTTATTTCCTTTTACTTGTCTTAACTCTGGAGATAAGCTGAAAAGATTGTTTCTCTTCTCGAGAATAGATGTGTTCTAGCAATTCAGTACAGAGCTGCTGCATTTCGATCAAAAAGGTACCTACTAATCCACTATTTTAGTAGTGTATCTACATCTGTATGGCCATTAAAGGTTTCAGTGCCTTGCTGGTGATATCTGACATGGATCAAATGAAATTTATTGTGCAAAGCAACCATGCTTTAGTTCTTCTGAAAAGAAAAGGAAAAGGTTTGAAGAAAAAGGTCATCCTTTTCTACTGATCAGCAGTTAGTACGTATAATACATAGCACTTGAATATAAATGATTTGAGAATGCTTGTGTTTTCTACATTTTAGTTACTGATTTCTTCCTTCAAAATACAGATTTTTATCTTAGAAAGAGAATTGATCCTGGTGGTAATGCTGTAGAAAAAATAATCTTATCCACCGTTTTTTAGTTTAACGAAGCTAGCGGTTTCACTTACAGTCTAAAGTTTAGGCTAGCAGTTCTCTCAGGATCAGTGGGATTGTTTGTGTGGAGGGGTGCCCTTAAACTTGAGGAAAGTGCCGAAACTCAGTCTGAAGGACTTTGGTGTGTATTGTTTAGAATTATTCCATGCTTAACATTTAAAGGCTTAAGGCAAGGTAAATAATTTATACCAGGCTGGAAATACCAGCACACTAAGCATCTTATGACATTTCTCTCCTCATCAAAGATCTTTTTTCTCCCACTATACCAAAGAGGGGGGGGAAGGAAGAAAAAAGATGGAAAAGAGAAAAACAAAATCTCCAAACCTTCCATTTCCTCTTCTCTGGCACTACTTTACGAGTGCTAATGGCAAATTTGCTTCTGTAATCATAACTTGAACCCATCTGGGGATGAGATTGGCTGCTAGCTTAGTATTTCCACTTAACATATTCATGATTAGCATGCACAGAAGTAGTAGAATTAGGATGAATGTTTTTGGAACAGTACAGATAAATCCTCACAAATGTAGTACAACAGCTCTGGAAATGCACAGTACTGAAATGTAATGAAGCTGAACTCTGTAGAGAGTTTGGTATTCTCAGTACCATGCCTCTCCTAATGAACTCATTTAGATCAGAAAATGGATTTAATATTTTATTGGAATTAACCTGAGCCAGTAAAGAGGATTACAGTTTCTTTCTATGGTGATATTACAGGGTGAGGTAGCATGTTATATGAATATTAAGCATTTCATGAGCATTGTCATGAAGCCAGAAAGAGTATAAGATAATTAGGTTTTAATATAGTGATACTGTTCTTATAAGAATTAAATTTGAAAAGTAATAATAGTATATTTGAAAATTATTTAAATTCGTATTTTGTTGCATTTTCACAACTTTAAAAGTGCTTAAAATGAAAATTATGCCATGTTTTCCCCAAACAATCAATTTCAACAATTTGTTTCTAAATATGGAAAACTAATAATACCACAGGTCTTTAAGACAGGAAGGAAGACACATTCTATAAAAGAGGAAAGGGAATGGAAAGTA
This sequence comes from Strigops habroptila, assembly GCF_004027225.2. Taxonomy (NCBI): domain Eukaryota; kingdom Metazoa; phylum Chordata; class Aves; order Psittaciformes; family Psittacidae; genus Strigops; species Strigops habroptila. Next base: position 6,695,330 of record NC_044278.2, read on the forward strand.
TATTCCATTTTCTCTGTAACATCATCTGCTGGTAGGAGAAAACATGTAGAAATCAGGAAGAAATCTTGACATAAATTCATTATTTTCCTTTGTTTTTTTTTTTTAAACCTCGTTGTGTCCTAGTGTTGTTTCTGTCTCTTAGACTGTCTTTTATACTTGCAAATGTGTTCTTAATCACAGAGTATGTTCTACATTTGAAAGGTTATTTACTGAAAAAAAAAAGACTAAATTATTGTCATCTTAGTTATCTTTCTAGATGGCACATGAAAAACAGAAAAAAAAACAAAACCAAAAAGAGAGTACTTCAAAAGCTTGGTAATGTTGTTTAAGCATTACTGTAAGCAGGTTTTGGGATTTTTTTAAGTGAAATTTAGGGTCTGAAGTTGCCTTTAAATATAGACTGTCTGTAAAAATCATCTCCTGTGTATCTGAACAATTGCTGATTTTACCATGTGAAATGCAGTGTATGCTGTGCTGGAGAATAGCTCTGAGCCTGAGGGAAGTACAGAACAAAACCAGGTAAAGCTAACAATTCAGAATAGATGGAATTGGATGTATGCACTGACTTCTTGAGAGAATTTCCCCCTGCCATCAAAGCTTTTCACTTAAAATGCCCAAATACACAGAGTTAATTTGTAAGGTCACTAAGAAGGTTTGTTTCCTTTGTAGCAACCTTTCAGCAATTTACTTCAACAATGAAGTAACATTTACAAGCTGTTTAGGTTATGAGAAAGATCAACAACAGAAAGCACAGCACAGTCAGTCCTCAGAGTGATGGGTTTTGTGCTGGAAAAAATAATCTTAAAATGTTGGGATGGGAATGTGGAAAGAGAACAATCTCAACAAGTAGGAGGTTTCTGAAGATGGACAGGGAGTAGCTGGGATGGCTAAACAAGAAAATATGCTGTGTCACGGCTATGGTAACTTCAATAAAATTAAGTAAAATAGCTGTATTTCATGTGAAAGAATTTCTTTTCAGCCAGTCTCAAAACATACATTATGCAGCAGCATGGAATCTGCTACAAGTCTATGTATGTCTCATGGCTACTACCTAGACAGGGCTTTATATGGTTCAGAAATTCTGAGGGACTGTGCAATAGTTCAGAATTTTATTGCATTGCAATCTGTATTGATATCTCATGGGTTTACGTTGGTTTATTGGTGTTTCTGTAATATTTCCTTTTCTTAGGGAAGACAAATAATGGGAACTTCCTTATTCTCGGTTAGTCTGGGTCTTGTTATACCTAGAACCACCCTAAAATTTTTTTTACTACCATTACAATCAGCATAGGAGATGCAGCAGTTAATTCAAGAAAATGGGGTCCCAATTATGAGTCAAAAAATTTTGTATAATGGGATAAAGATGTATTTCAGTGTTTTGATGAGTCATTTCGAAACGCTTTGCATGTTAGTTCCAACGTATGTTTTTTAACAGTTGGGGTTTTTTTCTGCATTCTGGTGGTTGTTGTTGCTATTCTCTTGGTTTCCTGGATCTGGAATTATTTATGTACCTCACTTATTTTGGCATTCCTGCCATATTAATGAAAATAAGTTGCAGAACCACCTCTCTACAGAATATTAGCCTGCTTGACTGGCAGTTCACTATCGCATCAGTCTTTTACGTTATTCTGAATGCTACCAACCTCAGTACTTCCTCTGGGAATCTGCCTTTGTTTCCTGAGTCCAGGAGTTACCTCTTTTGCTTTTTCCTTCTCACTGTGGGTAGTGAGAAGAAAAGAACAGAGCAAGAGGGATGGAAAGTAATGACCTGCTGTATACTTTCTTGCTCTCTCCTCAGCTTTTAAATAATTTCATTTGCTTCCTGAGCCAGTTCTAACAGCATCCTGAAGAGATGGTAAAGCAGCAACAACAGCCTGTCCAAGGAGATTTGCCTCAAGGCAGGACTGAAATTCCCTAGAGGGCTAAAATACTGCTTGTCATTGTATGAGTGGCTTCTCCTTGCAAGAACATCTGACGAGGTGGTACTTCCTTTTAGTGAATTTTGATCTTCCTATGCATACGGTATTGTCATAGGTGAAGTTGTGTGCTGGGCTTGAACAGTAAGCAAGTGGGTTAAAATGATGAATGGTAGGACCAAAATTTTAGTAACAATGTCTTAATAACACAACATTGAGTTGTAATTGTCCTTTCATTATAAATACATTTTCTTCCTTGGGCTTTTATCTCTGTTCTCACTCAATTTTTTTCATTTTCATAATTAATTAAAATGGCAATGTTCTATAACCAGTGATTGAATTATATGATATTACTTGCCTAAGGCGATCAAAATTAATCAAAATAAGGAGTGAAAGTTTTGCTATTTTTAAGACAGCTGATCTGATTCCTGGGGTTTTGATCAAATTAAATGAAGGATCAAATTAACCAGTGATTAAATTGAGTAAAAGGCACTTTGTATGCCTGAAATATATTTTAATTTAATAAATTTGAAGACACAAAATATTAGCTGGTGTTTTAAAAATTCATTTGTATTTCACTGTTTATTTTTCTAGAAACTATTTCCTTCTCAAGGTTAGAATTTTTTGCAAGAGATAAAAACCACACTCTAAAAATAATTTTAATTTTCATTCTTTCGGGTTTTTTTCCCCATACTTTTTGTGCTTGCAGAGAATCCTTTGCACTCATAAGCTGTTATTCCAAAGCTTCTGAACTCAGCCTACAAAGATGTGCCAAAGGCTAGTTTAGCAGAAATCTGAGACTCCCTAGAACAGAACCTACCAATCTGCACATTTTTGACCACAAAAGACCTTAGGCTGTTACCACTTAACCCATGCTTTTGAAGAAGTGCTACTGTTTTGCCATATAGCATTTCATTTGTGTTCTATTATAACTAGTTTTGTTTGTTTAGTGGAGTTGGTCAACTTTTTACTATACACCGCTAAGTACATAGAAATTGAGAAATGAGATTTCTCTTACAGTGCAGAAATGGTCAGCATGAGAACAAAATCACTCACAGATTTCTGTTTGCATGGTAGGAAAAAAGCTTAAAACTGCACTCTTGACTCCTACTGAGAGTTTGCACTGTCTGATGGAAAGTGGCTGACCCAGCTGGGGCACAACTGCAAGAAGCTGAGGCTAGAGGTAATTTTCTTAAAGGTGATATTTACTTAACATTTAATGTTTCTCAGAATCAGAGAATGACATAGCAAAAAGGCAAGGTGAGAAACAGGGTCCAATTTTGTGAGTTACAATGTTAGGTAAGTGTTACCTTATATTTAAATGCTTCTCTTCCACTCTTTGCTGTTGATAGAAGTGAAATAAAGCTACAAGTGTGTAAACTTACCAAAGATTGATTAAAAATACTTGATGTTGCGTATCAAGGCTGAGTCTATTTATGCATTTGAGGCACTTAGGTTGTAAGGGGAGTCTAACTGATTATTCTTTAAGTTCTGGAAAAGGCATACTTCAGGATTAGATCTATTTAGTGTGATCAGCATGGTCAGTCTGTGTAGCTATTTTTGATTAATGCATTTATTTTCTCACAAGGGAAAAAAGAAAAAAACGTTTTAGGGGAGGAGAGAGAAAACTAAAAATGAGCACTGAGAGTGGTATGAATGTACTATCATACTCTAAGTAGCATTTTATAGTAAGTTGCAGTGCCATTTTGAACTAACCATTATCAAGAGGTAAACAACTGGCACAAGATGGATCCTAGCTTATTCTGTGCTTCTGTGCTTGGAAATGATTGTTAGTCAGTGGGAACAGAAGCTGTGAGATAAAAGTTTGGTGTTAGCAGGTTGATAGTTCTTGTGATAACCTTAGGAAGAGCATGTAAGACAGGAAAAAGCACAAGCTGCTGGACAGTTAAGACATTTATTGCTGATAGAGCCAAAAAGTGGAGAAACCATGCAGAACCCTAGTGTTGCTTATAAGTATCAGGTTTGTGGCCTTTAGGGTAAGGTTAGCTTTACTCTACTGGCTTGTCTTACATGTACTGTACAGTACTCGGCCTTTAGGATGCACATTTTCTTTGGATCTCTGCTTAACATGGGTATTTTGTGTTAGGATGCACAGTGCCTGCATAAAGATGAGAAGGTATCAACCAGTGGCATATAAGTCTGCAGACACCTGCGGTTTTACAAAGAGTGTCTACATAGGAAAACAATCTCTTAGAAACCCTACATGAAAGATCCCTTACAGAATCTAAGTTGATTTCCTGACACATTTTTTATTTATATTTGATAATAAATGTTTAATTTGATAGGAAAAAGATTTTGAGATTCCTCTTCTGGCCTTGCTATCAATTTGGAATTTGAATTTGGACCTGCATTTCAATAGCTTTTTCTTTCTATTCACTGACCTGCAAAAATAAGTATAATTTTATTTATTTATTTGATATGGTACTTGCATGATTAATGCATTTTAAAATCCTTGTATAAATGCTGTCATGGAGCACAGTGCTTTTATGGTGTTTGCACTCTGCATTTTAAAACAGCAAATAAAATATTTAGAAAATTGTTTTTATGAGTGTTATCAAAAGTATTTTGGGGAATGTTTGGAACTGCAGGCAGAGTTTGATGCAAAAGGTCAGGTATATAACTATATTTCTATTATGTCCTTGGCAGCTATTATATTTTCTGTACCAGTTTTAATGCTGAATATGAGTTATATGACATCTGTGAGTTCTTGAATGTTGTTTATTATTTTCTCAAATCTTGCTGATTTATCGAAGTAGTTCTTCAGGAAGTAACATTTCTTCCATTGAACTTATTTTTTCCTACTTCCCACTTAGTTTTAAGAACTTCAGTTATTTAAAAACATGCTGACGATTAAATGCAACCTGTTTTGAAATTCCACTACCTACCTGTTATTCTCTTTTTTTTCTGAGGGACGTGATCAAAATTCTTCTGCTTCCTCTTTGGTGTTGTGTTCTTTCATGACATCTAGAGGCCAAAATTGATGTGAGCTGTAATTAATCTTTTGGCGAGGCATTATAGACCCATTGGTAAACCAGAGATAGGGATCACACAGTCTGCCTACATAAAATTATTGAACATCCCAGAACAAATCTGCATTCAGAAACTGTATTTCACAGTGCCATCGTCCAGCAGATATAAAAGATCTGTCGAGGAAAAAAATAGAAGTGTGAAAAACAAGGACTGCGTTTGTTTTATATGCAATCCCCTGTGTAATTAATTCATATACAAGTTGTACAGTAATCTAATTAGAGCATCTGACATTTGCCTGTGACAACCAGAACCCTTTAGGTAATCAATAATGCTAATATAAAGTGCCTGATTAAATACACCTTTTCCATCTGTATTCTCAAGTTGATGTGCAAATTATCCTTGCCTGTATAATTTCTAATTCCTCTCTTGTGATTTTTGCTTTTAGCTACATCTACTGCCTCCATCAAAAGACCAAAAAGACCAAAATTTGCTATATAAAGCAGAATAAGTTATACTGTTGAAGCTTCATGTGCATTCTTGTGAGCTGCTTAAAAAATCTCATTCAATAAAGATGTTTCATTAAGTCATTATTATATATTTGTAAACATATTGCTAAATACAGCAAGCAGAAAATAACTCATATTGCTTTCAAGCTTAAGTTTACATAGCCTAAATATGGATCATAAATGACTATTTTTTATTATTTTTTTTTAGTTTTTTTTTAGTTTTTCTGTTTTATTAACAGGGAAGAATAAAGATTCATTCTGTGATGACGTGTGTAGAAGATACTTCCCCCTGTTGAAGAGAAGGATCTTTTTCTATAAATTACTGTGCTTCCTAGATCTGGTTTATCATTTTAGATTATATATTTTCACTTCTCTTCCCCCCACCTTAAGACTGCATATCAGGTTGACTATTATCCATATCATGGTAAAAACACTGTCTCTCAGGATGCAGCCCATTGATTAGCAATTAGTGAAGCCTGTTTCAAGTCATAAACACTTTAAACCTTGAACTGATGTTTACACAGAACCTTCCTAACTAATTTATACTTGTTCCTGTAGCCTTGGAATTCAATTTGGATTGCCAACACCCAACTGCAGGTCTTTGAGTGTGTGAAAGATCATTATCAGTAATAGTAATTATGTTCTGTATAATGTTATGCCTAAAAATGTCATACTGCTTTAGAAGTCTTTGAAGTTAGATCACAGTGAGATCTTCATTTAGTCCTCCAACTCAGCCCACAAACCCTGTTCAAAATGGCTGGTCTGGAATTGGTGGGACAGTCTGGTCGCATCGACAGGTCAGGCAGGAGTCAACAAGTTGCCCTGGAAATGAAAGGGGAAGCTCCTGCTAGTGCCAAGAACTGGAGAAATTTGGAACATACTTGAAGCACTTTCTTTTATGTTTGTCTGCAGTCACTGAGCCTAATTGGCTACAGTTACCCATTTCTTCCACAAAAGACTATTACAGCAAAACCATCAAATGCCATGGTGTTTTTTTCCATTCTCATGAAAGATAATCGTTATCTGTGATTGTACTTGTAAAATAATACTAAATTATATTCTTTTAGTACATTAACACTCTTAATAGCAAAGGCTGTGAATGAGTTTTATGTTTTGGTATCTAGACCTAGCACAGTACAATACTATAACTTGTTAAAAAGTACCTGATGAAAATACAGGCCTAAATTTTGGTGGTCATTGCTCGAATTTCTTCCTTTCTTCCCCTAAGATACCCAGATATCTTTGAAATTGCTAACTTTTGGATTGTGTATTTCAAATAAATCCAGTCTACTCTGGAAAACCACCAACCAAAACACATACATATGCATACACACATATTTCAGGCGAGTTTCTCTCAAGTTTCCTGTCTTATAACCAAAACTAGAACCTGAAGATGTAAACCCAAAGCAAAATTAAAAAAAACCAAAACCCACCACCTCTTTCCACTTCTTATTGTGCAATGTAAATCATGCAGGGTTTTAGTTCATAGTATTGAAATACTTTAAGTAAACTGGTGGAATAAGAAAGGATAAAGGTGACTTAAGATAAAATAAGAAAGGATGTTGAAGGCTTTATTGGAAATGCCAGAATACGTTTATTCATAGATTTCTCAGAAATAGTATTTATAAGCCTGTGCATTATGCACATAAATATTTACCAAAAAATTAGCTTCGTATTTCAGTTTAAAACTCCAGTTTTAGCATACGTTAGATGCAGGATGATTGGCATCTCTCTGGTAGCCAAGTACTGTTGGGGTTTTTTTAAATGTGCTAGAATTGTCATGGTAGGAATACACATGAGGGTTAACATTGCTTTTGTGAAGTTTAGAGTTATTTTTGTTTTATAGTAATTATTTCAGGAGGATTACCACATCCTTTTGATATTTTTGTGCTTGAAGAACTAATCAATATCCTAGATAGTCTAAGGTTCATGTTTGCTTACTGATTTTACTCTATTTAAATTATTTCAGAACTTATGTACTAATAATGCACAAAAGTAATGTAATATTTCTGTACCAATTCTGACTTATCTGAGTATCTTAAATCATATTTTATTTCAACTTTAAGAGCTGATTCACCAACACACTAAAGCAAGTAGAGCATGCCAGTCAGTTCAGCTGGATTTTACTGTTGTTTTGTCTCTCCCCAGCAGTGCTAAAAAGCCAAGGCATGTTGATGATGCGTAAGATAGATCCTTCATTTGAAATATTAGTGACATCAACGTGTTATAGAAGGGCAAAAGGGAGAGCTCAGTCTTCGAGTCACAACTTCTAGAAGCTCTATGGGCATGTATGATGACATTCTGCTTTCCCCAGCAGAGGCAATGCTGTGAAAAGGGAGTCTTTCATGAGCTGTTGCCCAAGTAGTGTGTGGACATGTGATTTTTAAATTCCATGAGAAAGGAGACGAGCACTCTCTGTATTACACTTCTGATGCCTTTACCCAGTCCCCTTCAGACTCTTGATATATTACAAACACCAGAAGCTTTGCATGCAAATCTGGTTGACTATATAGCTCTGCAGTTGCAGTAACCTACCAGTATTTAGTCTTACTGTAGTGAAGGGAAATTAACTAATAATAACAGATAATAAACTTAACTTTTAATTTTCTTGAACTAAGGCTTATATACAGGAATTCAAAAGCTTTTAAAAATAGTGTATAAAGAATGTATAATATTTTCTTTTTCAGGTAATTAGTGACAAAAGACTGACATATGGTGAATGGACCAACACATTTCTTAAAGGAGTAAAATTTTAATTAACTTTAACTCAGATTAATTAACTACCTTGTAATTTCTCAGAAAAATTAATTGTCCTTACAGGCTGCTTAGTGATTTTGAGGATAATGCAGTACATTCATCAGTTACAACAGATAAGTCCTTGCAAGATAGAACTTGGTCAATACCAGTAGTGCCATAAATGAGATCCCTCCTGACCCTTCTCTAGGCTGAGTTGCAGCTCTCTCCACCTTTCCTTATAGGAGAGATGCTGCAGTCCCTTAACTTTCTTTGTGGCCCTTTCCTGGACCTTCTCCATCTCTCTCTTGTACCGGCAAGCCCAGCACTGGAGTGCTCCAGTGCTCCAGTGCCCAGTACTCCAGGTGTTCTGAATGATGGGAAGTATCACCTCGCATGTTTGCAAATAATACAAAGCTTTGAGAAGTTCGGTTTGGCTTCTGTTAGTAACTTGGATAATCTTACACACAATCAGGTCAATGAAAAAGCCATTTGGGACCCCTTTTGTTTCAATGCTGCTGGTTGGGCAATGGCTGTAGGTAATTGTTCTCCAAATATAGCTGTAAGGCCATTTTTGCTTCTGCTCTATCACTTAGATATTTCCTGGAAATCTATGTTGAAAGTCAAGGCTTACAACATTTGGGATTAATTCACTTCTGTATGCATAGATGTCCAGTAACATTTTAGGCAACATAAAATATCCTGCCTAGCCTCCAACTGTCAGCTAGAAGACAGCAAATCTCCCTTGGATTGTAAGTAATATCTGCCAGCCATGTATGGTTGTCTTGGATGCCTTCATGGTAATGAATATTGTGTTTAAGCAACTGAATCCAATCCCTGCTGTTTGGTTTACGGGTTGTTTTTTTTTTTGTCCCACTTTACCCCTAGACTTTTAAACTTGTTCTAAAAAAAAATTAAAAAGATTTGAAATAATTTGTGTTTGACAACTGTTACTTGTTTTCTTGTAATCTTCCAGGTGTCGTGTACTTCGATTATTTATCCCAGAGCTCTCCTAAGGAGTGAAGTTAAGCTGTCTGTTCTTAATTCCCTGGACCATATTTTGTTTCCTTTTCTTTTTTTTTCCGTCCTTTTTCAAAGAATGTCATTATACTTTCTATTTCTTGTCTTCTAGGACCTCATCTGCCTTCAACATACCAAATATTCTGAATAGCAGCTGACCACAAAATAATAATCTGATCCTGATAGAATAATGTAGCAATCCAAATATATCAGCAGTCAGTAATTTGCTGTAAATAAATTGCTGTCTCCTCTCCCTTCACCATATTTGCTTTCCCACACCACTGAATCCAGCATTGGCACTGTGGCTGTGAGCATGTGGCCCTAATTGCTGGACCTTTGGATGCATCTTTACCTCACTGCATAAATAATTATCTTTCAGTACAATAAAAACCTCAGCTACTACCCACCAGGCATCCTCAGCAATATCAAAATTACTGTAAAGTGCAACACAATTTTAGACTCATATACATGCAGTATATAAGCACCTTTTTGCCTGCTTGAGCCATCACAAGATGGCACCAACAGTCATAGCAAATGCAAACTCATTACTGGGGTAGCAATATTTTTTACTGGTTTGATGCAGCAGACTACAAGCAGTTTGAATCCAAGCAATGACCTACCAGCAGGATTGTCCTGGGTTCAGCTATAGCAGTCATTTTTCTCCTGCTTAGTAGCTGGTGCAGTGCTGTGTTTTTTAACTTTCAGCCTGGGAACAACGCTGATAACACTGATGTTTTTAGTTGTTGCTAAGTAATGTTTATTCCAACCAAGGACTTTCTCAGTCTCATGCTTTGCCAGGGAGGAGGGGAAGCCGGGAGGAAGCAGAGACAGGACACCTGACCCAAACTAGCCAAAGGGGTATTCCATACCACAGCACGTCATGCCCAGTATATAAACCAGGGGGAGTTACCCGGAAGGCCCAGATCACTGCTCGGGTCGGGCTGGGTATCGGTCGGCGGGTGGTGAGCAATTGTATCCTCTCCCCTTGTTATTTCACTAATCGTTATTATCATTGGTGGTAGCAGTAGTGGTTTTGTGTTATACCTTAGTTGCGGGACTGCTCTTATCTCAACCCGTGGGAGTTGCATTCTTCCCATTCTCCTCCCCATCCCTCCGGGAGCGGGGGGAGGAAGAAGTGGGGGGGGGGAGTGAGCGAGCGGCTGTGTGGTTCTGAGTTACCGGCTGGGCTCAAACCACGACAAGGATCTTTGCCATTTATGTTTTAAATGTATTTTTAGTGAACAGACCTTTAAGAAATCAATGAACAGCTCCGAAATGGTCATTTTTCAAATGGCTAATCTCTTCTTCAGCTTTTCCATAGTATCAGATATCAGGATCATTTAAGGCTGAAGCACAAACTAGTTTTCCCTCTCAGAAAATCTTTCATTTCTTTTCTTTTTTATCTCAAGTTTCAGCTTCAGCTACTGGATTTGGGCAGCCCCTGGAATTTAAATACCAAATACCTTCCAAAGGACTTTGAATTTCTTACAATGACACAGATAATTAAATTAGGTTTAAAGATGATAATTATAAGCACCTGTATCTTGTAGCTTTCATATATAGAAAACTCCCATCGATTTCAGTATAGGCCTGTTTTTGCCATCTGTGTCACTAATGAGAATAATTTTAGTCGTAGGTGTTATGGAAAATGAATTGTAGATTTAGTCTTGATATATTGCCTTCAGAGTCACAATAAAAAAAGTAATAGTCCAAAGAGCAGTAAAACTCTGTGGAGTTTTACTACAAACACTCTACCAGCTTTCATGGCAAAGAAGCACCTCCAGTTTTCAGAGTTCCTATTCACACCACTGTTGCTTTGCAAGTGAAACTTTAAAGATAAAACTATGCTTAAAAATAATTGCATGTTTACTTTTGCATAAGAGAAAAAGACAGCGAGATATTCGTTACCTACAGAAAAAAAGATCTCAAGAGTCAGGGTTTTTTCCTTTATTTTTAAATACTAAGTGGTTTTTAGAGTCAGAACAATCTTTAAATATTTAAAAGTAAACCCCTGGAAACTGAGTCACCTCTACCTTTTTAACTGCATATGCTACCGTCTTGTTGTATCTTTCGATGAGGTTCTTGGAATCTGTTGTTCTCTCTAACAGTAGTGTAAAATTGTGTAGTGTAACTAATAACAGTTGTGCTATAATAAGCTGGGGGTGAAGGAACTTCACATTCTTCTGGTGCCCCAGTGGAGTACTTGACCAGAGTTCATCTCCCTTTAGTACAAATGGAAGGATTCACCTTTGTAGGTGAGTTGTAGGTTCAGGATCTACACCAGTGTTAGTTAGGTGATGCTGAAATAATTTTACAATTTCACATATGTGCCACTTCTAAACATGTGATGTGGCATGAATTAGAGCTATGGATTCACCGATTCCAATATTTTCAGAAAAGCAATGATAAAAGTTCTTGTCACTGTGATTAAAAAAAATAATTATCCTTGAGTTGCCAGGTTCCATGCAAGTTATAGGGTATTAAATTTTAAATAATCATCAGAAAAGACAGCTTGAAAAATGGCAGTATAAATAGGTAGAGTGTATTTCTATCTTCAGTTCACATATTTCATCTGTCTTGTTCTCATTAATCAGAGTCAAATGTTTCAAAAATTAATTTATGAAGTCACTCCAGGTATACACACTTGTACATTTCCTTTTTTTTTTCCTTCTTTTTATTATTTTTAAGCAGAGATTCATTTAAAGGAGTGACTGACAAGGTTAATGATGCAAAGGGAGTATTTTTAGAAGGGTATTTGATTGGACTTTGTAGTATTTCTGCTATTAATCATTATACTTTCACTGATTCCTGAAAGGTTTTCTACCATACCTTAATCTAGTTTTCATGAAGTATTATAAAAGTTAAGAGGCCATTTATTAGGTTTGATGCTTATATGTTTCAAAGAGCAATTTTTTTTGGGGGAGTGTTTATAAATTGAATTATTGGATAGAAATTAGAATTTACCTTCAATGAATCTATTAGCTATTCATCAGTCAAGTTTTGATGACATTTTGTCACATAGCCAAAGTTGCTGAAGCTTACACATCGTGTATGTTTGTGTAGCACTAAACCCAAATTTAGATCTTTTGGGGTTTTTTTTTGTCCATGAAAAAACCAGTGAACTGGAAAAATAAAGCATGTGCCGTGCAGGCTTTCCTAATTGAAGATGTATAATGTACTCTAATGCTATACTAATATGTAGTCTAATAACAAATTTTGTTACAGAACCACAAGAATTATATGGAAAGTAGTCTTACTAATAAACTCTTCTCAGTTGTGTTGATTGCAGCCCTTCTTCACCTTTCAGAAGATTCAGAGAGGAACCACCAGTGCTCCTGAAGAGTTTTCCTAATCATTCCAAATTCCATGCTGCCGGAAGGCTGTGCACTGCTCAAGCAACAAGGTAAACCAGGGGCACACCTGGATAGCACAGACTATATGATGCTGCTGGGTGTGAGAAGACTAGCAAGCAATGCTGCTTTGGAAAGTTGCAATTACTGAGTTAGCTACTGAGGAAGACACGTGCTTTGGCTCAGGCCTTACTCAAGCAATGGTGGTATGAGACAAACAGTGGTCTGTTAATTTTCTTCAACGAAAGAAAAGCACAGTGTGATGCTTCCTGAAGATCTCTACAGAGGTGCCTGCAGGTGGAGAAGGAAGGGTTCATGGCTTAGCCTCAGCAAGCCTTGGAATGCTTGTGTAAGGCAGATGTTTGGCCCAGCTGGCGGGAAGGTGAAGTGGGCGCGTGACTGAACTACTCTCAGGTCAGTTCTGCAAGCCTTATACAATGAAGATTTGAAGAGTCTCAACGCCTGGTGCCTTGATATGTGCCAAATTGTTTGTTAATGTAGACATAATCCTTGTGGTCAAAACTAGCTTTCTGTGCCTATGGTAGCAGGTTTATAATACTCTGAATACAATGAATTTAGGCTGGATTAGGGATGAGTAAGTCATCTAGAGAACATAATAATAGATGTAAGTGCTTTGTATGTAGGTGCATACAGAACAGATAACTGTCAGCACTCTTTTAACGGGGAATAACACACTACGTATTTATTCATGCTAAGTTCCTAGTTAGAAACATACTTCAGACAATGTATCTTTTAAGGTGAAAAATAAGTATAATAGCAAACTTATCTCATTACTAGATCTTCCATAGATATTTCAGTCCTGTGCACTGTAAAGAAAAAAAAAATTTCTTTGAAGAACCTCAAAAAGACCAACAATATTACAGAAAGAAATAAAATCTACAGATAAAAGTGAAACATTGCAATACCTTATTTTCACAGAGCTAACACAAACAAATACTGAATCAGAGGCTGAGCCGATTAAAGGTGCCAAGTCCTTGCACTGTACAAGTGAAGAGCTGCAAACTGGGAAGCTAAACCAAGAGATGTCAAACAAATATTCATATGTCTAAACAAACATATACAACAGTCAGAATGGGTTAATAATTTACCTGGAAATTGCAGAGACAAGACACATTCATGACAATATTCTAGTCTGTTAGTATTGCAATTGTGAAAATGTATGTGTATTTATTTTAATATTCTTTCTTTACCCAAAGAAGGGGAAAGGGGGAAGACTAACTTTCATCTGTTAAGTCCTGAGATCTGATCTCACAGAATCTAATCCAAAGTTCCATGAAATTTTTCTTTTAACCTCAGTGGATTTTAGATACGGCCCCCACCACACAATTTTATCAACTCATCTCTCCATGTTTAAATAATTGCATGAAGCCCAATTCTAGTATATTATGAGCTCACAAATAATATTGTGTATCCCATGAATAGCATATATTCTTAAACTATTTAACTGTGACACAAATAATTATCCATGCAGTTTGGCCTAGGACATATGTCACATCTCTATTTTATCAGAGAAATTTCATCATAATGATCTGATAAGTAACTAAATCTTTCAGGAAAGTTAAATTTACTCATCAGCTTGGTAAAAGCTGTTTGCGCATGAGTATGGTTTGATTTTATTATTCCTGATTATGAACATCGATCCTCTTTAAGATCATATCTAGGAGCTAGACTGTTCACACTAATTCAGTAAATGTTCCCACTGACAGGTAAATGAAAATATATAGTTTAATAAATTCATCTTTTGCTATGAAGATCCCAGCCTTTTTTGATGCTGGACATCAATAAGCAATGGCTACACTGGGGAATATTTTTGTGCTTCTCTGGTTATCCACATGGCCATGACTCTAAAGTCTAGGTATAAATATAAGTTTTGAAATTGAAAGGGAAATGAAAAATTTGGTTTAAATTAGGAAGGCATTGGAAGAGGCTTCGGTGCAATAATAGTCAGAGGAAAGCAATTAAGATATAAACAAGACTGACAGATTTTCAAGGAGTTCTTCATCTAAATAGACAAAAATGAAAGGTAAGTGGTATCCTGGAAGAAGAGGCTGCACTTAGAGAGCATATGAAAGACATGCAAAAAGTAGTCCAGAGAGATGTTGCGTCTCTGGAAGTATTGTCATTCATATTATTATTGATTCCATTAATAATAGTGCAATTAATATGGATAATGAATAACAATAGATAATCTGCAGCAGGTAAGTACCACAGGTGATCTGGGAGGTGGCTTTGGAAGAGCCACCCATGAACAAGAAGACGTGGGGCACTGACAGATGTGCTGAACTGCAGATGCAGGTAAGGAAAGAAATTCACAGCGTGGTGCATGAGCTATAGCATCCGGATAGACACCAGAATTAGAATTTTGTTTTGTGAACCAGCTGTATGATTTCATGTTAAAAAGGCTAAAAACCTTTAAAAAGATCCATCAAGAACTCGCAATGGAATCTCAGTTTACTTGAAGATCCCTTATAAAGTAGATTCGGAGTGCAACTAACAGAAGAGTCTTTATTGCAAAGCAAGTTACGTTTTGTAGGCTGCAAAGACTCAGGGATTTGAGGAGAAGCAGATGAACTTGACTGCTTACTAGTCTGGCAACCAGTGAAGTAAGAAATTGGTGCAAAACCAATATGCCTTACCAAGGGTGACAGGTTTTTCCAGTTTAGGTTTTTATCACATGATCTTTGTCTGCTTTCCTGAAGGACTTTTAAGAATGTTCCTTTTGTCTGTGAATTTGATTTGGAAGCAGAGCTGGTACATTTGTAGTGACCAGTTAAAATAATAAAATACAACCATGACAGAACAAAGGAATTCTGAATCAAGTTTCATACTGAAGGATCTTGTTAGAAGATAATGCACAGCTTTTTATGCAGAATCTTGCAGGGCAAAACTTCAGCTAGCTGAAAACCTCTGTTTGTGCAGTCATAGTGAAAGATATACACAAACTTCACATTTTCTTTTGTTAAAGGGAAAACATCTCCAAGACTCCTGTTATCTGGACATGTGGAACAATAGTGCAGACAAAAGGAAAGTTTAATTTGAGTAGGATTGTTTTTAAGCAGAAGTTGAGAATGTGATGGAATTGCTTAAACATTATTTCTGCATATATAAACCATGCATACTAAGTCATGAAAATTCCTTATAAAAAGCACCTTTTCTATGCCTAAACACACTTGTTTTCAAAAGCAAAAGCCTGAAAAAATAATAACAAATATGAATGTTACTGATACTTATGGTGTGGTAAATAATATACTTGGAAATAGTAAATAGTGTCAGCAACAAGCGAACAAGCAGCAAGTGAAGTTATCTTGAAAACTTCATTGTCTGGGTAATTTTAGAATAAGTCATGGAAAATATTGGAATTTTGCCAGTAGTTATTCCTTTATAGGGTCTGTTTTGTTTTGTTACATAAAATGAACAGATACCAATATTATTCTCGGTACAGTTCATTTGTAATGCATGCTGTATCACAGCTTTTACCTCATATAAGACTATACCTGGGCTATTTTATCCTCTATAGGTCTGTATCCAGTCATCCACACTACTTCATTTATTTATGGCTTCCCTCAAATAGTCCTTGCTTCAGTATTTTTCATTTAAAAATGAAATAAAACTTTACTGGACCATGTCTGGGAGATGCTCGGGTCTAATAAGTTTATTAGCTTTTCCCCAATGAATTTTGGAGGCTTCTCACTTCTTCCACTGAGACGGGCTTACATGGATTGATTAAGTGCAGTCATTCCCTAAGTGGAAAATCAAATTAAATGCAAGCCAAGAAAATAGAATGGTTAAACTATGGCACACTGACGTGAGGTTGCAGTGAGTATGTGAGGAAGGCAGTCATCCTTGGAAGATGCTACTATGCAGTTTTCTTTCTTGCCTGTATAATCTAATGCCCAAAATACTGGAAGCTTTTGATGCATTAGCATTGTGTTGCTGCCGTGGATAGAGCTGATTTGCCGATCATACTGGAGAAAAAGCTTAGTTGTGCCTTACCTCCTCCCATAAAAAAGAACCTGGAGTATTTTATTGAAACCTGATGGAAACCTCTTGGCAGTGACCCAGGAAATCGCTTAGTGCAAAAGAAGTTCCTCTTTTGTTTTCTTGTCGTCTGTAAAGGACAGGCTGGACTCGACAGTAGGACCTCTACCTGGGTGTGCTGGCTTGCCTGGGGAATCATGAAAACAGTGAAACAATACAAAACTCTTAAGCTATATATCCACAGAGAAATCAACTGAATATAATCCTATCTCATCTCATGTATTTCATTGGGTTTTTTTTATTATTATTATTAATTGTTTCTGGAAACTTTTCCCCAATCAAATAAGCAGCTGTTAAATATTTAGGACATGTTCTGATACTATGCCACAGCTGATTTGAATGTACATGCGAATAAATGCTTAAGAAAGAGAAATAATTT
Organism: Strigops habroptila; assembly: GCF_004027225.2. Taxonomy (NCBI): domain Eukaryota; kingdom Metazoa; phylum Chordata; class Aves; order Psittaciformes; family Psittacidae; genus Strigops; species Strigops habroptila. The sequence goes on from NC_044278.2 coordinate 6,712,284, forward strand.
TTAAAGTATTTTCCTGCCCTTACTAACTACACCAAGCACTGAGCATTGGAAAATACTGCAAATCCCCCACAAAATTCATAAAAAGTTTTTGATTCCTACTGTGGATTTTTTTCTTTGTCTCTATTTCGTATATAAATCCAGTTGGGATCTGTGAGTGTGATCAAGGCCTCAGGGCTTGTTGGACTCCAGCTGAGATGCCGAAGGCTCTGTGGCAAGGCACAGAAATTCAGAGATACTATCCACTGATTAGAAAACCCTGTTTTAATATGGGCTTTGTAGTTCAACTGCTTTTTCATTTAGTTTGACATCCTCTTGTTTGCCTTTCTGGCATCATGTCACATGAGGTCTTACTGAAGCTTCTGTCTTAACTCCGTAGGAATAAATCTAGGAAAGAAAAATAATAAAACCCTCTTATTGTTCATAAATGACAGGTCTGCATTGCAAGGTGATGCAATAAATGCCATTTGGGTGATAGAGCATCAGGAATCAGTCGGTATCACTGGCAAAATCACCACACATTTACAAAAAGAAAATCCAGTGTTGCCTCTAGATTTCTCAGCATTACCCATTTTTAGGGCATAAAATAAAGTATTAAACAGTGCTTCTGTATTAGGAGAAATCAATGGGTTCTTCTTATTTAGAAAAGCAATTCACCAGCAGCATGGAATCTGAGAACTGTTTGTTTGCATCTCTGGTTTTTACACCTTTGTAATACCCAAGTGTGTATGACCTAAATGGAAGATGAATTTGTTTTAACTTACATAATCATCCAGACAATTTCATCTTTATAACAAGTTTCCTCATAGTTTGGAGTTATTTAGAGTGGAAAATCAGCTTCTGAAAAGCTGCTATGCAAAAAAAGAAGTGGTAGAGACACTTAAATACGTCTCTTTCTAAAGGTACAGTCATCGCAGTTCTGCAATATCTGTCACAGGGGCCTCGACTGCAGGTTAAAAAAAGGAATCAAGTTAATAGCCATAAATGTGCCAGTGATTTGGAATGCCTGATTTTTTGGGCTAAGTACAAACCCATTGTAAACTGGACATTTTTCTAAAGCTTTTTTGAGATGAACGCTGGAGAAATGAGATACCCGGAAGTACCTCTGAGACTTTTTAGGGGTCTGATCCAAAGATGTGAGAGTCTCAATTAATTTAAAAAATAATCAAGTTAACCCCATGCCATTGAGTTATTTAAGTATTAATTTAAATCAAATTATCCTGTAGTAGTCATACTCTACATGCTGGAAGCAGAAATGTTCTTTGTTCCTGAAGAATATGTTCCCTTAGTGGTGAATGGTTACTCAAAATTAAGCAGACAAGAAGACTGAATAATGCATAAGATCTGTGACACAAACAGGAATATAACCCTTTTTTCCGGGACCCTAGTCTAATACCTTATCCATAAGATTATCTTTTGCTGTCAAGATCATTTATCTAAAAATGGAGTAGTAGAAAAGATAGAAGGGAAATCAACAGAGTTATGGAATTATTTCTTTATGAAGAATAATTTTATAGACAGGGACTCTCCAGACTGGAAGAGAGAGCGCTGAAGGGGGGGTGTGATAAAAGACTGTAAAGTTAGGACTGCAATGAAGAAAACAAGTGATGTTTCTTATAAAAAAAGGAGGGAGTAATTGTTAAATGGAATAAAGTGGATGCCTATTCACATAACAGAGGATAAAGAGTGAATGATGTTGACATAGGATGTTGTGACATTTGACTGATTCTAAAATGATCACAAAAATTGATGAAAAAAGCAATCAAGGGCTATTAAATATAACTATTTTAAACATAAAGATTAAATACTGATATTTAATATTTAATCTGTCTTAGAAAGTCTATAAACTGTAGAAAACTGGAAGCTGCCAGATAATCCAGCGTATTTTGAGCACTCTGTCCTGGAATGCTTCTCCAGGCATCCTCTGCTGGCCACCCTCAAGAGATGGGGTACTGGGCTGGGCAGACCTTTGGAACTCATTTTAATAGGAATGATTATAAAGGATAATGATGACCCATTAAGCAAGTTCTTTGAATGAGAAATTTAAATGTATAAACTAAATGTTTAAATTAAATATGGAATGAGATAGGATAGCAATTACTTTATCAATAATGTTACTCTGTAAGAAATGACAACTTTTATTAGTCATCTGTGTGACCTATGAAATGCATGCTCATGTGGTTACTGCAAGTATCATTCCAGGCTTATGCAGTGATATTCCATGGGTATTTGAGGACCCTTTATGTGGATTATTACTCAAATCTTAGTTATCTAAATTAAAACAAAAAATAATTCAGTATTGTTAAGAAAAATATTCGTAGATATTTTTATCTATGCATAAAATATCCATAGATATTGTTAAGAAAAATATCTGTAGCTGTTTTGCCAAGAACCACTTTTTATTGCTCCTTCCAAATATACAATAAGGGAGAAAACTCTAGTGTTTTGTGACATTGATTATGTTTTTTGTTTTAGTTCTGAAAACTTCATTTTGACTGTAAGGCTTTATTCTTTAACTTACTCACACCTTGCAGTCTGGTAGGTTCTGCCTAGCTCACTGTATCTATTCCTTTCTGAAGTGGATTTTGAGGAAAGATAAAGCTATAGAAAAGATGAAGAACAAGGTCTATCTTAGTGGTCCTAAACCAAATGGGTTAACATTCTGTAAAAGCCTTACTGTATATATGAAGTGAAACTGTCCACAGCTAAGAATGTTTTGAGCTGTAATATTGATATCCAATGGGTGTAGTCCTGTATACTGTCTTGCAGAATGACCAAAGTAAGCTGCCTAGGGACCAGGGCAAAAAAAGAGCAGGCACACAGTGATATATCCCAGAAAACTTTCCTAGTCTGCACCAGTTTGCTGCTCAGGAAATGTCTGACCCAGGGATGTCTGTATGTAAGTGTATATTTAATAATTCATTGTGGTCTTCCACTTTCATAAACTTGTTTTCCCTTGGTAGCTTTTTAGCATCCATCACATTGTTTCATCTCTTGGCCGTTTCCTCACCATTCATCCCTTTCATGTGTATGAGTATTGTACTAAACACAGGGTACAACACAAAATATAAACATATATACCAAAAACTTTAAGTATGACGGACTGTAACTATTACGTTGAACAACACAGCAGTTCAGGACAGTACTGTTAATCTTTGTTGTCAAAGTTCGCTTTCCATCACCACTTTTCGTATATATCTTATAAAGCTATTAATCCACTAAGCTGTGCTGCTTTTTACATTGTTTTGTTTCTTGAAAAAGAACTTGGGTGGGACAGCACTGAAAATGTTCATCTTTGTGCTTCGTGACATAAAACAGAATAATGAATTAAAACCAAACAAACCAGCCTCTTTCCCCCAAATGTGTTCTTCCTCTGCCTTTGGGAAGTTGTGTGGTTTCATGCAAGAGAACCAAAGCAAGCATCTGAAATGATGTGCAATGTGTCACTTTCAGGTGTAGTCTGAGAGGCTGTCGAGGCCCATCACTGGAATATTATTCAGCCCATCAGAACTCTTCTTTGACAGAGAGGACTTTTTGTCACTATTATAAGGTAGAAAGCTTTTAGAGCTTAAATATAGCCAGCAGCTAAATGCTTTAATCTGAGGTTTAAAAGAAAGACAGGACAAAGCTGAGTGAGAAAGTCTTGGATAAAGCAGCCTTATTACCTAGTAAGTTTAATTTGAAGATAATACTTCAAATACTGTTTGCAGTGTTCTGGGACTATTAAACGCATATTTGCTAAGAAATTTTTTAATAATTCTTCTATGTGCTTTTTCTGTGTAAGGGATTTTGCATATGTTAACACTGGATTTTGCTGCTTGTATCATTACTGATGTTTCGTATGGTTGTAAGATGACCAAATTCTAGCTTATTCTTCAAAAAAGGATGTATGTGGGGTTTTGGCTATGGTCAGTGAAATGCATATTAAATTCTAGGTAATATTACATACCTGTCTCCTCTTTGTGCAAGCAATATTATGTCTACAAGTATTAGAAGTCTAGTCTTTATATTGTGGAAAAATAGATCATATTAAATAATTACACACTGACATTTCAAATGGAAACCTGTATCTGAGTTCCAATAAAGTTTTAGTTAAAAATATGCATTTTAAACCACGGCAACAGCAGGTGTCTTCTTTCTCCTCCTACATTTCTAAACACGAAGCTTAGCAAGCTGGCTTTTATAGAGGAGAAGGGAGAGTATGTCACTTCTACCCACATGATCTGTGCCTCCAAGATCTTATATAAATCTAGGTATGTATATGTATGAAAATACAAAGCTGAAGAAAATGAAGGATGGCAGGAAACATATACCTAGTTTGTCCCTGCAGGGTAGATCCAACTTTTTTCTGGAATATAGGATGTGGGGAAAAAAAATTTCTTTAGGGCTTAGGAAATGAATGACTGCCTAAGTTCTGATAAAGGAAAAAGCAGTTTAAAAAACAAAGATCTCAGGGTTTTGGCTACATCTCTCATGAAAGAACCCTGCAGTTCTTCATTTCAGATCTGTAAAATAACTGTGCAAAAATAAATTATTTTATTTACTCCTTATGCTGACTGCAAAGATTTATGACTTTAAACAGATGAAGAGTTTCATCTTGCAAAATTATGATTTCCAGAATCTAATCTTTGTGTAAGTACTTTCTTGGACTTTATTGCTAAATCTCCCTGTTTCCATAATATAAACCTGGAGCATTATTTAGACAAAACCTAGTCTTGCTCTTCTACCAACGCATGCTAATACTGGTGCTTGGGATGTAGCTTTATGTTGTCTCTTTGGGTACCTACTGCCTTTTGCAGGTTCTTGGAGAGAATTTGTTGTGGGTCTCTTTATCAAAGTAATTTAAAATCACACTGGATTAGTGGTGCAAAAATTTAATTGTTTTTATGGCAGGAGTACACAATAGGATGCAGAGGCTGAGGACCTTCTGGCGTGGGACCTGGAGGACATGCTCACACTTTTCTCTGTGGTACAGGGAATGGTTATCCTGGCAAAAGCAGGGAAACGTAGGGACTTCAGTTCTAAAACTGCTATTATGTAAACTCTGTTTTTTCCTCCACTTCAAAACCATCTTTCTCTCTTTACTTATTTCTTCATTCATTAATATGGAATGGTCAATTAACTGTAGAAAACAAAAGAAAATAAAGCTATTGGAAATTTCAGGAGTGATTAACAATGGGAGAACACAATGACTTTCAAATATTTACAGATATTCCTCTCTTTTTAAGAGAGAGAAAAGTATCACTAAAGGCATCAGTCAAGATTAGAAGAAATACTGAGTTAGATTTGAAGTGAAATTCATTCAGAGTGATGAGGAAGAAAATACTCCCTTATGTTAAAATATATCTTCTGTAAAATAATCTTAGCAGGAGATATGATCAAATTTCTTATAGGACATTTTTTTATTATGGGGTAAAAAGTGAAAAATATATAGTAAAGAAGAGTTCTTCAGTGTCAGGACACAGACCAAAGGTCTTACAGCCTTGGCATGGTTCTACACGATATTCTACAGAAAAATTACTTCCCCCTGCTCTATTTTGTCTAATCCAAAATAGATGACACTAACAAAGCAGCATGCTGTTCCCTAAACTTCATGTTCTTGCCACCTATCCAGGTAGGCATATTTTATTCTCAGTTCTGTTCATTTTACTTCTTAGAGATTCACTCAGGAGACACTGTTAATGTTGACGAAGAGCCTGGTGTAACTGAGCTCATGCTGATAAAGACAGAAGAGAGGCAGGCTGTTCTGAAGCTTGTTTGAAGATTAAATACAACTCACATCTAGACTGGAAGGTTTTGACTTTGAAACCATGAGAGGGTGTAGTGACTCAATGTGAATCAGAGATGAGGCAGCCATAGCTGCCTTCCAGCATTAAAGAGCATTAATCTAGGATGCTGTTAGACAAACTCTTACCTACTTCTACTGGAAGTTAAGTTTCTCAAGCACTTACAGTTATAAAAATAATACTTGGAGCAAGAGGGTCTTAGAGTTATTCAGAATATATGGATATCATGTCATCTTTTATCTGTTAAAATCCAACTGGTATTCAAAGTGAAGAACTGATTTTATTTGTTTGAAAAGTTAGAAATGTAGGTGGTAGAGATTGTAGTAAAACATTCCGTGAAAGTCAGCACTGATGTGTTGACTTTCTGTTTTCATTATCTGCCTTATTAAATTCATGATAACATTTGTCTCTATCTATGAATCATAAAGCTGGAGATAAAGACTCCCAACTTCCAGAGGTGTGAGCCAGAAACAATAATCTTGTTTGTATTGCTGGCTGCAGATGATTCACTGTTGGATCTACGATGAGTAACAAGCTTCAAGGGCAGGGTATTAGACCAAACACAAGCAATAAAAATATAATTCTTTATTGACAACCAAAATAATACTATGTGATATCAGAGTTATCAATTCTGCATACCAGATGCTGAAGTAAGGTGCCAGCCCAAACAGCTATTTTCATTGTGGGTTCAATCTAAAGACCACCCAGTCTGTTATTAGATACGCACAAGTTTCACAGGCTGACATGCAATTCTGTTTCACAGAATAGGTAATTTGAGCAGAAGTTCCTGCTGTTCGTCATTGTCACCTAAGGTTCTAGTTTTCTCTGATGAGAGATTTTTCTAAACACTTTTCTGTGTTGCTTGGTATTCTTCAGAACAAATTAAACCATACATGCAACCCTGTTCTGTCATTGGTTTTGTTGTGCTCTGCCTTGTTTGTGTCCAGGTGGATCAAAAAGTGGCCACCTGTATTTACAGCTACAGGCCATCATCCATGACCTGTACTTTCAAGAAGCCTGTGTGACAATCCTTCATTTTACATGATTTCTGGGCTCATTGCCTGTTTGCTTTACACAGAAATTTTTTCTTAGAACAGTAAGGTATTTATGTATGTAATACTTCTCATTTACTTGTGTCTAATTAATTGTGACAACACTAAAATCAGCTGTCAAATTTCTTTGCTTACACTTGTTTATTGTCTTCAGACTACATGCAATCACATCTGCTTGCTTCTGCCGTGACAGAAGTCCCTTACTGGAGCCCATTCAGCCTTTCAATGTGTCAGATGGGCATCCCATGCTTTCTCTGCACCCTAGGGAACATCTTGGTCAGCCTAAGCATTTGTGGAACAGTCTTACAGACTTTGAAACAGCTCCCAGGTATGTATGTATATATGAAGTTCTTATTCTTGAAATGATCCAGAAAGGCATCTACTCATTCAGGGTAAATCCTTTACATTTCAACACAGTGGAAGTATTGGGGGGTTTTGGTTTGGTTTCTCCATGGGAAAACTTCTGTTCCTTATTTACTTAAGGGAGGGTACATCAACTGGTAAAGGAGAAGACTAAACCTGCTGTGAAAATTATAAAGGGTAGTCATTTGTAAGCATTTTATTCTAATGTTGTGCAGTGTCATTTCAAATTATTTTTTCTCTCATACCTGAACTTTGAATTACATTATTGTACAATTTTGCCAATATTTTTTTAAATGAAGGGATAATGAAGGCTCTATTTATCTTTTTTGTCTGCTTACTACACAGTATTGTAATACTGTATTCTTTTAAAGAATTTTTAATCGTATGCAATACTTGGAGTTTCTATTTCACACCTTTCCCCGAATATTTCAGTCTTTTCACACACAAATTTATTTTCAAAGGTATTTTTCTACAGGATTTTTTTTTTTTTTTTTTTTTTTTTTTAAAGAAGGGGCAAATCTTAGGGTCCTTGTCAAAACACCATTTTTTCTGATCAATTGCTCCTCTGGACTTCACTTTTCTAAGGGGTTCCTGCCGGGGCTTGCAATATTCTCTTCTGCAAGGAGTAACATATTTCAATGTTGCTTGATTTCCCTGTAGATCCCCTCGAATTCTGTAAATCCCTTTTTGTAGAGATAATCAGTTTTCAGTGGCCTCTACTGTGCTTATGAATGCATTTCTCTTAATGAAGATATTGACTCTATTGAATAAGGAGATGGCCACATAAGCGTAATGGGCATTGAGACCCTTTAGTACGAGTTCATGGTTTATCAACATATATACACAGACCAGCTATTAAAGGGAAAATGATATAGTGAGCAGACAGGTAATTGAGAAACTCGTAAGAAGACCTACAAGGTGCAGCATGCGCTCAGAAACCATCCTGCCTGTTCTGCAGGAATTTATAAAGTATGGGGGTTTGACTTATTAGGCTGAGGAAGGTACATAATACAGCAGAAAGCAGATATAACTCTTGACTGTCCATGCATTAGCTAAACCAACTGCACAATTGTAGTCTAACAGATGACAAGATGTAGTGTTTTAAAAAATGTCAGATAATAGGAAGAAATGTGGAAAAGCTGTCAAAATTAGGGATAACTACTAACATATTTTGTATCAGTAAGAGGCTGTGGGTTATATATGGAGTAACATCTACTTCACAGGGTTTTCTGTGTGGACTTTGAAAAGGAATTAGTACTCCCATAGGTAAACAGAGGATCTTTATCTCCAGTAAAAAAAATATTTTAACTACTACCATTCTAAATATACAGAAAGCAAGGATGTTGATCATAAATCTGCAGATTGTTATGTGAAAGCCTTTTCTCTGAGATCTCAAGGAGGGCTTCTTATACAATTTATATTATTTGTAATAAGAATGTCAAAATCAGAAGCCTGACTTGGAGAAAATTTGTCTTTATTTTACCTGTCTAGAAATCCAACCAAGTGAAAATGAAATAATTTATGGGTTTCATAATCTCGTTTATTCTATTACATGTTACAGCAGAGAAATAAATCCTGTGATTAAGTTTTTCAGAAACAGGCCTATACTTGTAGTTAGGCACCTGCCCAAGTTTTCAAAATGCTGAGCTCCTGCTAGTTTCCATTCATCTCAGAGGCATGGGTAAAATTATTTTCACCTTGTTGCAAATGCACTCAATTTCAGTGCAGAACAAAGCAATTCGGAAAAGTGAATAGGTGATAAATGATGAATGTGAGAAGCAGGTATATCTAAAATCTGTCTGTTGATCTGAAACTTAGCTCCCAACAATCTGTTCTTTGCTTACACTTAATTTTTAATACTGTTGTTAAATGAATGTTACTGAATAATTAGAATTGGAGCTCAACAGATACGTATGAATTACAAATGTGGGCCTTAATACTAAGTAGAATCACGTTTATTTTGGAGGTTCTTTAAGAGAATAGAAATTGTGCAAGAGAAACTTTCTGTTTAAAATGCTTCCTTTTACAAATGTTTCATGTTTTGGGGTTGTTTTTTCTTGTTTGATTTTGGTTTTGACTAGATCATCAATGGTCACAACCTGATTTAAGTTTCTTCAATGTAAATTCTCATGACCTATGTTGACTTAAGCTGAAATATTCCAGTCTTTGTTATTGTTATTCTATCTCATTAAAATACACTGTGTCATTCAAAATGGAGCAACTGCAATCAAATTCTTGTCCCTGATAGCTTAGCCAGAGAACAAAACTTCTTTTTGTAGGAGAAACTCTTTAAAGTGTAACAAATACTGACATTTAGAAATGAAGAGAAATTTTACTTGACATTTCTTTCTGAATTCTATTCCTTTCTTACCATACATGGAATTATACCTTCTGACATTAAATTCTAAGGGAAAAAAAAAATCTGGGTTTGTTTTGCTCTTTTTTCCTGTTATTTACTTTCTATGTAATGACTCATTAACAAAAACCTTTATGAGATACCTCAAGATTTTGGGTTTGGCTTAATAACTGGAAAATTTGGAATTTCAAATGGTCTTTGAAATTGTCGTACATTTGATAACATTAGCTGCAAATTTTTTGTAATATTAGTGATTAGAATATATTAACATTACTCTTTCCTTAGAAATTAACTCTTAATGTATGAGAAACAGCTTCTCATATTATTAAAGTAATAAACAACCTAGATAAAACCTGTCTCAAATTGTTGAACAACCTAGAATAGAATCATTTATGAGACCCATTGTGTAATTTCTGGTTTTCATATTTTCTTATGTTTCTCTACTTTAGGTTTGACACTGCAAGAAGAAATGCCTTCACTGGTCAAAGCTGGAGTTAAATATATTAGGAAAGCAAGCTACTTATGTGATACAGAAGATTATTAATAAATGGCTGATTCTTAAAAGGAGTTCAGCTTTCAGAATCCGTGAGATACATGAGTTTATTAAAGTAAGAAATATGTTAGGTCAGCACCATTAGGAATTAGCTGTTTCTAACAGAAAAAAAGTGAATGAGTCCTGAAGACAGAATGGTTATTTTTTCAAACAAGGAACAGTTTAATGGTCAAAATTCTTGTCTGAGGAAGAAGCTTGAGCTTGGCAGCAGTGAGAGTTGGCAAGGAATCACAGTGCATTTGCAGTTTAAGGTAATTAATTCAGTTCATGTGCCTAATGCTTGGGTCTCAGAGAGTGTCCTGATTTTGGCTGGGATAGAGTTACATCCCTGCTCATCGCAGGGGGTTTGGACTAGGTGTCCTTTGAAGGTCCCTTCCAACCCAAAGTATTCTATGATTCTACTTTTCTTCCTAGTAACTGGCGCAGTGCTGTGTTTTGACTTTAGTTCGAGAATAATGCTGATAATACACCAATGTCTCAGTTGTTGCTCCGTAGCACTTACTTACCCTGATCAAGGACTTTTCAGTTTCTCATGCTCTGCCAGTGAGGAGGGGGAATTTTTTGAATGCATAAAAAAAATCTGATTTTTATCCTCTTACTCTGCCTTGAAAAAAAGAGACTTTTTGAAGCATTTAATCAAAAAATAATGAGAGAAAATGCCCACACAAACAATGAAACAATTGCCTTCTAAAATAAGACACTGAGTTTCAAAACTTGCCTATTTCAGACCACCTCCAGCCTTTCACATCACAGAGAAAAGTGCTGCCAATGGAAGGTTAATTTGAAATTTTTTTTTCAAGCTCATCTTAAAACAACCCTAACTTGTTTTGATAGTCTATTGTGATTCTTCAGAATTCAATTATCCTGTGCTTGCAGGTTCTCCATCTTTCATTAATCTCTTACTTCCAATAGGAAATCTGAATAAATAACATATTATTTCTATTTTATTAATATATATGTTCTCTGAATCCATAATTTGATTCTTTTCAGCTCTATGATATTCTGTGAAACCACCATTTGCTGCTGTTGAACTTCATGAAATGCTCTAGATATAATAGCACCCACTATCCTTTTTCTAGTTCATTTACTTAGACCCCCCCCCGCATCATTTAGAAGGAAAACCAAGCATGTTTTTTATCATTTGTGGCTGAGCACCAGTAGTCCAAATTATTTTTTCCATTGTTTCACAAATACTTACTCTTGCCATTATTCTTCTTCCCTATTCACCTACCTTAGCTTGTAAACTTCTCTCACAGTAATAGATATTTCAGATAGTTTTATTACATGCCATCTCCATTTACTGTTTGCATTCTTTATACAACATACCGCACATTTTTCATGCAAAAAGTAGAAACTACTTTTATAATTCAAAAGCAGGAATGCAACTATAGGCCAACTATACAGTGATCTATAGAGAATGCAACTATAGAGTCATCAGAGACTGTACAGACTGCGGAAAATATTGTCTTTTTATAGTAGCCAGTTGCCCGTTCTTCACAGAAGATTTACTGCAGTAAAAGAGAAGGCTCTTCTGGATAACCTTTAAAATCCTGTTTTCACAAAGGATGACTTGAATTCTTACTAAGGCTAAGTGCTCCAGCAGTGGAAAAACAAGAAAGGAGGTTTTGAATCATGGGCCTTTATGCCCATGCCACATTACCTTCCAGATATCACCATCCGCACTTCAATCTGTCAAATGTTACTATGGGGAATACAGGCTAATGCACTGCTAAGGACATAATGTCAAAGATTTTATCCTGTCATGTACCAAAAAGAGAAATATGGTTAAAGATAACCTCTGGACACCGACCATGTAGCTGGATTATGAAAGGCAAACAGTGAAACACCATGTGAGACTTGTATTCAGTACATGCTTTCCTACTAAAATAGCTTAAGGCTGCACAGATTTATTACCAAAATGAAGTTAAATGGAGTTAAAGGAATGTAAAGACAGGTTGTCTTGTTTAAACTGCAGGAATGCCTGGACATACGATACAGATGTGAGGTCTACAGTTAAATCTTCAAAGTAGTTTTGAACATTACCCCAGGAATGACCAGTCCCTGTTATATGAAATGCAGCTTTGCAATTGAAGTGAAGTTTCAAGAATGGCTATCAGGGATCTCTTTGCAGCTGCATTTGTTGAATTAGCTTCTATTGCATCTCATAGTGTATTCTAGAAAGAGAAGCCAGTTAAATCACTTCAACAGAAGATAATGGAGGCACTGGGTCAGATTTTCAGTTCTGCTTCAGACTTTTTTTAGTAGTTGAACAAACTATTAAAAATGAAATGTTTTAATCTGCTAACAGGTGGTGGGGGGAAGGGTTTGAAGCATAAAGGAAACCATTCATAGTTGCACAAAATTTTGCCTTTAAATATGTTTTTCAGCAGTCAGTAATCACAGTTGTGCTCCTGGGTGGATGAGGAGATAAGTAATAATGGGATATAGTGACTCTTAGTTGGGCTTCTAAGAAAATCAGGCCTACGGAGCTGGGCATATCTGTGCATTTCTGTGTGTTGTTATAATTCCTTCTCCTCCTTCGCCTCAGTAACATTTTAATGTGTTGGTCAGTTCCAGCAGAGGACACAGGCAAAATATAACTTTATTCAAGTTTTATGAAAATAAAGTTTTGGTCAAGAAAATCCACAATATCAGTGCTGCAAATGTGAAGAATAATAGCACTTGCTATTGCAGTACAAGACATGAGAACCCTATACAGGAGAAAGCAATTCTCAAATGCACCAAGAGCTTTAAAAGCTCTTCCCTAGGTTTACCCACCAAGGCTGGTGCTCCTGAGACATAAAAACAATGGAAGCAGACTTCATTAGCTATGATGGTTGATAACTACTTCTTTGCCTATAGACTTCCAGTGGGAATCAGGTCAACCGAGCAGTGACAAGCTAATTACCGTTTGATTTCTGACTGGTTTATCTTCAGGATTTTAGTTCAGTGCCCCAAGGGAGGCATTTGCATCATGGGAAACCCAGCACTGCAGCAGAGTCCATTGCAAGCCAAAGGCTTTCACCATGAAGAACTTTCTTTTAGAAAAAGAGATTAGAAACTTCAGCATAAATGTTGTACTGCAAGCCCTCACCACTTCTGCTGCTAGATACATAATCTCTCTGACCTTCCGCAGGTACTAATTTGCTACAAAGGCTTAGAGTTTGTAGAGACCTAGGTTCCTTTCTTACAAAAAGGATATCACTACTTTAATAATAGTTTCAAGCAGAACGACAGAGCAATATAGGAAAACATGCTGTACTTTTTACTTAGTATATCAGAGAACTTCCATATATCTTGCTTCCTCTTATCGATAGCTGGTTTTGGAATAATTTCCTTGAGTTTTAGGCAGACTTTCATTTAATTTTATTTAAAAAAAGAAAAAATCCCTATTTAGGGGTTTTGTTTTAAGACCTGGCTAGGTTTCAGATAATGCACTTCAAGAATGGATTTTTGTGAGTGAATTGTGAGAGCCCTTGACTAGAGAGGTCCCACTGTGAATCCCTGACAAACAACTGACTACAGGCAACTTGACAGCCACTTTGCCAGAGCAATATGAAGAAAATAGAGCTGATTTTTAGCTGGGTGACAAATCATACATTTCTGATTTAAGTCTAATACAGGAAGAGGTGCAAAATGAACTCTGGTTCTTTGAAGTTATTTGCTTCAATGTATCTTTAAAAGGTATGTTATTAGACCATCCTAATGCAAATGATCAGCTGAAACTAATCTCACTAATGAGGTTCATTTGTTCTTTGACAAAGCAATAAATAGTTTTTTCAAGAAAAATCTTAACTAGTGGTTTAGCCACAGCCTTATAATTAATTTTCTTCTCCAGTGCTAGCGAGCATGGAAACAAACAGTAGATTTTTCATTTGTTCATCTCTTTAGAGCAACTGTTTAGCACAGATATGCTTGATTAATGGATTTAATTTGTTCCCTTCTCCTATAGTCAGTTTTCATATTACACTGGTTATCAGAGGATAGGACAATAATGTGGGCACTCTCATTGTACTGTATTCCATCAGTGTCAGGGCTGCCTTCTAGCTCCAGGTCTGCATCTTTAACCTTTGTAGTCCTGACGAATCTTTCATCAATCTGTGTTACAGTCACCTTGGGAAGGAAAAGCAGAAGCACTCAGTCAGCACTTACAGGTAGTAAAGTGTGTCATTATTTCTTACAAAATGCTGGCAGCAGTGCACCTTTCATTTCCCACTGAAATATGATTTGTGAGATGAGCAACCCTACTGTTAAAAGAGGAAAATGTAAGTTAATAGTCTGGAGACTACTTGGATTTTATATTTATATTTATATTTATATTTATATTTATATTTATATTTATATTTATATTTGTGTGTGTATACTGCAGTGCCTGTGTGAGAATGCACATACATATGTGTATAAGCTACATTATTTAAGCTTATAGTTTATATATATGCACACTGTATTTTGGTGGTTCTAAAAATTATTACTATTATATACTTATATTTTTTATGTGTGATTTAAGTAATATCATAAAGAATAAAAGAGACTTCAAAAACTTCTATTCACAATGTTAGTTCCCTTCCAGAGGAACACATATAATCATAGAGACTTGCTAAGTTTATTCTTGGTTTTGGGCTAGAAAAGTGCTGCATAATTAGAAAGTGCCATGTTTCTTCAGTTTCTATTATAGTCGAAAGGAGTTTAACCAGATTTAGTGGGAAACACATTACTTCTGTAAATGGCACATTACATGCTTATATAATAAATCAAGTTTAAAAGATCATTAAGAACTACTGAAATAAAAATGCATTTTAGAGTGCCACTGTAGGCATAAATCATATACATTCTCTGAGGATGATGGCATACAACTGGGAAAAATAATTCTAGTGAACTTGTAATTTATTTTCATATTTTTTGATTCAGCAACTATATAAGTGAGTTATATATTTTCTGAGGTATCACATGCATTTCGGTATTGCACAGTGGCATAGATATTTGCTTGTGTTCTCCTGATTTCAGTAGGGTAGAAAGGCTGTAAGTGACAGTCTAGGCCAAAGAACTTTTATAATATAGGTACAATAAGACAAGAACAATTACACAGGAGGAAAAAAAATATATGTGCATGACTTCTCCAAAGTCCCAGAGCAGAGTGGTGACAGTCAAGTGTAAGCCTGAGATCTGTATCCTGCTCAGATGTGCAGTCCACCGGGCATACTGGCTGCCTGTGGTGCTTCTATTTAAGTACCTTCTGCCTATGTTATTTCTGACATATTCAGCTTATGAGGACTGAATACCATGACACACATTAGACATTTTAATACTCTGTCATATCAGGAGGAAAAACATCTGTTACAGAGGGTTTACTTTAGAAGAACATTACACTAAATCCTTCATTTGTCAATGACAATAATTGCCTGACAAGTTGTGAAATATTGATGCAAGTTTTTCTCATTCATCAGGATCACACCATTCATTTTGCCTATTTCAAAGGTAGGTCCAGATGGAGCGACAAAATGTGAGCATCAATCGCTGTATTTATTTATTTAACTTTTCTTTAACCTGAAGAAAAGTGAAATTGTGAAAGGAAAATAAAAAAATCTATGATTCATATCAGATACTTTCTTAATTTGACAATTTCATTATGATCATGACACCTAAAGCCAAATGTAAGTGAATAAATAAATAGTAAAAATAGGGTTTTATTTATTCAATACCGGGACATTTTAGGAGCATTATATAACTAATATTGACCAAAGTGATAGTTTTGAAAACTGTCATTCTAGTTCTGTGGTTTTTTAATTAGCAGGTTTCCTTGTGTTTGTTCCTTTGAAGATGTTTTTTCTCACCCATTCAGTTAAAGACAGTTTGGTTTGCCAGGCAAGTTCAGGATGGTCACACAGAAATATTTGGTTTTCCTTCTGATTTTCAAAATGTCTGAGCCAAATTAGTTTTCGTTTAATTTAATCAGGAATTTTACTTGTCTTAGTAAGTATACTTGAAACTCCAAAGCAAAGAAGTAGTCAGATTATTTATTTGTAGATCATTTTTGCTCAGTATAATATATACTTAAACTCTAACTGAAATTTCTGTGCAATTAATTTTCAATTTAGAAATTATAACATAGAATAAAATCAAATAAGACCAGCATTTTGTCTATTCAGTAAATTCCTATTTGTGTGAGTTTCCAGGGAAAAAATCAGATCTGGAAACATATTTTAATAGTTGTATTTTGAAATTATAGACATATTGTAGCTAAAAGGCCTTTAATAGTCAGGGGACTGAGGAAGTGGCTGTGTGATGCTTAATGGACTACCAGGGTTAAACCACACCAAATATGAAAAATATATTATGTTGAGTACCACATAGTAATTGTGGGGTACAATAAAAATAGTTACTGTTATGAATAAATGCCTTCAGTGCCTGTAGGAAAAAATAGAGAACAATACAGTAATTAAATTGTAATTCACCTCTTTTTTTCTTATCTGTACATTAAATAAGGTTACCTTGAATCCACAGTTCTGCAACTTCCCAGCTAAGTAATACTATATATGATAAGCTCGATGATGGGGTGTTTTTGTCATGTAGCACTGTGTGTGCACATGCCCCTGAACACATAACACCATATCTACTCAAACTCTGTCATTAGCATGAGAGCTAACAAGCTTGGAGATGACTTGGTGAAAGGTCAGGTGCTTCATTAAAACTACTTGTCAGCCATTGGAGAACTTCCAACAATGGCAAGCTATGACAAAACCAACTGAATTTACATCATACTTCTGTACAATTAACTCAAGAGAAATTAGAGGCAATTTAGAGGAATAGCTGGGAGACTAGTCAAGAGGAATGCTACTCATCTATACTAAACCAAAGTGCCCCAATGCCCTGGCAATTAACGTACTATTATCTGTATAGAAATCACCATTTTGTCAATGGTTTAAGCTTGTAATCTTTGGTCAAAACCAGGACAAAAGTTTTTCTCAGAAGAGACAATTGAAATAAAACTCCCTCCTCCCACAATCAGCAGTGTGTTCCAGAGAAACAGGAAATAACTCAAGACTGATTCTCACTTGGGAACACTGTGAACAATGTATTCTGATACATTCTGTACTTAGAATCATAGAGTCATAGAATAGTAAGGGTTGGAAAGGACCTTAAGATCATCTAGTTCCAACGCCCCTGCCATGGGCAGGGACACCTTGCCCTAAACCACGTGGTTCAAGGCTCTGTCCAACCTGGCCTTGAACACCGCCAGGGATGAAGCATCCACAACCTCCCTGGGCAACCCATTCCAGTGCTTCACCACCCTCACTGTAAAGAACTTCTTCCTTATATCTAGTCTAAACTTCCCCTGTTTAAGTTTGAACCCATTACCCCTTGTCCTACCACTACAGTCCCTAAGAAAGAGTCCCTCCCCAGCATCCTTGTAGACCCCCTTCAGATACTGGAAGGCTGCTATGAGGTCACCACGCAGCCTTCTCTTCTCCAGGCTGAACAGCCCCAACCCTCTCAGCCTGTCTTCATTCGGGAGGTGCTCCAGCCCTCTTATCATCCTCGTGGCCCTCCTCTGGACTCGCTCCAACAGCTCCATGTCCTTTTTATGTTGAGGACACCAGAACTGTACACAGTACTCCAAGCGAGGTCTCACGAGAGCAGAGTAGAGGGGCAGGATCACCTCCTTGGACCTGCTGGTCACGCTTCTTTTGATGCAGGCCAGGATACGGTTGGCTTTCTGGGCTGCAAGCGCACACTGCCGGCTCATGTTAAGCTTCTCGTCAACCAACACCCCCAAGTCCTTCTCTGCAGGGCTGCTCTGAATCTCTTCTCTGCCCAGCCTGTAGCAGTGCCTGGGGTTGCCCCGACCCAGGTGTAGGACCTTACACTTGGCTTGGTTAAACTTCATAAGGTTGGCATCGGCCCACCTCACAAGCGTGTCAAGGTCCCTCTGGATGGCATCCCTTCCCTCCAGCGTATCAACCGAACCACACAGCTTGGTGTCGTCGGCAAACTTGCTGAGGGCGCACTCAGTCCCACTGTCCATGTCGCCGACAAAGATGTTGAACAGGACCGGTCCCAACGCCGATCCCTGAGGGACACCACTCGTTACAGGTTTCCAACTGGACATCGAGCCATTTACCACAACTCTTTGCGTGCGGCCATCGAGCCAGTTTTTTATCCACCGAGTGGTCCATCTATCAAATTGATATCTCTCCAATTTAGAGACAAGGATGTCATGTGGGACAGTGTCGAACGCTTTGCACAAGTCCAGGTAGATGACGTCAACCGCTCTGCCGCTGTCCATCAGTTCCGTGGCTCCATCATAGAAGGCCACCAAATTAGTCAGGCAGGATTTCCCCTTAGTGAAGCCATGTTGGCTGTCACCAACCACCTCATTGTTTTTCATGTGCCTTAGCATGCTTTCCAGGAGAAACTGTTCCAAGATTTTGCCAGGCACAGAGGTGAGACTGACTGGTCTGTAGTTCCCCGGGTCTTCCACCTTCCCCTTCTTGAAAATGGGGGTTATATTACCCTTCTTCCAGTCATTGGGAACTTCACCTGACTGCCAGGATTTTTCGAATATGATGGACAGTGGCTTAGCAACTTCATTCGCCAGCTACTTCAGGACGCGTGGATGGATTTCATCAGGTCCCATGGACTTGTGCACGTTCAGGTTCTTAAGATGGTCTCGAACCTGATCCTCTCTTACAGTGGGCCTAAGGTCTTTGTTCTCACAGTCCCTGCATTTGCTTTCCAAGACTTGGGTTGTGTGGTCAGAGCATTTGCTGGTGAAGACTGAGGCAAAGAAGTCATTAAGAACCTCAGCCTTCTCCAAATCCATGGTAGCCAGTTCTCCTGATAGCTTCTGGAGAGGGCCTACACTGTCCCTAGTCTGTCTTTTATTCGCTACGTATCTATAGAATCTTTTCCTGTTATCTTTTACATCCCCTGCCAAACTTAATTCTAGCTGGGCCTTAGCTTTCCTAACCTGGTCCCTAGCTTCTCGGGCAATGTTCCTATACTGTTCCCAGGCCGCCTGTCCTTGCTTCCTCCTTCTATAAGCTTCTTTTTTCCCTCTAAGTTTCCTCAGCAGCTCCTTGTCCATCCATGGAGGTCTCCTGGCCCTCCTGCTGCACTTTCTTCTAGTCGGGATGCAACACTCTTGAGCACGTAGCAGGTGATCCTTGAATACCGACCAGCATTGCCATGTGTTCCCATACAACCAGTAAACCTAAAGGTGAAATGAATGCTGGATTTCTTCTATGTGCCAGAGCAGGAGGCTCCTCCATAGAGAGGCTATTGTTTTGCTCTGATTTTGGACTGCTGTCTGAAGGGCATAGTCCTAGCTTAGTACTGTTTAACTTGGCATGCCCAAGTGCTGAAATACCATTAAAACAGCTGAAGTAATTCAATGTATAAAAACCAAAATGAACTGTTGAAACAGCAAATTTGTACTATTAGAATAAGATTACTTAAATATTCTCATCTGACACTTTGACAGAGGAGTTCAAAATCCTGAAGGGAATAAGTCCCTTTTAGTGCCATTGCAAAATCCAAAAACAAAAAGAAGGAGCTTGAAGTAGATCCTGTTAATTTGGAGAATGCAGGGTAGAATTCACTTGTGGTGGAAGGCCATTTGGTGCAACTTGTATTTAAAATAGACAGGACAATTTACTGGATGTTTATTTTATATGATTAGTTTTTCACTGTTTAAAAAAAAAAAAAAAGAAACCAAATTGTCCAAGTTCCTGCCTCAAGAAGTCCTGTGAGCTTTAGTTGAAAGGAAGAACTGGAATTTTTCCACTTAGGTAAAACTTTTTGCTATAGCCTACTTGTAGTACTACAAATGGTTTAAATTTTTCTGTGATGATTCATCAAGCTACTATGACTTGTATCCTTTAATTTCATTGAAAAGAGACTTCATAATAATTTTTAAAGAACAAATTACAGAAAGTAGCTGTTTTCAGACTGCTGCAAAAGACCATGTTGACAATCACCGTGGATGTCAGCAGAAATCTTAAAATGCAGAGGGAACAATAACATAAAAATCCAGTTCTTCCAGATTACTATTTGCAGGAGAAACATGTCAATGAATGTAGAATGCAGTATCTACTTCATGGCAACTTCTAATGTATGCCCAGAAGTTGTGAAAAACTGTTGCCTAATTTTCTTTATATGCAAAGTTTGATATAGGATTTGTGTGTATATAGATATGTATATTTGTGTATACAGGCAGTGTAGCAATGTATTTTCTAATAATTTCATTTTCTAAAAGCTGGTGCAAACAAAATATTAAGTAAACCAACCTCAGACTTTGCTGAACTTTTACAGTACCTGAGAACAGGAAGTCCCTACCAAACAATGAAGATTGGTCTAATGAGTGCTGATGTGGGGATTAAAAGATTTCAATTCACTTCTCTTCTGTACCAGTTTTCCTTCAAAAATGTCAGTTAGCCTTTCTTTAATTCTCCAGACTACAAGAACACTTTTTTTCTTCAGTATTATGTGACAGCAATGGAGATCCAGAGATTCTTAGCTACAGTACTGATGGTGGAATATTCATTATCAAAAATAGTTAGATATAGTTCTTCTTAAAAATATATCTTTATTCTCTGAGTAGCTCATCATGCAAGATACAATGCAAATACATAATTTGGTTTATTTTAGTTATTTGAAATTTATTACATAAATATATATCATGAAAGCTTATAAAGTTGGTATGTTCTGTATCATTTGCTATTTCTGCTGTGGTTTTGCTGCTGTTAAAATAACTGCACACCTGAAATATGCTAGAAATAGAAATGATACACGCCGTCTGTTTTGTAGAGAATATAGTGCATCAGGGAAGTTTGGCTATTTTTTTTGTTTTCTAATTGGAGTTTCTGGTAGTGATATATTTCTGTAAAGTCCTAAGTAGTGCTTCCTGGGTTGCAGTGTAACAGACCATTTCCCTGACACCAGCAGAATACTCATGGAGGCTGGAATCCCCTTAAACTAGAAATGTTGTAAAGGAGCTTTTTTGCTCCATTTTGTTCCAGAAAGGCTCCATTCTGATTTGAAGAAGATGCGGTTAAGCATTTCAGAAGGCACTGACAAGCCAGAATGTAATGTATATACATAAACATATATGTATGTATTCATATATGTATGTATATTTGTATATACATATTATACATATACAAACAGCAAAACATACACATTTGTAACTGTACCCTGTGGTAGTATACTATCAAAGCCTAATCATTGACTCGGTAGCATAAATAATAACTTCAGTGAAGTTGCCCTAGCTCTGTCTTTAGCTGTTGTACTAAGCAATGCAAATTTTCCGGGAAATTCAAAGTACTTAGTTTCTCAAACATACAAAAGCTCAAGTCTCTGCCATTCTTTTTTATCTCCTATTTAGTGTGCAAACACAGCTATGTTATCACAGTCTGTGCTTCTATCTTCAATTTTCTGTAAAAATATATCTGGAAAACTTTCTTTTTAATGCTTTTTCTAGTGTTTGTATTTAATCAAGAGGAGTGAATCTGGTACTGAATGCTTTAAGATTTCACAACATATTTTTATGGATAACAAAGGATTTGAGGACCTGCCGTGGCCTTTTTTTCATGTGCATTTACATGCCAATGCCTTTCTGTCAAAAGCTGCAAAAAAAAAATATTTTCCAGGTACACTTTCTTTTGGTTTATTTTCCTTCTAACACAGAAGATAATACTTAATGTAAATGTATGGCTTTACACTAAGGTGAGAGAGATCCTGTCAAGGATTGCAGTGACTGTGCTCACAACATATCTTCAAGCAAGTCTTTTTTGTGAATGGGAACAGTGACATAAAGTGTGATATGAGGCAGATTAGCTGTGTCTCGGTGTCTTCTGGCAGCACATTATGTTCATGTCATGTTCTTGAATTTCATTTACAGATAAGCTTTGTGAGTAATTGTAGCATGCATCTTAAGCTTGTAATCTACATTTGATGTATGGAACGAGAGGAAATGAGATTGAGAGAATCTTTCAAATGACTTTGTATGTTATTTAGCTTTTGAGCACGTGGTTTTCCACAAGCAAATCTTTTCCTCCACTGCTTCCCTTTAAACATTTTCAGTCTCCTAATGGACTATTGTGTAAGGTTAAGAGGAATATATTGGTGGCCACAGAGCTCTTGAATGAGTAGGTTTTCATACGTTTCCCCTTAATGCAATAAGTCCTAATGGTCTTAGTGTTCATACATTGTCCTAATGGTCTGAATGCCATTAATATTCCACCTTAAACATCACTAATTACTATTCAAAAGATACTTAACCTAAAAGCAAGATCTGAGTAGATCCCACCTTTCTCCCACACATCTCTGGTGTATGTAAGCAGTGATTAGAAAATGGATTATGTGATTTCCTAGTTCTTCTTGAAAAAATACTGTTAAAACCCTTGCGAAATGTGATAAGCAGAGTATTCAGTTTGAATATACTACAGAATGTCTTTTTAGGATATGTTCAGTCATCCTATGTGCAAGGGAAACCTCTGAAAATACTGGTCTCTTATATTAATAAAAGACCGTCCATCAGCTTGGCTGCTCTAGAGGACTAAAAGTCATGTGAAACTGTGGAAAATAACATTTGCCAGTTAGATTTGATTCTGGAAGTTTCTTTCCATACTTCACATTAAACATAGACAGTCAACGCAGACGATATCTCTTCCTGCTATATGTTGCAAATGAGTCTTGTATGGATTAATCTCTGTTCAGACCTATAAAAGATAATTATCTCACTTTACACCTAAAGTTAATATCTTTCTCAGCCACAGCAACATAAGAGAAACATAAAATGGTTAACAGTGGTAAGATATGAAATTTCACATCATTATAAAGAACTGCAAGGGAAGAGTTGTTTTGCAAGCAGCTACTTTCTCCTTTGATGTATTTGCTTTGCTTTGAGAATGAAAAGTTATCTTTGCATAAAACTTGTGGTAAGATAAAACACTGTATATATCCCCTCTTGTAGATAGCAAATGAATACTGTGGATGTATTTTATTGCATTATTGCTACTCTGTGCCATCTCTGCTATTCCACAAATGTCATTAAAACTGAAGATCAGTCATAATATGTTTAAGATTCAGCATAAAGAGGACTTGTGTGTATAGATTTCCCATGCTCAGGCAGCAGACTAGCCCCTCTGGAATGTATGAGTATTTACTAACAAATCCACTTCACTGGCAATTATCATTGCAGCCAATTAGCCCACCTGCACTTCTTGGCTGCTCTTCAAAGTAAAACTGTTTCTCAGAAAAATTACTCTTGTGACATAGACTTGCAGGAGCTACCTGTTTTCTAATGAGATTTTAGTGACTGCTGCCTGGTTTTATTTGTCACAGTGAAAGGCTCGTATACCTGTAATGCCTACAGACTTCAGCAGAAGACAGAGACTGCGAGAGAGAACATACTTTATTTACCTTGACACTGGTGTTTGAGCAATGCTCTGATACATAACACTCAAGCCGTCAGATGAAACTGAAACAAGAACTTCTGTTTCAAAGGCCCCTGAAGGTGTCCTTCCAAGGATCTTTCAGATAAACTGATACTACCCTAGCTGCTATGTCTCAAAACCCACTGGCAGGACTTCACACCTCTAAATTCCAAGAACTGATCAAAAGGGCTCTTTCTCTGAGACTGCTTTAGTGATTCAATTTGAAATGCACAGCGGACATTTTATGTAAAGTCACTTAAAGACAGCATTTTCTGTAAGACCACTTTCAAGGGACCATAGTTGACAGAAGCTCATTTGTTTGGACCCAAAGGCACATATATAAATTTATCATTAACGTCTCTGGATGTCTTCAATTTGGTAAGTATACTCTAGGTTTTCTGTTGCGAAACACCTTTCCTGGTATGCTTCCTTTTCTGAGTCCTATAATTCTGTCCTCCTTAGGTGCTCAGTCCCTGCTCAGTCTTATGCATCTTAGTAAAATTTAGTGGTCTTCATGCCAGTCAGGGGTACCTGCAGCTTGACATCAAAATGGAGAAAACACAAAGCAATAATACAGCAAAATAACAGTACACAGTGTTTATATCTGACATTTTTCATTTGCATCCATCCTACAGCACAGAACTAGTATTCCCCCAGTACCAGATTTCACTAAGCATGACATAACATCATTTAATGCTTAGATTAAAAACCATGCATTTGTAGCTGTATGTTTTGTAAATCACATCAATGTAAGTTATTCCTCAATGAATGGTATGACATATTTTTTGTTATTCGCTTGATGATAATGAAAATTGCATGAGAAATTATCCAAAAATACACTTAAATATTTTTAATTAATGTCTGATTAAAAACTTAATGCAGGAGAAATCTTTGATATAAAGGTACTTTTGATTAATCTTTTATCAATTATCAAGATTCTCTTTCATAAATAAGCCAGGTTCCAAGAGTCAGTATGTTCTACAGTAACTGTGGAGGGCCAAAGCCAGGAAATTCTTTACATTCCTGTGTGTGTGTGGGTTCCATTATTTAGCAGAGCAGGTTGTTCTGTGGTGGTGAATTATAAGAAAACCTGGGCATCTTTCTGGTCAAAAGACATACTAAAACTTAAAAAAAACCCAAACCAAAACAAACCCCATCCCCCCCACTCCACCCACTCCCTTCACCCCCCAAAAGAAAAAAATCTTTGTTTCTAAAGGAATTTGCATTATGAAAAAGTAAAAATCATAATGTAGAGGAACTTTGCTGGTCAAAATGAGAAAGAAAAAAATGTGAAGCTTGAATCAGTATCTTCTATACCCAAATCAGATTCCTACCTGTTAGCTAGAAAGTATCTTTTAGTGTCTGTGGTGTAACTTTCATATTAAATAAAACTTTTCTCTCTTGGGCATCAAGATATTGCTGACCACAGTTTTAATTCCAGATCTTACTATGCTGAATGAAGACATCAATTCGCAGCCTGCCCACCATGGTTTATCATTTCTCCCTGCTAAAGGTTAGTGTCCTTATGAGCTAACAACCTCATTGAAACCCTTTCTAGCCCAGGCCAGGCCAAAATGCTTTAAGGTTGCAAATGTATTCTATTTAAGCTTAACTTCAATCATTTTGAACAAAATAATTTTGGAAGGATCAGTACAATTAGCTGAGTAGGAGTGGTTGATAGCAATGAGTAAGAAAATGGTAATACTTCATCAGCAGTGGCAATGCCTTCAGCTGTGAATTTATAGTCCTGCTCTGGAAAGAAGCCGAGTACTCTACATGGTGCAATGCCACCTCAACTACCAGGACAAGTGTCTCACTAGTGTGTTGTCCTTTGTATTTGCCTTAAACTAGTTTCTCGAGAGCCTGTCTTTACTCCCAGCTGGAACACAAAATACCAAGAAATCACTGCCACATACATATTTACACCCTATAGCATCAGGGGAATCCTCTTATAATGTGATTTATCACGCTGTATAGCTGTTCCGCAATGGAAAATTTCCTTTGCTTTAACAATATATTTCTCCAATAAACATTGTCAGGAATTTTAATTAAAGCAAAGAATGTGGATCGTTGGTTAAGAGATCTGGAATCTCTAGTAAATGACTTAACTTTATTATTGCTTACATGGACTTCGGAGACAGTGATAAAACCTAATGACAATTATAGAATCATAGAATGGTTTGGGTTGGAAGGGACCTTAAAGGTTATCTAGTTCCAATCCCCCCGCCACAGGCAGGGAAACCTTCCACTAGACCAGGTTGCTCAAAGCCCCATCCAACCTGGCCTTTACACCACCAGGGATGGGAAACCTTCCAAGAAGAGAGAGTTTGGTGTAAATAATCACTATAAAATAGTGATTATTTGTGTGGTGTAAATAATCGCTATAAAACTGGAAAGAAATTTTACTTTTAGACATATATTTTAAAGCCCAAATAGACAAACTGAAGTGTTATTTCTCTTGTTAAATTCTTCACTAAAAAGACCAAAGGAAACAATTCCCCTGGGTGTTAGTAGTACCAGGTAGCATATATATATGAAGGTGGACTCCTCAATGCAAATAATACATAAATTTCTGACAGGAAAAAAAATATTATGGAAAGAGAAAAACAAGGAACAACATCCTTACAAACGTTTCTGCTCAAGAACTGTATACCTTACACTGTTCTGTACAGGTGTGTCCATCTATATGGATCATTCTGTATTGTAAATCCAATATGTGGCCTAAAGCCACACTTCTTCACATTTTTTGTGATCCTTATAACACCTTGAGTATATTAAACAAATTGTGTTAAAGTAAGAATTTTTCTTCCTGTTTCCTTTCATTGAAGGGAGAGAAGGCATTAATGAAATATTTCTAAAAGTATGTTCATTACAAATAATCACACATAACCTTGCGGCTATTGTTTTGGGAACCATAAATCTTTCTCTTTTCACTCATTTAAGGGCTGATGCAATACCCATGGAAGTCAATGGAAGGTTATCAAGACTTACAGGAATAATTTGCCACAGCTGAACATCTGCTTTGTCTTCAGAGAGAGATGTGTAAGTAATCAATCATTTTTGAGTTTTATAATATGTTTTATACTAATAAGAGTACATTAATAAGAATAAAGTATAGATGAGACAATTTTTTCTTTTACAATCATATCAACATTTCTTTTTAAACTTTGATGTAATAATTTGACCTGCATTTGTTGGATGGTATGAAGAAAGGCTCTTCTGTGGTTTTTGAAATTACTGCATGAAAATATAGAGAGTTGTAATTATTTTTTACAATATTTTCTGATAAAAATTATTTCCTTCATGCCTCATATAATGAAGAGTTTGTCTGTAAATAAATGAAAGCATTGAGAGAGGAGATCGCACAAACATTGGGTTATTTAACAAAAATATTCATTATGAATCCTGAGTAATCTAGTGATTTCATTACTTCAAAACAATTCAGGACTATGAGATTTGCAGATTCCTATTTGCAGTGTAAGTTGCTGAGAAGAAAAACCCCACCCATTTATAAATTTAATCACATTTAAAGAATGAATCTTTGTGATTCAACTTCTTAGAGGTAAAGATGACACCATATATACAAACAGACTTTAGCCCTGCTATTGTAAGCTTTTATTAGGAATTACATATAACTGTGCTTAGGAAATGTTCATTTTATGGCTAATATAATGATCCAGATTTCCCTTTCTAATATTCCAGTCCATCTGGTAGAGAAGTTACTGACTCCTTTTAAACTTAATGAGATTTGCAGAAGAAGTTATCAAATCACAAAAATCACCAGACAGGAGTTTAGGCCAAAATGCAAACTACACTAGCTATTTATTTATTTTTTTTCCCCAAAAATAAATAAATGACTAGCAATTGACTGAGTATATTATTGCTATAATTTACAAAACTAATATATTTGTTTGAATTTAGAGATTTTGGATTGATTATAGATCAGGTTCTTTGCAGTCAAGAGAGCAAAAATTTGGTAGCATAGGCTAGGGACAAACCTGATTATGTACAGGTAATAAATATTACTGTGCTAATGGGTGTCAAATCTTACTTACCACACTCTCCTGTAGCATTCCAAATGTATGCCAAATTCTGTTGTGCTAATTTTATGACTACTGCAAAGCAAATTTCTTAAGTCATCATTGCATTTAAGTAAAATGCTCAGATTAATTCCTCTTTCCCTTTACTCATGAATTCCACTGTTTCTCTGTAACTCTCAAAAATACCCTCATGAACTGCAGTAGGTGAAAATTTGGGAGGATTGCCGCAGTCATGCTTCAGAATAGACAAAGGGGGGAAAAAATCATTTTTGAAGACAGATACCAAAATTATCCTGCAACACTAGATCTCTGAAAGAGTGACAGACTCAAAAAGTGGGGGACCCTGTTTATTTTATTTCGTTTTCTTTGGCACAGTGTGGCACAGATGCCCATAGCTACATAATATCTATCTATTGGGGAAAGATATGGTATCATTTGGAGCAAAAAGTAATGAGCCCAATAACAATAGCTGAATAGGACCCTCAAAATGCTAAGAAAAGTTCATGGGGAGGGGGGTGGGAAAGACCAGGATAAGACTTTCAGAACTCTTTGTCTGCTTGCTTCTTGTACCAAAATACTACTTGGAACATATGGCTGAAAGGTGAGCAATTTCTTAATATTACATTGTTGAAATATGCCATATATTTGGTTTTTGTGTCATGATTAAGCTCAAAAATACTGTGGGTGGGTTTTTTCTTTTAATATGTGTATTTGGGGCTGTATACAGAAGCATTTACAAGACCGGATATATATACAACACTTTCTGTAAAGAAAAATCAAGCGTATATCACTGTACTTTTTTTCATTATCTCTGTAAAGAGGTACTCCATGGGTTTTTTTCATTTACTCAGTCAATCAAAATGGGAGAAGAGAACCTAACTGAATGACCTAGCAGGCAGTGCAGGAAGAGTTGTATACACATTGGTATATACAATATGCAAAGATTGGATCTACAAAAAAAAAACCCCAACAATAACCAATAAAAAACCTGCACTAAGATAAAATTCTTGTGTATCTTTAAGAAAGAAAAAGTCAAAAATTGATGTGAGCAACATTAATTTAATCTCTCAAGTCACTCTATTCTTTTCTTAAATTTCCTTATTGTGGTAGGTAGTGACTAGAAGTGGTACTATATAGTTAAATTAGATTGAAGGTAAGCTCGTGATTGAGAGGACTGCCTGGATTAACACCACTTGAAAGTAATAGAAGCCAAATTTCTCATAAATTAAGTATCTTCAGGGCACTTCAGGGTTCTTCCATTTCTTACCTGAGTTGAAGTCAAAGAAATCAATGGAAAGATTCACTTTTGTTCTATAGGTTCTGTTCAGGCTACAGTTACATAGATATTTTCCTATTAGAAACAGAACTTCTTCCTTAAAAATAACAAAAATTCTACTTTGATCTGTTGGGATTTGATTCCCCCACCCTTCCACCCTTCAGTTATAAACTGTTATGCAAGCAGTTTTTACAAAGATGTAGAATTTTTCCTCACTCTTTTTCAGTAGGTGTTTGTATCAGCACTCTGGGAATACTATTTGCTCTTTTGTGTCATCTTTGAACTGACAAGTTCAAACCCCTTTTAAACTTTAAATTGTAGAAAAATTTTGCAAAGCAGAGAAAAAAAATGTACAACTTCACTTTGAACCAATGTTATGCAGCAGTTATTTAATTGAGGATAAAAAAAGGCATTGAAGTAGAATACTATATCCAGCTTGGAACTTGGCTGTGAGAGAGTTTTGGGGTAGAAAGACTGCAAGGATGAAGTTTAGGGACAAAAGAGGCCACTAGGCTGAGAACCTCAAAAAGAAATAAGGGGTTTATATGCCTCAATTTTGGGATATCTGAGGTACATTAAAAGAAATTGACTTTTAGAAGACAGAGAAGTAGAATCTTCTGGAAGAAATCAGGTCACATTATGGTTTTCATATAAAGTAGGGAAAATTAAGGCATCCAGAATTAATAAGTTCATGTGGATATGTTTATCAGTGTCCTTGCTCTGATGAAAAGCTATATGGTATCTCTAGGTGAGTTGGCATTTCAGACCCTTTGAAAAGAACTATAGGCATGAAGAAGTTATGCAGAGACATTAAAAGACAAATATTTGAAAATAGAAATCTGTGAACAGTTCAATAATTTTACAAATTATATAGTCTGAAGTATTGTCATAGCTCCTTCAAATATGATGTCCTCATATTTTCCCCCAAACCTGTCTAGAACAAAAGGTCAGTTCTAGAACAGGGATGTCTATGAACTCAGTGCAAGCTCTCTCTATCATTATGGATTTTTCCATTCTATGTACCAACACATTCCAGTTTCTTTGATTTGAAGATCCCCCAGAGTGATTCCTCCAGTGATAGCTATTTTTAGAATAAGGTACAAGCCTGAAGTTTACAACAGTATGCTAATACACAAATTAGAGAAGTGTCCTGATCACCTAGAATTCCATACATGTTGTCTAAACAGATCAAATAAATACATACTTCCACTATGAATAAATATTTCTGGTTTAGAGAAGGGTGACCAATCTTGTAAACTTATATTTAGGGAATACGTTTATAGCAAGATACAGCTTGCTATAGAAACTTACTGCTTAAATAAGAAGTTTCGAAAGTGATGGATGCAAGCATGGTTTAGATGTTTGGGGGGGTTTCTATGACTTTCTCTTCAGAGATATCACCTACGTATTTGAACTTTAGCTTTGAAAATTGTAATCAAGAATATAATTTAAAAATAATAGCCATAATATGGACAGTTTTCAAACCATGGTACAATGGAAATTTCATCTGTAAGATGAAAATTATTTCAACATGTGTGAAGAGAGAAACTCTAGTTTATGGAAGTACAACTGGATCATATTTACACAGCCCAGCCAAACCTAAAAATAATGATGAAGCTGGAGAGGAGAGCTGCACTTAATGCTTGTGTGCAGTGTCATCTTTTTGCTAGTGTATGAATCTGACATTTTCGGTTTGTGCAGTTAGATATATGAAACCAACCTTTAGCACTGGGGCAGCTTTCCCCCACCTGTGCAAAGTGCTGATGCAAGCTCTCTCCCATCTTTCATACTAAGAAAAGATGTTATAGGAGACAGAACTGTCTTTCATGGTTAATTTATATACACTGGGGGTTTTTTTCATTAATTTTCTTTAAAAAGGAATTTTCTGTGATTATTCTATCATTGTCAAAGGCAACAATAACATAAAATTAAGCCAGAGAAGGTGCATGATTTGATTTTAACCACGCAAGTGTAACTTCAGTAAATATGGATTATCTTCTTCAACATACCATATCATACATACTTTACATTTTTTGTGACTGTCTTATATAGCAGTATAACAGCTCTGCGCATGTGCATCATTTGTGTATATAAAATAAATAAAATTTAGAGGGAGATTTTGTACATGTGCATACACATACCTGTTTTATTAGTGGCGATGTGATGTACTATCGATATCTATCTTCTATTTTTACAGAAAGTGCACTTTTAGCTTCTAAATCTTAAATGAAACTGCTGTGGACTAATAAAAAAACAAATAAAGTCTACAGAAATAAATTGCCTCTGAAATAGATTTAGACTTTTCTAAGAATTATCAGCCTCTTACATCTAGTGGGGAAGGCAAAATATGCAGGAACTATTAAATTCATATATCAGCGATTACAAAACACTATTTCTGTATCTGTGGTACATGAGATTACAGCGCTCTGAGACATCTGTAAAACCAAAGAATCTGTAATGATAACTAAGGGAATTAGCAAACAGATTAAGCACGAGATTGCTTACCAGAAGGGCTAAAAGGTTCACAGTTACTCACACACACGTATTCCCCCAAGTCCTCTTGTAAATGAATGTTCTCCATTGGAACTAAGGCTGGCAGAAGCTGGTCTTCAAGAGATATAACATATAAACTCATTATATATCACATGTAGTTATGTTTGAAAGTCCACAGAACCATATGTAGGGAAGAGCAGAAATGGAGAAAATCATGTAGTGATAATCTCTAAGTAAGCAAGCTAAACCTCAAAGAGGAAATCAACAAAAAATAATGAAAAAAAAAAAAGAAAAAATGATTCACTTTTAAGGAGTACCAGGTTTATTTAGAAAATAGACATTCCAGAAGAAAACCAGACACAAATAATTTCTTTGTGAAAAATCTGTTAGAGATAAGAATGGCCTTTTAAAACTGGAAGACCAAATTAATGAAGGACTAGAATACAAACCCTTGGGATTCTTATAAGACATACAGACAAAATTCAACATCCTAAAAAGCAACATTAAAGTAATCAACACTCGGAAGAGTTTATATCCTCGTCAGAATATAGCCCAGCTTGCCACTCCACCTCTACCTGTATTACTGACCCTTTGAACTCAGCTGGTAGCCTCTTAGTCCAACTAATAGTGAAGGAGGAAAATCAGAGGTGGGCAAACATTAGATACTGCTTAATCACACATTAATGACATGTAATAGACATTGGAAAATTCTTTCAGTATGCATAACTTTTTATATGCCTGTAATTTCTCAGAATAACAGTGAGCTGAGCTACAAATGCAACTTTCAGCACAAAATGGTGTTGAAACGGATCAGAGCCCTTGGCGCTAATACAGATTATACAGAACCCTTCAGTGATATAGTATTTTTTGGCCCTATGCAGAAAAAATAACCTGTCAATCCATCCTTCTCCTATGTCTCAATTAACCAAGATGGCAAACAGTAGATAATAGAAGCAATCATCATGTCCTTTGGATGGTCATGATGGGAATGGCATTTGTCTTTTATCTATATGTATAAATATTCAACATGTGTTTTGCCTGAGACATGCTATAATGAAATAAACTAGCAAAACTGAGACTTAAAAACAGCCTACATGCCATAATCCAAGTTTTTAACAGCTGAAATACTTATAAAGCAGTCATCTGCTTTGCAGTAGGTGATTGCTGTTGCTGAGAAAAAAATAATACCTCTCCTTTTGATCAAAATCCCTGTTATCTTTTACATGTCCCTTTCATATAAAGACAACAAAAAGAAAAATCCAAACCTCTTTTGAAATTCACACAGTGGAAAGGCAGTAGTATGCCTATTTTCAGGCACATTTAACAAGGAGCATATAAAATCCTCCTGTAAATTGTGCATTGGCAATAGCATTTGCAAGTGCATTTACTATTCTTCCATCATTATCTGTGTTGGAAGTGCAAGTGTTGCAAACACAGTTACCATAATTAATTCAACAGTGTTGAATACTATAAACATGACTTCTAAATGTTATGGTAATAGTTATATCATCATACATGTTATTGTAGTGATACCTATAAGTATTATAGGTATTTATAAATAAGTATAATTTATAATAGTATAAATATATAAACCCAGTACTTCTTTTTTTATTTTGAAGTGTGAAGTTTTATTAACTCACTTCCCTGCCTCCTTCTGTCACATTTTAATTCACCACTACTTTTTATGAATGATTTGTTTGGCAAAGAGTCAGTCAGTACCCAGTAAAGAGAGCAACCTGAGGTCTAGTGGTGGAAAACATGCACATTTACTCAACCAGGTGTGTCAGGAATACTCAAATGTAACACTATGGTGCTACTTCCATTTCATAAAGTCTAATCACGAACTTAAGTTTTTGGCTGATTGGATCTAATACTCATTAAACTCTGTTGGCATCTTCTCATTCAGTAGGCATTCAGATTGTGTCTACATGAAAAATACTAACAGCTGTGCTCCCACAGTGAAGAGGTACAGTTTAGTTGCATTGCCATCAAGGTGCAGGTATTGGTCTTGCAAAAGGAAAGGCCTAAAAGCTAAAGGTCTAATACAACTGGTCTTTGAGGTTCCAGTCAGATTCAGAAGAGATGAGCTTTGTGAGGGATTTGGTTAATCTTCTAAGAAAAAGAAAATAAAATTAAAAAAAAAAAAAAAAGGTAAAAAACCCCTGCCTTAATTTGCTGGGAAAGAGAAAATAAAAAGAAAAATCACTAATCTCACTTGTTGATTTTTCCAGGCTGAGCAGTTAAAGTGGGTAATTCAGGGTGGTTAAAAATTCATTTACATATAATTACCTTGAACAACTCTGTTCTCAGTGGCGCAAGGTTGTTATCTGGCATATGTGAAATGAAATTCAAATCCCTGATCTGTCTAACTTATCATATACTGAAAGGCTGTTCTCTAAATTTAAACACTTTTCATTGCATAATTGAGTTTGGAGGGGGCCTCTGGAGGTCATATGGTTGAGACTCCTCAGAGCATGGCCAACTTCAAAGCACTGAAGTTAGAAAACTCCAGCACTGAAGTTAAAAAAGGAGTCAAAGCCTTGTCCAGTCGAGTTGTGAAAATATACAAGGATGGAGAACTCACAGCTTCCCTGGCCAGCCTGTTCTGTTGCTCTGCCACAGCCAGAGGGGAGAATTGTCTTCTTATACAGTGCCACTGCATGTACGGGCCTGTTGCCATTTTGTTGTGCACCCCTGATAAGAGTCTGGCTTGATCTTCTTC
Source organism: Strigops habroptila (assembly GCF_004027225.2). Lineage (NCBI taxonomy): Eukaryota > Metazoa > Chordata > Aves > Psittaciformes > Psittacidae > Strigops > Strigops habroptila. The sequence continues at coordinate 6,746,358 of NC_044278.2, forward strand.
ATTACAGCCATCCCTTGGGTGGTGAGATACTGCAGAGATACCCCATTAGCCTTTCCTTCCTCACACTAAGCAAAGTCAGCATTTCCATCACGTGCCCCAGAGCCATTGCTGTGGGTTTTGGCGACACTCTCCCCAGTTTTTTCATCTTCAAGATGAAGATGTTCATGCTGAAGATGTTCCTGCTTATCACAGGGGGGATTGGACTAGATGACCTTAAAGGTCCCTTCCAACCGAAACCATTCTATGACTATGATTTCTCTTTAGCAAGGTTGATTAGGGTCATGCTTTAACCCTAGCCAGCAACTAAGCACCACCCATCCACTTGATCAGTCTCTCCTCCTTAGGATGGGGGAAAGAATTGGAAGAGTAAAAATGAGAAAACTTGTGGGTTGAGATAAAGACAGTTTAACAGGTAAAGTAAATGCCGCACACACTATCAAAACAAAACAAGGAATTCATTCACCACTTCCCATTGATAGGCAGGGGTTCAGACATCTCCAGGAAAGCAGGGCTACACCATGTGTAACAGTTACATGGGAAGATAAACAGCATAACTGTGAATGCACTCCTCTTCCTTCTTCCCCCAGCTTTATATGCTGAGCATGACACCATATGGTCTGGGACATCCCTTTGGTCAGCTGGGGTCAGCTGTTCTGGCTGTGTCCCCTCCCAACCTCTAGTGCACCCCCAGACTACTCGCTGGTGGGGTGGGGTGAGGAGCAGAAAAGTCCTTGGCTTTGCATAAGCACTGCTCAGCAGTAACTAAAACATCTCTGTGTTAACAACACTGTTTTCAGCACAAATAAAAAACATAGCCCCATACAAGCTACTGTGAAGAAAATTAACTCTATCTCGGCCAAAACCAGCACACTAAGGTACAGTCTGTCTCACTGGCCAGGTTGCTGATAAAGAACCAACATACAGTCTTTCCAGAAACAGGTATGTTTATAGAAAATATTTAAATGAGAGAGCACTTTACCTTAAATTTTTTAAAAATAACAAGAAGCACAACAAAACAAACAAACAAAAAACCAGCCCAGTTTCCTCTGTTAATGATCTGGAAGAAAAGAGTTTTTCAGAAACAATCCATGTCTGTTCGGGTTTATGGAATTTTTAAGTAGGCCAGCTCTTGTCTTTCCCCTAAGAACAGTGTTACCCAGCTCCAGACTATTTGGGATTCAAAAAGAGTTTTGCAAAGGATACTATTTGTCTAGGCTTTTTCAAACTCCAGAAATCAATTAAACTGAATCATCAGTGTATTCTGAGCACATTAGTTCAGAAAAGCATATGCAGCAGAAAGCTTAGTGAATTGTAGAATCATATAATGGTTAGGGTTAGAAATGAAAGTGGGCTATGAATACATTTGAAGCAAACAGTCTTGTTTGTTTAGGTTTTTAATCACAAGATTATTCATGAGAAATCCTGTATTTGCTCATCACTTTAGCTCATAGACAAAGAATATAACCACATCATTTATGTGTACTAGAAAAATGTAACCTAAGGAAATGGCCTCCAGTCACTACTTTGAGAGTAAATTGAAAGTAAAAACTACTTTGAAGCAAAAGTATTAAGTATTGACCCATCCCTGAAAATATGGAAGATATTTCTAAGAGAATATAGGATAATTAATAGCGGTAGTCATGTTGTCAAATTAAAGTTTTAAAGCACTTACTTTTCAATATTGTCTCTATTATCAGTCACATACACTTTCAGGGCCAAAGAACGCATCTTTACCTCTTTTTTTCTTTCCTTTCCTTGCAAGTCCATAGGTTATGCTAGCACCTATGGTTATTATCTGTATTGCCCATTAGCACGGAAAATGGACAAAATACAACAAACTATGACGCGTGACATGTAATGCACGTATATTTGATGAAGTGCAATATCCACACTATATTTTAGGCTGACAACTTACGTACATTTTGTTGCTTATATACAATGGCAATAAATCCTGAGCATTGAAATAGATTCAAATTAATGTTTTCCAGTTGTTTTCACCACAAGTTGGAGAATTTCACTGATGCAAAACCGTTTGGCTATAACATGGATAAATACCTATATTATATTGCGTATATGTGTGTGTATTAGTACTGAAGGTAGAAGAAAAATGAGTACAAAGTCTGTTGGTCAACACCTAAGTTGTATTTTAAGAAATCTCTATTTCCTTTTATCCCATTCTTTTCAGGTTTTCTGTCAAAATCCTTTATGTTTCCTTTCAAGGAGGCTCACACAGAATAAGACAGATGCCCTGAATATGTAGATGAAAGAACTGGCTTTATAAGCAACAAGAGCCCAGAAACATCTCTTGAATTTTCTCTTTTATTTCTACGCTTCTGAATCCCTGTATGTTAAAACTGGATCTATATCCTCTTCAGTCTCCTCAGGTTGGAGGCACAGGACAAAGCATTTAGCAGCATTTTATTTAAAGCTCTTTAGCTATCAGAAACTTTCTAGCCAATATGAACCCTAATGCTTGTCATTGTTTTGGATTTACCTTCAGAGTTGCATGGAAGATAAGGTGGTAATGTGAGAAACAGATCTTCTTGTAACTATTTTTTTTATTATTCTTTCTGTTCTTTGTGGTCTTCTTTTCTTTTCTTTTCTTTTCTTTTCTTTTCTTTTCTTTTCTTTTCTTTTCTTTTCTTTTCTTTTCTTTTCTTTTCTTTTCTTTTCTTTTCTTTTCTCTTTTCTTTTCTTTTCTTTCTTTTCTTTTCTTTTCTTTTTTTTTCCCTTAACAAGCAGATATTAAATGCTGACACATGCAATGGAGGAAGCTCACACAAGTCACAAAAAACGATTTTATGGGCTCATATGTGTGAACCAAGGGGCCTCCTAAGTAGATGCAATGAAAGCATCTGCATTTTGTACAGACATTAAAGCAGACAGGAGCCTCTGGAAGAATGACAATATCACTTAGAGGAAAAGTCACTTGAGCTGTTTGATTTAATCTTTACTCCACAGGAATTCCCTTTTTTTCCAAATGATAGCTAACAGCTCTGTCCATAAACCTGCATGTTAGCTGGGAAATTCTCTCTCCCTCTGTCTTTCTGAAATTAATTAGTTTCATTACTGTTTAATGGGTCATATAGCTTGAGCAGAATGCAAAGCTGACTACTACAACAGATGACACTGTCACATCATCACGGAGCAGATTGATGCAACACCAACCTACAACAATGGCAAGTGTACAATGTCTCTTCTTCCTTTTAGGGTATTAAATATATGATATTTGTTTTCACCTGCCCTCAGCTTTCCAAACGAGAATAGCATCCAGCATATGCAGATCAGTGGTGTCATCAGTATAGAGAGGACAGAAAAGCCCAGCTTCCTTCTGGTAATAGCATAAAGACACAGTTTGTCATTTACTACTCCAGATTTAGCAAAGAATGAGCCTTGAACAAAATCTTTTTCACTATAAATTATGTTTGTGGAGCTAAGGGAGTTAGACAACAGCATGCTTACATGGCATGATCCTAACTCTGTGATTAGTGGTGGAATTCTTTTCAATTGTAAATCTTTTGATAATCAGAATTTCTTTGGTTTTTTTTTTCCAAAATTATTCAGAGTTGTATCAGCTATACGCAACATCACACAGGTCCTTGTGTAGAGAATGGAATATTTGATCCCAGAGCTGACTCAGGTTATGAAGTCTGAATTCAATACCTGTATCAGATAAGACAGAGAAGATTTAAACTTGGGTCTTCCACTTCCCTGAAGAATATTTTGTCAAGCTGTTAGGTATTCAGTAACAGCTCCTGCTGGAGTGTTTTATTTTCCTGTGGGGAAACCTGTAAGATTCTCTGGTCTCTCCTTGCATTAGTGCGCATTTTGAGGAAGAAAGCTGGGAGGAGATAACCGGTGCAGTGGTGACTTAAGCAAATTTTATCACATGTATTTCAGCTTGAGAAGGTTCCAATTCTTTCCCAGGATCCAGAGCCTAGAGAAGGAGAAGTGAGAATGTGATGGGGGATGAAGGGCAATAGCCAGCCATTTCCTTATGGTCCTTCTGCTGAAATCTGTGTACAGTGTGTGTCTTGCTGTGCTAAACCTAGCTGTAAGGTGCATGGTTAGAGGTGCTATTTAACCATACCCTGACCTTTCAAGTAGAAGTCTTTCTTCCCCTCCAACCAGATCAAAAAAAGATGGTTGATTTTTCTCTTTGTATAAAAATCCATTTTACTTCTAAAATGGAGGATGTAGTAAGGTAAATTGTTGACCCACAAATGCAAATTATACCAGACAATATCAATAACCTTTGTAATTCATTCCGGTTTTGAATACTGAGATTTATTTTCTACCTTTATCATAGATACACAGATTCATTATGGCCAAAGTAGTATAATTTCCCCTTAGGCAAGCTCTACTACAGATGTTGTGGATACTTTTCTCTGATCTTACCACTGACTCCTGCAATGATGGTTTTTATTAATATTTATGTCTTGTCCAGTGAGACAACGTGTTTTTTAGGAAAGATGGTTGTGGTGAATAATCATTAGTCATCTGTGCAGTAATTCACATCCCTAGTCTCTGAAGTTCAAGTGAAGAACTGAAGGTTGAGCAGCAGAGGTGGTGTTAGCCTGAGGGAGTTATTGACTTAAAGGATATAGATGGTTCCCATTTAAAGGGGAATTTATCCCCATGAAAGCTAATTTTACTAAAACATCTGAAGTCAGATCACATGTATGTATTTGGTCAGTTTGCATTTATAGGTTGCTTCTGACAGCCTCAGGTGTAACCCCAGTGAGAAAATCATACTCTATATGTGTAAAACCAGCAAAACTCTACACAACAGGTTTTTTTGTTTTGGTTTTACCTCTTCAAATAAGCATTTTGTTTCCCCTGTTGACTGCTGCACCTGACATATTTCCTGCAGTGCTAAGTGTGAGAAGGACGATCAGTAATGTGTATATCATGCAGTTAAGTAGTAGATTTAAAAAGAAACATACTTTTGTTTATTAGCAGAAGAGTGGATTAGAAGAACAGTATTTACTGTCATAGAAATGTGTGTGTATAGGTGTGTAAACAGCAACACTATTTACACTGAAATCAAACAAGCAGAAGAATTTTACTAAAAACTGACATTTTGAGAAACTAACTGTTTGTAGAAGTTGGTGACATAATGCACTATATCTTCTTCCTATGGATTATGATGGCGTCTCAGGAGCTAAAACCTCCAGAAAGTGCTCATGAGGATGAAACAAAACAAAAGATGATTTGCAGGTAAGACTTTCTTAATCCATTGTGTACTTTGAGAAATTTTAATCTATGTGATTTTGAAAATGCAGTTCCTGGTAATTAATGCAACTGGTGGGTAAGTGAAGCTTTGTATGAACATAAATTTGAAGGAGGATGAGATAGAGAAGATAAATCAAGTGCTGCTTTATACGCTGTCAGAATAGTCAATGAAACTGAAACACAACACAATTCAAATTGGAAAAAAGATCCATTTTGAAAAACATTTAATTAGTCTGTCAATTTTGCTGATGTGAGAGAAAGTTAATTACAGAAGCTTAGTGAGATTCACAAGAAGAGGGCATTTGCATGAATATAGGAAAGATTTATGCTACAGATGATTGAAAGCCGGTAACTTTGTCTAAGACGACAGTGACTAAATGAAAGCCAGGAAGAAGTTTTCCTGCCTAGTTCAATTGTTGTCCACTACAGGGCTTTTGGCACCTTTTTATTCTGGAAAAAAAAATTAAAAAATAATCTGTAAGCTACCCTTACGACCTGAAGAATTTAAGTACCTTCTTGAAAATCCTATTTAGCTAAAACTGAGTTTCTTTACAGCAAAATTCTGTACACAGCAAGAAGAGCAAAACTTGCCCTTAAATTATCAAATTGAGTCTCAAAATTAGTGTATTTCTGTAAAACTGGCTAATAATAATGTCTTTTGCCAAGTCAGTACCTGGACTTCAGCATTAATTTTTTAAGGTATTTTCAGTTGATCAGCCTTTGTCTCAGTAAGTATATATTTAAACAAGATGCAAAATGCAATTTTGCATCTTGTTTAAAGGTTTTTAACTTTTTGAATATGTCATAGAATCATAGAATAGTAAGGGTTGGAAAAGACCTTAAGATCATCTAGTTCCAACTCCCCTGCCATGGGCAGGGACACCTCACACTAAACCATGTCGCCCAAGGTTCTGTCCAACCTGGCCTTGAACACCGCCAGGGATGGAGCATCCACAACCTCCCTGGGCAACCCATTCCAGTGCTTCACCACCCTCACAGTGAAGAACTTCTTCCTTATATCTAATCTAAACTTCCCCTGTTTAAGTTTGAACCCATTACCCCTTGTCCTACCACTACAGTCCCTAAGAAAGAGTCCCTCCCCAGCATCCTTGTAGACCCCCTTCAGACACTGGAAGGCTGCTATGAGGTCACCACGCAGCCTTCTCTTCTCCAGGCTGAACAGCCCCAACTTTCTCAGCCTGTCTTCATATGGGAGGTGCTCCAGCCCTCTCATCATCCTCATGGCCCTCCTCTGGACTCGCTCCAACAGCTCCATGTCCTTTTTATGTTGAGGACACCAGAACTGTACATAGTACTCCAAGTAAGGTAAGCTATGAAAAAAAAAGAAAACCAAACGCTCACAGAACAAACCCACAAACATGCCCAAATGGGTAAGTAAGTCTTGCATGTGAGAAGGTACCATCTTCCCTCTTTCCCTCCAGTGGCAAAATGGTTGCTTTTCTTTGCCTTTCACCAGTACAGTAAGACCATCCCTCCCTTGCAAAACTTCTGATACTCAGAGTTTTGCATGCCATTTCATAACTCATCTAAAATATACTGCTTGAACAAATAAATACTTGTGCATCGTCCCAAGAAGACTGCTTCAAATGAACATCTAATCCAGCTGCTGTAAGGCATTCTTTGGTTTTCCATCAGCCAACTCAAATTCTGCATAATCTATTGAAATCTCATGAAATAATGGAGTAAACCATAACAGCACAGGCATTTCTGTTATTGTGCTGACATTCAAAGTAGTTATCTTGTGATAAGAAGTGAATAGACCAGGGGTGCAAAAAACTGCAGCCTACAAGAGTATCTGTAGGTTTTTCTCTACCATAGGTGATTCTCTCAGAGGACTTGCCTATGAACTAGAGCTAAAGTGGTATTGTCCATGAACTACAAATTATATTGGTAAGTTTCAGAGACATTGTCAGCTAATGCAGGTAGAATTATGCCTTCCAGATGTGTGACTTCCATTGTACTAATTTCTGGCTAAGCTTTCTAAGCAGAAAGAAAATTTGCTTTGAATGAGAAGAATAAATAAAGGAATTAGGACGATAATGAGAGTAAGGAATTTTATTTTTTTTTTTTTAATGTGTCTATGGACTTAGAACAAAAGACCTAAACAAAACCCCTTCCAAAGGTTTTTATTCCATTCTAAAACTGGGATTGATTCATTGCAGTCTTTTCTAAGATTACAGTCTTTACACTAACAAACATTTGAAAACTAATTTCTGGAAACACCTATTTATCTATTAACCCCTCTGGGACATGATTGAAATGGTCCTGATTTTAATGAAAATCCACTGAAATTAATAAACTTCTCAGATGATGAGTGCACTGAAAACATGCAGTCATCTTTCAAATATTAAAGTCCCCTTTCACACTGACAAAGATGCTGACAGGTATTTTATTTAAAACAGAGTATCCAGGGCTGGGCAGGAAGCCCAATTGTCTTATTTTATGTTTTTGCTTTCTTCTTTCTCTCAGAAAACCAAAAGAGAGTAGGAAAAATTTTATGAGGGTCTGCCTTTGAGACAAATGTGAACATCTCATTCTGCAAGCCCAAGGACACATATAGCTAAAGTAATATTTGACTATGAAGCTTGATTTTAACTTACATTTTGGTTTGCTATGTCAGCATAGCAGAGCATTGATCTAAGCAGCCTGTCTATGCAAAAGTCACAGCTGCAGACATATAGAGTGACATCTTTTCTGCTGTTGAAAAATGCTCTGTTTTGGCCCTTTACACAGAATGATAAAGGGAAGGTCTGTGTAGTTATAGTGAATAAATAGAGGTCACAGGTCTTCAGACAACATGGTTCAGCTGACCCAGTGAGTAGAGCTGGAAGACATGCAGCATGATTTTTGTGTACATAGTTATATGGAAGCATTGTTCAGTTTTCTGTAAATCTTATGTATTTCATTATCAGGATTTTGTATAGGCTTTGATTTTGGATTTCAAACAAGGACAGAAACTTTTATGTCAGTACATAAAAAAAAAAAACAAAACCAAACAAAAATCAGCTTTTCTCTTTCTAATTTCATTTTTCATTTTTAAGCCTAAAAAGGTCCTGTGGATGCTGCAACATGGGATCTGAAAGACACAAAATAGAAGGCAAGTAGGAAAAGTGAGTGAATAACCCTTTTGTTTTGGGAGTGCTTTTTGAAACATTCAGGTTTTTAATTCTTTTGTACTGTTAAGTGACTGAAAAAGGTCCTGATTCAAAGACTGAAGTAAACGGAAAGGTTGTCATCCACAATTGGATACTTCAGATTTCATTCTAATTATGATATTCACCAGGCAAAGCGGTCTAGAAATAAAGACTGCTATATATAGCACAAATGACATTCTCTCTGCTAATATTCCTGTCTAACTTTGCCCAAGAACTTCCTTTTACATTTGTAAGGTTACCAAATAAAACCCTAATTTTTAAAAAATCTATGCATATACAATATTAGCCCTTCTGATCTAGTAATGGAATAGGTGGCCATACAGATTCAGTTTTGATGAAATCTATTGCTTTCTGTACTTCCGGAACATGTTTGTAAAACAAATTCACCATTCAGCTTTCAAAGGCTATCCATATGCAGAGAAATGTGTACTTTATTGGAGTGCCCTTGACTGTCATCCTGAATTTAAATGGATAAACTAATCTTTTCTTTTTTCAAATTTATCCTTTCCTTGATGAAACCAATTGCGCATTCTATAACTGAAAAACTAGTTTGATTTTTATGGGTTTAATAAAAAGAAGCATTTTTTCAGTACGTGTGAAAGAAGGATGTGATTTTTCCTCAAATCTGCTTAGATTAGTTGTAGGAAGCATATTCTCTACAAGGGCAGTATGTTGTCAAACTAGCCACAGAAAGTTGACTTTGGCCTAAAGGGTGTGCTATATAAATCCCTAGTAGCTCTGGAACTTTTCCTTCCTCACATTTGAGCGCCAAGTGCAGCCATGGGGGGAAGCACACTGGCAAAGGCATTCTTAGTTTGAGGTGTTTTCTCATGTATAGATCTGGGAAGGAGCAAGAATGGAGAATGTGTTCATAACTGTTTAAAGTAAACCCATCCCAAGTTTACTGGCCAATGGGTTCAGATTAAGACCTCACAGTGCTCCCTTCTGTTTAAAAAAGGTGTATCTATATAGCTGACCCATACATATCTGATTGGCATATCAACCTAACAGATATGTACCTTGTTTAAGGATATTTGCATAAGCAAATATCAACCTTGTTTAAGGATATTGGCATAAGCATATTAACAAAATGAAATGTAATAAATTTACTGTGATTAAGCTCTTTATGTACTCTGAAATAATCTACTTTTCGTTCTGAAATTCATTCTAAATAAGTGCTAAGCTTTATCAATGTTTAAAACACAGTATTTTCTACAAGCTCCTCTTGCAAGTCTGTAACGGTGAATGGAAAAGAGTGTTTAATGCTGCCTTTTCAGTAATTTTTTTACTTTGACTAATGACTTTCTATCCGATCTGAGAAGAACGGGTGAAACTTGTGGTACATGTTGCAGACTTTACTACTTTATTGTGATAACTTTGAAAACGTAACTAAAAAAGGCCATTTCTGTAGGGCAGAGATACTACAAGGTGAAATCAATCTTGCTGCTGATGAAAGGAATTGTATGCCACACAGTTTGCACTTTAAATTATTTAGAGTGTTAAGGCTTCCTTGCCAGCAGACATAATTGATTTGAGAGTTGGTTCAGCACAGACTAGCAACAAGCTATGTAAAATTTGTGATGTATTCTGTGTTGGCAGTTCACCATGCTTCTAGGCTAAAGAAATTGCTTAGAATTGCTTTAATTCATAAAGGTGTTCTAGCCAAAGTCATTGTGACAAGAAGCACTGCAGAAATAAAATGGTCACTAGTTTTCCATGAAATACTGGAAATGGGGATTCAGTCTACTCAGTAGATTTCATGCTCCAGACCATCCTTCAAACCACTGGCAAAACGTCTCAGAGGTGTAGCTCCCAGAGCTAGAAAGAGAAGTCAGGCAATCATGAAATGAAACAGAATGAAGCATCAAATTTCTCTCTGTCTTGTCCCCTCAGTCTAGATGGCTGGAACACTCAGCATGCAATAAGTTATAACTCATTTAAATGATTTCCTGCCTGTAAAATAATTTGCCACCTTTTCTTTCTCATACCCTAGTAGGCTAGATGAAAAAAAGGCATGCTAGTAGTGGTTGGAAATCGAAAACAGCAAATGAGTTAATTCTTCAGTCAAAAGAACATCGTAAAACCTAGCTGATCACTCCAGCCTTTTGCTAATGAATGGTTGCCCATCAGGTATCTGAACCAAATGAAATGGAAGCAGAGCCTGAAGACCATTGCTTTCATTCCATCTACAGTATCAATCTCTATCCATCTTGCCATGCAAGAAGGCCAAGAGCATATACATCCTGTGACTTCTCAGCAACTGAAGTATAAACCATTTACATGGTTTTGGAGCTGCCGGCATTTATTTGGTCCATCAAATCCAGCCAGGTATATTTCTACCCAAGCGTAAATAATATGGGTGAAAATAGTTGAAATCTAGTTTCATATCTTCTCACTGTATGCTCATCGGCTGAAGCATACTGTTTAAATGTACTGTTTCAGTGTCTATGGAAGAAAACATCCCTTTACAATTCTTTATAGAGAGGTTTTTCACTAGGTAATCATCTGTTGGGCATAGGCTGAGTCTATCAGTACTGGCCAACACCACGAAGACAGTAAAGCAACTACTTATGATTAGTCTGCAATAAATGTCATGCATTTAGGGAAGAAAACACAACAGCATTTTCATTGGTCAGGCCTATGGATGGCTTCAAGCTTAATAAAAAATAGTGAAGCATGTCATGTCTGAATGGAGACTTCAAATAAATAATTTACTTACTTGTCCATTCTGTCTCATTAAATCTTCCTTCTTGTCTTTCCCTTGTGAAGATTTTATTACTTCCACAATTTACTGTTTTTATCTGTCAGTCTTTAAAACTGTCTTTCATTGTTTTGACTGTTCAAGATGAGGCAAACACATTGTGTGGGTTTTTTTAGTTTAATAATCAGCCAAATCACAGAGTTACTGATGTGACATTAGGTTTTTTGGTTCCTGCTTGTTCTAAGCAAGGTAAATAAACAGTAACTTTAAGATTAAATTTTAGCTTTTTTTAATCAATTGAAGGTATGAAGTAACAATTGAAAAATGAATAGGTGGCTGATAAGATCTGTGTTTTGGTCAGTTAGTGTCATGTTGGCATATTGGATGTCTGCTACAGGCATAAAGCGCTAAGATTCAGCAGGAGGTATTGTTTCACTGCTCACAGGCTTATGTAAAGTGACTGTATCTGACTTTTTCTTCTCATACACACAGATGTCCACATCCACATGCATACATACTCCAGTTACAACCAGACATTTGAAAATATTATGCCTGAATTAATTAAAACAGTGTTGGCTCCATTTTTCCTTTCTATATTTCTTAATCATGGACTGATACGCTGAAAACTACTTTAGTCATTAATCTTTGGTTATCAGAAGTCAACCAAGGTTTTTTATTTATGTTATTTATTAACAACAAAAGAATACCTGATGTAAATGTCATTTTATTTTTAAGGAATCTGGCTTAGGTATATTTCTTGTCTCCATCTCTGTGACTTCAGAGGAAAACTAACTTTAAGGTAACTTTTATTACGTATTACACCAGGATCAAAACCCTTGCTTTAAGATCTAATCTTCATTATTAAATGACAAAAAATCAGCTTTGGGAACCTTTACCTCTTTTTGCCCCCCAAATGTCTCTGAAACCATTGGGATCGGTCCAGTAAGTTATGTTTAAGTGTAATCAGTATTAAAAAGGCTACCATGTTGCAAATCTATTTTAAGCACACTTGGTTTTATTTTATTTTATTACAGATCCTTTATCAGTGACACTTCTCTTCCCTACCAAAGGAAAGAATAGATGAAAAGAAACAATTTTCTAAATTTATGCTGGATTATTTTTAATCCATGTCCATTTCTCATTTTGTGGCTGAACAAGTGGTTGTACTTGTTTAAGTGAGGGGATGATGGCAAAGGGACAGTCAAGAGCAGGAGGTAATAGGATCTGCTTACACCACTGCTGTTTTGATTCAGTGATTATTTCATATGACTGAAATGATCTGAATAAAAAGTACCACTTAAAATTGCAAAGAAAAAAAAAGAGCAGAAACTGTGCTTAAATCAGTCTTGTTCAGGATATAATTCATTGAGATGCAGGGTCACAATTTTCCTCTTGTTGCTGCTGGAAAGGAAGGTTCTGGTCAGGCCTCCATCCTAACTGTGCATAAGTGACAATTCGTACTGGTTCTCATGCTCATGGGACCTCTCTATGAGCTGATTTATCGTCTATGAGCTGAACCCAGGACATTTATTTAGCCTATTGGAAAAATTACTTAGTGGCATAACTAGTTAGATTTGTACTTGGTTAATGAGGAAAGATTTGTGAGTGCCAGAGCGGGACCAAGGCAGAGGTGTGTGTTGCTACTCTTTAGTAATTCATCTCAGTTGCTGTAGGGAACAGACTGGAAAGTGCAGCTGGAAAGGGAAGACTACGAAATCCAAATGTGTTGCCTAACTCAGACCAGTTTTCTTGTTGCTTTGGAAAAGGGGTCTGGCTCCTCCTGTGTAGGGACGGCAACACTGGTATTTCAAGGACAAAGGTGTAGTTATATTCTAGAGCCATGGATTAGTAGGGAGAAGGGAAAGGTCATTTTCTGGTTTGTTCTGTCTCTTTCTGAAGGCTGAATAACTTTCTGTAGATCAAGCAGAAGATAACATTCATGGGTGCTGCATATGCAATAGAGGAGAAGAGTTCTGGTAACAGCTTATGTTGTGCTTGCCGAAGAGCACAAGCAGAGGACACAGCTGAGAAATGAAGGAAAGATGCAAGTTTTGTTTGTTTGTTTGTTTGTTTGTTTGTTTTAAAGAAGTAGATTGATTAAAAGAAACAGAAGGAAATAGATGTATAGTCAGGGCAATATAAACTTACTGCTAGTCGTGAAGAATAACACTAATGAAAATTCAGGGAAAGGTCTAAAATCTAAATCACCTCTGAAAAAGATCTTGAGAGAAATTTAAAAACCCATACCCATTTTTGTCTTTCTTTTACATAATTTATATATGCCTTGATCCTGGGGTTTAGGTATTGCTACACGTCCTTTCATGAATTGTTCTGTATCTTGAGGACTGAAACACCATAGCGTTTTTATAGCGAATATTTTAGCCACGATGTTTCTGGTTGGTTTTGTTGGGAAAATAATAGAATCACTGGGCCATGGCTTTTAAAATAAATTTTACAGCAGGTATCATTTAATTTACCTTTTTTTTTTTTTTCCATTTGTGAGGCAATCATTCCTTAGTAGGTAATATCAGCAGGAAGACTGACACAGGAAGCCCTCTGCTGCTTTTCACTCTGTGCCGGGCTGCTTTCCTTCCCCTTCCACATGTACAAAAAATGCTTCTTGAACTGTAGCATAAACAGATCATGGAAATTATCCGAATGAAACATGCAGGGGGAAAAAAAAAAAGAATTACTTTTAAATCAACATTGTTCATCAACCAGGTTCATAGCTTGTCTCAGGAAGTCATTGTGCCAGGCCTCCATACCGGAGAAACAAGAGGCTGCATCTCGGCTGTAATGCCAGAGAAGTTTTGGGGTTTTTTGGGAAAATCCAAGAGAAATTAGGGAAAAGAAGAGACTTTTTCCTAGATAATGGTTCAAATGGACTTTCATGTTTCAAGATGAATGAGGTTGGTGTCTGCAGATTCTTTGAACTTGACTTTCAATACTTATGAAATCAAAATATTTGTCAGTTGAAAACTGAAAAATGTAGCATTAAATTCTTGCAGACATGTTTTCCTTCTATTCTGTGTGAGTGCCAGTGAGAGGCAGATGGCTTGAGAGCACCACAAAGCCCAGGGATCCTCCTTCCCTAAAGCAGACGAGAGGTGGCATAGAGCCAATGCAGCCCCAGTTTCCTCTGCCCCAGGAAGCTGTGAGGAGGAAATTGCCATCTCAGTGCATCACACCCCTCCCTGATGAAGAGTTTTACATATTTATTAACACATACCTTTCACTGATGACTACTCTTTCCCCAGAAAATACCTGTTGGCCTGTCACCATGATGACATCATGGTGCATGTTTTACCTGTTTGGGTTTTTTTTTAAGGCAGGCTTTTTCTAAGGAAGTCTATATTAACTGCCAAAATGTTCTGAATGTGTAAAGGTGTTCAGCTTCACATTGGTTAAGGAAAGAAAACAGCATGATCTGGAGTGCTTTTATTTTATTCTTGTATGCTTAAGCCATTGAATATCAGCTTTATCTGAAACCCAGTAGTGCATGTTTCATTAAAGCATACAGTTCTGGAAGGACCTGTCTGATTATGAAGCTATTGAAAGATGAAGGCTCAATTTTCAATGGTTAGCTACCATAATTGTTATGTATTTTAGTTCATAATTTACAAATTTCATTGTTGATAAGTTAAAGAGCTCATTAATATCCATTAATTTTGTATCTGTGTGTGCATGGGTGCAGATACTTATACAAGATGTTGTAATTATTTTTTGTTAGAAATTACACAGACTCAGATCTTCCAGTCACTCACTATATAGGCATTTTTCCCCAGAACCTGAATTGTTCCTATTGTTTTTACTCAAAGTAATCGAAGAGTTGTGTGTAGTGTTACATCATCTATCTTACTGATGCCACAGATTAAGGTAAAATCATTTCTTCCATCCTTCTCATTACTCAGTTTGTATATCCATCCATGTCTAGCCCTTTGTGCAGCCTTATTCTACTGGGGAGTCTTGTTAGTTACCGCCTAACCCTCACAGCCCTTAAAACTGTTCCAGGGTAATTGGTTCCCAGGATAGCATCTATGTCTGTGTGAAGTTACATTTTACATACCTGCCATATCCTCTTAATTATTTCCAATTTACCTTTGTTACAACACAGTTTTTATTGGTTATTAATCTTACACATCCAGATCACCAAAGGAAGAAAAAGATATCAGATCCAAAAAGCTCAACTATAAATGTGGAGAAGGGCAGGATTCTTTTGATTTCTGTCAGTTCATAATTCTTGAACATGGACTTTAATGCTATTTTAATCCATTTGATGCTGCTAAAAGAAGCATCAAGTGACAGTGTGTCCTGGTTTTGGCTGAGCTATAGTTGGCTGAGCTATAGTTAATTTTCTTCCTAATAGTTGGTACCATGCTGTATTTTGGCTTCAGTCTGAGAACAGTGCTGATAACACACCGATGTTTTAGGTGTTGCTCTCTAGCGCTTACCCTGATCAAGGCCATTTCAGTCTCTCATGCTCTGCCAGTGAGGAGGGGCACAAGAAGACAGGAAGAAGCAGAGACAGGACACCTGACCCAAACTGGCCAAAGGGGTATTCCATACCACAGCACGTCATGCCCAATATAGAAACTGGGGGAGCTGGCTGGAACAGGACGATCCCTGCTTGTGGATGGGCTGGGTATCGGTCAGTGGGTGGTGAGTGATTATACTGTGTATCACTTGGGCTTTACGCCTCTATTTCCTTTATTATTATTGTTGTTGTTATTATGATTTGTTTTATTTCAATTATTAAACTGTTCTTATCTCAACCCACAGGTTTTACCTTTTTCCAGTTCTCTTACCCATCCACAGGAGGTGAAGAGGGGAGTGAAGTGAGCAAGCAGCTGCGTGGTACTTAGTTGCCAGTTGAGGTTGAACCATGACAGAGTGCATTTGTGGTTTTTATGACACACTGGCTTGCAAAACATTGGAGATATTTCTAAACTTCAGTTACATCAGTGATGCAGTTTACAAGGGTCAGTATCAAACAGGTAAAAGGAGGAGTGGTTAAAAAAACAGAAAGAAAAGAGTATGTGAAAACAAGAATTGGAGGGACAGAAAAGCTCCCTGTTAGCTTTGCCAGAAAATGCAACAAATCTCAAGTTCATGGCTGGAATTAATCAGAATAGTAAATATCAAAGTGTTCTTTCATAGTAAGAAAACCACCTTTGCCTCTTTTGAATGGCATGAAAGACATTGTTCCAGTTTTCAGAAATTTCTCTAGTATTTCTGAGAGATAAACAGGTATCATAGATGCTACTTTTACATCTTTGGAGATAAAATTATTATATTTGCTGATTAAAATGACTTAGGTTACTAATGAGCTGGAAAGTATTAAGTTATCATCTTCTGTGATTAAGAGTACAGAAAAGATAAATTTATTAAAAATTCCTATCATTCTGGTATCCGCATTAAAAATGTAATTTTCATTTGACTATGGATCCATACAACTTAAAACGGTGAGAATATCTCTTCTCCTTATGTCCTTCTTGCCCTGCCAGTGAGGTATTTTTCTGTGCTTTTGGCTTTTCTTAGCCTAGTTAGGTACTTCACGGGCAAAAATCAATATAAATAAACTGCTGCATTCTGCTTTTTTTTCATTTGTTCTTTGTTACTTTTTGTTTCTGCATTCCGTTGTGGAATGAACATGGAATGTTAGCCTTGTCTATTGTATTTTTATTTGAATTGTGGTTTAACAGGCATCTGATTGTTCCATTTCAAGGAACTCCTATTTTTCGATCTCATTTTTCTTGGTTAGTCAGCGCTACACTGGTGAGAGTCAATAGCATCTCAAGTGTTCTGTAGAGGGAAAATACCTATTTCTTTGGCTAAATTCCTGTCAGAACTTGCTTTCAAACAACTTTGTCTCTGGAATCAACACTTTGCGCTGGTGACCTTCAAGCTGCTGAAGGATGTGAAATGTGATCTATAATAAAAACAGAAAGTAAGAGGAGCTCTTTGGCAGGGACTGATTCAATAATGGCTCCATCACATTTTGCTTAGAACCATGAAGCTATAAGAACACCCAAATGTATGAGATGAAGATGGACCAAGTCTGGTTTGATTTTAGACAGCTTTCACTTCTTAAATATAATGCTAAACAGGGAGGGCAAGCATCTCAAGCTCAACTGGCCATGTATTCGAAACACAAACAAAACAACAATCACAAAAGTTAGCTTTTCTTTGTCATTTTTAATGACCAGGAACAAAATCTTGATATTTTAAATTGAAGTTTAATCCGTGTTCAAAGTAAAGCAGATCTCTATTTTCTTGGATTAAATCCAGTTATTTTTGCCTGTGTACTGGATTTCAAAAGTAGAAAATGGGCCTTTTTTTTTTTAAATTTGAGACTTGCACATTGTTTCAATGTAGCAACAATTTCATACCAAATAAAATCTCCTTTAAGGCCTATTAATATTTCTAAGCATTAACCTCTGAAAACCTCAGAATCCCCAAATACCTGAAGAACTGGAAGCACTAAGCAGATTTAAAATTGGCATTGATTGGCAGTCCCTGAAAGGCAATTGCTCTATTTTTGTAAAAACTAAAGTCGATGTTAGCTTTCATTCACTTTACATTTTCTGCTAGCTGGGACAAAAGAAAAACCAAACCCAAAAACTTACTCTGAAAAAAAAAAACCCAAAAAACCAACCGTTACTCTGAAAGTATTTAAAAGTATTTTTATATATATATAAAAGATAAAACTCTCCCAAAATTTCTACAAAACATCTTCAGATCAAAAGATGCCCTTTATTCTACAGGAGTTTAAGGTGCTAGGAATTCTTTGGTTTGCAACAGAGAAAAGCACAACTATTTTGAAATGTTTGAAATAAAGAAATTAGGAGAGATTCTGTGTATGAGAGAGAGAGAGATATTCTGAAATACCTCACTGCACAGCTAGCACAAACTCAGGACCATAGAGTGTGCCTGAAGCGAGAAGCTGGGTCTTCCCCATTTAATATTCAGGAGACCCATGTCTTCATCTGTGTCCTCCACATGCAGAATATGCTAGAAAATTTTGTTCATGCAGTGGTTTGGGTATCCTGGAAAATGCCAGTGCTGGATAAAACCTTTTCTGCTTGTAGCATGTTAGAATATATATGGATCTCACACGTTTTCTAAATACATCTCCATCAGTACTGAAGAATGCTGCTGCAAGGTAGGGAAGCAACACCCTGCCCCTTGACCAATATCAGCAGCGCAGACAGGCTGATCCTTTCTCTGCTCAGGCAAGGGTTCCTCCGCACCTGACCACCAGGCACAGAAGCCCTCTCTTACTATCCTTGGCTAAAGATAGAAAAATAAAGCACTGAGGGGGTGATTCACAGAATCACAGATTGGTTTGGGTTGGAAGGGACCTTAAAGATTGTCTAGCTTACCTGATGTGTCCTTATACACCCCCACAGCTGTGCCAAGCATACTGTAGCCACAGTGAAAAGCTGCACCCCACAGGATGTAAAGCTCAAGTCCTGCTCTCTACAGAGACCAAGACATGATGATCCAAATTCTGCCACAACTGTGTTGTCGTGGGCACAAGGTAGGGCAACAGTTTTACAAAGACATAAATAACTTTGGTATTTAAATCACATCAAATTAGTGGATGCTAAGCTCTTGAACACCTTAAAATAGTAATGCTATAGGGTTGTCTTTGAGACAGAAATTGAAAATGAGATGGGATGGGAAATTACAAAGCACATACTATTCTGATACTAGTTCCATCTTTAGAACATTATCGGAGTGCAGTTAAGAAAGATGATTTTCAGAAGTGAATGGAGACAACAACAAGGAGGTGATACCAGTGAATGACTGATTCTCAGAAAATCATAGAACGGTTTGGGTTGGAAAAGACCTTAAAGATCATCTTGTTCCAACCCCCTGCCACGGGCAGGGACACCTTCCACTAGAGCAAGTTGCTCCAAGCCCCGTCCAACCTGGCCTTGAACACTGCCAGGAATGGGGCAGCCACAGCTTCTCTAGGCAATCTGTTCCAGTGCCTCACCTCCCTCACAGTAAAGAACTTATTCCTAATATCTAATATAAATCTACCATTTTTTCAGTTTAAAGCCATTCCCCCTTGTCCTGCCACTTCTAAAAAGTCCATCCCCAGATTTGTTGTAGGACCTTTTTAGGTAGTGGAAGGCTCCTATAAGGCATGCCCAGAACCTTCTCTTCTCCAGCCTGAACAGCCCCAACTCTCTCAGCCTGTCTTCACAGGTGAGGTGCTTTAGCCCTCTGAGCATCTTTGTGGCCTCCTCTGGATGTGCTCCAGCAGGTCTACATCCTTTGTATGTTGGGACCCCAGAGCTGGGCACTGTACTGCAGGTGGGGTTTCACGAGAGCAGAGTAGAGGGGCAGGATCACCTCTCTTGACCTGCTGGTGATGCTTCTTTTGATGCGGCCCAGCATACAGTTGGCTTTCTGGGCTGCAAGTGCACACTGCCAGCTTGTGTTGAGCTTCTCAACAACCAATACCTCAAGTCCTTTTCTGCAGGGGTGCTCTCAATCCAGTCTCCACCCAGCCTGTATTTGTGCTTGGGATTGCCCTGACCCAGGCGCAGGACTTTGCACTTGGCCTTGTTGATCTTCATGAGGTTCACACAGACTCACCTCTCAAGCATGTTAGGGTCTCTCTGGATGGCATCCCTTCCATCCTGCATATCAACTGAACCACACAGCTTAGTGTTGTTGGCAAACTTGATGAGGGTGCATCAATCCCGCTGTCCATGTTGCTGACCAAGTTATTAAATAGTGCTGGTCCCAATACTGATCCCTGAGGACCACCACTCATCACTTATTTCCACTCAGACATTGAGCCATTGACCTCAGCTCTTTGAGTGAGACCATCCAGCCAATATCTTATTCATCTCACTTTTGAGCAAAAGCATTCAAAAATAATGGACTAATTAGATTCTCCCCCAACCCTGCCCCAGGATCAATGGGTAGTAATTCCAATGAGAGAACCATTTCATCTGCCTTTTTATTCTGAATAAAAAGGGATCCTTGGTAATTAGATTAAACTGAATGTGTAATTTTTAGATGAACTTTCTCATAGAGGTTAAGGGTCAGAGGCATGATGGTATTTAAACCTTCATCTCCTTTTTTAGGCAACTATCTCACATTGATTTTACTGACAGCTAGCTGCCTGAGTAATTTCTGAGATTTGAATCTAATTACAGTATAAAGATCACATGAAGTCTGTGGCGGGCCTTACCAAAGTAAATCTTTCAAGAAACATTGTATATTGGATAATATCAATAACATTTTCAGTGTCTGCTTCATTACTGATATATAATTCATGGGAGAATCTATTTAATGCTTGTGTATAAAAAAGAGCTAATTCTTAAATCCTGTAACTGAAAATCGGACTGTCTGCTTACAGGTGAGTTGCTAATTACTGCTGATCTGCTGAACTTTAAGAAAATTAGTATTACACCTGTAAGGGACATCCACCTCTAATAAAGGGCAAATGTTGTAAGGTCATTTAAAAATGTTTATGCTTCAGTTGCATTAGTCAATATGGGAAGGCAGAAATCTTGGAAATCCTCACCACCCAGCTAAGTTTCTATAGCTAATAAGTAGGGGTGATGTGCTGGTTTTTTCCTTTTATTCATGGAAAAATGAAGGCACTCTTTACAAAAAACTAACCCCCTGCCATAAACATATAAAGACCTAGAAGGTACGTCATAATTTCATCAAACTTGGCACAATACAGCTTTTAGAGTGAAATAGCTTTTCCCTCCTAGAAAAAAACTTTAAAATCTGATTAGCTTTCATCAGAAATAATTAAATACTATTAAATACAATTGATTAATTGAATTAAACTTGATTCAACACAGCTTCCTTTGACTTCACTGCATTCTGAATCAGCTTCTGAGCAAGTTACAAGACTGATCTAAATTGTACTAACTCACTGGATGAAATTCCGGCTCTGCTGAAATCAGTGGTAAAAAGACAATGGACTACATTCAGGTTAGAATATTACTGAAATCACCTGCATCAAAGTAGTGCTCAGCACACTTGTGGTGCAGGTGAAGCTCAGGGGCATCTTTCCAGCAGTAACCTAACTCCCAATGTTGCCTGGAGGTTCAAACTGCTTGGGTGAGTTTTAATTCTTGTCCCTGCTGCTAGAACAAAACAAGGACTAAGTCAGGCTGAGCTATCATGCTGAAAGAAAACCATAAGTCTAAAGTTTTTTAGTTTTTTTTCTTGGTTCCAGATTTTCTGTGTACGTTTTGATTTCTTTAATTGCTTCCTTTGCAGTCCTGAGCTTCACAAAATCAGATGGTTTGTGGAAAGTCAGAGTTGTAAGGTCAATGGACCATCACCATTTTAACCTTGTTATTTGCCTCTTATTGTTGTGATATTTGTTTTAACATGTTAACATGGATGTTCTACTAGCCTCAATCTTTACCAAGAGATTGCTGGATTCAAATAAATAAACCAAATAATACTCTCTGTGGCCAAGTGCAAGCCACCTTCATTCATAGCAGTCCATATGGTGTTGTGTTGTTCTGGATTTGTGGCTAAAACCAGTCTTTTGGCTATTGTTAACAGTGCTTGAACAACATTAATGTTTTCTCTGTTTAGATTTGGCTGTGTCCTGAGCAGTCAAAATATTCCATTTCACTTCTGTGGTTTGCATTCCAAAGTTTGGTTTTGGTTTTATTGGTTGGTCTTTTGTTGTAAGGTTTGTTTGGTAGATGTTGTTAGTTTGTTTGTTTCAAAATGGTATACACAAATTATTATTCTTTTGGTATTAAGTAACCTGACTGATTAAATGGGAAGTTGGTCTCTGAGGATTCTTCTTCGGAAACAAAAAGCATAGGTATCTGGTGTCTAAATAAATATCTCCACATATTGGAAAGCTAGTTAGAGAGCATTTGCTGAATGTATTATGAATTATATTTCTAGATTTCGTTTAAAAAATACATTTAGAAACCATTGTTTTCCCCCATTGTTCAACAGCTGTATGTTTGACTGAATAATGTATTGCAAGTATTAATTGAATAATATACTGCCAGGTCTGACAGTGAGCAGCAATACATGTTGAGCAACCAATGTAATGAATTTTCGTTTTGTCATTCAGTCAGTTCTGGGACGTGTGTTGCAAAGTAGCATGTTACTTTGGTTTAATTTTGTTTCTAATATGGTTTACAGCTGTATATTATGTAATGTTTTGTAAACTGAAGATCTCCAATGATTTATCATGCAGTCTATTATATCAGATATCAGTAACTGTGTAATGCTCTTGTCTCCTCTCCATTTCCTTTTTTGAAGTAATTTCACAGAGAGAGTAAGGGAGTCAGGGTTTGTATGTGAGGGAAAATTGAGGTAGAGGAGAATTGAGAATTAAAGTGCCCTCAGTAAGCTGAAATCTTCAGTTTGGGCTCAGAAATTCCCTATCCGCTTCTGTGGTCCTCTTTGGAGGCCACAGTCTGCAAGTCCAGTCCCTCAAGTTAGCCATAGACCTGAACTGCGACCTTCTCTGCTGGTAAGCAAGGAGTACTGAAGGGTAAAAATGTCATTATGGTGAAGAAGGAGAAAGAATGTCAGGGAATAAAGGCTGCAATTGAAGATGCTGTTGGGCTGAAACTCCCAACATCAAGAAAAGGACAGGTGGGTGTGCTGGATTGGAGTTGCATACAGAAATGCAATATTCAGGTTAGTGGCCCCCCAGATTTATTAGTGCTGCTGCTTATGGAACTGCTTATTACAGGAGAAGTACCTATTGATCTAAAAGCTGCATTGGGATAAAAGGTATACAAAGAGCTCATACTTTTGGTCGTTGGCCAGAAAAATTGACAAATAAAAAATGGATAGTGTAACAGGTCAAAGTGGAAAAAGTCTTGTATTTTTTCTATCTAAATAAATTAATGTAAGCCACTTATTTTGAAAATGTGTTCATTTTACTATTTTCTTCTACATATTACTATTTTTTCTTTTACATTAAACTGATGTATATTTTCCAGATATCTGAAATATGTTTTAATTTTCCATTTTCTCTTGTTATTATTTGCTTAATTCAATATAAACTTGTAAGTGATTTTGATTGACCTTAAACCACACTTTTGACAAACATATTACTCAACCCCAAAACTGTTTAGTCCTAAGTCAAATACCCCTGTCAAGCCCTTCTAGCATTTTGAGGATTTTCCTTTTTTAATATGTACTAATTCATACCATGTTGAACAATTACACAACCTTAAACACAAGAATTAATAACCTTTTTTCCTTTGTTTGGCTGGTTTTCTTCAGATGCATCTGGGGAAGAATGGTGTATATCACTTAAGGACTGATTGCCAGATGTCTAATTCTTATGCCTGAATTCTTCAGGAATTGGTATGGTTTCAAGAATGTTACAGCTGGAACTGATTAGACTAATAAAGGGGACATGATGTGCTAGGGAAATTCTCTTTAAACTCAGAAATTGACTTGAACCTTAGACAGGCACTGCTGACCCCAATAGAAAATGATCTGGAATCTTCCAGTGTATTAGTGGGAAAGCAAAGCAATTCTATGACGCTTCCTCATTTGAAACACTTTCTGCAGTTGCTTCTGCTGAAGGAAAGAAGCAAGATTCCTGATTGATTCTGCAGGTGACTATGCCACAGACTTGCACCAGTGCAGAGGTGCTGATCTTGCTGTTTTAAATTCCTATTTTGGTGCTTAATTACAAGCAGGGAGTACCTGAGTAGCAGAATCCCTGGTGTAGTTTATTCTGCATTTTTCCCTTTCCAGTCAAATAGCTAGTTTGCAAATTTACTGTTTTGCAAGCATAACCTCACGTAAATTGAATCTTTTTCAGTGGAACTTCATTTAATTTTTCATGATTGATTGAGAGGGGTAAGCCAGCCAAGAGATAATGTAAATCTGACCTCTTACTGACTTTCACCACAAACAGATTTTCTCTCATCTTCTCAGACCTCATTTCTATCTGTGGCTAAATGTTAATCTTGGGTTAAGCTCCTCTGGTTACTTGATCTTGTGGAGAAGGTTTCTGAAGATTATTTTATTTAAGTGGAACCACAAAAAAGTGTTTAGTGATTACCAGGAGATACTTGGCAGGTGCTGCACTGGGCTGTGCATGGAATTAACCCACTGCTGTGAGTGGAAACTCATGACTGTGGCAATTAGAAGATGTTACTGAGGGAAAAACCACTTGTGAAACAGAGGTCTTGGGCTCTCAGGGTAAGGGAAGGTCTTCCGAGCATCTTAAAAATCCCCCAAAAAGGCATCCACCCATGCATAAAAATTCTGCAGAAAGAATGAAATGTTTGAATCATTGGCTTACTGATCAGTATGTTTTCCTGTAAATAGCCCAAGCAATACTGTTTTTAACAAATTCATTTTTTAAAATGCTTCATGGCCACTAGCACATCCTTTACAGCATTTCAATAATCTTTTCATGATTACTTTTGTGTATGCACTTCAATTACCAGCTTCTGCTCCTCTGCCATTCTAGTACTTAAGGGAGCTTATCACTTCACTTAGACTCCCTCCCTAGCCTAAATGTGGTGTTCTTAGTGTTCTAAATCAGGGGACTGCAGGCTGAGGTTACATAAATTGCCAGTTTGCATATGAAATAGTTCATAGGTATGCATTATATAAAAATTCTACTGAATCTTCTGAAGAGTTTTGAGGCATAAATACAGGAAAGGTATCTTCTCTCTACTTGCCTCTGCTGAATACCTCAATAATTTAAGGAAGAATCTTAGTAGAACTGATGAATTAGGCTTCTTTGTTAACATCTAAAAGAGCTTAGTATAGCATATACACTAGGAGAAAACTCTACTAGAATTTCAAAGTTCCAGTGATGTTGGCCAGCTAAACAGACCATTGTAGGTGCTGTTGTAGCTATGGACTCTGTAGGTCAGCAGGAGTTTTAAGCATTTATCCTCTCACAATGTGTACATGACAGCAAGGGTAGCATTTAAAGGCCACATGATATCTGTCTTCAAAAGTGAACTGGAGAGTTAACCACGTCTGTCTCAGTGAATTCAAATAAAACCAGCCCTCTAGGCACAAAAGCCTGTTTTAAAGGCAGAAAGTAACCGATATAACTACGTCTCATTTGCAAGGAACTGGACAACTTCATTCTTGGCATCATTTATTTGACTCTGCTTAAATTCAGAGTGCTGCCTGACCCAATACTGCTAAGACAGTCACTAGCAGAATGGACTCCACAGGCAAGTCCTCTTAGGCATTGTTGATATGATATAAATAGGAATGATGCTCATAAGTAAAAACACAATTAGTAAACTATATAATGCCTTTCTGTTGATATGTGCAATATATCAGAGCACTGCAGAACAAGTAGGAATGGCTGTGTGCATAAATTTGGCTTGTTTACCTTCACACTTTAATGCTTCTCACTGAGGTACTGCAGAGGCCAAAGAAATAGCAAGCAACAAAGCTGTATAATCTTGTGTACAGTTAAAAAAAAGGGGAAAAAAACCAAAACAAAAAACAAACACAAAAATCCCTCTCAACAGTCTTGAGCCACAAAATCCCACAGTATATATCCAAGCTTAACTTTTCCCCAGATATATGATTTTTGAGTGAGACACTTAATTACCTTTTCAACTCCAGCCAATCCATAGAGATAAATGTACTTAAGACCCATTGAGGAGGAAATAGAGTGTGAATCTTGGCTGATCTTTATTGGCCTTATTAACAAAAGTGAATGAATCTGAGAAATTATTCTAGCTAATAATTTATAAGAGGCATCTCAAGAAATCACTTATTTCTGTATTAATAAAACAATGATGAATAAATGCAGTTGTAATTTTTGTGGATTTGGGTTTTTTTAAAGGCACTCTTAATGAAATATAATTGTTACCCATTAGTCAAGATTTGTAGTGAATATTTTTTCTACCACCATGCTTATATGCGTGTATGGCATAGTAATCACACTGTGTGCCATCAACATTACTGAATTCATGCTACAACACTATCCTAGAGCTGACTTCCCCAACAAATTATGTTAAACAACACGCAAGATCTGGTTTCCACAGGTGGCATTACAGTCCAGGAATGAGCCCTAGAGCTATATAGTTTAAGCCAACATGATTTTCAACTTGTCTAATCAGAGACTTGCCTTTCTTAGAGCTTTTTCATTTTCCCTTCGAAAAAGATAATGTACAAAAAAAAAGGCTTTTACAAATCACTGGCCTATAAAAGCAGCCTCTGCTTGTCCCTGCTGCAGCATAACCCAGGACAGCTCTGGCCTGCTTTGAGGGACCAGCAGCAGCCCTGAGGAATAAAACCTGCAGGTTGGGCAAAAGTCCATCCAGCCCAGTACCCTCTCTCCAGCAGTGGCGTAAACCAGGTTTAAGGATGAATGAGATAGTCATATAACGACATTTCTGCTCGGTTGCCCTTCCTGTACCCAGCAAACTGTGATTCACAGACATACTGAATCAGATGGGGTAAGTTTATACCCTGTTAACAAGTTGGGACAGTTCTGTGTTCTTTTCTAGTGGCTATTAGTTGTTTAACTTCATTAAAAATACACATACTCACCTGAAGCATGGTGTCTTTAGGCTGGGGTGTGCCACCTGAGAGTCTGTTTCCATCAGTTTCAAAAAGCTTCAAGTTTCAGTATTTTAAGACTATCACCACACTGTGCTGATACATTGAGATGAGATGTAACTTTAAACAACATAGTATAAACTGTTCACAAGTGTGAACTACAGTTAAAAAATGTTGAACTACATTCAGTACTACTTTGGGGTTGGGGGGGGAGGTATGACCATAAAGAAACCCCAAACTCTTCCCTGGCAAGAAGATTATACAATAAAAAAATACCTTTGGATATTTACTTCAGAAGCTGTCTATTTCAAAGTCTAAATGCATGGCTAATGCATTTAAACTTTTTTAATCTAGTTTGCTATGAGGAAATCCCCCAGAGCTTAATCTCACTTATTAATTTTTAGCAGGTTTTTTATGGGCTGAATACTGAAAGAATTAGGAATTGTTTGATTTAAATCAATGCTTGGAGATTAAAATTTGAGACTGGGAATTTTTGTCTAATTTGCAAACAAATACACAGTTTTAGTTTAAGATTTGAAATGTCATGATCTCATTGCTTCCTAATGACATCAGGAGTTCTTTAAACTTGTATGATCTTCAAGAAATTAGAAATCTGTGGTCGCATTCCAACAAAATAAAAGACATTTTCCAAGTGAGAATTTAAGTATTTTGTTTCTAAAGAACCTTTTATATTAGAACTTCATTGTATAAATATGTGCTATTTTCCATGCTAATCAAAACATTTGTCTTGCTAATGACTTAAATGATATCCTAATTAGAATTGAATAATCCACTGAGGTATGAGCTGACTTGAATTTATGACTTTTTTTCTAATAAAGACTCTTTTAATTTTGTTCTTATAAAAGACTTGCCGCTTTTATGATATCCTGCCTGTAAAAGGAAGAAAAAAAAGAGAGAAACTGCTATTTTATGAACTTTTTATGACTTTTTCCATACCACATGTGGTATGGAAGTTCCAAACATGCATATCAAGTTGATCTTTGCAGTCTTGAGATACTAAGCTATTTTTCTGATTCTCTGAAATGCACTTGCAGTATTCACCTCTTAAACTATTAGTAAATCTCCATTTAGGTTGGAAAGTGGCTCTGTTCTACAAATATTTGACTTATTATGCAAGAACTTGGGAAAAAGAAGATTTAATGAAAAAGGGAACTATGGCCCTCTAAATCTTCCTAGAAGGTTGAAGGGGTTCTGAGAAGGCTCTGCCTTTCCATCCTCTGTCACTTGAGTCAAGTGCATCTGCAAAGCTTGTTAATGTAACCTGTGTTACTCATGTGTAACCTGTGAAGGTGGCTGATGAGTTAGGGTGACAAGTAGATAGGGGGATAAATATAGTGCAAAGAAAGTTTTAATAATCCTGAGGAGCTTGTCAAACAACCCTTGGGGTTGCTTAGTCTTATGCACCTGGCCTTCGGACCTGCCTCCCTTCTCAGTAATCTAAAAGAAGTGAGAAAACACAATAGCGTTGCTGCTTTGTTGTATTCCCTTCTTCTTCAGCATCTCACATCTTCCTGTCTTTCAAGGGCTATTGTTGATAATCTAGTCCTTAAATTGTCACACAACTTGGCAGCATTTCTTTGGTGGAAATGCTAACACAAGCTGTTCCTGCTCTTAGTTTCTGCACTGCCTTCACAGCTGTCTTGTATCGCTATTATTGGCATGCCATTTCATGACTGGGGCGAGGTTTCGGTATGTTAATCTAAGACACATTGCTATAGAACCATGGTGACCACTCAAGAAAAAAAACTGTAAATTTTTAGGGATATTTTAATTAAGAAGACAATGCACAGAGAAAATTCCTTGAAGAAAAAAAGACGTGACATGTTTTGCATTTTTGGGGACAACTGGTCCTGAAGAAAACAAGAAAAATAGAAGATCCTGAAAATATGGAACAAAAAATGTTCTAAACAGATTGATTTTTCATAATATAGACTTGTTTAGCAAAAGATTTTTGCTTTCCAAAGAAAAAGAAACAGAGAGGGTTACCAACCACGGCATAGGGTGTTTTATCATAGAATTACAGAATCGACTAGGTTAGATCTTTAATATCTTTAAGATCATCAAGTCCAACCGTTACCCGAGGTCTGCTGAGTCCACCACTAAACCATGTCTCTAAAGGCTTGATCTACAGAGTTTTTGAACACTTCCAGGAACGGTGATTCAACCACTTCACTGTTCCAGTGCTTGACAGCGCTTTTGGTGAAGAAATTTTTCCTATTATCCAGTCTAAACCTCCCCTGGTGCAGCTTGAGGCCATTTCCTCTTGTTCTATCACTTTTTTCTTGAGAGAAGAGACCTACCCCCACCTCACTACAACCTCTTTTCAGGTAGTTGTAGAGAGTGATAAGGTCCCTCCTGAGCTTTTTCTTCTCCAGAAGGATAGAGATTACTTCAGGAATTATGTGAGGTTACCTTATTTAAAAACAAAATTCTCTAAATTGGAATAATCAAAATGTGAAAAAGCAATTGTCCTATTGTAGTCCACTTTTCAGCTGAGAATCCAGTCCACTAAATAGGCCTACTTTTATACAGCTAAGTACTATGAACTTTCAAAGGACTATGATAACATTCTGTCATATCCATAATACAAAAATAATTTCATCTGATACTGTAATCTTCAGGGTGGAAAACTGCAGCTCTTTAATAGCACACAGAAACATTATACAACAATTTTTGTGAGGAAATGAAAAGCAAAATCTTGCCCAGATAAAGCTGCAGGGAACATATAGATAGGCAGAAGAAAATTATCACTTGTGATTGAATTTGGCAAGGACAGGGAGAATAACTCTACCCTTGTGAAGAGTGCCATGAGATCTTTAATGATCAGTCACAAAGGGACCTGAGTTGGCTGTATTGCCCAAATATTGTACAGATAGACTCATTAATGGAAGATTAGAGCAATCAAATATACTTCTTTTTTAATTTTGCTAATGTATCTGGTCTCCTACCATGAGTTCCTGTGGCCACAAATCAAAAGTTTTACTGTGGGGAAAAAAAGTATTCTTTTTGTTATCTTTCATAAATTAAGTTTTGTGAATGTTAATTCTGTGCCTCTGGCAGCAGTGCAAGAGGAAGCACAATTTGGGGGTTTTTTTTTTTGGAGTTTATCACTCAATAGTGACTGTTTTTCTGTACAGCCAAAAAAAAAAATCAATCGCTGCTCAAAATGCCCGTGCAGACAGAAGAATGCATTGTGCCATGCTGGTTAATATGTCTATCTGATGAAAAAGAGAAAAATCAATACATTTTTCTTTAAAAGGGTTACTGCAAGAGGAGAAAGCAGTTTATCTCTGTCTGATTGATGAAACTGCATCAAAGTCAGTTATCCACCATTAATTTCCATATTTATCCTAGTCACCCTTCAGACTGCTGGAGTTCAGTGTTCGGGCAGTACTTCCATTATAATATAAACTGAAGTTGAGAGCACTTGGAAAACTCAGAGAATTGGGAAGTTTTATTAAAATAAATGTTTGAAAGGGAAGAAAAGGAGATTTAAATAGCTATCAAACTAAAAAAATAAAAGGGCTGTAAGGGCCAGAAAAGAAGCCAGAACCTTGGCAGGCTGATGTTACTGTATTTCTCAGGGGATGATACATTCATGTATTTTCCAACAGCCTGCTGTCTCAGGGATGTTATTCCTTTGAATTTCAAACTCGCACTGCTTTGGAGAAACTTGGTGTCCTCCATTTTTTATTGGAGAAACTCTCTACAAAGCAAGAAATGGTACTTAAAGGAAGTTGCTTATACTACTGGAGTGCCGTTGCCTTAGCTTTAAGCTTCATGCACAAATATGTTGTAAGACTTGGTATATCATCATTTTTATTGTGGAAAATATAAATATAGAAGTGTCGACAAAGATGATGGGTCTTCTTCTGAAGGGAAAATAACATTGGTTGGTTTTATCACGGGCTAGCTTCCCACTGAAAGAAACAATCCACCGTGAAACAACATTCTATAACAGATGATAGTCATATTCCATCTTTGGGAAAACAGAGGTAATTTCCTCCAGCTTGACATGAATTCCAAGTAAGATAAGGGAGTTACTACCCATCCTTATTGACCACTAGCAATAATCCATCATTAGTAGGCTTCTCAGGCCAATTATCCCTAAAGATTACTTTTTCCGTGTTTCCTTTCTTTCTGACCTCCTCTAACATTGCTTTTAGGCAAATGTTGTTCACTGTTATTTCACCTAATCCAGCCCCATCTCTTGAAAATGTATGCAAGTAGGAATAGGTTCAACAAGGTCCAGATTAATCTTTTAAGCGCTAGTATTATCTGCCACTAGCCAATTTGCCAAGTAAAAATGAGAACTGAACAACGCCCGTGAGAATTGTTTTTATACAATTTCAGACAACATTACAATATTCCCTTTACAGATTTACATAGTGACGTTTCCACCCAATGAGGATGTTAGCAATGCTGTTATATCT
Source organism: Strigops habroptila (assembly GCF_004027225.2). NCBI lineage: Eukaryota > Metazoa > Chordata > Aves > Psittaciformes > Psittacidae > Strigops > Strigops habroptila. The sequence continues at coordinate 6,777,458 of NC_044278.2, forward strand.
GTAGCTAAAGAGATTGAATGGCAGACCTGTGTAGGGGAGTTTCCTCTCTCCCAGCTCTCCAGTGTAATAACAGTTTTGTGGTCTGACTGTCAACACGAAATATCTTTTACTGCAAAATAAAAAGAGAAGTTGAAATAGGGAGATAGACTGCAGTTGGGGAAGGGTAATACACCATTTGCTTGTCATTTGGGAAGTATCAGTGGGCTTTTAAAAGTGATCAAAGCCAATTAAAATCAACAGAAATACCTCCAGTAATTTTCACATGCTTTGCATCAGTCATCTCTAAGTTATTCTTTGTTCCACAGGCCAAACTGACACACACCCAGAGCTAGCCAAAATCCACTTGCCTTTAACTTTATCAAAAAATATCTATGATTGGAAAACTTTGTGGAACTGTCAGCTTTCTTCCCTCCTTGATATTTGTTTGAGACTTCAATAGCATTCCCCTGTACCCAGAAGATCTTGCCCTGATCCTTTTCTTGCTTTTATGCTCCTGATATTGTCTCCCAAGAAAACATGGAGTCTAAGTAGGACTAATGTTATTTAACAAACCACTCTGTACTCATTAGGACTCCTAATCTCCACTTCAGTGTCTCTTGATATTGCAGACCTTCAGATCAAGCTTCGAATAAGCAAAACTGAAGGGTTTTTGGTACAGGAGATAGTATAAATTTAGGGGGAACAGAATGTCAGCTCATGTAATTTGTCATAATTCGTCTGATGTCAAATTGAGAGTACACTTGTTAAAGACCTACTCCCACATTTGCTGTTTATTTTTTGTGATTTGCTATGCATCAGTGCATCTGGAAGTGTCTTTTCTCACTAACCTGTGTCTTTAACATTTTTTCTTTCCCCTGGCCTCCATCCTAATGCTTCTACGTCTTCAGTCAGAACCAGAAAATGCCTTAATGCACTGTTTTTCTTCCTTCACGCTGCGTAGCTTTCGGCGTTGTTGAACAAAATTGCAATGTAAAGTAATGTGGGATAGAGTATTATATAAGAAAGTGCTTTTTTAAAAATCAGTCCTTGTACTGTACATGGGGAATAGCTACTGGTAATGATGATGATAGGAATCATGAACATAAAGGAGGAGGAGAGAAAAGCGAGGAAAGCAAAAATTAGCTTACAGATTCCAAAGCCTCCCTAGTCTGGTATGAGCCACCCAGATGTAAAATTACATCAGAAATGATCATTGCAAACATTGTTTTTAATTAGTAACAGACACGTTAATTGTGATGATGTATCTGTTTATCCCTCTACAAAATAGGTAAATCATAAATTCCATTCATCTTTCTCATCTTAACTGCTCTTTTTTGAGTGGGTGAATAAGCCACCTCCTAATTTATTTTAGTTATGTTAATAAATAGCTATCAGACTACAGTGAAGCTATTTGTTAGCCAGAGCTGGTATATCATTTAGAGATTGTAATAACTCTAAGCATTCTCATTATTATCAATCTGGATAGACACAGATTTACAGAGAGACAAATGCAGTTTCTACAAACCTTAAAGTCTGTAAATGTTAGAGCTACCCACTACAGCCTGAGCTGTTGTAGATCCACAGTTGTCCAGTGAGTCCAACTTCTTGGCCCAGTCAACTGGAAGCTAAGTCCTACATTTGTGATTAAGAAAGGGTAACTCCTCACTCTGACTCTGATAGAAAATGAGGGTGAAATTATTAGAAAACTGTTTTTAGAGGGACTGAAACTCTTCCAGCAAGACCTAGGCTTCTAAAGGATGCGGTTCCATAAACGGACATTGTTCTCTGCTGCTGTTTAACTTGATTGAACCCAAAATTTGGAATCTGAAACAGCTCAGCTGCTATCTCTACCCAGAGGTTTCTAAATCACACTAGCACTGCATAGTGAGCTCTGCTTCAGAGAGCAACCAACCATCTGGCACTTTCTCTGAGCAGAACAGGGTGTCCTTACTACCCACCAAAAGCTTGGCAACCCATATATATTATGAAGCATGTGCTGTCATCGCTTTTAGGCTGACAGATCAGAGCACCCATGCCATGTAGGCATAGCCATGTTCTTGTTGATAATCCAACCACGTATGCTTAGTCTAAAGCTAGAAGACAATTACGATGATCCCTGTCATAAGAATGGCTAAAGGCTGTGTCCATTCCTCTTTAGGTATTAAGTAGCTTTGGTCTTTAGAAGTGGTGAGGTTCAGGTCACAGATAATACTGACAACTGGAGGTATGTGACTGTACTGAGTAGCTGGTTTTTACCAAATACCATGCTTCTTAGCATGCTGGTCTCCCACCTCCTAGTTCAAAATCCCTATTCAAAAGAGTGACAGTCTGAGATGGGACATCTTCACTCCTCCTCCTGAAGTTCTATTATGAAATGATTAATAAGAGAAGCAGGACAACAGAGCAGATTCTTTTATCAAATGGCCACAGACCATATAAGGCAGTGGATTTCAGTCCTTGCTCCAGTTTACTTTACGTAAGTATAAATCAACTTTTCCTGGGTTCAGTGTATTTCCCCCTTTCCTGCCCCATGTATTTTAAACACAGTTAAAAAAAAGAGAAATCACACTTCACTGAAAGTCAGGAAAAGACGATTCAGAAGACAATGATTCATGCTCAGGAAAGCCAGGGGATGAGGCTTTTGCCAGTGATGGGCAATGATTCCAGCACTTCCTCCACAACACATTCAGAAAATTAGCAGAAGTACGGGGGCTAACGTTTTACAGTTTAAGACATAGGAAAGGTATGAGACAGAATACACTTTAACTAGAAGTGGAATGAGTGGAGATGTGCAATAGAAGGGAGTAAAGGTCAAGAAATGCAAGATGGAAAATTTGATTGAAGGATGCAATGTGTAGGGGGTAGATGAGTGAGAAGTGGAGCGGGGTGGGGGGGAGAGGAGGTAAGAAGTAATCTTCATGCACTAAAATACGTGGACACAAAAATCAGAGGTCGTCTTATATACAGCGTCATTCTATTTTTAGGGGATTCAGTATTTAATAGAAAATGCAATTTGAGGTACAAATTTTCATTCACCCTTTTGAAATCTTCATTCTCTGTCGATATTGAATTCCTCTCACAATAACTGCGAGGTTTCTTTTCCTGCACAGGGAACCTGTATGAGGGTTTCATCTGTCAGCTGATGTATCTGGGGATAGCATAAGGTCAGAGTGGGAAGAAAAAAGGTGGATTTCATATACTGAATAGAAAATGCAAATAAAGATTAAGAAACAACAAAATAATTTCAGAAATTACTGCAGGCACATTTGGTAATGTGTATAGACACAGACTAAATATTCATTATATTAGAGCAAGGAAATTCAGTGTGGCTTTTGCAATAGAAGTATTTCCAGGGACGATCAAAGTAATACAAAAATTAACACCAATTCTTAAAGATCTGTTGAATTCCTCAGAGCTGTAGTCTCACTAGTGGAATTCTTTTCATCTGAAAATTAGAGCCTTAGAGTAGGAAATTGCATTTCCTGCACAGCTATTACATTGCTGTGATTCTTGTTTGTTCCTTTCCCAGCTTCCTCTGTTTGCTGCCCTTCCTCCCTATACATAAATTTTGATTATGCTGGGATTAGGTTATGAGATTAACATCATGCATACTTAAGTAATCTCCAGCACACTAAGATCCTTGTCTAAATGAGACCTGTAATATTCATTCTTAATAATTCCATGTAACAAAAATGTTATGCTGTGAAGGTTGCAGCGGGAGAGGGCTGGAGTCACAGGTCAGAGCACAGCATCTCTTTGCTACAAATGCTTTTCCAATAGGATCAATTATACATCTGCATAGCCTCATGTGGCTATTCAACAACTGTTGAATGTACACTAGGCCTCCTCCAAAATACATTATTATTGATCCAGAGCAAACGTGCAGAAAGATATCCTACCATTTACCAAACTGAAACCATGCTGGTTAGTACAAGTACCACTATGCTAAACTTCTTTCTTGGCTGATTTTAATCTTCCGGCTCCATCACACGGCTAATTGTTTCTCATTTATCCATATTAGTGGAAGATCATATGAAATCCACGTAAATTAGGCTGTGAGAGCCCAATTTACTACATTTACTGAGAACTGGTGGACAGAATTTTGTCAATAGGGGAAGGAGGGGCTGCAGGCACCTGAGCAGAGATTCCCCTGCAGCCCTTGGAGAAGACCACGATGGAGCAGGCATTTCCCTGCAGCTTGTAGAGATGACCATGCTGGAGCAGATATCTATACTGCAGCCCATGGAGGACCCCACATTGGAGCTGCTGAACATGCCCTGAAGGAAGCTGCAGCCTGTGGAGGGCCCACACAGGAGCAGGTTTATCCTGAAGGACTGCAGCGCGTGGAAAGGACCCATGCTGGAGCAGGCAGAAGTGTGAGGAGGAAGGAGCTGAAGAGAGAAGCTGTTATGGACTTGGGACCACAACTCCCACGTTGAGTCTATCTCTATCCACAGGCTTTTCAATCCTATTTTTCTCTCAATATCCTTTTGAGGAGGAGAAGTGAGACAGGAGCTGCATGGGCATTTGGCAGCCAGATAAGGTGAACTCTCCGCAAGAGAGAGATCTTGGAAACATCTTTGTGCATTGTAGTTACATGATTATGCAACTCTATTTCTCTATTCTCTTTATTACTGTGCTTCAATGTAATTAATGGTATCAAATGGGCCAAATTACATGGGAATTATTTGCATATAGATAATTGATTGTTTGGGAGAGTTGATTTGAGTTGAGTCTAAACCTAGATGAGATAATTTACTACATACATGAATATGTTCATATACAAGTTCTTTCTGAGTCAGAGTCACTCTGTAAACTGTTCCTTTTCAGGCTATTTTTGCTGAGGAAATGTTGCTTGTCTGTGGTTTATCTGTCTCTGTTCCTCTATCAGTCAATATATGCTTTCTCGTGATGCAGAAAAACAGGACGTAATGTACCTAACAAGATAGGAAAATTACGCTGTTGTCACAGTATAAATCCATAGTATAGGACAAAGGTGCTCTAATTATACTAGGAAAACTCTGAACAGTTATCTCAAAAGAAAAACCAACAGCCCCCCTCAAAAAACCGTAGTGATTTCCTGTTTCACCACATAAAGTTTACAAGAACATTCAGTAATTTTTGTTTGCCTACATCTGTACTGACAAATTATTATATTTAAAAGCATATATGCTAACAAATATAGCAAAAGAGCCTGATCTTCTGTGACTGTATCAGTAAGAAGCTGATCTCTTACTATAGACTGTTTGATCAAATGCTATATGATTTAATGGCAGGAAACAGTACAAAGAAATGAAGGTGGTCAAGCAAAATAGTGGTCTCTTCCATGTCCAAATTCCATTAAGGGAACACTACAAGAGACTGAGCAAGTAGCAGGGAAGTGACCTAGTGACTCAGTTATCAGGCAGATGTATTAGGGTTTGGTGGTAGGTTTCTTTTTTTCTTTCTTTTTTTGCTTTGTGACTACACTTGTACAGCTAGCAGGACTTCAAGAAAAGGGAAAGTTACAATGTGAGAAGACTGCAAAGAACTACCAGGACATACCAAAAATTAAGTAAGTGCTGGATTTGTTTCTGAAAAACATGTGGTTAGCTGTATATAGTCAGTATAGCTGTAATTGTTACACTAAATCTATGCATAATTCTCTTAGCTTCTGTTTAATTATGAGGTTGAACTGACACATATAGTGCAGATAACTGTAAAGTGGTGCACATGGGGAATGATGATCCTAGCTCTGAGCTGACTGTTCCTCTCAAGAGCAAGAGTTTGGGGCTATGATAGAAAATTCCACAGAAATCAGATCTCACAATCCAAACCCACAAATCTAATGATAGGAATTACTAAAAAGAACTAGAGGCAAGGTAGAAAATATAATTCTCTTTCTGTAAGAGCTGATGGTTTGCTCTTGTATTGAATACTGTGGGGGTGTCTGCTCTCACTATCCCAAAACAGATGTAGAAGAATAATAGAGTAATTTGGGTCAGAAAGAACCTCCAGAGGTCTCTAGTCCAATACCCTGCTGAAAGCAGGTCTAAGGGACCTGAAATCTAGTTAGACCTGGTTTGAGCAGTCATTGTTGACTAATTATGCCCCTTTCAACCCAAATTATTCTGTGACTCTAGTAGGCCCAGTGAAGGACAGGAAGGATGAGCAATTCCATATGAGAAATACTTGGATGGGCTGTAACTCTTCAGCCCAGTAAAGGGATATGATACTTGTCTTCAAAATCATTACTGACTTGGAGAAGGTGAGTGGCAATTGAGGCCCCATTTTCTCCCAGTATACCAATCAGTGGCAACCAGTTTCAAAGGAAAGAGGAGATGGTTCTTCATGCAATGAGCAATGGATTTGTGAGTGATCTTGACAAAAGAAAGTCATTCATTTATGAGGGCTGAGGGGGACATTGGACAAATGCCTGCAATAAACATGGTTTACACCACAGTAAGCTCAGTGTGAGCTGAGGCTAAGAAAGTATTAGTCAGAGAAGGACCATTGTTTATGTTTGCCTGTTTTTCTTATTCCCTTGATGTCTCCTTGTAGCCATTCTGTATTGTTATTATTGGCGGTTTAGTAAATATTTTATTGATGAAAATAGAATATCAATCAATCTCTAAGCTTGCATATGCCTCAGGGAATGTTTGCACATGTATCATGTGCAAATGAAGGAAGAGCTTCAGTAAGTTGTGTTGGGGCAGGGTGTGCAGCATTTTTATTAGCTACAGTATAGCCTCAGTTGTGCCAATATATCTATTGACTGGTACTTATTTTGAATATGAGACTGGGAAACTTCGCAGCTTCAAAAGAGGAGAAGAAAACCTTAGCCTCTTCCTTGTAAAAAGAAGCCAACAAAAAAATCCCCAAAATTTAAAAAGCGCTTTAAGTGCCTAGTGTCAGACTGAGAAAGTGGCAGAAAAAGTGCATTTTGCTGAGATTTGGAGTAGTAAAGAACGGTGGGAGGCAGGAGCTCTGTTAGCCCATACTTCTCCTGGAGACAGAATCTTTCAACATGTTACCAAGAGTTCACAGGATGGGCAGGTGTATGGGCTACATTTGGCTTCTTTGGAGTGCAGGGTAACAGGCTAGAGGAATTATTCATCTAACAGTATAGTTTGTAATATGGAGCTTCTAAGAGAAAATGACAGATTGAATATTTGGTGAGTAAAATAATTAGGAATGGCTACCGACACACTGTAGAACAAAGCAGTGCTCAAACAGAGTACCAATATGTTCTCTAATTGTATTCTGTAATGTATCTCTCTTGTTTCAGATTCTATTTTATCAAAATGCTCCTTCCATCTAAAAAAACCCCAAAACACAACAATAACAACAACAAGTAAAGACCAAGTAGGAGGTGTGGGCCTATTGCACCATACGTATAATGGTAAATACTGTAAATATTTTTTTGCTTAGGAGAGGGGGATGAAGATGTTTGTTTGCATGTGAGGTAGCAGAACCACTATCCTGTATCTATAGATATGTAGGAAAGAACTTTTGTTGACCTTGCATTTGGCAGCAAAACTTCATACTGTAAAACCACACTTTAGAGATTTTCCTCCTGGATTTTTTTCCTAGCTATGGTTTATTATAATTCTCATCCTGTAGTGAGATTCTGCTTGATGCATTAAATCAGCTGTAGGGTTGGTATTTTTTAATCTGCATGTCTTCATATAACATGAAATTTTGTAATACAGTGTTTAAAGCTCTTGTAGCTTAGGGGTTGTCTGTTAATATAAAAAATGCTGATTATTAACCCTGAGTGATTTATTATTCATATGAACTTAAAAGAATACCTTAGCAATCTCAAAAAGAAAAAGGATTTATGATTTTCAGTAACTCTAATTAATCATACTGGTTATCATCAGTGTTGAACTCAGAAAATAGGTAGTTCTATTATTATTATTTTAAATGCAGCATTTAACTAATTCAATGCATCAAAATTGTTTTATGAAGTACAAGCTAAATGAAGGGTTAAAGGAATTCTGCAGAATTCAGACCCAGCCACATCTTGCCTGGCTAAACTATTATGTATATTTTGATGCATGTTTTAAAGTAGATATCCTCAGGTTTTTGAGAACATACTAATTCTATTGTTCTTATATCAGGCACAAGCTACTTTTTGGGCTGTGTCTCCCTCCAGAGGCACTTCTATAAGAATGTATGCCCAATTTTTGATTTTATGAAGCATAATGAAAACAGGAAAATTATGCCTATTTTACAGTGTAAGATGTAATTATTTATCTAGTGTAATACTTTACTAAAATGCTGAGGACTTTTTGAAAAATAATTCAAAAAAGATAAATGCAAGGTTGGGGAAGGACAAACTGCAACTTAACGGATAGATGAAGGTATTGTTTGTGGTAAGAATGGAGTAAAAATTGACCTTCTGTTTGCTATGGAGAAGGTATTTATAAATAAAGCTCTATACAAAAATGCTTTAGAGCATAGTACTCTTTTGCAGACAGGAATGCCTCCTTTTATTCCCTTCATGACACTGTGGTCCCAAACACAGCAAAGACAGCAGGGATCATGGATCCAGTGGTCATGAATGAGCAATTAGTGAAGGGTGGGGAGTCCAGGATCCACCAGGGACAACTGGCTTGGGTCCTGGAAAGTGCTGAGCACTTTCAGACTGAGGAGGGTGATACAGTGATTACTGTCATGTTGCCTTGCTGGGACAGCAGAGTTATTCTTGGATGTCAAGAATTTTGCAGAAATTTGCAGGTTGCAAAATTGAAGTTTAGCCATGTGTTGTGAAAATTGAAGTCATAGGGGGTCAAAGGTTGTCCTCTCATGCAAGTCCCTTCCAGTTAAGTATTGCAATGATTCTTCCTCTCGCTTTTCCAGACATATCTCTCTGTGTATTGAATACAAACACAATGTACTGCATTTTTAGGGTTCCTTATTCTACTGAAGAATGGTAGAAACTCAAGTTTCCTTCTAATGTGAAGAAGCGGGAAAAGGAAACAAGGAGAAAAAGAAAATCCCTTCTCTCATCCCTTGGAATTTTAATGCACCTGTACAAGATGCTTCCTCTAACTCCCTGAAGCTCATTCTTTACTTTTTACACATCCCATTAAATAGCCACACTGACTATTCCTGTCCTTCACAGAGAACCCACTTAGCTCAGGGTGCTTGTTTTCTAGCTAATCAAGCCTCCCGCATTTTGAGGAAGATGTTTTTCTCTTGTGTCTTCAATAGCTTACTCTGATTCTGTTTGTATGGTTTCTCTTCGCTGTGTTTCTGTGATAAAACTAATTTCACGATTTCATTTATTCCCAGTTGAGGGGAAAAAACAAATGAAACAAAAAGAAAACAAACAAAAAACCCAAACAAACAAAACCAAAACCAAACCCCACACCACCAAATATCTTTTGTGTGAAGCATCAATCTTTGTTTCACCTGGTGTGATCAACTGGCTTCCAAATCCCCTTGAAGGATTATTTTGCTGTTCTGCATCTAGGGTAGGGCTTAGCCAGAGAAAGATCCTGGAAATTGCTAGTTTAATTTAAAGAAAGATGAGACTCAGCATGGGATTTGATTAATTATGGTTTATGTAAGAGCTCGAAGCTGTGCGTGAACATGCACCACTTGAGGGTGAAATGCAAAAGACCTGAGCTCTCTCTGTGGCACGGACTCACCATCTGTCACCTTGTGTAAATTGCATAATCTCTCTGTCTCTTCAGTACTTGATTTTTCAATAGTCACAGCCTGGCAAGTTAGTGTTAAAGGACATCCCCTAGGTCTGAAAGACCTTTTTGATCTGTGAAATGGGTGCATAAATGGCTACAGGCTACTTTGAGGAAAGAAAAAGATGGTCTGTTCAACAGAAAGAGTCAAGTGTCCCCCTCCAACACACACCTCTGTCCCCAGAGCAATGGCACCACACAGCAAGAGAGATTGCAAAGAAAGGACTAGAACTGGCAATCCTATTAGAAAGTCTAGTGAGTTTTTGCAGATAAATGGCACAGTTTCAAAGAAGAAAGAAAGAAGTCAGTTGACGTTAGGATGTGCCTAAGTGGCTCAGCCATAACTGAACACTAATTTGGGTGTGAATATGTTGCTGCTTCCAGGGCCCATGATGATTGTTTTCTGCTACTGATAATCCATTCTGCCTACTACTATTGTACATCCTGTCTAGTGTTATTGTGCTTCAATTACATGTCTTAGAGACGCAAGTGAGTGCATCCAGTTTGTATTTATTTACATGTTCACTTTCTAGAATATCCACCTCTGATTATGAAAACAACAGTAGAGATTTTTGAACACGTAACTTAAATTCAGCAATTTAGGTGCATTAGTTTCCTTTAGCAAATGGTCAGAAAATCATAGTTTTCAGCTGAAATTATATGTAACAGCTTATGGCAACATGTTCCTACGCATACACTGCTTGGGCAGAGAAGAATCACCAGTTGCATCATGGGTATTTGTTAAACATTTGCTTGGTGTCAGTAAACTGAAGTTTAAAAGCAAGTCTTTCTTATTCTAAATATTCCTTTAGCTCCTGGCTTGGTGACCTTCTTTTTGTCTTGTTATTCCCTGTTTCTCACTCTCCTCTCTACAGCAATGTATCACTGCAGCAAACAGCTTATCACAGCTGTCACTCTAAGAACTTTTTGGAATTGTGAAGTTTTGATGTCTCAGCAAATCAGACAGTACTTTCAATTTAGTACATGGCAGATTGCTTTTTAGAAGGGACTGGAAGACTTGGTAATGGAATATGGAGCCTTTCAGCTGCTTAAATCTATTTCAGGTTGATAGTGACAGAAAATTCATTACCAGCTCTATTGTGGATAACTGCAGATATTTGGAGAAAAGGAGGTCTCTTTGTTTTTCTTCCCTGCCATACTCAGAAGTTTGAACAGGTATCACTAAATTCAGTTCCTTTAACATCAGCCAGAATTCGTCTAATTTTAAAGTATGTTAACTAATGATAATGTTCTTTCTACCCTTTCAGTTCAGGTGTGGATTCCTAAATGTCTGGGAATTGAGCAATGTCAGTTCTGAGTTGGACCTAAGAAGCATAAATTATACTTCCCTTCATAACAGAAAAGGCTGAAGTCATGTTATAGCTTGGGTTCAGGGAGCAAGTGAAAAACCTGATACTTGTGCTTGTGTTGGTCCTTGCAAGAGCCACTGACCACCGTCATCCCTGACCACTCTCAAGCTCATTGCATTAATTCTGAGTCCTCTGTTCCACCCAGTTCCTTGTATGACTATGTAGATATTTTAGTATATTTCCTTCTGTATATTTCCTTTAGTATATTTCATTCAAGCCTGGCACTTTGATCTTCCCCATTTTCATCAAATTGTGAGGAAAGTTTTATCAGCTGTAGTCAAGCACAGAGTTGCTCTTCCTTGATTTTAACCAAGGAGATCGCGGGTTTGTCTTCCAGATTTGTGTCTCTAATAAGTTTAAAGTGCTTAGTTTTGAGACTACACAAGGTATGCTCAAACTTAGCACGCTGGAGAAGTAAAATGAATAATACAAATTAGGACTGATACAACTTTATTTCCCAGTAAGGTCTCCCTGAATGTGCTAACATGTTTAACTACTCTTTTCCCAACAGTGGATACTCAGGTCTGGAAGACACAAATGAGTACGGGACTGGGTTAAACAATTCATTGTTCTAAAGCACTTTGCTTGTCATGAGATTGTGCTGAGCCACTTCTCAATCCCAAATGAAGATAATTCTGGAGATTTGTATAAGGCTGATCCAATTTCTGCGTTATGTACTACTGGTTTTGTATTTATTTATGCAAACATAAGAATGAGGAGTGGTAGTATCAACTCTGCCATTAGTGTTCAAGAACACCTACTGTTGTTTTGTTGGATCTCCTTGTCTTACATTTTTGCAAACGGTATTTTTTTTTGGTAATAGATGTATTTACTTACTAGACCCACACATCTTTGCAGAAGTTATTGGGGTTGCATGAAGTCAAGAATCTGTCTTTATGTACAATGAATCATCAAAAGTGTGTTTGTCATACACATTTTAAAAGACTGCATAAAAACATTTGCATAATACAATCATAGTAGAGCTACTGCACTGTGATCCATCACGTCAGCCCTCAAACACTCTCTGCAGGGTTTATGCACTTTTTGCTACAAAAAGAGAAAATCAATTTACTAACCTGATCTCCCAACTTGGTGCAAAAACTTTCAATACTCATATTTTTTTCCAGATCTATGGAATTGAAAGTATCCTTATACTTCTTAGATTTTATTTGTTTTCTTCTTACAAAGTGTTCCATTTTGTACATCTGCTGAGACCATCTCTTCCCATGTTAATTTTGGACTTATGGACTTCATTGATTTCCCCCACATTCACAGGAAAAATGGAAACTCATAGACAGACAAATCAATAGATATCTCCTTTTCCAACAGGAAAATTACTACTAGTTGCTGGCATTTAAGTTTGGTGCTTTGCCTGGACTCTACAACCATTTGTGATAACAAAGGTAATAACAAGACATTGAGAAATCACTCTTTGCCTGGGGTCTATATTCTTTTACATATTTTTTTTTTAAATCGGTAACTTGCATTCACTCTTCTTAAATCCAATTGAAATGTGGTTTTTTGGCTTTTAAAAATATCCCTCTATTCTATGTAGTAAGGCCAAAGCAAATGCTGTCATAGGTAAACTGTTCTGTGCTGTGCATTTCTCTCTTGATGATTTCACCAAACTCTGAACACCATGTCCTTTTTCCTGTTTGTCACAGTGTAAATTCTTGCCCCATTCCCTGCCTGCCCCCCAGGCCCTCATCACATACTAATATGCAGCACTCATTGCACTAGTTGTTGATAATCGGGATCTGCTGTTATGAATTGCATCTCATTTCAAATTAAATGACATACAATTTCAAGTGTCCATACTTGCAGACTCTGGATGAAGCTTCATAGGCAATTTCACTGCAAAATTAGAAGAAAAAACCTTGAGCATGATTTCTTTCCTGCAACCTACGGAAAATATGAGACTAATTCTTGTGTCGCTCAGCCTTTGGCTTAAGAATGATGGATATGTCTGTGGCCCTGCGTCATAGTCTGAGTAATATAACCCTTTAGCTATTACTGTGCACTTTAAGCAGATACACTTTGAAATACAGCAGTGAGGAAAACAGTTTAACCCTACCTTATCACAGATTGGAAAAAATATCATCACCTAACTCTCCTGGGAGATTACAAAAATTGCTTATATCCCTTGGAGGAAGAAAGCTTAATGAATGAATCTTTAAATGTATCTCTAACACTTGCTTTGCGATGTGGAGACCTGTGGAGTTTGGGCAAAGGACTAGTCAGTATACCAATGATGTCTAGCCCTGAAACAGGTACGAAGGGAAAGCTGTCAACAAACACTTTCAAAATGGTTTCAGTTGCCCCTCATTAGTGCTGTGACAGCCTTCTGCTATAGTACATTTAACATCCAAATTCTGTAGGTTTTGTATAATGGTAATCTATTAATTGATAATTTAACGCATCAGTTTTATAAATGTGGTTTATCCATGAGTGTAATTTAAAGATCTGATGCACTACTTGAGTTCTTAATATCACTGGCAGTTGCAAGCCTGTCAATCACAAACCTGAAATGCTTAAAATTTTTAAAGATGCACTGGCCTTTTTTCAGTTACATTTATTACAATACCCAAATTGTAAGTAAGATCTAAGAGAGTTTAAGTGACCTCTCCATCATTTAATCTGACATCATGTATACCATAGCCCTTTAAATTATGCTCATGCAAGCCAAGTGACTCTTTTTGGTTTAATGCATTTCAGCCTTTGAGGCCAAGATGGCACTAGATTTCACATCTGACAACAGCAAATTGTTATTAGTATGACTGACCCAGCAGTCAGCCTACTCCCCATGCTTCTGATAACAGAATTAGCTTCTTTTTATCCTCTTACTTTCCCTCATTCTCCTTCACCTTTCAAATTTGTACCATTACACCACGAGTTAAGATTCCTGCTGGGTCCATATGTTATGATCAAGGAAGACTAAATACACTGACTTGTCATACAGGTATTTCATATCCAGCTGGCATCCAAAGTCTCTTGTTTTTAGTGGCAAGTGTTTTGGTGTTTTGTTGGGGTTTATTTTTTGATTTAAGTGAGACTGTTTCTGATCAACCAAAGGAAAAGCATATAATCAATTAAATGAAGACCTGAAACATGAGAAATTAAACATGATCTTATAGCACAGCAAGAAATGCTGTGAAATACTGAATATAATACAAACAATGTGAGATAAAGCAGACCCAGAGGATTCACAGGTCATAACCATGTCCTTTCAATTTCGGTCTTTATGGAACACCTTAAGTCTTTTCTTAAAGACCCTACCCATCTTGTCCAGTACATTCTATCCTTGACTTCAACATCTCATTCCAATGCTGACTTGTAGCTAAGCCGTAAATCGTATCTCAAATTTTCTTTAAACTTGATGAACAGACTGGGCTCTGCAGGATTCTTTGACCTTCCTTCCCTTTTCCTTTTTTCCTTTTTTTTTTTTTTATTGTTTTTAGTACTGTTGTGACCAAGTTTTATATGTATTCCTTTGTTCTGAATCAAGTTGTTATGCCAAAAGCCTTGAAGAAACCATAGCTATAGCAGAATGACCTGTTCTGTTCAGATTTGACAGGCAAGGTCACCTTGTATTAAATTATGTTGAGGAGTATCACTTATGCTTTAGCTTTCAGTTTCATATCGATGACTGAATTACATTGCTGTATTTTAAGCACAGCTGAATATCAGACCAATTGCTGTAAAAACTTGCAATGTTAAAATTTTGGTACATTTGAAGTTTTCTAAATCTTTGGAATTTCTTGATGTAGTGAACTTCATCTTTTGCCATCAGCTGAGTTCTTGGAAAGAAGTGGTCTGGAATTTGAAATATTTAAGGTTTGAAATGTTAATTTAAGTAGCTGCTACCTCATACGCATGATTTTAACAGGAAGGCATATGACTGCATATTTCTGTGTAGGAGGGATTATATGGGAGTCCGTGAGGTGGCTGGGACATTAGCCAGGATGGGAGGTGAGAGATGAGACTCCAAAGGCCTGTAGAGGACAGACATTCCTCCTAAATGCTCCAGGTATCTGTCGTTGGACCAGCTATCACGTAGACCTCTGGATTTGGGATGTTTCCACTACCTCCATCATAGGTTAGAGGAAACACCAAAACATAGTTTCTTCCATATCTTACAACTAGCTCCACTGAAATATAGTACAGCTATTTTCCAAAGTTCATTTCCAACAAAAATTGCCTTGAACGGCCTGCTTCCAATACTAATTAATGTCTTTCTAAAACTTTACAGCCAAACTGCACGACACAATATTTTGTCTTCTGTTTGAAAAGTAAATCCTTGCTTTGGCTTTAACAGGAGAGAATTATGAGAAAGATGTTTCCTCAAATAATTATCTACTGATGCAAATGGAGAAATTGCTGCTAAGGTAAACACCATTAGCAGCCACTTGCAAGAAGAAGAAAAAGATGTTACTTCCCCTCCCTTTGCATTTTAAAATGCTGATACAGCAGCAGGTGTCTAACAGCTTCAAAAGCACGAAATTCAAGCATTAAAAGGCTGTCTGAATGCTGTATTGGTTTGTCCTGCTCATCTGACTGTACCCAGCCTCCGCAATTTTTCTTTCTTGAAGTTGATTTGCAAATCGGAGTCAGAGAATTCCATTAGCTCAAGAATAATACGCAGAATCACGCACCAGGCGCTGCATCAAGGGTGAGTATGGGCACTCACATAGACTTGAAGCTCCATTTTTCTTATTTTGTTTTCTTTCTGCTACAACGAAGACATGGATCACTGGTCCCTGTGTGATAGCCCCAGCATGCTCTCTGCCATGCAGTTAACACCATACCCACCTTGGAGTATCACTGGAGTGTACAGCTGGCCCACAGGAGTCAGGCAGGTGGCCCCTTATTAGTGTTCTGCATGGGTTTGCAGTTTTGCTAAAGCTTGCTTACTGAAGCATCAGTCTTGCAAATGCTACTCTCGTATTTATCGCTTCAATCATTAGGCTAGTCCTACTGAAAATTAATAGAATCAAATGATGTGACTAAAGTAAGCATATTCGTGTACATCAGCTTCCATTGGGTTATAAATGATTGGCACAATAAGGACTTCCAGTATGCTGGTTTTTTTCTCAGAGGGACTTTGGTGACATTTTAATGTTATTTCAGCTGACTGAACTCTAACTTATGTGATTAAATAATTCTCTAGCATTTGCAAACAAGCCTCAAAGAGGTCACAGCTTTTACACAGCTGTTTTCTTTGGTTGTTTAGTGAATTGTTTGCACAAGTATTTGTAGGTCTTCACATGGGCTCATTCTGTAATTACTAGCTATGGTTTTCAGAACAGCCCATATATGCCATGCTGTGTAGGTTCTATTTCCTGACAGGATCTTTAAAGCCTTACAAATTAAGATAGCCTTACATAGGAAAAAACACTGGGTTAAAGAATAACTTTTTTGTCCAGTACACCTTTACCATACCTTTGCTCTTTCAAACTTTAATACCCTTGCAAGAGTGACACCTACAGAAATTCAAAGCCCCAGATCGACCTGAAAACTTTGATATGGAAGGAGAATGACACTTTTATTCTATCAGTGAAAATATACAGAGATCTCATAACTCTGTCCCATAGTTTTGGTTTGGTTTTTTTTTCCTCAAGTGTAGAAGCCAAATAAAATTGAAATTTCTCAGTTCCTCTCATAAGGCTGCCAGAAGTGATACTTACTATATGGAATAATGAACTTTAAACCAGGGCTTCATACAGTTCATAGAACCATAGAATCACATTCTTCAGGTTCCAACCTTCAATCAGGTTGGAAGGCACCTCAAGATTCATCTGGTCCAACCTTTCTAGGCAAAGCATAACCCAGACTAGATGTCCCAGCACCCTGACCAGCTGAACGAACCCAGTTCTCTCAGCCTTTCCTCATATGGCAGGCTGCTTAGTCCCTTGATCAGCTGTCCTACCTCTGTGCTCAGTGGGCACAACTCAGAGCCAAAGGTCATTACACCTTTCTAATAAAACCAGAATCACATATTTAAAAAGAATTTTGATAGTGTTAATTCATATCTAACAAGAAGATCTCAGCTGAGTCTGTGTCAGATTTTCATTTTATTTAATCTCAATTTAAATGGAAGAAGACAGAGTCCTTAAAACACAATTGAAATTTATCTTTATCCATCATTACTCAGAAGGCAGCTTTGGTTATTGCTAAATAAGACAGAGGTAAATCTAACATTTATTTTCTTATTTTAAGATTGAAATATGCATACATAGAGAGGAAAATGCATGTATTTATATACACACTACATATGTATCTGTAAACACATACATGAGCAATGGGTTTTGTTGCTTTGGAAACTAGATGGCATGGATTGGTTCACTGCAGACATTTTATGGCTAGTTTTCTCTGTAGGAAATCTGTCTTAGAGTTAGTTAGAATCCAAAACTGAATCAGAAATTGAGCTAACAATTAAACTAAGAGGATGGACAGTCATGAGCCCTGTGCTCAGACTTACTCCTTGACCCTTTCTTTTAATTTATTCTAGGTGTCCAAGAGATTTTAAATTGGCTATGACATTAAAGTTTTCATTTTAGTACTACAGCTGACGTACGGCTACAGTAACCTACCCAGGTGCTAAAAGCACAAGATGGAAGCCTATGAAGGCTAAGCTTTGAAGTGTTTATTATTATCACTACACCATTAACTGAAACAAATGAAATTTCTTTAAATATGCTTATGAATACACTGGATTGTTAAGGGAAAGGTCAAAATCTGCACTGTAGCCACTTTGAGAGTTGTTCAGAAGTTGCCAGAAAATTCATAAATCCCTCATCAATTGCTATCTAGTCTGGAAATAAAGCCTATACCTGTATTAGCAGATATGACTCTCTTATAATCCCATTTCGGGATTGAGATTTGGTTACTCACCATCACCATCCTCAATTTTTGTCCTATTGCTTGATCTCTATGGAAACTATGGTTTTCTTCCAGATGAGCACACTTCAGTAGGTACCTGTTTGGTGTGAGTGTTGGATCCAAACTCCACACATCTCAGTGCATCCCCATAGGTAAACTGATGGAGCTTGAGATAACTAGACAGAAATGATAAAATAGGCCAAAAGGAAGAAATAATCAATCTTCCTATTTCAGATGTTCAGTTTGATGCTGATAGCACTTTCTTCAGTTACTTTTCTGAGCTCAAAGTTTATATTCTGAAGCTTTAGTTGGCATGACAACAGTGTGTGTGCTAATGGTATAATTCATATATACAGACTGAATTATACCTAAATATTTTGTCCTTGGCTTTAAACCAAGCATTTGTCTGGTGTTCTCTCTTTCTCTCATTCTCAAGGAGTTTTGTCATTAGCCAACTAACCTAAACAAATCAAAATAAGCCCTGTATAGCTTTTCTTGCAACCACAATAAATGACCTGTTTCAATTACTCTTTTTTTCCTTTTTAGAAAAGCTTCAGCATGAATGATGACAAATCATCTCAAGTAATAATAATATATATATTTTAAAACACTCATGCTTTATTGCTGTATTTTCTGGGCTTGAAACAGATGCTAAAATGAAGTCTGCTCAATGGTGCATAGAGGTCTTAGGCTGCAAGTATGAATAATACCTTCAAGCAGTGATACGAAAGCACCCTACCAGGTATTTTCCAAAACAAGGGAGAAAGCCATCCTTGTTATCACCTCCCAGCAATTTGAACAGTGTTTAAGCTGGTTATTTGCTACCACATTTATGCTAAGAATACGTCAGAAAATAAATATTTACCAGTGTTAGACAGGTCATAGTTACTTTGGAAATACAATGTAAATTTATATAACTGCAGTTCAGAGTAGTGATTACAGAACTTACATTTACTACAAGATAAGAGCATATACAGGGCATTCAGTGTGGCACACACTAGGTACAGCAGCTTGCTATTCTATGATAAGATCCTTCCTGTTGCACCTTCTCAATCAGTGAAATGAAGACTGTTTGGATTTTAAACTATAGTTATAGGAAAAAAAGCTATCTTGCACCGAGACAAATATAAATGTTGTTTTACTGCATTTCCTGTGCAGGCAGATCCACTTGTTCTTTTCGAGCTGGTGAGTGTTCGTATTACCCAAGATTTTCCTGGTGTGTAGCAAACCGTCAACCTATGTGATTCCATCCCTCTCGAAAATTACAAGTCATCACAGAAACAAATTTAGATTTTGCTCTGAAAAAACACATCCGAGAAAAATACATACCTTTCATGTGGTGTGATCATTCAGCTCTATGAACTGTATAATTGTCCTTCCAGATATGAGATTTCCCCCTTCAAATACAAAGCAACTCTTTAATTTTTTTTTCTCATTATTTTTGCAAGAGTTCTTTCTGACTGTTAAATGAATGTAAATAGATGTTACGTATTTGAATCTAAATCTTCAACTAGAAAGTATACCTGAAAGGGAAGAACTTGCCATTATCAACCTGTTCGTTTGATATTAATTCTGTAAATTTCAACATTGTTGACTGTCTCTTTTTTCTCACAAGTCATACTTAGTGTTGTTTTAGGGACAAGATTTTACAAAGATAAAAAAAACATGCAAAACAGATGAATTCAAAACTAGAATTCGAAGAATTAATTTCAAGTGTGGTTTTGCATGTATTCAACTTACCTGAAAAGCATGTTTTCTGTGACATAATGTAGCTTACTTGTGACAGTTTCATAACCCAACCTCATATCATTTCTATGTGCTCCCCTGATGGAAGCTCTCTGGGGTTAAGTTCTGGCAGTTACATCCTGTGTTTGTGAAATGGGACATGCAAAACTCGAGGCAGATGCCTAACAGCCTAGGTTAAGTGAATAAATTTTAGTTTTAAAGAAAGCTTTTTTCATTATTCATTGATCAACTCCATTATTTGTTTGGTGGTTGACAATCCTAATAGAAGAGTACACTATTTCCTTTTTTAACTAGAGTTATTTCACTGACAGTTCTTCCTGTCTTGTAAAATAATGAGTTTCAGTAGTTTTCCTCACTAAGCACTGGAAATAGCTGTTTTGAAAGTACTGGAAGTATGTTTCAAACTGGGGGGTGTGTGTGTGTTTGGGCTTTTTTAACAGAAGAAACTTCTAAATTATAAGCACTGTATAAATACAATAGGAAAGGTATTCTTACAAAGGAATATTGGAAATTAAATTCTGCTTGAACTATGTATATAATACAGGCTGATGAGTTAGGTATCTGTAGCTCTGGGAGAAGTATTCGCAGCTGGTAAGCTTGTAGCTCGACACAGGTTAGAGGCAAAACCACAATTTATCAGGGGCACAACAGGAGGAAAGACAAATATCTATAATGGCATTGGCAAGAAAGTTACACAGCTTCTTTGAAACTGGTAAGTCCAATACAGCAAGATGCCAGCTTTAATAAGTAGAGGAATACTATGTACATATTTGAGTGTGTTTCAGTTTATGATTGCTTCATCAACTTTTAAAATATATGAAGAGGCAAACATTTTTGGATGTGTGCAATAACCCTAACCGCTATATGGTGGCAATCACCATATTGCTCATTACATAGTAACACTCTTCTATCTTTTGTCCCGGACGGTTTAACTTTTTTCTTCTTTTCTGTGTTTTCCACCACTTTAGCCTCTCTGATGGCCAATTTACATATTCAATCTCTTGAGAAGAGAATGGTTATTTCTGTTATTTCTCTCCATGATGTGCTTGATGTATGTAAAGTTACTTTTGTTTTCTTCTTTGGAATAGAACTGGGGAAGGGATTTAGCATTTGTTATTATGTACATTAGCTCTTTTGTTACTATGAGAGTGGCACTAGCTCTTGGCACTGGGATTTGTTTATTTATTTATTTTCCTGGTGCTGCTGCGTTTGAATAGGTGTTGTGTGGTTGCATGTTGGTTTTGTTTTCTCCTGCTTGGGGACAAGCAGATTTTTCCTTTTCCTGTTTTTGTGTGTTAGCTGAGGGGTAGTGCAATTTCACAGTTCGCTTTTTGGGTGTTCTTCTCCATTGCTGTAGCCGGTAGATAATTGCAGGCCAGGAGACAGTTGGTGGGATAATAATGGGCATACATGAAACCCAGTAAACAATATATTTATTCATCTGACAGTGATGCAGTCTGCAGGGAAAGAAAATGAGCTTCCATGAAAGCAGCATTCGAGAAAAGAAATAAAAATAAAACTAGGTTGTGGGAATATCAAGAGACAAACAAATAGATTTTTTTATCTGTTTAAAGCCAGTCTTTGCTTGCATGCTGGGTCTTTGCACACTATCCTTTCAAATCTGTCTTCTGTTTGTCTTCCAATACTCACAAGATCAGTGGATGGTATTCCCAAAAACACGAGTTCTCAGGTAGGGATAAAAAAAGACACTTTATCTTTTCTACCAACACCTTGCTACTGTCCTTTTGTCTCTGAAGTGACTCGTGGACTTTAGGAGGAACAGAACACAACTCTGTCTTAGGCTTCCCAGCTTTCCTTGGTCTACAAGGTAAATAAAGGCACACTCTGAAATTTAATTAATCTGACCTGTCAATCAAGAATTTGACACTAATATGGATAAATGGATTACTTCGTCTTACATCTGATGCACAGAACTCTGTACGAGAGCACATTCATGCTTCAGGCCATAAACTGGCATTTTACCATAAATTTAGGAAGAAACCTGTCACATTGCATAACTGCTGATTATTTTTCCACTAAAATATTGGATATTGACCGTGTTCAGAAATATGCATTAGTAGATGTAGCTCTTTGACTTTTAAGTTCTTACGTTTGCTTCCTAATTAGGATCAGATACGCCAATTTTCTATTGTGTACCCCTGTCTGCACCAGCAACTGCATTCCAACTGCTCTGCAGTGTTAAATCTCTGCTGCCATGGCTGTGAACATCCATTAAGCACCATTAATGGGTAAGCCAAATCATTCATGAAGCTTATGAAGCTTATGAAGCAATGAACTAAAGTCGGTGTCAAAATACATGTCTCTGTAGCTATTTTGTTTTACGGGCATGCCAAAACAATATAGGGATGTGAAATAAATCACTATATAAACTACAGTGGTGATTTCTTCCTTCAGTCTGGAAATGTAGCCAAATTCTGGTAAGATACCAGTTTGCATACCAATATGACACTGTGGTTTGGGAGAGAAAATAAAAGAGGCCATATCCCAGTGGGAACAAAACATATAGCTCACAGTTTCCAGGGACTCTAAATACCAACAGTTTGCTTCTGCTTTTCCAAACAGCTGCAATACTTTTGTATTCCTAGGCTGATGAATAGCACCATCTTCTGAGACTATAACTGCTGTATTCATTAAAAACTGCAGCAAACTTTATCTGTTCAAAGCTGGTACACTTCAAACTAGATCTGTGTTCAAAGTGCCCTTCTTTAAAACAAAACACTAGATAGTGAACAGATTTTGAACAGATAGTTCAAAAGTCTCATTCAAATCTCACGTAGTCTACTGTTCTCTGAGGATAGAAGAATGCTCCATAATATCCAATACTTGTCTGTAAGAAAGGAGTAAAACAGCAAATGATTACTGCATTAAGATTAATTCAGTACATTAACATTTTACTATCCTTTGATTCCTACAAACCTAATCAGAAAGTGTCATCATGCACACTGGATTTCAAACTAGTTGAGACAAAGCTATTTAGCTTTTTTTTTTAATTAATATTAGTTTAGCAAAAAAACCAAAACCAAAAACAAATCCACTCTCTAAATTAGTGACTAGAATTGGCTTTTTTCTGCCTAAACATGTAAGGAGCTAGCCTTGAAGCATTAACTAGCCTTCAAGAAGCATTTTGTTTATTGTAGAAAATTAGTCTGTGCTGAAATGCTGAGAGACACAAATACAGGTTGGACACTATTTGTTCTTTCGAAAGCCCAGGTATAAAGGGGAAAAGTATATTTCTGGGGCACAGCTGAGGTCATAGATAATATCCCTTTGTTCTGTAAGCAGTTCTGCAACTGAGAAAATGTTTCTAATCCTCCAAAACTTTATTATTAAACTACCGGCCTGCAGTTGGAAAGCTCATCCAGAGACATTATCCAAAATGGACCATGCTGGATAGCTATGTAACTACACACTGTCATGGTTACGTCTTCTGTTATACAACTCTTTCCCATCTTTTTTGTGTTGTATCAGCTCAGTTGCAAATGTTGCCTTAATATAGTTATAAGGCTTCCAGGTCATACCTAGTTCATATCTATGCCACTGAGAGCATAATCAGGCTTGCCTAAATCTGACTTTACCCTATTGTGTATTCATAGGGAGCATTATAACAAAAATTAAGCTCTGAAAAATGTGAACTGTTACTGCCATGTCTGTAAGAGAGCTTGGGGTTTTTTTTTAATATCTATCATTCAAATCTGATCATTACGGTATCCAAAAATAGCTTTGCAGAAGTAACAGGCTTAGTCCAAGAATGTCCAAAGTGTGACAAAACCACTTCAAAACAGCAGCAGAAGCTGTCATTACCTATCTTCCATAAAGAGTTCAGCATCTCCTGCTTACTCCTGTGTTTGGAAATCTTTCTCCTGTAACAAAATATGGCATTGAAGAAAGGATAAGAAACGAAAGAAGAGGGGTCTACATTTCTTCCTGGAAGTCCCAAAGTGAAAATGTATTTCCAAGGGGAGCTTCATAATGTATTTCCAAGGGGGGCTTCATAGTCTGTTTCCTGGCTGGTTTTGGTCACACAGAACTAGTGGTCAGAGGCACATAAATGTGTAGAACACTCCCAAAGACTGTCAGGCTGGAGTGGATCTCGACAGTTGGCAGTGGGGTAGAAAGCTGACTGTCCCAGCTCCTCATGGTGTTTGTGTTTCTCCCACTTAATTCTTCCATAGTTCTTAGTTCTTGTTCCTTCTAAGAACTGAAGAAATCAACACTTCTTTTAAGTGCATGAGAACTAGACAGCCTCTGCATTTTATACAAAAGCTGATGCCACAATTTCCCTGGTAATTTCTGGACACTTTATTTCCCACTGGCAGGCTAAACAACCGCTAAGAAATACTTAAAAATCAATTTAAGTGGGAACAATACAGGCTATAGGCACACAGAGACACTGAGTGTGGTACGTTGTTGATGAATTGAACTATTGCTATGGAAGTAAATCCTAGAAAAGAGCATTGTATCTGTACTCAATGATCTATTCAAATCCACTTCTACGTTCAGGGTGATTTTTCAGATCTTATCCAATTCTGAAGGCATAAACATATGTTCTTAGCAGGGAAACAATATTCTAGAAAGCACTTCATCTGCAGACAAAGAAATGCATGAGAAACTCTTGAGAAGGTAGAACGGCTGGATACTTTTTTCCCTGTGCATGTTGAAGTGAGATAAATAGATTGTGAGTTCATTTTTGATTACAGATTAAAGAGGACCCTTTTAGGAGGCTGCTGACGGTCTTGAATCTTGAAGGTTTTGTGGGGTTTGTTTTGGGTTTTTTTAGAAGGCAAGCACAAAATAAAACCTCACACAGGAAATTTGTACAGTATCATTAATCTATACCAAGGACTTCCCACTTTGAAGAAAATAGTTTATGATTGGATGAGTTTTTACCATTGTCATGGTTTAACATTAAACATGACTTGGTACACAACAAGACCATCACATACATATTTCTTTTGAGAATTACTCTTGAGATGAACCTGGTCCTAAGCTTTTATTCATAAGGAGAAAACCAGAGCCTATCTCACAGGGTGCAAGAAGTAACACACTTTGAGATGTAGCACAACTCAGTTGAAAGGCTTTTCAAAATCTAACACTCAAAACCTTCTTTGGTAACCATAAAGAGTTTGCTACTAAAATGGCTCTTGGCTTTCTTAAAACATTTCACTTGGATGCTCAAACTGACAGAAAGTAAACGATGGAAGGTAACAGTGCACAGTTGTATGTGTAATGATCTTTCAGGCTGGAAACAAAGGGAGGATCTGATCCTATAGGACTCTTTCGTTGATTCCAATGGGACTGGCCCCATCTTATGGTGGAGAGGAGTCAGGTCTGCCGACCCTAAAAATAAAGACAACAGTGGTTTTCAGGTCATGCATGGTGCAACCACTGAGCAGGAAGGACCTGAGTTAAGGTATGTGGCAGACTGAAACGCACGGACTCAGCATATGCTCAAGCCAAGCCAAGCCAAGCTAAATCCTTTATTTCTCTCAGTGCCTTGCTTTTATAGTTACATTTCAGGAACTTGACTATGCAGCCAAACGGGATGTTTATGCACACAGCAAACACTCTTTCTTAAACATACACGACCCAGTGTTCCGGGACAAAAGGTGATCTGACCTGTTCTGGTGTTCCATAAACAAGCCATAAACTGACCACCACTACCACACATTCCTTTTTCACACCTACACACAGCTATGCTTTGAACTCCCTGAGAAAGGCTGGTCAAGACCTGTCAAGGCACTAGTTATGCTTTTGTTTGCTTCTTGCTAAAGCTCTTGAAGATACAGTTACATTCTTCGGGTCATGCAATGTTTCGCAAAATCTCTCCACAGTCCGGGAACTCTAGAAGTCATTATGGACTGGCCAGAAGGCAAAGATTTCACCAGAGGAGGAGGTGATGCGTGCTGAAGAGGCCGCACCATATAATGAAGAAATTGGGTCAGTCTGATCAGAAAGATGACCAAAGATCTTTCCAAAAGCATCAAACATTATCTTCCTTTGCAATTATTTGCAATAGCAGTCATTTCCTTGCCCCAGTTTTCTCCAACCAAAGGCTTTGGGGCTGTTTTAGGCAGAAGATCTTTTTTATTTCCAAGTTGTTCCTGAGAGAAATTTATCCAGTTCTCACAGGAAGTTAGGCAGCATCAGCTGCCTGGCCTGGAGGGCTACTGAATCCCTGCCCCATCTGTATTGTCCCAGAGACACGTATAGAGATACATTCTGATCCTGAAATACCTGGCTCCATGGTCAAGCTGGCTTCTCGTCAGAGAAGTAGGTTCTTAGTGTCTCTTCAAATATGCAATTGAGTTTGTCAGCCCAGTCAGTTCTCTAAGAATGAAAGCTGCAATACAAATAGCCAAATCCTGGCTTCCAGCCCACTCTTCATCTTTCCAATCCCAGCACTAGACTCAAGATGATTCACAGACTGTAAGATAAAAGCCCATAGACTGCAGTGGGCTCACTCCTTCTTCATTACACCCACAAATTCTAGTGATCTCAATAATCCTTCAATCAAGAAAGAAGGAAATAAACTTGTGAAATACCAATAGACGGTGATATGTCAATACAAGCCTCCAGGGCAAAAGGATAATTGTGTAAATGACTAATTTCTTAAGGTAAACCAAATCGGAGCCCCTAAAGAAAACCAGCAAGCACTTCTTACCTTTTTTTATTTAAAATTCTGGCAATAAGCACTACTCTGTGTAGCAGGATGCAACTGCTACTCTTTGCCAGGTTCTGTGGACGTTTTAAAATACCATGTAATGCCACATAATAAGGCAGGCACCGGCTATCACAGCCTTAGAGAAGAACAAACCCATGGCCAAGATGTGCAGATCTGATTTAGTTTTACACTGTTCTGTGCATTTGTAGAGTTGTTAAACAAAGTCCTGGTATGCTAAAAAAACACCACAAAACAAAACAACAAACCCCCAATGTTTTCATGACATTGCAAATTCTGTTTCCTGAGCAGCTTTGTGTTTTATTTTCTGCTTGGGTGCTAGCTTTTGGTTTTTTTTCCTTCTGCAATCTCAGGTTTAGTAATTCCAAGAAATTTTGTACTGTATCAGCACACCGTAGGGGTCCCTCGTGCTAACAGCGAAAGCCACTTGCTTCCTCTGTGCTGAAAATGCTCTTGCCAGTGAAAACTATTTTGGTATGAAGGTTTTCTTTTTTGTTGTTTGTGAACTTTTTACTCAGTAACTACAGTTATATTAGATCAGAAATTTAACGGTGTCACTCACTTTACCCCCCTATGGAAGTGATGATAATGGCAATGTTGCAAAGACGTTCCATTAGATTTCTTTTAGCAGTTCCTTACAGAGTTATTCACTTGAGAATGAGTCAAGGGTAATGAAAGGAAACGAACTCCATTTTATGCACAAATTCTGCTATTTTCTGTCCTTTGCTTATGGCGTAGAAGCCATGGAGTTGAAGCATGGAGGCTCCAGTATATTGTTCCCAGGACTGACAGAGGAACAGGGTTTAGTTCTCACCTCAACAAAAAGCGATTCAAACTCCTGACTTTTAGAAGAGTGTCCTAAGTATGAGATAGTAGAAAGAAAACATTAAAAATTGACTTGGTGACTGAGGAAGGTAAAACACAGGCAGGTTTCATTGGGTACTCAGCCAGGAAAGGAGGAAAATCCACCATTTATCGAGTCTTTCACAAGTACTTTAGAGACCCGCTACCTAGTATGACTGTATAAATATGCACAAGAGGGAAGAATGTATCCTTGCTATGTATCCTTGTAGTCCCCAAAACCAGATGAGCTTAGATGAGGGCATCAGCCACCAGGCTCAAGTTTCTCTCTCATTATCCGCACTTTCTCTGCCCTGTGAAGCCCTAATCATCCTCTACGATGTGGAGCAGCTTGGTAGAAAGCACGTAGCCCTGCTTTGAATGCATATGGGTGATTCCCTGTGGTTCGTTCCACTCTAAAATAATCTCAGAAAAAGTGTCAGTCCCTACTTCAGATTTCTCTCTGCTAACCCCTAAGATCACATAACCTGCAGGAAAGTTGACATGTGCAAGGTGGGAGGTGGCATCCTCACAGCAACAAGCTTCAACCTGAAGTCTCTCTCAGCCAAGGGATAAACCTGGGCTGAGAACCTCCCCATCCTGCACTAGTGCTGTGCTGGTGTTCCCCAGGACCGGCAGCTGAGCTCCTGGAACTGTGCATGCTTTGAGGCTGTAAGCTGGACCTGTTGGCAGCTGGAATCTTCTCATCCAGGACAATGCACTATGAGTGCGATGCAGGCAGAGGAAGCTGAAATATCCGCTCGCAGCAACTCTTTGCTGTGGGAGGAAAGCTGGATCATGGCTGCCACTGGAGTATTTGCCAGAGTAGCAACTTTTTCAAGGGCTACTGAGTATTTATGTTTTCCCTGCTGTGGTATTTTCCCTTTCTTCCTCAAAACCACCCTGCAGTGTCAAGAGGCCAGTCATGTGGGAAAGCGAATGTAAAGTTTGGTTTAGTTTTGTGAATGGGCTTTTGAGCCCTGCCTGTCGAGGGAATCCCCCTAAACGTCAGAGCTGGTTCCTGTTTTATTTTCTTCCCTTCATTCAAGGCAGAAGGGTTATCCTCACAGCAGCCAGCCCAGCCTTGGATGAGGGAGATAAGCATGGTCAGAGTTACCTTCGAGACCGCCCCACTGAAGGAAATACTGCTGGGTGTCCCCCAAAGAGAACAGCAGGCTTTTGTGGACCACGGGTGTCAAACACCAAGCTACAGGGAGTCCTCGGTTTGGATGCCCATCGTTTTCTGAGGTGGTGAGCTGCTGACATTTGTTCTCCCCCTAACCTGTGGGGCTCCCAAACCCGCCTGAACGCGTTCCTGTGTAACCTGCTCTAAGTGGCCCTGCCTTAGCAGGAGTTGGACGAGATGCTCTCCAGGGGTCCCTTCCAACCCTGGCGCTTCTGTGTGAGTTCATGTCAGCTTTCCAACCAGCAGAGCTGAAGCTCCCTCTGCTGTGCGAGCAACGCAACAACTTGCGCTGCCAGCGGTCGCTGGAGCTGCACCCCACGAACCAGAGCCCCCCTTCGCAGCACCACCTCGCCACCAGCTCGTCTCTGCCAGCCGCAACCCAACAAGAAACCGGGACGTGTGTGAAATCCCCGGGCGGCTCCAGAGGCGGACCCAGCCCCAAGAGCGAGGGCGCTACCTCGGCATTTGGCTTTACTTGGGCAGCGCCTGTAAGGGCGGGCAGCGCTTGTGAGTGAGTGAACGGAGGGCGGTGCTTGTGAGTGGAGCCGCGCTTGTGAGTGAGGCAGTGAGGGAGCGGGTGTGCGGTGCTTGTGAGTGAAGCAGGGATGGAGCGGAGGGTGAGCGAGCAAGCGCGCAGGCTGGCGGCGCGGTGCGGTGCGGCCAGGCGAGGACATGCGGGTGTTGACGCTGCTGCTGATGGGGTGGCTCCTGGACTTCTTGGGTAAGTCGTGAGGGGGGAGGCGTGGCGGGGACCCTTCCTGAGCCCTCCGCTTTATCTCCTATTTCCCTGCCGCCCGGCTCCCCTCACCAGGGTCGGGGGCAGCGAGTGTTAGCGGCCGTCCTGTCCAGAGAGGAGCTTAGCGCCCGTTACCGTCCCTACGGGCGGCTTGTGCCTTCCCGGGAGCGGCGGCTTGGCTTAGCAGCGGCGGTGGGCTCCGGCCTGGGGAGCCCGTGGTAGCCGTCAGCGCGGCTGACTGCATGCCGTTCGTGTGAATGGGGGTAGTGGGCAGACCCACATTGCTGCGTTCCCCTCGGCTGTAGCACTGGAACCGCATAATGAAGAGAGGGATAGAACGGCTCTCCTGTGAGGAAAGGCTGAGGGAGCTGGGCTTGTTCAGCCTGGGGAAGAGAAGGCTCCGGGGAGACCTTAGAGCAGCTCCAGTGCCTGAAGGGGTGACAAGGGGGGCTTTTGACAAGGGCATGTAGTGACAGGACAAGGGAGAATGGCTTTAAACTGGCAGAGGGGAGACAGATTACGTAGAAAGAAGAAATTCTTCCCTGTGAGGGTGCTGAGGTGCTGGCACAGGGTGCCCAGAGAAGCTGTGGCTGCCCCATCCCTGGCAGTGTTCAAGGCCAGGTTGGACACAGGGGCTTGGAGCAACCTGCTCTAGTGGAAGGTGTCCCTGCCTGTGGCAGGGGGTTGGAACTGGATGAGCTTTAGCATTCCTTCCAACTCAAATCAGTCTGATTCTATGATACTACCGATCAGTATGTTTAGGATTTCTCCACCCCCTTTGTTCTTGGCATGGTAATATTTGTGTCGCCATAAGACTTGCTTCTCAAGACCCAGGATAGTTTTCCGGGCAGTGGCGTGGGGCACAGCATATGTTTCCAGCCATCCGGTGGTTGCTTCCACCACGGTAAGCACATGGCACTTGCCTTGGTGGATTGGTGGGAGTGTGATATAGTCAATGTGCCAGGCCTGCCTGTGTTTGTATTTCAGCCATGGTCCTCCACACCAGAGAGGCTTTAACCGCTTGGCTTGCTTAATTGCAGCACGTTTCACATTCGTGAATAACCTGAGCAATAGTGTCCATTGTTATGTCTACCCCTCAATCACGAGCCCATCTAGATGTTGTGTCTCTGCCCTGATGGCCTGAGGTGTCGTGGGCCCACCGGGCTAAGAATAATTCACGCTTATGTTGCCAATCTAAGTCCATCTGAGCCACTTCAATCTGAGCAGCTTTATCCACTTGCTGGTTGTTCTGGTGTTCCTCAGCAGCCTGACTCTTGGGTACATGAGCATCTCCGTGGAGTACCTTCACCACCAGGTTCTGCACCCGGGCAGCGATCTCTTCCCACAGGGCAGCAGCCCAGATGAGTTTGCCTCTGCGCTGCCAGTTGCTCTGCTTCCATTGCTGCAACCACCCCCACAGGGCATTTGCCACCATCCATGAGTCAGTACAGAGAGAAAGTACTGGCCATTTTTCCCGTTCAGCAATGTCCAAGGCCAGCTGGATGGCTTTCACCTCTGCAAACTGACTCGATTCACCCTCTCCTTCAGCAGGTTCTGCACCTTGTCGCAGGGGACTCCATACAGCTGCCTTCCACCTCCGATGCTCTCCCACACCATAGCAGGACCCATCAGTACACAAGGCATATTGGCTTCTCACTTTCTGACAGTTCATTCTATGGTGGGGCCTCTTCAGCACACATCACCTCCTCCTCCGGTGACATTCCAAAATCTTTGCCCTCTGGCAAGTCGTCCTAGTTTCAGCCCAGCCGGTAACTCAAGAGCTACTCAGCTGTTTGCTCACTGCCCCCCCAGCTCCTGGAGGGATGGGGTGGAGAATTGAAAGAATGTAAATCCCACAGGTTGAGATAAGAATAGTCCAATAACTATAGTATAATACAAAACTACTACTACCACCAATAATAATAATGATAAGGGAAATAACAGGGGAGAGAATACAAAACTAAAAGGGGAAAGGAAAAAAATAATAAACACAAGAGATGCACAATACAATTGCTCACCACCCACCAACTGATACCCAGCCCAACCCGAGCAGTGATGTGCCCCTCCAGGTAACTTCCCCCAATTTCTATGCTGTGTTGTGGTACGGAATATCCCTTTGGCTAGTTTGGGTTAGGTGTCCTGGCTCTGCTTCCTCCAGTCTCCTTGTGCCCCTCCTCCCTGGCAGAGCATGAGACTGAAAAGTCCTTGATCGGGGTAAGCGTTACTGAGCAACAACTAAATCATTGGTGTGTTATCAGCACTGTTGTCAGACTAAAGTTGAAAACATGGCACTGCATCAGCTTCTAGGAGGGAGAAAAATAACTGTTACAGCTGAATCCAGGACACCACTAATGATAAACTCTGCCACTGATGTTGATAACATAGGAGTAAAAGGTTTTGGGAGAGTTCAGAGACAGAGGAATGGCAGATGTTTCCTTTGGGACCACCACTCCTCTTACATTTAGCAAAAGAAGCTGGTAAGTGTTCTTCATACGGCTCTTCCCATGCCCCCCTCTCCCTCTTAAATTCTCCATGCTTCTGCCATGGCCCGCTTCTCAGCCATTTTCCTTTGCAGCTTCAAGATTTCCCTCTGGATCTCCTCCTTCTTGGCCTTCAGGGCCTTCCTTCTGTCCTCCTCCTGTGCTTGGAGCCAGGCCGCAGACTGAAGTGATTTCTTCGGGGACTGTTCTTGCCTCTGAAGCTCTAATGCCTTCTGATGCCTTATTCGGTTTTCTTTCACTTGGGAAGGAGGAAATCAGCAAAGGTCAAAGCAGATGCAAAAGGCTGAAGAATTTGAGGTTCGTTGTACACTGACAGGGTGGATCACAACCCACCTTTCACATGAAGCAAGCAACCCTATCCATAGTTGGTACTGACTGGTTCTGCTCTCAGACCAGCAAAAAACTCCATTCAAGAGTGAGGTTAAACCAGAATTATTTGGTGGGAGCAAACTCAGAAATGACTGCCATGGTGGCTTTTCCTGCCAGTCTTTAGAAGCATCAGTATCTAATCCTGTAATCCTCCATCTCATTCCTTTGAACTGTGCTGCCTTGCCTGCCCACCTGCTTGTGTCTCAGCTCCATCACTTGTTTCCTTGATGTCTTCAAGTCTAAGGCCTTCCACTATCCCATAGCTCACAGCTTCATCCTGCAAAAGGTGCTGTAGGTATTCTTGGACAGAAGAACTTTCTGTTTTGTATTCCAGGTAGCTGCACAAGTCTGAAATGAGGAATTTTGATTACCTAAGGCTAGTCTGAAATGAATAAACCCCTCTGTCTCAGATCACAAAGCCTAATGTAATTAAAGGGATCACTTTCCCACACTGGGAATGCGTTTCTGATGAAAGCAGACACACTGACTACACTCCATTTATCCCCAAAGAGTCTTAATCAGTGTTCCATTGAACACACTAGAGCAGGAACATTTTGTCCCGTTTTTACTGTCTTGATTCTGACCACCTCAAGCAGCTGTATAAATCTGACAGACTTCACATACCCATACACAAAAGAAATAGAATTTTTCTTTTACAAAGGGAGACATTGAATGTTTATGAGGTGCATCTATGCAGCCCTACAGCTACCTACTGTAAGAGCTAGGGAAGAAAAGTATCTCTGATCTTGTTTCTACTAAACCCACTAACCTGGTCTGTGCAAAGCAATTTTTACCTCTCAGTCTGATAAGGCACAAGGCCTGGCTCCCTTCCCCAGCGCATCCTCAGAAAGGAATTGTTTTGTTCTCACCATCAAACCGCTCATACTTGAGAGGGGCTGCAGAAGGCTTTTCCAGGAGGAAAACTTCCTCTTCTCCATCGCTCATCAGATCCAGTTGCATTTTGGACTTCATCCAGTTACTGAGCAGCTCTTGGGCTATCATAAGGATGAAGACTCATGACTTGCTTAAAAAATATATGGGTAAGTAAGTATAAACTACCAAGACTCTGGGATAGTTATATCACATGCCAGGTAGACTGTCTAAAATCTAAAATGACTGAAAACTGATCTGCAACAGAAAGTGGAATACGTTCCTAACTGTTCTGTTCTTATCTTGGTCTATAAAAGAACAGGAAACAAAACAGGGCAAACAAAAATAAGAAAAACAAGTAAAGCAACTTTTCCACCCATTGCAAAAACAGCTCCTTTTGAGCCATTACGCTGTATAATGCATTCAGATGGTGCACGGTAAGCAGATAGGTGTATTCTGTGCTATTAGTTGAACCCTTGGTGATTGCAAGTGAAACAGCTGACTTCCTGTATTGAAGTGGATGCTCTTGAGACATGTCTTCATTCTGTAAGGCTCAACTTTGGAGTCTTAAAAGAATGGTGAACTCAGGTTTTAAAATGCTGCCTCCTGTCAGGTTTTTACACTGCAGATGTACTTCCAGCACTGGGGGGAGATAATGTCTCTTTTTTTGTTTTCAAATTTCAGTGAGCACTTGTGGCTGCAGGCATTAGAAAGGGAATATTTAGTTAGATAATTAGTGAGGAAAATTTTGCATAGGAATTGAAGTAAAACCACAAAGTTATTCATGGATCTGGAAGTTACACAGAGCGACTCCATTTTCACAGCTGGCCTATTATTAAAAATACCTCAGGTATTTTCACCCAGTTTCCTACAGCCCACTAATTGTATTTGACCACACAATGTGTCTTCAAGGGCAATGTTCATCCTTGTTTTGAGGTGACATTTCCAAGAGACAGAGAGTTTATCCTTCTCTTAGATATGCTAATTAAGACCTACCTTGAACTCCAGCAATTGATTCCTTTTATGCCTTTCTCCACTAGATAAAAGACATCTTACTATGAACTGTTTCTTATGGTCTCAAGTTTTGCAAGAGCCTGTTCAGATCAGAACAATGCTGGATCAAGAGCTATTTCAGCTCGCCTTCCTCACAGGCCTCATCGTGATCTTGCAGGTGTTCCACAGTTTCCAAACTTGTCACAGGACCACAAGGCTCCTGTGGATACCTTGACTTTTGAAGGGAAAAAGCTGCAGAGACAGCATACTCAGAGGTTTGGTCCACACTCTTTAAATTAAAGAAAGGAAAACATTTCTGAGGATTGCTGGATATTGATTTTTAAGCTTTCTATATCCAGGTTTCTCCTCTAGAGAGAGCAAACATCAGTGGGAATGTAACACAAGACAGCACGGCTGTTCTAAGAAATAGATTTACTTTGAAACACATTTCTCTGACTGCTTAATTGACTGGAGAAATTGGACTTGGAAATCATTGAGTAGTAGGCACTCATTTTGCTATTAGTGCCAATCATAGTGATTGGAGAATATGTAGGGAGAATGCAAGCACCCATCCCGTGGGGGCTGGATGGAGACTTACTGAGCTAGTCCACAGCAATCACCAACTATGGAATTTGGTATCAGCATTTTGTCATAACCAGGCTGGCCACTGTGTGATTTTCTGTCCTGTATTCATCTCTCTGAGGTGTAAATGGTCCTGATGTGTCACGTGTAACACCTGTAACCTAGACAGCCCTCATATATTCCTAATATCTAATCTGAATTTGCCCTCTTCCAGTTTAAAGCCATTTCCCCTTGTCATTTCACTACATGCCCCTGCCAAAAGTCCCTCTCCAAAAGTCCAGGTTTCTCATAGCCCCTTTAGGCACTGGAGCTGCTCTAAGGTCTCCCCAGAGCCTTCTCTTCTCCAGGCTGAACAAGCCCAGCTCTCTCAGCCTGTCTCCAGAGCAGAGCTGCTCCAGCCCCCTGGTCATCTTCATGGCTCCTCTGGACTTGCTCTCCAACAGGTCACCCTAGAATTACTTTTCCTTGATCTCAGGTGGTTGTAGATGCAGGAGATGGTGCTTTGGGGTGAACCTCTTGTATTACTTGCCCATACAGGCAACCTGCAGCACTGCTCAACAGCAAGCTCTGTGTGTGACTCGTGTTTTACCCATTGCATCAAGGTACCTTACACCTGAGTGAGCGCTGTGCAAGTTACTCCACCTTGACCCAGCGTTCCAAGTTATCAGAGCCAAACCTCGGCTGGAAATAAGATCTAAAAACTAATAAAAATAAACAGTGTCGCAACTACCTGTCTCTTTTTGACCCAGAGTTTAACGCTGACAAGTTTAGTGCCATTCACGCGACCACAGCGTCCCACCGCCGCCAAATCAAACGGCAGGGGAAACCCTTTGCCGAGCCTGACCCTGCTGTTAGAACCACCCGGTTCCCGGCTGGGACAACCCTCGGCCGGACCCAACGCCCTCTCCCCACCGCCGCCGTTTAAACCGTTCGAGGTGTTTTAAACCGCGGCAGCGACCTCCGTCATGGCAACGCCGCCGTCCCTCCGCTGCAGGCGGAAGGGCGCTGTGTCTCCTCCGGCGCACAGTGATGATGCAGCGGATACGGGAGGCGGTGGGACCCGCAGCACCTTCATGCCACCTCCGTCCGGGCACGGCGGTACCGCCGCTGCGGGGCCCGCGATGCAGATGAAGCTGTGCGGGGCGGCCGGCGGGCGGCTGGGGAAGCTGGTGGGGCTGGGCAGGAGCGGGGCCGCTGTGCTGCCGCTGCCGGGGTGCCTGCTCTACACGCGGACCGGCTCGGCGCCGCACCTCACCCACGACACCCTGCAGACCGTCGGCGGTGTCCCCGCCGTGGCTCAGCTCACGCTGCCCGCCCTGTGAGTACCGCGGTCCTGTCCGTCTGTCTGTGGGGCGCAGCGAGCCCCTACACGCTGCCGGGGGCGGCCGGGCTTCTCGCTTCCCCGGGTGCAAGGCAAAACGGCGGAGTCGCTTGGTCCTTTGTTGCTTCCCGGTCGAAGTGACTTAGGGATGTAGAGGGCTCAGGGAACTGGAGGGGGGTGTTAGTCTGGAGGAGGCTCAGGGGGGACCTTATTGCTTTCTACAGCTGCCTGAAAAGAGAATGGAATAAGGTTAGTAATGCTACCCAGAAAATCACAGCGTGTTTTCATGCTTTCCAGCAAGTCAGTGGTCGCTGGTCAGTGTGGGTAAAAGCTCTGCCTTTTTGCCACAGAATTATGAGTGCCCTGGTTTGTAAGATGTGATTCTTCAGCTCTGGCATTTAGTTCTGTCTGTCCCTGCTTTGTTGCTTGATAGCTGGATAGCAGCTATCAGTGCCTAAACTAATCCAAGTTCGCACAACGCGTAACTATGGGAAGCAGGAGCCTTAGTGATGAAATCACTGATCTTTCTTGTTTGCTTAGTTAATGTGTTTCTCTATCTGGATGCAGGGCAGAAATTCATGACGTCCTGGAAGAATATAAAGAAGGAGCTGCAAAATTTATAGGTAAAAATGTGTGTATTTGCTTGTATTTCTGGAGAGAGAATGCAGGTGGATCTCACTGGTGAGTTTTTAGGCAGAACAGTAGGCATAGGATTTCCCTGTTTTGGCATTTTCTCACTCAAAGTGGCACTAAGGAAGACTTGAAATAGTGTGTTGTCACTGGTATGGCCACAAATCCTTCAAACAGGCTACAAAAATACAGAGTTTTGCTTTATCTTTTTTTCTGTACCCAGCTTTCTCCTTGGGAGCTTCAGCACTGACTAGGATGGGCTTAGTCCAGAAGTTGAGACTAGAACTGAGAGAGGTTTTACTGTAGCCCCAAGTCACAGCTGCAAATGAATCTTGCCATGTGCAATTTCTGACCTCTTTTGAGGAGAATTGGAAATTCTCATGAGAATGGCCTCCCCCATGGAGCTGTTCAAATACATTTCTTGAGAATATCTATCTGCTCGAGCTGGCTTTTTTGATTCTTATGAAATAGTTGTTTTCATCTAAAGATTTCCAATGGGAAATCTTCATCCAGTATGAAGAATAAACAGGCAAAGCACCCCACATCCAGTCAGTTTCAACTGGTGGACGCTTCTGCCTCGGAGCTATTCCTGTTCTGAGAAGCTGTTAGGGGAAGGACCCATGCTGGAATTGCGTGAGCTCTGAGGAACTAAAGAAGCAGGTAGAGAAGCTCATTTCCCCCTGTTCTTTGTTCCTGTCCATTTAGCAGTCACGCTGTACTTGCTCCCTGTATTCTGCTTCCATTTTTCCACATTAAAGAGTCAGTTTTAAGAATAAACTCTATTTTAGTTTATCAAATCTAAGACAGTCAACACTGCCATAGCCCTCAGCTACTGCACCAAGCCCCAAGCCTTTGTGATCTTCATTCCCTGTACTCCATTCTTGGAGCAGTTCCTGAATGAAATCTTTATCTTAACACCTCGGTGACAAGAATGAGTAAAGCAGCAGTTCTTACATTTGTGGCTGTCCTGGGTTTTTCCTATGGTGGTTGTAACCACACACATTATGCAACAAAGAAAGATCACTGTTATCAGGCTGCTGTAGCAAAGGAGCCTGAATGCACAGTGAATACAGGCTTAACATCTTGTTGTGAGTATCTGTATTATAGCCTGTCTTTATGTCTGGGAAGGTAGCTCAGGGAACTGGAGGATGATCAACCAAGTCAAGAAACTTCTCTGGGATGCTTTGGTGGTTTGCATGTCTCAGGCTGCAGTGGGTAAACCCTGTCAAAGTGATGGCATGTCTTTAATTGCTGTAATTTATAGACAGTTCTTTGTATATGGAATCTAGCAGACTTTGAAAGAAAAAAAACTTTGAGTTGCTAATGCTGAGGTGTTCTTATGAATGTTTTGTATGTGTCCGTTGCACATACATTATGAATGTGTAAAATAATGTGAATTATTATAATTTTTAAAAATTATAGGACCAAGGGGTGATGGGTTTAAACTTAAATGGGGGAAGTTCAGGTTAGATATAAGGAAGAAGTTCTTTACTGTGAGGGTGGTGAGGCGCTGCAACAGGCTGCCTAACGAAGTGGAAAATGCTCCATCCCCAGCAGTGTTCAAGGCGAGGTTGGACAGAGCCTTGGGTGACGTGGTTTAGTGTGAGGCGTCCCTGCCCATGGCAGGGGGGTTGGAACTAGATGATCTTAAGGTCCTTTCCAACCCAAACCATTCTATGATTTTTGTCCTATATACAGACACCAAGCTGCTTTTTTTTTTAACTTTTTTTTTGTCTTCCCCCTTTTAAAGCACATCAGAATTTTGGACATGCATTGCATTACGTGAGCGAAGTTACGGCTTGGATTTCTAAAGGGAGTTTGTTTGCTCCCAGCGTTCAGTAAACTTTGACTGCTTTGGGACAACTTACTGCTTCAAGAAAAATTAAAAACCTCTGTA
Source organism: Strigops habroptila (assembly GCF_004027225.2). Lineage (NCBI taxonomy): Eukaryota > Metazoa > Chordata > Aves > Psittaciformes > Psittacidae > Strigops > Strigops habroptila. The sequence continues at coordinate 6,815,743 of NC_044278.2, forward strand.
TCTGAAACTTCTTGGAGGCTTCACCAATTTCCGTGACTATCTGTGAAGAGAAAACTGGATGTCATTGAAACATGCTGTCTAGCTTTCTGGCATTTGAAGCCTCCAAAGTGGCAGGGATGGTAAATTTAGAATTTGTGTAGCTGATCTGCTGCCTCGCTATACGTTGTTGTTCATTAAAAGTTCTAGGCTGGAGATTGATGCTCACTTTAGTTTGTGTCACATGTCTCCAGTGCATCAGTTGAGTGGTCAAGCAAGTCAGCTGTTTGGTCTGGCAAATTTTAGTAGGACGAGTATTAATCAAGAAGAAATACAAACAAGGAGCTATGTAGGTTGCAGAGCCAAAGGGTATTATTTGATGGTTTGTCCTGATGCTGCACTCTCCTCCCTGCAGCTAGTAAAGGTGGGGAAAAAGTCTGCCTTCTTGGGTGCTGAGAGATCAAGTGAACACTATTTTCTTTGTCAGAATGGATGTACTTATGTGTGTGAGAATACCCTCTTCTCCTTTTGCAAATTTACAGACCATTAGCTTTGTTTTGGTTCATGAAACTCTTCTCTGTGTCTGTTGCTTTATTTCCAGGTATGCCAGACAAGGTGCTGTACTGCTCCCTTCTTGACCCGGTCACTCCCTGTCCGTCTGGCTACAACACTAACAAGGTATAGTAACTGTAAAGAATTGAAAGGTCCACTTAAAGTTCTCAAAAGAAAGCTGTCAGTCCTCCCCTTGGCTGTATGGGTCTACTTAGCCACAAGAATTTTTTTATGCTTTATATAAAAATAAATACTTGCACAAACAGGGACATCATTACGTGTTCATACCGCCAGCTAAATAAAGCTGGACATTTTCTTACTTGACTGTTCCCTGAACAGTTCCTGAACAGTTAAGTGGTAATTCAAGTAGAAAGGAGAGCTATGGACTCCAATACTCTTGTGGTTAATATGGTAGTGAAGAAAAACCCCATGTATTTTAGCTTATATGTTGTACAAGCTTATGACAGTGCCACTGCTAAGCAATAAACCTGAACCTCTATGTGTGTATTTACAGCCTGCTACAGGCCCACAAAGCGGAAGATCTTAGTATTTTTGCAGGAAGGTGGCTCAGCAGTCCAGGAGCGCGTAGTGCTGTGGATGTTTGCCCATTCCATCCCACAGGCACCCATGTTCCCTGTGCAATCCACATGGTGCCTGCTGCCTGCAATAATAGCTTTGACTTGGAGGGGCCACTCCTGGCACCTGCGCAGTGCCAAGGCCGGTTTGGGTGCCATCACATTGGGTGAAACATCACTGAACAACAGAGGGTAATGACTGTCAGTGAATGCTCTTTCTTTTGGGAACCGGGCTGAGAACTGTCTCTCCGCAGGGAAGGAATCACCTGAAGCTTGTCTCACTGTTGTGCAGCTGTGAGGTGATGGCAGCAATCTAAGCCTGGAGGTTCAGGTTTGATTGGATTTTTTATTTTGAAGCTGCTAAAGATTTTTGTCACCTTGTTGCAAGGCATTCAGCAGCTAGATTTACACTGACAAATACTTCTGAAAGCTCTTTGAAAGTGGTGGGATAGAAAGCTTTGGATTCTGTGCCAGAAAGCCTCACACAAGCTGGATTTAAATAACCAGAGGGTAATGCTCAGTTCTCTAAGTCACGTGGCTATTTTATTTATGAAAGCAGCTGTTTTCCTCTGGAGAGCAGAGTGAAGGTAAGTAGACTTGATTACATTCTGTGCCCTTTGGCTCAAACAGTTCTGGCTTTCCTCTGTCTGCCTTCACCAGCTGTTCCTCGATGCTCTCACATAAGAGGCAGCAGGTAGTAACTGGCCAACATGCTGCTGCAGAACAATGTAGAGCTGCTGCATTCCAGTTATTCTGCAGGTGGTAATTTGGGATCTCCCTCATTTGGAGTTTTTTAATGGGAAATTTCTCAAAACCTTGGAAGACTTCTGCCTGTTTCTTTGTTACTCAAATTTTGTGAAATTGGCTGATGAGGCCAGAAGTAATCAGGAGAGATGGATGGATGGTTGGACAGCAGATATGTCGTGCAACCCATTTGGGTTTTTTGTAGAGACCAAACAAACGAGAATTGTTCTGCTTGTTTTTTTTTGCATCAACTTATCAAATTCAATTTGTTTATTAGTATGCATGAGAAATGCATTGCTCAATCTGTCTGGCATAGGCTAGGAGAATGCTTTTAAACTCTCAAGTCCCAAAAAGTCCCTGTAACACTTCAAGCTATAAGCTATTTCTGATAGCCGAAAAGCATTCCTCATTTAAAAATGCACTAATGGGGATAAGAAGTACTAACTTCTACAGGGCTCAAGCACAACACTTAATCTACTTCAATACTCCTTTAAAATTTGGGAGCAGCAGTGTCACAAGTCTAGCAGTAATACAACAAAAGCAATCATAGAATGGTTCTATAGGGTTGCGAAGGATCTTAAGATGATTTAGTTCCAACCCTCTGCCTTGGGCAGGGATGCCTCACACTAGACAATGCTGACCAAGGCTCTGTCCAACCTGGCCTTGAACGCTTCCAGGGATGGGGCAGCCACAACTTCCTTTGGCAGCCTGTCCCAGTGCCTCACCACCCTCACAGTAAAGAACTTCTTCCTTATATCTAACCTGAACTTCCCCTGTTTAAATTTAAACCCATCACCTCTTATCCTAGCGCTCCAGTCCCTGATGAAGAGTCCCTCTCCAGCATCCAGGCTGCATTCAAAAGTTAATTCCAGGTTCTGCAGAAAAGGGTGAAACATGCATAGTTACAGTGGCTGCAGTAATGTTCTGTGGCTCTGGATGTTTAGTGAATTGAATGGTGCTAGCCCAGAGGTGTTGAGGTAACATAACCTCTCTGTGAAGGTGCTTTTGTCTTGCTTTAAAATCTTTTGAGTGTAGCATGGAGTAACAGTAGATGATGGAAGCCCATGTGTGGATACAGAAGGGAAGGTGCATGAGCAGACCGAGAAGACTGTGTGTGAAATTCTAATAAGTACCTGCCATTTATTACATTGTCTCTGTTTGAAAGCTGTGTGTTTCTTTTCTGTTTGGTATTTCAATTCCTTCTTAAGTGGCTGGACTTGGGACCTAAAATAACATTGGATTCTAAGATTAAATTGCCTAACCTTTTGTATTCTTCTCAGTGTGTCTGTGTGGTTGATTTATACATGTATATTCACACAGGTGGTATGAATTCAGTGCTCAGAAGAGGAAATATTTTCTTGGTTTTGCATTATGTACAGAAAACTAGTGAATTGTAATTCCTATTGTATCCTTTTCTGCTTTTTGTGAGATGACAACATAAGTTTGATGGGAATTAAATATTTTCTATTTCTTTTTCCAATTCTGCCACTATCATTTGGATGATGATAGGCCATATGCTCTATCTCAGAGACTTTCAAGTATGTGGAGGATTACTGTGTTGAGTGTGAGGGTTTCATCAAATCAGATCCCAGAAATCCCAGTTAAGTCATTTATCTCCTTTCACTCATTGTGCCAAGTGCAGCTGATTACCTGGGCCATGCTCCTGGAGAACTTGGTTATGAAGTATCATTCCAGTATCTTGTGTTTCACCAGATCAATTCCTTCTCTGCTTTGACACTTGAGATCTGTTAACCTTTGCAACTAACATTCATCCCTATTCTTCCTTGACAGACAGTGTCCCTGTGGGGAAGCTCAGGGCGCATGGAAATCACAGCTTCCAAGTTCATGGACATCCAGCGGGCTATCCAGCCAGACTGGTTCCAGTGCATCTCTGATGGAGACACTGTTGCTGGAGAAGCTGGTAGAAAAAGGGCCAAGAAGTCTGTGGATAGGTCACTTTCCTTCCTGGATGCATGCCTTCAGATACTAGAAGAATCACCGGTAAGGTCCCCAAAATGTGGGGCTGCTTTTTTGGTCTGTGCTGCATCCTGGAATAGTCCCAGGATGTGATTTAGTAGGAAATAGTGTCACACAGATGTGTCAAAGAATGCCCAGGTGAGAGTCCTGCTTGAGGTATAACCAGTAGCACTGTGGAGTTTCCTTTCTTCCTTCCTTCCTTTAATAACTTGCCTCCTGCACCAGGATGCCCATAGAATCATAAAATGGTTTGGGTTGGAAAGGACCTAAAGTTCATCCAGTTCCAACCCCCTGCCATGGGCAGGGATGCCTCACACTAGACCATGTCACCCAAGGCTCTGTCCAGCCTGGCCTTGAACACTGCCAGGGATGAATCTCTACTAGTTGAGGAGAGCTATATAATTTTTTCCTGCTTTTGGACCATAGTGCATTTCTTTTACTTCCCTTCATGCTATATACATGGGCAAAGTAGGATCTTCTCATTCAGATGAGAAAACCCATCTTTTTGCTCTAAAGTTCCCTCAGTTCCAAATGAGGGAGGACTAGCTAAAAGTTGCCAGTGCCATTCTTCATTTCTTCCAGCAGTTTTGAAATTTCCCTCCCTTTTAATGAAAGGGAATATACTGAGTCTGTACTGCAAAGGAAAATGAGTGACAGGAGCTGATATTAGTATCCCCTGAAAGACAGTTCATTGTGAGATCTGGTGTCTGACAGCCAGGACAATGGCACCTGCTTTGTATTCTACACTGACACGTGTAATGCTGAGAGGCTATCTCTAAAAAGCTGGTCATCTATAAAGATGGTCAGTGGTTATTGCCTTCTCTAGAGAGGTGGGAAGAATGGCACCAAAATTCTCAGTGAATTAGTGTCATGGTAAGGAGCAGAATCTTGTCTCTGAATCCTGGTTCTACCTTACACTTGGACTTCACAGTGTTACATGGGGCATAGTCATACATGGGATGAAACACTGTGCTTCTGCCAAGTTCCTGTGAATGCGGGGCTTAAGTAGTTGGCATCTGGAGTCTGGGCTGTGAGATGTCTTGCGTGTCTTTGGCAGAGCACGCTCTAACACTTGTAGCTTTCTCCTGGGCCAGGAACTACAAAGAAGTGTAATCTTTGGGGCAATTGAAGGTGGAGATATCTTGGAAGAGAGGCTCAGATCAGCCAGGGAGACTGCCAAGCGACCTGTGGGTGGCTTTCTGCTAGATGGCTTCCAGGGATGTGCCATGGCCAAGGAGACCAAGTTGAAACTGATAGCTTCTGTCACAGCAGAGTTGCCAGAGGATAAACCAAGGTAAGTTGTATGGGCAACATCCCAAGAAGTCCATCTGTCCTTTTGTGAGGAGCATATACAGGCTACTGTGCAATATCGCTGTATTGTACTGCTGTCTGTATGTGCCAGGCTGTATAAAGTCTGCCACTGTCAGGCTGCAGTCTTCAACCCCTGTTTCAGTTTTTAGCTGCAACTGGCACCAGGCTGTGCTCACACTGTGGGTTTTGGGTTTGAGTATTCCCCATGTTTGCAGAATAATCAAGGTATTTAGCTCAAGTCATCTTTACATTTTAGGAGGAATTACAGGTAGGATATATCTGGGCTGCTTGCATTTGGCTTCTGAGGCTGTGGTTTACTTGCAGTTCAGTTCAAACAAGAACGTTATTACCAATGTATTTTACAGGGACCTCTTCTCAGAAAAACTCTCATGTTTCCAGTTCTCTCTGGTGTGTACTGTAGGAGAGTAGAGGGCTGCTTACAGAACCAGCCAGTGCTTACATGGTCTTATGGCAGCCAGCTCTAACCTACTACCTGAGGAACTGAGCCTGTGAGTTACCAGAGGTAGTAGATCCTGGCCCAAACCAATTGTATTCTCTGCTTGGACTGGCATAGTGTGGGGATCATTGTGTATTCTAAGGTGCTAGTTACATCCATCAGATCCATGCCAGAGACTGGACAGGAGTGGCAGCTTGCTTGACTCTTAAAAATTACTGAACAGTAATTAAAGACTTCCAGAAAATATGTACTAATATTTGCTCAGAAGTGGAGGGGTTCCTTAGCATTGGGTTGAGCTTGCTGGCTTTTGCATGGGTTGCTCTTATAGGAACAGCTGCAACAGAAGTAGCATGGGTGCTTCTTATATCGTTTCCTGAACAGAGTGACCCAGACCCCATTGTCTTTCTGCTGCCTTCTGCGTTGCTTTGACCTAACAATGTTCAAAAGGCAATTAAATGCAAAAGCATGTGTCTGGTGTTGCAGCTTGTTCATGCTTAGTGGTGCCTGGGATTTGAATTTTCCTGACAATTGCAAGGCTTGCTGTGTTGTTGCTATCCTGTCTGGTTTTGCTACTTAAAAGATCCCCTGGGAGCATTAAAGTCCAATCTGCTCAGCTAACCTCCGTGGCTACCAGTGCATCTGCTTCATCTATCAAATAGTTTGCTTGTCTGGTTAAGACAAGTGTTTCTGACCTCTTTGTATGAGGAAAGCTGGTTACCCCTAGGGGGTCTTGTAAGTACCTCAAGTGAATTTCAGACAGTCCTGCTCTCCTGAATCACCCTTGCCATTCTGGCTGGAGAAGTTGTTTTGCAGCTGTGTTCTACCCCAAAATGAAATTCTCTAGAAGTATAATTTTTTTCTGTGACATGAGAGCCTGAAACATAAGACACTCATGCTGTAAACTTCTCCTGTCCTTATTCTGTGCTCACAAATTAAATTGGAGTAGTTAGAAAAGTGATTAAAAATGGCGCCTTGTGACTTCATTTATCAGCCCCTGTGTATTTTCCTAATTATCTATTTAGATCATTGCCCTGCATTAGCTTCTACTATTGTCAGCTCAGCCATGCACCTGCAGGAGAGCAGGCCCTGCTCTCTTCTCTTCTGTTTCACCCACTCTTGGGTAGGTGAAACGGGGAAGCTGCCAGCTAAATTTGGCTAACAGCAGGATCTATCTCTATTACCAGTGATGGCAATCCAGCTGGGCTTTTCCTGGCTCTTAATGCCATGTCCTCGGAGATGTTACAGCCCAGGTTTTTGGACAAATCATTTCAGCAGGTAGAGTGTAAAGAGGAGGGAAGAAGAAAGCAAGGAACTTTTCTTTTTCCAATGACATTTGTTATTAGCGCATTCGCTTCCAGGCAGCTATTCAGGTGCTATATGATGTGTCTGTCACCTGGAGGACTTGTATCTTTGACTAGCCATCTCCTGCTGTCTCTGCTGCTCTTGTCAAATCTTTTTAGACTTTCTTCTAAACAGTTACCAAGCAAAGGGGTCCATGTATCTGGAAACTGGTAGTTCCCTGTGGCACAAACATGACTGAGGAAAATATCTGTTTTGTGGCATACATGCTAGGTGAGTTTTGAATCTGGCTGTTTGTGTATGTACTTCAAACATAATGAACACAATGAGGTTTTTCTGCAGTAAATGAGGGATTGTTGCTGTCTTCCAAATGGCAGATAAAGAAAAGCCTGCTATGTACTGGATAAGTTGGAAGTGGGGAAATGAAAGCACGCAGGTTTCTGAGTGATGACTGTTGTATAGACTTACCTTCTGGTTAGCAGTTGCAGGGATAAGCTACACGTGCTGCACATGTGTCTTTTCCTTCAGGTACTTGCTTGCTTTCTAGGCAGAATATTCTAGATTTGTTGTCTTGTGTGTCTCTTACAGACTCATCCATGGTGTAGGCAAACCAGATGAGGTGCTTGAGTGCATTGAAAGGGGTGTGGACATTTTTGAGAGCTTCTTTCCCTTCCAAGTGACAGAGCGAGGCTGTGCCTTGGTTTTCAGTTATGACTGCCATCCAGATCCTGAAGCAGCAGGTAGGCTCCTTGATGGTCATTACAGTTTTTACTGTATCGGCCAGTATTGTGAGAAGCATAATTCGTGCTTAGGTGGAATCTATACTTGAGGGTTTTGTTCCTGAAATAAGTGCAGTAACTTCTGGAAAATCTGGGTTTCCACTGTCATGTGTTGTTTTTGAAGGTGGGATATTTTGGTGTGAAACCTGTTGAGGTGAACTTGAGGCCTCCAGCTAGGATCTGAATGTCTGATTAGCCAAAATTATTTCTTAAACACTTACTGAATAGAGGAGTTTTTGTTCTACACCATTGGCAAATGTTCTGTTACTGTTAGCAGTGAAGGCTGGACCTATTAAGTGGAGATCCAAGATACTTGATCTCTAGAATTAATTGAGTATGTGTCTGTTTAGATGATGTATTTTTTGAAGTCCCTTCTTTCTAGGTGACAAAAGTTTGGGATTCCACTTCTTTGGGCAGCTTTCCTCTCTGGCCTTGCATTCGATAGTTCGTATCAAAACAAAAAGGAGCTGTTCATATCTCATTACCTCATCGCGCTGTGAGATGGGAGCATGTGTATCGCCCATTAAAGCATCTATAAAATGTTTTTCAAGCAGCTGTTTTGGTTTGGCTTATTAAATGCTTTTAATACAGAAAAACATCTTACATTTTTCCTCCTGGGTTGCACATAGCAGCTTTTCATGCCTGGATAATTCAAAACCTGAATAGAATGGAACATCTTGTTTCTTTGTGCTTGCTGCTGCTTTTTTAACCCTTCTATTTGTTTGTTTTTCTTTACCTTGTCTCACCTTATTCTTAAATGGTAAGAATCTGGGTAAGGACAGAATCTGTTCTGTGTCTGTTTAACACTCAGTGGACATGGATTGTGCAAACAGTAATATTGATGTTTCCAGATAACATCTCCTGCTTAAGAGCAAACCTAAAAATGCAAACCTACAAAATCATGTGGTCTTTTATTTTTAAAACAGACTGTGGCAAGGCAGATGTGGAATCTACATCTTCTGCATTAGTGCTACCAGCCTCTTTTGATTGCAATTGTTTTCAAGGAAAGAAAAGAAAGGGCATCTAAATCTCTGAGCCTGATGACAGCATGGAGTGTAGAATGATCGAATGCAGATGAGTTGCCTGTCTATTCTAACAAAGTCTCAATAAAATCACTTTGTTCAGGTGATTGTATTCTATCCAGCATGCAGTTCAGACTGGAAATATTTTTGGCATTTTTCAGCTCTAACTCTTCATTAGGTTTAGTAGATAAATTTTCACTTGCCTCTTTCTGTTTTAATAATCTAAAATCGTATTTGTGTTAACTAACCTATGATAATTAAAGAGAAACAGTTGCTTACTACAGGAAAGAGATGGAAACTTGAGGTAGGAGTTTTCATCTGTCAAGAGAGTAGCAGAAACACCTTTAAGGTTGCTACCCTTCCTCTGCCCTTGCTGTCCATAAAAGGCTGTTGTCTTTTGGTTTAAAACAGTTTTCATGCAAAATGGGGCCCAGGACCTGGAGAAGAATGGTGCTGAAGAAGACCAGGATGAAATCCCCAAAGCTGACCCAGAAATGACACCATTTGAGATATTTCTAAAGGACAAAAGGTACGTGAGTTTGTGAGGAGGGTACATACAGCTGTATCATTAAAAATGAAGCTTTTGTCCTCTGTGTTTGATGGCGTGTGGTCAGTAGCTGGATGAGAGACTTCATAAAACATGAAGGTGTTGAAGACAGTACTTCTGGACACTTGAGTGGAGAGTGCTGGACAAGCATTATAGCTTGTGATCAGGCAACAGTGTGTGGCTGGAAGCACTGTCTTTTGCTTCACCTAAAGCTGGGGATTTTCTGATCATTTATCCAGCAGACGTACTGTGGTCATAACAATGTTCCAGCTGAATGACAGTAGGTTCACAAAGGTTATCTGGGGATTGTTTTGGTCTTCCAAATCTAACATGGGTCATCTTGAGATGCTAGATTTTATATAAACCACGGAAAGCCTCCACTTTCTGACTCTGTTTGGGCAGCTATGCAGTTTCTAGATACTTACAAAAACTTATGCCAGTGTTACCATGTGTTCTTCCTTCTCTTTTACACAGCTACTGCGAGGCTCAGTAGACAACTGTGTTACTCTACTCAGTCCTCTCTCCACTTTGAGAATGGTGCATCTCACAGTAGAGGGGAATACTGTTTTGTGAATAGTAAATCCTGGGTTCTGATAGCTTCTTCTTTCATAGACTGTGATAGGTAGTGAGGCGTGTCTTGCACTGCAGCTTTTCTGTCAGGGAAGGCGTTAGATAAGGGCTCTCTGCTGCTACCTGTGGTGTAGTCAAAAGTCATCCTCTGACTTAGATTTGTGGCATTTTTGGTTCTGCAGTGAGTTCTGGCATGATACTTGAAGTCCTACATGCCAGTAGAGCTGGTCTTGAATGTCAACAGATCTTACAGCAGCTGGATTCAGGCCCTCAAGACTTTAAGGCTCAGGTGCCTGCAAAAGGCCATGTGGTAGCTGGATACTCTTTATTGTTTGAATGGGTCTTCTTTCCTTTGATGTAATCCAACATTGCTTCCTCCTTAGATACCAAGACGATTTTCGTCCTTTGCTGGAAGGATGCACGTGTTACTGTTGTCAGAGGCATACCCGCGCCTATGTCCATCACCTCCTCGTGACCAGCGAGCTGTTGGCTGGTGTCCTGCTCATGATGCACAACTTCCAGCACTACTTCGGTTTCTTCGAAGCCATACGGGGTGCCTTAAGAGACAATAAACTGGATCAGCTAAAAGAGTTTGTCTTCAGGCAGGCACTTCAAACCCCAGCAAATGCGAAGCCAGGCCAGTGACTTCAGAGACCATAGAGGAGGATGCAGGCTACATCCTTATCTAGTGGGACTGCTAAGGTGGACTGCCAGCAGGGTCACCTGGACCTGTTAGTAGTAAAATGCCTGCTTTCCTGGAGGGAACTGAAGGAGACATTTGAAGAAGATCTTTCTTCTGTGGGGAAGGAAGGTCTTACTCAAACATCCCTTTCAGTTAATTGGCTTAAGTGTATTCTTGGGGTACAGAAGAGCCTGAATAGCTCACAAGACCAGTATGGATAGCTTTGTTTTCAGTTACTCACTGTTGGCTTTCATGTGGAAGGACAGAATTATTGAACCTGTGACTGAAGAAGCAGCAGGCTATGAAAGTTGGGGCTGTTCAGGCTGGAGAAGAGAAGCTGCGTGGAGACTTCAGAGCAGCTTCCAGTGTCTGAAGGGGGCTACAAGGATGCTGGAGAGGGACTCTTCATTAGGGACTGTGGTGGTAGGACAAGGGGGAATGGGTTTAAACTTAAAGAAGGGAAATTCAGGTTAGATATAAGGAAGAAATTCTTTACTGTGAGGGTGGTGAGGCACTGGAACAGGTTGCCAAAAGAAGTGGTAAATGCTCCATCCCTGGCAGTGTTCAGGACCAGACTGGAAAGAGCCTTGGATGACATGGTCTAGTGTGAGGCATCCTGCCCGTGGCAGGGGGGTTGGAACTAGATGATCTTAAGGTCCTTTCCAACCCAAACTATTCTATGATTCTGTATCCTTAAAATTAATCCAGCTGCCTGGAGGCTCAGCAGCTGTTTGGGACTCTTATCCAATACCCAATGGATATTACAGGTAATTATTTTTCTAGAAAATCCTAGTGGTGTGGTTGTCCCATCGTGCAGCTCCTTGATGAGAGATCCCACCTCAGTTTAACACACTGTTCCTTGTGGCCACTGCCAGCGTCTGTGTCCCTGAAAAGAACTGCCTGGAAGTGCTGCTGTGTTCAGTGGCACAGACTGTATGTGTACTTCTCTCTCACGCTGCCTGTGGTGCAGGATGTTCTCTGGGCCAGGAGGAGGCCCTCCACCTCTGCCTGGCCTTAGAAATCCCTGCCTCAGGAATCCCAGCCTGTTACGTGAGAGCCAGAAAGAAGAGAAAGTATGTAATCCGTGTCCTGCTGTAGAGGGTTTTTTTGACTCTGTAGCCTTTCACCTGTATGGACTAATACTTGATTCCTGCCTAGCATGTGGATGGTGATGAATGTACCATTCTTTCCAGCTGTCCTAGCACTGGTCACAGATCAGGCTACGCAAACATCAGGGTGAGATGGAGCTATGGAAGCGATGGATCTCAAGAAGAAGTGTTTAGAAAAGATTCTTGTGGCTCCTTGTTTTAAAATATGACTTTCTTATGACACATTCCTCTCATTCAGGGTTGTTGTTTTTTTATGCCCCAAACTTTGGAATCCTGGATTTATTAATTTTATGTTATGAAGCAACAATAAAACATTTTTGTTATTCATTACACTGGCTCCTCAGTGTGTGACAGAGGTGGTGTACCGGAGAGCGTGAGTGCACTGCTCAAGAAGATGTCTCCTGGAAACGGAACCTATCAGCCTGATGGAGAAGCAGAGGCACATCTTGCAGTGGGATCCTGTCATGAAGCAATGGTACAAATAATTTGCTTCCAAAAAAAAAGCCATAATAGACCTGGAAGTGTTAAAGACTTAGTGTTTAAATGTTAAACTGTTAAAGACCAGCCTGTCCCTCTCCCCGTAAGAACTCTACTACCTGAATTAAGCTTAAAAAAAATACTACAGTAAAGTTGCTGTCCTTAAAGCAATTAAAGATTAATCTGCAGTTTGCTCTTCTTCACCATTTCTGTAATGCTTTAAAGTTTTACTATCTCGCATCTAAAGGTTTAATATTTTAATATCTTGCATCAGAATGACTTCACCATAGAATACAAGGAGTTTTTAGCTTCCCTGTCAGCATTGCCTGTGCATCCCTATCTCCTTGGGCAGCAACACAATGGTGTTAGAGTCCTTTTTACCATTCCAGTTGTACCCGCTGCATTGCACTAACTACGCTTCTGTTCCACAGGACCCTAAAGAAATGTTGCAGACTTCTTTACTGTTGTCTTTAAACAGAGATTACGGGGAGTAATTCAGACGCAGAAACGACATAAAATCCATGACTAATGTCCTCACTCCAAGAAGTATCTTATGGTTGTTAATGGTGATGCAGCACTGGGAAATATGGAGATGGTGCCCTGGATATACAGCGTGAGGTAGAAGGTCTGCCTCTCTTAAAGGGCAGGGAATTCTAATGAAACAAAAAATGGCTTATGCTTCTTTCAAGAGGAATGAAGGATATAGTGGTAATGTTGAGACTTTGCAATGCTTGTTTCTGCAGTGCCTGTTTCTACAGTGTTGCAAATGTCAGTGCAAAACCTCATGGGAGGGGACAGGGACTATTTTAAAGCTTTTCATTCACTGCACTTTCATACCCATATACTCAAATCACCAAAACGCATGAGCCCAGCACTCAGGCACCAAGATGCATGTGTCCAAGAGGTCTGCCAGGGATGCTGTGGAAAGACATGGAGGATAAGGGCTGCTAGTTATTGTGCCTGCACTCTTCTTAGGTTGGTAGCCTTATTGCTAGTTTCAGAGTGCTATTTTGTACCTTTTGGGAGCTAGCTATGATCAGTCCCCCCCATCCTGCCCCATCTCTGTGAATCATGAGGATTTATTCATTTTTCTTTGTCTCCCAACCTGGGTGTCCTGAGAAGCTGCATGTAGCTATACTGCAATCTTAGTGACTTGCTAAGCTAAGTGCCAATAACATGCCATTCTCAATAACCTTCTGTTCTTCCTTCTGGCATTCCGGTCTTCCCATACTGCTGTGTTCCTGTTCAGTCTCCAGTCATTCCAGTCAGGTTTTCCTGTTCTCTGCTTAGCTTGTATGTGTGTGCATGCACGTACCAAAGCTGCACAAAGCGAACAGTTTCCTATTGGACAAAATCTACCTACATCTACTTATTGTCTAACAAACAGCAATGAACTGCACTGTTTCAGGATTAATGTGTTGTATTTACCCAAGTTTTCAATCTTTTGGACTTCCTAGTTCACTTTGTAAAAAAGTAAGCAATGTTTTGTATTTTATTCTTGCTTTAATATGGGGAAGAAAACTACATGAAAGAACTTAACTTTTCATGGGGTAGTGAAGATTGAAATGAATAAGGAGCGGAAAAATTTCTGTGCTAAATTAACTTCACTTAGCAATGAAGACTGCAAAAACCATCCTTGACTGCTATCCATCCCCAAATGGCAGAATACAAAAGAGCAGAGCAGAATACAAAAGAGATGGTGTGTTACAAAAACATCAGAGCCTGGAACATCCTTCACTTAACAACTTTTAGTGTAACATTTCCCTTGAAGGCAATTAAAAATCCTTCGTGTTTCTGATGAGAATAACTGGCAGGGCTGCATGCTAAATGCTAAGTCCTGTGCCCTTCTGGCCTCCTTATCGCTATTCTGCTCAGTAACTTACTCCTTTCAGAGCTATTGTAATATTGCAACTCTTTAGCAGTTTCAAAGGTTCGCTTTAAAATGGGTTAAGGGAAAAAAAATCAAATTGATTTATGGCAAAAATGTTTTCTCCTTTCCTTCAGGTATGTAATTTCTTCCCCCACACGTTCATTCTCTGAATTACAAGGACAAGGTGTCCGTGATGGGTTGTATCAAGTCTCATTTGGCAGTTTCTAGTTCTGCTCTTCTGTGGCTTTATAGGATTGCAGGAGCTGCCCAAGACTGGAAGTGTTCCAGCAGGGTGTCCTATTTATTTCTACATCCTTGAAATCCAGAGGGTTTTCAGATCATGGGGGGTTTATGCATAAAAAAATTGGTTGCAGGGGTGTTTCAAAGGTGTTTTTAAGTATCGGATAGCTATTTTTTTCCTTTTTGAACCCTGTTGATATTTTATTTATAACCTGACATGACAAAAGGCCCCAATAAAATGTTTAAACCCTCCTTTTAGTAATTTCAGAGAGGTTACCTCTGTGTTATGGAATGCATACACAAAGTAGATGATGGTGCAGGCCAGTTTGATGGTCTCATTTGTAGTACTCTGGGGTGATCTACATAATTCACTGGGGACTTCATCCCTTTCCTGGTAATGCAGTACTTGCTTCTTCAGACTACTGAAGAGGTTCAAGCACGTAACCATTTTTCCTTAAGCACATTCTGTAGGCACGATAGGACTTTTCAAACAAAAAGAGAGTGAAGTTAAATCCCTTTGAGAAGCTGGATCTAGATTGGCAAAGTTGGTGCTGGCGCAAAAGGGGTTAACATCTTCCTGCAGCAAAATGTTCTTGCTTCGCTGCTGCTGTTGCCAGTGTGAGTGGCATCTGTCAGAGGGCACAGTGTCCTCCCCGGTGGCATACTGGCAGGGAAAGGCAATACCTTCCCTGCCTCACAGTGAGGTGATGATGGACTGCCTGGTTACTTCTACATCTATCGCCTGTATGATTTAATTAGACTGGTCAGGTGAAGGTGCAACACAGTGGGATGCTCTGTCACACTTCGGATGTACCTTCTCCAGCTCCTGGCCTTGCTCACTGCCCATCATTTCCAAAACTTCAGAGAAAGCCTGCGCTGTTTGTCAGCCCTTTGTGTGTCAGAACATTGTGCAGAGCCATTTGGGAAGCACGTTTGGATGACAAGGGGTTGTTTGGTTAACCAGGGTTATCTCAAACTTCAGCCTGACAACTTCAGAAACTATGTGATGGGGAGAGAATGTAAAGAAATGATAACTAGAGGCTTCTCTATCTGCCAGACAGCTCAGGATTAGCCTGCTTCCTGTCTTCCCTATCCCCTTGCTACAGTGCAAAGCATTTTCCGGACAAGGGCTTGGCCAATGCGCTGGGAAAGGCTATGGATCTTGCCTGTGGCTCTACAAGGTGTATCTCACCTGTCTGTATGTGCAAAGCAGGTTGATTTGCAGATGGGTGGTCAAGAAAAGATCTGTAATCTATGGTCTTTAGATATAATGGCCCAGCACAGATTTTCACAAAAGAAAGGAGTGGTTTCAAGGTCCTTTGCAGGGTTCCTGGACCCATTCCAGTGCTGTGTGTGTGACCTTCAGCTCTTGAGCTGACTGCCTTTCTGAGGTATTAGACATGTATCACAAAGCATGACATGAAGCTGGCTTTGTGGCAATTTTCTGTGCTCATTACTGCCTCCCTCCACAGGAGAACAGCTTATTTGCCTTTTGATGAGGTAATCAGGGGAGGTATTGAAGTGATGTAGCCAACATCTTGCAGGAAGTCAGCAGAGGCCACAAATCTGTCCTGAGCTCTTCATGCTGCCCTTCCAGACTGGAACGGAACCATCTACAGTGTAATGTCAAATGTAATGCTACTATGTGCCAAAAAACAGCTGAGGAAACCGACCCTTAGAAAAGACAGATGCTTTCCTCAGACAAAGCTGAGTGAACTGGGATGGGAGAGAACAGAGACTGGCAGGCAGCCGAAGCCTTCAAAGAGATGCAGCATCTTCAAGGAAGGGAGCAGGAGATGGACCGTCTGGGAGGAAGGAGCCATAGGCAAACAGGATGACTAGGATTTGGAAGAAAGGAGTGGGAGCTGTGCAGTACGTCCAAGTGCGGCATTGCCAACATCGAGTTGCAGAAGACACTGGCATGTCCCTTTCTGCATCCCTTGTTTCACACATGTCTTGAGGAGGAAGCAGCATTCTGTTGTTGTTCAGGAAGTTTAGCAATGGCTGCTATACTCCTGCTCACAAAAGCAAAAGAATACAGAGTAATGCTAGTGGCCTTCAGACCTGAGACTGGGTGCTGGACTCATCCTGACACCTGGCTCTCCTGATCCCTGCAGCCAGTGCACAGACATTCAAGGGAGGCCTACAGCGTTAACCATTTGCCCATCTCCCTCTGCCTGTCCCTCACAGGCAGATAGAAATGCTGTGCCTTTCAGCTGGGGCACAGCAAGGTGAGCAGCCCACCTGCATCACAGCCCTTCCACCATGGCATAGGGTGGCAGATAGAAATGGAAGAAATGTAAGTGTGCTTCTGCCCAGTGAAAAGTAGCCTTTATCTGTGCTCTTCAATTTGCCGTGCTCACAGCTGTGGGGTGAAACTTATTCAAGCTGACAAGAGTCCCCAGGGACTGGAACTAGAAAGGTCTTCCCCACATTGCCAAATGTACCGCAGCCTGGTGCTTGTCTTGCTGAGATGCTTAAATCCTTATACTGAAATTAATTTTTCATTATGTTCGTTTTCTGCTTTGGCTCTAGGGGTTTACTTTATCTTTGCCTCGCGTTTCCTGAGGCATTCAGGGGTGAGATGAGACCAGTGTCTGGCAAGAAGCGAATCATGAAAGAAGTTCAGGAGAATTTCTCACCTAGGCCTGGGAGAAAGAGCACCCCCATTGGAGAAAGGTGTGGTTGGCATCAGAGTTGATGGGCTCCTGTTCTGGTGCTTGAGGTGGTATGAAACCAAGGAATTGGCATGCGTGATGCCAGGAAAGCAGAACAAGAAAGGTGACTGCTCTGTGTTGAATTGAGATTGACTAGAGAGTAACAGCACAGCTGGATCAGTGGCATTTGAGAGGCCGGATTGGTCTGGGATATATCTTCTACCTACTGTTCAGTGTCATTCAGCAAGATGTATGTAGCAGCCAGTGCTGACTTTGAAGAAGTACTGCTTTGAGTCCCTCACACCTTGAATTGCCTGCAGCCTTGTGAGCCTTCCTTTGCTCCTAAGGCAGCAGTTCAGGTGATAAGATACCACCAGGAGATGACAACTATGTTAGTTCATTATTACAATCAAATAAGAAAAAGTTCCCTTCAATGGCTCACTCAAAGGCTGATTCAGGTTTGGGATGCTTGCACTGGTCTAAGAAAGAACTGATGTGCCCATTCTCTTTGGGAGATGAGACCCCTCACAGCCAGGAGTGTTTTTAGCCTGAAGGCTGCCAGAGCCCGTCATTTTGGGGGCAAATCATCACACACTTGGGTGAAACTAATCAGATCGGTACCAGCATCCCCCAGGTGTCCACAATTCCTATTAGTAGTTTTCTGAGCATCATCAGAATCAGCAGCCTGCAGCCTGTTGATCCTTCCTCAAAATGCTGGCATTGATCAGGTGATCTTCAAGAATGATCACATCAGTAACAGTGGCTGAGATGGGGCTTTGCTTTGCAAATAAGCTTAAGCCAAGCTCTGTCTTGCACAGGGCTGCCCCTTCCAGAGGAGCTGCTAGCCTTAGGAGGTTGTGCTGACCCCAGCTGTGGGAAGCAGGTCCCCAGGTCACTCTGATCCCTGTCAGAGGAGCTGTAATACAGCAGACTCTATGTTTACTATGCCACTCATGCTTAGCCCCACCAGCAGGGTCCAGCTGAGCTCAGCTAAGTAGCTGGCCTGTCCATCCCCTAAATTTCTGCAAAACTCTGCTTTGTCCTTGCTGTAGTCTGGCAAAAGTGGTTTTTAATGTGTGGCTGCAGCTGGGATTGTTAACACAAGATGTCCTACAGCTGCTGCAAGGTGCACTGGGGCATATTAGCTGAGCAGTATCACCTGCAGAGCATCAGGGCCATGCCAGCAGGTGAAACCCACCTCTTCCGTCATATCCTTGCCTTCCCAACGGGCAGCTTTCCTTCAGAGAAGATTGTTTTACCTTCTGCCCCATGCACCTTTGTGCTCTCCTGCTTAAAGTCTCCTATGTGACCTGGTGCCTGCTGCTACCTCCAAAAGGGGTGAGTGTTTAATGGTTTCTTCTCTGTTTACCTTTTACAATGTAAAACTTGATGTAAGAACTGCTGATTTTAGCTCTGGATGGCTTCAGTTGGGTGCCTGGTACCATTGAAGGTTTTAGTAAATTGGGTAACCTGTGTTTTTGCTGATAGACCTGAAGTGTAAATTGTAGCCCTTGAGAACGCAGCCAAGAACCATGGCCCACATGTGGGGCTTTGATCTTTGGACATCCCTTTTTGCCCTTATGTCCAAGCAAGCTGCAGAAAGGGTTATGATAGCCACTATATAGCAGCCTAAATAGAAAGTTTTGGTGGTCTGTGAAGGGGTGGTGGTGAGCTATGGGGATGCTCTCTGCTTATTTCTGCTTGGCATGCTTTAGGAGTGAGTGACTGAAAGTTGCTTGGGGTGGGTTGTCTTGCCTTGCCTTGCCTTGCCTTGCCTTGTTTTCAGGCAATCAGCACCCATCTTAAAAGACTCTCTACCATCACGGCTACTGCACAGAGAGGTTGCAGATTGAGAGGCACCATGGAGAGCAGGTTGCTGCCTGGATGGCTGTCCTTCCCAGCCCAGAGCCAGGCTCTTGTCACTTCTTCAGCAAAACCTCCTATTCTGAGCTATGGATTCATAAGCCATTTTGTTTACCTGTTTTATGCACTAAAATGAAAGCACTTCAAGCTGCAGCCATCATCAGGGTCCTGTGTCCCTCTAGGGAGGGCACTGGAAAGTGCACACATATGCCCTGGTGGGTTGTGCTGCTCAGAGGTCCCCACATTGCAGCATCACAGGTGGAAGCAGCAAACTTGATGCATGCATGTCACAGCTACCACTGATGTACCCCTATGACATGTGGATGAGACCAGGGTCTCTGTAGCTTTATCCATGTTGGTGTGCGGTGCTGCATGTGCCTGCTAACCTGAGCAAGCATAACTCACTGTGATCCTCGTTTGCCTGGGCTCCTGCAGCTCAGACAGAGCCTATGGCTCCGTGAGCTGGCACACACAAGCTCAGTCAGAGCTTGTGGCTCTGTGAGCTGGGACACACGTCTGTCTGGAGAAATGGTGAAGGCAGGGGATAAATGGTATTTTTCAGCCCATTTCTCAGGCGTGCTGTAATTGTGTCTAGACAGGCAGCACTTGGATGGCTGCCTTGTACCTTTGCAGGGGTGGCTGCTGTTCCCAGTGGGTATTGCCAGCTTTCCTTCATCTCCAAAGGGGCTTAACTCTCCTCAGCTACAGTAGAGATGCTTCCTGGCTATTCTGTCTGCTGGCTCATTTACAAATGGCATCCAGCATAGCGGACTTTAGCCCATTCCTGCTGCCTGGTGGAGCAGAGCGAAGGTGAGCACAGACTTCAGGACCCTTTGCTGTGCCTGCACGTCTGCCCAGCCACGCTGTCAGAGCAGGTCTCCTGACATTGGGAAACACTTAGAGCCTGCGGCAGTGTCTGAGCTCCCTCTTCCTCTTTGCCAGAGAGAAGCTTTCTGCAATCTCCAAAGGCTCTTCTAAAGTGAATATCAGCATCTAAATGAATGCCTGTGGTTCTTCAGCAAAGCACAGAGTCAGGGCTCACCTCTTCTTTTCCAGCCAGTCATAGAGCCAGGTGGGGGGGGGGAGTCAAAAACTAAACAGCAAAGATGAAAACGTTGAAAATGAAGGTCAGGAGGAGGCATTTCAGTTAAAAAATGGAAGAGTATGGATTATGCAATTGCCAGTAATAAGTGGGGGCGCATGAAGCAGAGGTCCTGGGGGGCTCCTCAGCTGTCCCTCTGGCTTGCTGGGGAGGGATGGGGGGGCATCAACCTGTTGCACCTTTGATTGCTTCTGTTCTTTGGCCTTTCCTGTGCGTTCACATGTCCATAATAAGACTTGGCATGGAGCTCAAGCAGTACTTGAGAGAGGGCGGGAGAGATACTGTTTTCTTTTGGAGTTATTGTAATTGTGGGTGGGATTTGTGGTGCCTTTTTTCTTTTATTCCATAGTTATAGTTCAAGAGGTTGCTGTCAGTTCTGTGACTTACAGTTCAAATCTTAACTATTAAATAAAGGACCATGTACTTAGATATAGAACCTTCCCCATCCCTCAGAGGTGTGCGGGTACCAAAATACTGCTTGGTCTTCTGTCACATCTCCCTTTCCTCACCTTTGTCCTGAGTCACCTTGGATTTGCTGTTTGAAGAACAGGTTCAAATTCAGGTAAGATCAGACGGAACATGGCACCTGAGAGATGCTAGGGCAGGGCTTGAAACAGACCTAGCCACGCTTTAAAAGATCTTTTTCCTTGTTTCCACCTTTCTGGTAAGTGTGTACATAAAGCAACTGAAACTGGTCTCTGGTGATCTGTGTTATGAAGCATTTTAATGAGAATTACTTGAGAAGCAATCAGTCCACAGGTTGATTCACTCGATTGATACCCCCAATATCCTGTGTGCTCAGTAGCTCCCATGTTGCCCAGCACCTATGAGCAGATGGAATAAGCAGCACCACACGCCTGCCTGGCATAGCTGGGAAAATGACCATATTTTCAGCATTCATCTGCTGGAAGTGCTTAAAACAGCCATTGATTTCTTTCCTAGCTACAAGTAAAATGCAAGTAATAATGAAGACCTCTTACAGGTCTCCAGGCAGATGATCATTTTGTACAGGGAAAGTGTTAAGAGGGCTACCAGTGAGAAAAGGCTTAAGGAAGGGCTGCATTCACCACAAAGGTACCAAACCTTCCAATTACATCTGTGTTTTATTAGATTAACAGTTACAATACAGTACGGAGGGCACCCCCCTCCAGGCAAACAACACATGCTGTCCACGAGCATCTTCTCTCAAAGCCCAGACAAACAAGAGAAGAAGCTAGGCCTCTGCTATGTGCTCCAGAGGCAGAGAATGGGTTTGGCTTTATATTAGGAAAGAGAGGAAGCCCTTTCCCGGATGAGGAGCTTTGGCATGGACACAGGCAGAGACAACACACACAGGTACACCCAAAGCTGTCAAATAAGTGTGGCTAACAGCACAGCTAAGCCTGGTCTTGGAAGTGAGAGTTGGAGCCTCTTATCCAGTACAGTGAGGGGGGGAAATGAGACAAATGTGTGGAGGCTGTCCCAGGTCAGGTTTGTCTATACAAGAAGAGCATTAGAGTGCCCTGACATGAGACCAGCTTACCTGGCATAGCATGAGTTGTCAGTATTTTCATCTAGGAACTACTGGAGATGGCTTTGTAAAATATTGCTGGGAAAGGAGACCGTGGCAGGGTTGTATTTGGCCAGCTCCTGGAAGCTGGGATGTATGGATGCTCTGCGTGCTCACAGGTATATCGGTGAGGGGAGCCAGAGGGAGTCCTGGGTCTGATCCTGAGGCACGCATCCTTTTTTACAGGGAGGGATGGTACTGAAACCTCTCCCCCAGGCATGGGCTGAAACAGGAGATATCACAACAGGACAAGACAAACCCATAATCTAGCAGTGCTCCTGATGAGGAAAGGAGTACAGAGATTGGTTCCAAAGAGACCATGAACAAATTTAGAGGCAAGGTGCATGCAACCAGCCCCAGGTGAAAAAAACAGGTTTGAATCTATTGCAGGCATGACTGGAGCCTTGTTCCTTAGTTAGTGGCCCCAGTAGATGACTGGGTGTGTGGTAGTTAAGTAGCAGCCAATCTGTCACTGGTCCTTGGGTTAGGAAGAGAAAGGACACCTGTGACAGTGCTATACTTTTCATGCGACCTGACCTGCCAGAGGGATGGTAGCCACCTCTCTACCTTGCAAGGAGCAATAAAATACAATCTGGCAGCACAAGGGAAGGTTTCATTTGCAACTGGGGCAATTTACTCAAGCATTGAGACTGACCCAGTTTTATAGGCAAACCTTTTGACAGAGACAACAAAGATGTCATTTCTCTATCAGTGCTCTGTTTCTAAGTTGGCTCATGATCAAAGGGATAGGATCCTTAAGAACCAGGTCATGATCTGCCCTCTGTTAGGACTGCTGTGCATGAGCTGGGTGCCTTCTGCAGACTGAGGCTTCAGCGCTGGGAAGCCAAATGCATCCCCAGCACATAGGCAGGGAGAAGAGATGCTGTCTGCTTGGGTCCCATGTGCACTGTGGTGGCTGATCTTCCACTGCACGCCTGGGTCTGCCTCTCGGTGCCCGGTGCTGAGGGACTCACTGGTTTGCCTCTGTGTCTTCTGCTCCTTTCCCAGAAGTGGGAAGCACTTGTACCACAAACCGCAGCCCGTGCAGCCCGGTGCCAGCCCCGCGGTCAGCAGCAGAGGATCTTGAGGAAGGCTTTGCGGAAGTCAGTGTTGAAGGTTGTGTAGATGATGGGGTTGAGGGCGCTGTTCACGTAGCCAAGCCAGGTGCTGGCACTGTAAAGCCCTGGGGGCACATGGCAGGACGGGCAGTGGGTGTTGAGGATGTGAACCAAGAAGAAGGGCAGCCAGCAGACTATGAATGCTCCTGGGTTTAAACACAGGGAGAAAACAATCCAGGACTTTACAGAAACAACTGCTCAGAAAGGTAGATGGCACTGACTTGTGTCCTCTCCCTCCATCCTCTCACTATTTCCATGCATGTATCTGCATTTGGTAGATGATGAAGGTGACATTTATTACTGAGATAGAGGGACTTAGCAAGAGCTTCGGCTCCTTGGGACCAACTATCTATATTGATGGATGTGGCTTCAGAAGTGGCCTCAATTGACAAAAAGACAGTGGCCACAACTTGGAGGGAAAGACTGCTGCCTTAGCTGCTTTTAACAGTTACAATGCGGCTGCATTACTTCCCTGCTACTACCAAGTTAATGAGGGGAAGCAGTGTGCCTGGTGACTCTGGCAGCTGACTGGGGCACCATTCTCCTGGTTTCTCTATCCAGCTCTATGAGCTGGTTTCTTTGCTGCTCCTTGCCTCAGTTTCCCCTTCTGTAGTTGGACCTGAGAGCTGCTGCATGTGCAGGATATAATAATTTCCTTTATAATAAAGGAAATGGGAAAGCAAAGCTGTTGGCTATTGCTGCCTCTAGCAGGGATTGTTGGCCACTGATTTAAAACAAAAGGGTAACAAAACATAGCAAATAAAATACTAACATACTTGGCTCTCAACATTTGAGAGCATTTCCCTAGATCCCTAAATGCCCCATCTCTGTCTCTCCTAAGTTTGTGGTGCAGTGAAGCTGAAGTCTGGGCTTGGCTTGCATTTTTTTTTTAATCTCAATACTGCATTAGGAGATTCCTTGCTCCTGTAAGTCCCAAAGCATCACCCCTTGCCCCCCACTAAATAGAGTGGCTCTCACTCACCCAGGACAATAGCTAGCATCTGTGTAGCCTTCCTCTCCCGAAGCTGGATCAGCCGGGGCTGCTGGTGCATTAGCTTCAAAGAGCTGATGGTCTTGCCACTGCTGAGCCTCCGCACCTCCAGTCCTGGCTTGGTACTCTTTCTCCTCTCTTCCAGCCTGCTGTGTTGTGTGGTCCTGGGTGTCTTGGTGAGGGATGCCTCATGGCAGAAGCTGCGGTACCGCTGCAGGCTGAGGATAGTCAGCAACTTCCTTTTGGTAGACATCTCCTGGCCTGAGCATTTGAGTGGGAGACAGGGGGGAAAGGTGCCTTGGCATCTGTTTGGCAAAGCTTTTCTCTCCAAGTGTTCCTGCAAAAGAGGATTCACAAAAGAACTGGGAACCATGCAAACCATTCATTGGATCGGAGGATGACAAGGAAAGTTGTAGGAGTCATCCTTAGCCCTGCTTGCTGCTTAGGTTTGTGCCTTATCCTCTGGACTGAGCTGGCTTATCAGAGGGGTGAACCAGCACTGGACCAGTCTCTGCTTCCATCCCACTGAGGAGAAGCATGAGAACAGGAAAAGCTGAAACACCTGCTCTGCTAACCTTTCACTTGTATTTTTGTGTTGGCCCTGCTCCCCTCAACATCCCCACCCTTTTATTAATGCCTCTTCACTGTGAGAAAGGGGTAAAACAAGTGGATGCTCGTGACCAGGCGATCCCTTTCAAACCACTGTGCTGGTTCCCATGGTTGCAGATATTTCATCTAGAAAGGTCAGTGGAACAAATACTCTCTGCACCATGAGCATTTTGACCTCTTAAGTCTGTCAGATGAAGAGTTGTTTTGGTTTGGTTTTTCTCTCTCTTTTTTTTTTTTTTCCTTTTTTAAATAATCTAGGTTAAAGCCTGTGAAGCCCTGAGAACAAAGCTTCACACAGCAAAAACCAATAAATGAAGACATTAAAATCAATAAATGAAGAAATTAGCCAGACTTCTGCATGGCTGAAAAAGCCCTGCTCTGAAGAAATATTGAAGTAGCCTGTGCCCTGTTTCTAGAGGGCAGAGATACACAGGGAGCATCCTCTTTCTAGAGGGCCGAAAAGCATTTAACTGGAGCTCAAATATCATGGTGTGTGAGTGAGGGATGGAATGAAAACATGTCATGTCCCTTCTTTATGCTTTCTGTTCTGTGCTTTGACCCTTTAAGCAGAAGAGATGATGCATGCCCTGCCCTTTTTGACAGCTCCTTCTGTAGTCATATGAATCTTACTTTGTGTGCGTAACACGGTTCGGTGCTGGCGCTGTGGCTGCCCTGCCGGCTGAGGGTTCGCTTCTTTTGTCTCTGTCTTAGCACAAGGTAAATCCGGACATAGAGCAGCAGGGTCACCAGGAAGGGGAGGTAGAAGGACACCAAAGAGGAGTAGATGATGAAACTGGGGTTGGATATGGAACAGACACTGGGATCCCCTGGGGAGGAGAAGAGAGAGAAAGAAAGGAGTGGCTGAGCTGCCTTGGTTTAGTACAAGGGGGCTCTGGTGCACTGGCAATGCAAGTTGAAAGGTGGCTGGTGGACAAAGGCAAAGTCTAAGAAGTGCAAGTATCTCCTATCTCTGTTGTTGCAAATTAATTGTGCCCTACCCACTCACCTAACTGATGCCTAAAAGGGACCACCTAGGGCCATTTAGCATGACCCAGCATGGATCTGCCTGCTTTTCTTCTCTCATGTCTATTCCCATCCTTTCTCCTATTCCTCTGACAGCCTCTGAGCTGTCTGGTTGCAGGGGTGTGCCTTCACCCCCATCTGTCTGGACCAGGCAGGGGGGGACAGCAGTACTTCCCACCCCCTGTTCCCTTCTTGCTTCAAGCACTTCACAGAGGATGGATGGGGAGCAAAGGACTTCTTCCTGTGGCTCAGAGGGGAGGAAGGCTCTCCTGCCCCTCTGCCTCCAGGGAGAATGGGCTGCCTTAGGTGACGGAAAAGAGACCAACCTGCTTCCAAGGAGGAGGCTAAACTGTTTGCTTTCCTCAAGGGATTAGGTGAGGAAGCAGACAGCCTGCTGGATGGGAAAGAGGTTTCTCACAAGCAGTGCCAATATGCAGTCCTTGCTGTTTAGAAATCTGTCCTGTATCGCATTTAAAACTGTGTCTGGACCTGTTGATATCGGCAAGATGCAGTAAGTCTGTGTACTGGATATGCTGCACATCTGGAGATTTGCTCTGTATGTGCTGAGTAAATCCCCCCAGTAGACTGGGGGGATCTGTAGACCTGGATGCTTTGATGGGCATTGATTTGGCAGTAAAAAAGGTAGATTTGTCCTCAGAGCAATAGTCAGTGTCTGCCTGAGTAAATGGCAAGTTTATAGACAAGAGCATACGTGCTCTGAAGCACCAGATTTTTCCCTCCGTAGTGTGCTTTCCAGTTTCCTAAAATTTCCTGCAGCTTGGCAAGTGTGCAGGACCCATGTTAAATGACCTGCCTGTACACAGGGCAGCTTCATTTTCAGCCCCTAACTGGATGCTGCTGTTCAAGGATGTCACTTACCTGTAGTATTGAAGCCAAAGAGGAGAGGGCATGACACTGCGAACGCCAGCATCCAGACAATCACGATCATGAGAGACACCCTTCTGCAGGAGCTCTGCCCAGTGCTGTTCTGGTACTGAACTGGTTTCACCACTGCGGTGTATCTGTGGGCCAAACCAGCTCCAGAAAGAGGGAGGGAGGAAAAGGACCAGGTTTTAAAAGGAGAAATGAAAGCCACGTAGGGAACATGATGGTGAACGTGGTAAAGAAATGGAAGAGGAAAGGAGACCAGATGATGGGATCAGCAATTTGCAGAAATGATAAGTGGGGCATTGGGAGGAGGAACAGAGGAAATCAGAGTTAGTTGGCAGCACTGCAGAAAAACACTGCAGATCTGCTGGCATTGTGAAGCTACAAGGTTTGGGATACCAGATGGACCTAGAAACCCCAGGAAACCCCTAAGGTTATATGCGCAGTGCTGGGAAAGAGCAGTCTTGGAGCAACCACAGCTTGCTGCACTCTGTGCCTCAGCTGCCCGCTCTGGTGTTGACCTTACTGACAGACAGAGTTGCCCATGGGTGGGTGTCCAGGGCTTTCAGCTGCCAGGGTGCCTCAGGGGGTGCAGCTCAGCAAGGCTGGGATTTGGAAGGCACGGGAGACTTGTCTTTAGGATATCCTGGGGGCTGGTACGCCAGAACAACCCAGCATTGAGAGCTGCTTTGTACGATTACCCTTGAGCCACAAAAGTACAGCATGCAGTGTTTTTTCCTTCCCCCACTTCTCGGTCCTAACAGCACTATGTGCAGCAAGGTCTTGGCTCCCAGCCCTCAGCATGGCTATTTTGAATAGGCTCAGTTTTAAGATGCAGAAAAGTAGGGCAAGGCTGAAGATTATAAAGCAATAATCATCATCCCCTCCCTATGAATATGGCAGGACTCTGTCCATTAAAACTTCGTGAGTGAGGTCTCCAGGAGGAGAAACCTTTTTTGAGACTCAATAGGAATTAGATAACCAATTCTGGTTCCTGCTTTCAAGAAGCATGAGGATGTGGTTCACTGCCTACTGGTGATGTTTTATTGCTTGTGCCTCTCTGCCCTTAAGTGCAGACACCTAGCATGTGGTGGGCCAAGCCGTATTGATAGCAATAGCAGCAGTTACAGACTTGCAGGGAGGTTTGTACTCCTGAGCACCCCAATGCTGCCTGTGCAAATCCCACTTCCTTGTCCCTGCCAGGTACGGGGTTGTCCCACACCTCCAGACTATCCCCCTGGATGCTGTTGGCTCTCACCTGTCAATGCTGATAGCACAGAGGTTTAAAATGCTGGCTGTGCACATCATTACATCCATGGTGACGAAGATATCGCAGCAGATGCGGCTGAAGGTCCAGACTCCTCCGGTCACCTGCACCAGCAATCACAAAAGTGTCAGCCTTGTTCTGCGCAGAGTTCTGATAAGTTATGTGTAAGGAGGTGGTCTCCTCCAAGTATCTCAACAGCTACATGAGTTCATATCCACTCTGATGTGCAGAGGGAAACTGAGGCACCTGTGTTGCGTGCAAGACAACACAGCGGTAGGTTGCAAAGAAGGAGCTGCACCTCAGTTTCAACCCTTTAGTTACCCTTACAGAGGGAGAAGAAATAGTTGGCAGCTATCCCTTTCCTTAAGGCCCAGCATGACAAATTGATTTAAATTTGGTATCACTGTATATAGCCTTTGATTAAGGATTATCTGAGAAAATCTAAGGGCTGAAAGTGTTTCTCAGCTTAGCTGCTGGAGTTCTCTTGCAGGCAGTGAGCTGGAAAAGTGCTGCAAATTTTATGCATTTATGTATGAAAGAGAGACCTGAGACCCAAGGCTTCTCTAAAACCTTATTTGGATTCTTATCTCAGTTACACATTTTGATTATTAGATCTGAGTGAGAACTCACAAGCTATTCAGATAAAGGGTTTAGGTTTGCCACCGTGTTGAGCTTTTGTTCTGGTGGTTTTGAATGTTTAATCTGAAGTGTGCAATCATGAAAGCTTAGCTGTGACCAATCTTTGTGATGGAGAAATGCGTTTTTTTGGCCTAGCCACTGAGTTCTTGATAATAACATTTTCAGTTGACAACAATATGTTCCAAACACTGTGTTGTACTGCTCTCCTTGGGGGATGATAGCCTGGCTTCAAGCGAGGTGGTCTGCCGCAGTACTCCCTCCTTGTAGGAGATGAGCAAGGAGGCAGCCTGCTTTCGACAGATAAGCTTGTTAGATGAGTACAGCAAACAAATCTAATGCTGTGCTGGAATGAGAGAAAGAGGGAGGAAAGTCCTTGCTTGGAGAAAGCCTTCAGTGTTCAACCCCATAGATCCTGCTGGTTCAGCTGGATCCTGGAAAGCTATCAGGAACTGGCACTGGTTCCTAGTCTTTCTGCTTACATTTAGACCACTGGACTTTTGTGGTCTAAACAAGTCAAAACCACTTGTTTTGTGGCCCAAGTACAGCAAAACCATTGATAAACAGGAGTGAGTCCAGTGGAGGGCCACCAAGACAGTCCC
Organism: Strigops habroptila; assembly: GCF_004027225.2. NCBI lineage: Eukaryota > Metazoa > Chordata > Aves > Psittaciformes > Psittacidae > Strigops > Strigops habroptila. Next base: position 6,844,235 of record NC_044278.2, read on the forward strand.
TAGCGCTGGAGCACTTGTCCTGTGAGGAGCTGCTAAGGGAACAGGGCTTGTTCAGTTTGGAGAAAAGGTGCTTTGTAGGAGAGTAACAGCAGTCCCCTAGTGGGAGGTTATTAAGAAAGTTGGAGACAGGTTACTAAGAAGCTGGGGTCAGGTTTTCACAGCAAACAGGGGTAAGTTGAAAGAAAGGTGCAAGTGGGTGATGAAGGTGAACTTTCTGACCATGAGGACAGTGAGGTAGTGAAGCCAGTTGCTTGGTGAGACTGAGCAGGCTCCATCCTCAGAGGTTTTAAGACCCACTCAAAAATACCCATCCCAGCTCAGCAGGAGAGGGTGCCACAAGTAAGCTTGGCTTCTAAGGCAGTGGGTCAACCCTGCAACAAGTGTTGATGCCTAGGAAGGATGTGGCTCTCTGCAGAGAGAAGCACCTGTATAAATACAGAATTCACTCGTTGCCAGTTGTTTCAGAGCTGTTTAAGAAATAATCCTGAAAAATATAAATGGTTTTGGTGTGCCAGCACTTTGGCACAGAAACTTGCTGAGGTGTGCTGTGTCTTTAGGCTGTTCCCTGCTGCAACCAGCTGCTACGTGTCACAAGTCAGGTACTCAAGAAGACAGTCTTCCGTTAGAAACCCTAATGGAAGGGGACTTGAAGGGGAGAGAAATAGGAATTGGCTTGCAAAAGGCAGTGGAGAACTATGCTTCCATCTTCGGTTCTCTGATACTTATGGGGCTCTTTTGTTTTCCTTTTAAGAAAGCAGGAAAAGGGGGAAAAAAAACCCCAAAACACAAACTCTTTAAGCTTTTCTTCTCAGTTTTCGAAGAAACCCCTCATCATTTTTGCTTTAGTTGCAGATTTTTGAGATCTGCCTGACCACCTCAAAATATATATATATATAAAATTGTAACTGCTGGAAGCTTTTGCAGTGGTTTGCACTGAGGGGTGTTTCTGGTAGCGTGAGGCAAAATGCAATGCAGTGTTTGTGTGATTTTGGAGGTTTGAAAGAATATTTCACCAGGAGCTGGTGCCAGCTGTTTGCATGAAAGCCATCTGCTGCTAGCCCAGCAGATGTGCAAGCACTTAACTAAGGGAGCTTCCAAGGTCCTGAGCACATTCAGGTTTTAAGCCCAAGAATGTGAACCATTAAAACTCAAGGTGCTGGTGGGAATGGCTTTGAAGGGAACCCTCTAGGGATGATGTATTCAGACCATGCCACCTGCATACTAAGCTGTGGCTTGTATTGGAGGATGCTTGGCAGATCAAAAATGTTTGGCTTAAAACCCATCCTCACTTCCACCAGCCTCAAATTCTAAAATGGGGAGTAGCTCTGCTGAAGTCAGTGAAGCAGTTAATATTTACCTGCAATTTAATATTGCAGGGTATGCAAACCCAGAATTTATTCTGGAATTTAATAATGAAGAAGAGCCTTTTTATTATAGGGCTTGTTAATAATCTTTAAAATTCTATTTCTGCTATTCCTTTTATTGCTCTGCTTCATCTTTGCTACAGCAGCTAGAACTTCCTAGTGTGCATTCTGTTTTCATGTGCTGGCAGGGTAGCTGTTCTTTATCCCTTTGGTGCCTTTTGTCCGGGAATCTCAAAGCACATCACAGGTATTAATTGAATGAATCCTCACAACTGCTTGGGTGAGATGGATGGTCAAATGTCTTCTTTACAGCTGATAAGAGCAAACCACAGAGAGATGAGCTGATGCAGTCTCTCATTACCACTCAGTGCATATGCAACAGAAATGGGAATATAGGGCGGGTTGAAATCCTGGCTCTATTAAAGACAATGCTAAAGCTCCTAAAGACTATTCAGGTCAGGTTCTCACCTCATCTTTCTTGATGAACAGTCTGCTTTATCCATAAAACTGCAGTTATTGTTATTTTAAACTTTCCAACCCTAAAGCAGGTCTTCCAGTTTAAAAAAGAAAATTAAGAAATTCCTGTGCATTCATAAGCTTATGCAAATCCATCACTCTCCTGATTCTTCCAAATAAACAAAAGAATGTCTGTAAATCAGATACATATGATGATGGCCGTATTGAGGAGAAACATGGGTGGGAAAGTAGGAACATGAAGTTGTATCAGGTGATGACAGGCATCCTAGTAGTCATGCATCTAAGCATGCTCACTGAAGTGTTTCATGTTTAAGAGTGTTCTTCTTGGGGGCGGTGTTAGCTCCCTGCAGCTGTGAAATGGCTGCTTATGGTTTTGCATGGTGGGATAACTAAGAGCACACACACGGTCAGGCCTGCTGATGAGCTGCAGTAAACTCAGTGTCTGCCTCCCTTTTGGACAATCACCTTCAGAAACTTTTTTTCCTTTTGAAGGTAGAACTGGATGTTGTGAAAAGATGAGAAGGATGCTTCAGGTCATGCTGCTACATGTCCTCCTCCATTTACACAATGACTATAAGGTGTGATGGTGTTTAATGCCATCAAACTCCAGTGGGCCAGGATACCCTAAAGCCACTCTCTTAAAACACCTTGGTGAGGCAGTAGTTGCACCAGCCACAGCAATCAGAGATCAGTAAAGAAACTGGGCAACAAGAACTGGCATATAAGACCTACCTGTTGACCCCAGGAGATTGCTAGACACAGTGCTGATGCATTTTTGTGCCAGAAACTTCATTAGGTGGAGATGAGGATTTTGAGGCTATAAAATGTTCCTATAGTTGCTCTATCACAGCCTTCCCAAGAGGCCTTTTGGAAAGATACAGTTTTTGTCTGCATGATTGATAAAACGACAAATTTTATGGAGAAGTCCAGGCCACAGTTGGCTCTAAAATTTGAGTGTAAGCACAAAGTTCACAGTGACATTTTAATCTGAGGTATTCATCCACCTTTAGCTCTCCATAAATAATGGCCAGGTCTCAGATGTCTGGTTTGGCAAACGTTCAGTAGGTGAATAGGTATTGTACATGGTTTTGGAGACTGAATTATTTCTTGGCAATTTCTAGGCCCATAGTGTACTGAAGCATGATGCCATTTCTGCTTCACTGGTAGCATCGCTCATCCATAAACAGCAGCAAATATCTAAATGGCTTTGGACTGCTTTTTAAATCTTAGTCTTGCTGGAGTCCTGCAGTCTGGTTCTCTAGGAGATACTGTGCAATTCTGGCAGTGGTAGTTTGGGATGTGTGTGAGTTCTTCTGCCTGTTGTTTGGGTGACTCTTGGATCAGCTACTTTGATTATCTGAGCTCCACAGATGGAAATAAATCTTGAATGGGTTACATTAGTGCTCACAAATTGTGACCACAGTACTGCATGGGGGCAGAGGCTGCTCCACAGATGTGCCTCAGCCTCATCCTGTCCACACTGAGTGCTAAGTTTAATGCAAAAGCATATTGTGATTTCATTAAAGATTGGAATATACTTGAGGTGATGGACTACTCCAGTCTAACATCAAATTTGAGTTTTAATAATACGTTTTTAATTGACACCAAACTGCAGAGACTAATCTGTCTTGTTGGAATGGCTGCCCTCCTCTGCTTCCCCCCTTATTCCCTGCTTTTTAATCATTTGATGTAACACAACCTAACTGTACACATCCTGCAGGCCAGCTCCAGCACTGCTCCACACAGATCAGCTTAAATGTTACTACTGACTTCATTACGAACATGATCACACATGCAGTATCATGGTAAACTCGTACTGTGGTTAAGTTCTGCTAATCATAGAATCATAGAATGGTTTGAGTTGGAAAGGACCTTAAGATCACGTAGTTCCAAGCCCCATGCCATGGGCAGGGACACCTCACCCTAGACCATGTTGCCCAAGGCTCCGTCCAACTCACCTCCAGGTACACCACCCATGGCATCACCAAAATAGCCACCAGCAAGTCCGCCACCGCCAGGCTCACCACCAGGTAGTTTGTTGTGGTTTGCAGGGCACGTTCCCTCAGCACAGCTAAGCAGACCAGGACGTTCCCAAAGATGATGGCCAAAATCAAGATGCAGTAGCAGAGCGCATAGTAGGCATGTGAGTGTGGCAGGTAAGGCTCCGTAGTGTTGTCTGCTCCACAGGGAATGGGGTTGGTGGTGTTTGGATGACTGCTGGCTCTTGTGAAGAGGGCCATGGGGATGCTGCTGTGAAGATGAAGAAACAGGTGGCTGAAAATCAGAGCTCTAAAATAGAATCACAGAATGGTTTGGGTTGGAAGGGACCTTAAGCTCATTCAGTTCCAACCCCCTGCCACGGGCAGGGACACCTTCCACTAGAGCAGGTTGCTCCAAGCCCCTGTGTCCAACCTGGCCTTGAACACTGCCAGGGATGGGGCAGCCACAGCTTCTCTGGGCACCCTGTGCCAGCGCCTCAGCACCCTCACAGGGAAGATTTGTTTTCCTAATATCTAAGCAGGGGAGAACAGTACCCTTTGTACATGGTGTATGATTTTTATACTTTCCTATGAATTGCTACTTCAAGCCAGTTCTGGAGGTCTTTTTTTCTTCTGCTCATATATAAGCAGAGCTTTGTTTAAAGTCTTGCTTGGCCTGTTTAGTTTTTCACTGAATCTAAGCCAAGAGAAGAATGCAATATTTCACCTCCTCAGTGTGTGTGAGAGATGCATCTCACCAACCAACACAGATACACGGAAAGCAGCAGTAGTTTCAAGATACACCAAAGTCACAGCACAGTACAAGCCAGCTGGGCAAGAGCACAGTCTTTAAGACAATTTGTAGTACTGAGGGCAACACAACACATTTACCCAAACCAGGGCTTGGCCAGAAGCTTGGACCTATCATCTTTTCTTCTGGGAAGTACCCTTTCTCCTTCCCTCATCAAAAAAGGTCTTCAGTAACTTCATGCACTTGGGTGCTCAGCATTCCGGAAGAGAGACCACACTTATGGTGCTCAAACAGGCTCCTGAACCCTGGCGCTAAGCACCACCTACTGAATTACTATTTTCCTGCAACATGTTTCTGTCCCAGGCCTTCTGTTCAAATAGTGCTCTGCTTGTGCCCTGCCTACCTTGCCAAAGTTCAACTACCACTGCTGCCCTCGTTTCATCCATAATGTGCTCTGTCTCTTCCATGCCTGGCCACAAGATGCGCTTCCTGCTCTGAAGAGCAAACCAACTTGTCGTTTGGGAAGAAATAATGGATGGATGCTTGCAGGGTACTTAGCATTTATTTTTCTTACAGTGGATTCGTGGTTGTGCTCAGGAACCTATCCTTTGTTGATTTAGAGGGTAATTTTTTCCAGGGCTATGAAGGCTGCTGTCCCAGGGTTGTTCTGTGACATTTAATCGCTTGTATATGATAGGGTTTTTTTCCTTTGCTAGTGCTCCCATTGCTGAACTCCTCATCAGTGTGACAGGCACGAAAAGCAAGGACAAAATGTTGCAATGCCAATGGTATAAATATTACTCCTTGTTCCACCTTGCCCCTTGAACAGTAGCATCTGTGATGCACATGCTCCTGGAGGAATAGCTGTACAATAGGTATAAATGGGTATAAATTGCTCCAGCAACCTTAAAATGGGTGTCACTTGCCCCTGCTGCTTGTAGTTGGGAGAGGACAAGGGCAGAATGAGGTGGAAACTGAACTTCCCTCTGTCCCATGAACACACATCCCTCAGGACTGGGGTGAAATAATCTCTTATGGCATGTGTTTTGTTTGAAAGTGCCTGTGCTTGCCTCTCCTCCTTCTGCCAGCCTCTGACAAAGTTAAGCCTTCCACTGGACCTGAAGGAAGCGCATTAGCGCTGCTGCTGACTCCAGGACTATTTCTTCATAAAACAGTTCTTCTGCAGACAGGGCTTGTTTTGCAGTGAGTGTCCCTTGCAGTGACACAGCTCCTGCTCTGGGAAATACGTATTGTCTGGGGCCATGAAAGACCAGTTCTGTAGCGTAGCAAAAAACCCTACATTAAGCAGCTGCCTAGCTGATAAGCTAAGCCACGACAGGGAATGAACAAAACATCATACAGAGTAGAACCAAGAGGCTTAAGGCACTGTACTACACAGTTTGCCAGCGGGTGTACTGCCTCGTCTTTAGTCCCTTACATCCTCAAGCACTATTTTCAACTATCACCGGGAGGCCAATGTTCCCTTCGAAGTTCCCCCCCCACAAGTTCCTCCCTGCCAGGTGCCCCAGCCCTGGACTGCCCTGCATCCCCGTGGCTCTGCTTGCTCTGCCTGCAGCCAGGATGCTGCTAAACCAGGGTACTGGGATACAGGGGTGGTGAGACCCACGGACACCGGGGTGCCGGGATACCCCCCCACCCTTGCAGCGAGCCGCAGCAGGGACAAGGGTCGCTGCCGCGGGGACGAGCAGACGGCGGGGAGAGGGAGGGATGCTCCTCCCGTAGGTCTCCACCTCGGGGGTGTCCGGGTGCAGGTCTAGGTCCGGATGCCATGGTGCGGGCGTGGGGTGCAGAGGAGGGGTCTAAGCGTGGCCGCGGCTTTGGGTCCCGCTCCGCCTGCTGCTCCGTGCCCGCCGCTCCCGCACCCCAGGGGCAGCCGTATGCCCGGGGGGCGAGCGAGAGGCTGGGGAAAGCCGGCGAGGGGACACTGCGGGGAAGGGGACCGCCGGTACCTGGCGGGAGAGGAGTGGGGGCGTCAGCAATCGGGACTTACCCCCGGCCCGCCGGGCCGTGCCACCGCCGCTGCCGCCCAGACGGTCTCGGTGCCGGTCCCGCCGCCTCCCCGCCCGACCCGCTCCCTCCTGCCGCCCTCCCGGCGCGGAGCCGCGGGGCGGAGCCGGGCTGTCCCCCGCTTCCCCGCCGCCCCCGCCCGGCCCCGCCGGCGGCAGCGGGCCGGGACCCCGCGGTGTCCGGGGAGGGGATCAGCCGGGCCGGGGGCTGCGCTCCCCATCCCGTCCTCAAGCTCCCAAGGGGTTGCTCCTCTCCCAAAGGGACCTGGCGGGGAGGGGTCTCGGCTAATTCCGGAGCCAGGGGTGTGCTTTGCTGAGGGACAGACCTGCTTCTGCCTGGGAGGCGAAGTAGAGAGTGGGGAACCCAAAATCCGGACGCTGCCCTTGACCATGAAGCGCCTGTGTTGTGGTGGAGCCGACGGGAGATGCCCCGGCCGAGCTGCCCGTGTCTGCAGCGCAGACAAACAGGCAAAGCCCTTCGGGGGATGCTGCGAGCGTGCTGCTTGGGATAGGAAGTTCACCCTTAAAAATGGTTAGTTTAAAAATATGATCAAAGTGAGGATTGCTTTAAAATGGGAGAGAATGGGGAAAAAAATAAATCTTTCATAAACTACCTTAAAACTGAGATGAAAGAGTGCTGGGTAACCAGGGAGGAAGCCAGGAAGGACAGTGTTGTGGGGGAAGCATCCTTCTGGGTTCCCTGCCTGTGGGCACTGTACGCCGCATCTACCATGGCCACAGCATGACTACAGCCACTGCCTCCAATATGTGGCTTCTTCCTCAAAGATCAGGTCTTCGATGCCCAGTTCTCCTCGGACTGTGGTCACTGTGAGGGCTCTGTGGGGTATGAAGGATCCCAGTGGGCCTCCTCTCTCCTGGGGTTCAGCTGTGCCCATCATCCATTCTGGCACAGCAAGTGGGGCTCACTGTGGGTTGTCATGAGGGTGTAGGAAGCTCAGCCACCGGGGTGAGGTTTCCCTTCCCATGCATGCAAGAGTTGCCAGAGCTGCTCTGCAGCCCCAGCAGGGAGGAGGGAAAGTTCTTTTCCCCTTTATACACCCACTGGTCAGGGTGGCCATGGACTAACTTATAGGTGGATGAGGAGATGCCACAGAGAACAGAGTTTATTTTTTTTAAGAAATAAATTGCTTTAACAAGTGTGCTTTGGGACTCCGGCTGCCTGAATCATTTCTCCTGACTGCAGCCACCCAGGTCAGCCTCTTTGTGGGTAAGGGTGGTAGGTGGGTGAAGTGCTGTAAAGAGTACTCATACCCATGAGGTGTGAGCGATGTGATAGTACCAGCTTCAGCCTGGCTGTGGGTGGTGGAAATGCCCATACAGGGCTTGATGGGGGTTAATCAGCACCAAGGTGGTGACTACCCCAAGTCAGGTCAGTGGATGCTACTAAATGGGTGTCATGAGTCACTGCCTCCTCCCTACAGGTAACACATTTGGAGGTCAGATGTCCTTGGTGGAGGATGTAGCTGCTAGGCTATAGACCAAATGACCCATGATACAGCCCCCTTGTCCCCCTGGGAGCTCCAAAGCGGTGTAACATGGGCTATATTTACTGCACTTATATGTATGCAGCTGAACTGCTGTCACCCATTGCATATTGCTCATCTTCAGCAAAACGCATTTGCTAACTGCACTTGGAGCAGTTGAGGAAGGGGGAAATCCCTCCCTCCAACTCCCAGCAGAGGCTTTTTACTTTGAGCTTGGAAAGGTCCAGCACACCCACACTCATGTGCTTAAAACCGGAGGGAAAAAGCACATGCGGTGATGCTGTGGGAGCCACGGGCTGGGTGGCAAATGGCTGGTGAGCATGGCCCTCGCTGTGTGGGGCTGGAGGCATTTTAGCTTCACTGTAGCAGTTCTTAAACACAGTTTGTTTGTGGGCGATCCCCAAAGGGTTGTGCCCAGCAAGGTGCTTACATTGTCTCTAGGACACTGGGACCACAAGGCACTACTGCAATATGCTGTACTGATGCCATCCATTTGATGTAACGCTAACCACAGGTCGATAAAGAGGCATTACCTTGTACCTGCCCCCCTGCTCTATAGATAGGGGGATTCAGCAGGGGGAACCCACAAAAAGCACTGTTGTTCTGATTCACATCTTCTAGCATTGAAACATTCCCTGTTGCCTTTTCTTGTGTTCGGTGGAGCCGCCGGTGCTACCGTCTTCCAGGAGCCTCCTCATCCCTAATCCATGTTACCTCTTGTCCCCAGAGACCCCCGTTGCAGATGCTCCAGCAGTTTATTCCTTATCTGGTCCTGAAACGTCTGCGGCAACCTGTCCTCATCAACCCACTCAGATTAATGGGACAGATGGTCAGAGGCAGCTTGTGAAACTTCTTTCTTGCTTTAATTATTTTTATATCTTTTCTTATATTACTGTGACTTGAGAAAAAAAAATCCAGTTGCAAATGTTGCTGCTCTATTTAAGCTCCTTCTCAGCAGTGCTCCCTCCCCATCTCCTTCCCGGGTGGCTCTTTTCATGCGCCCTTGTTTGGTTTTCCTGGGACTGGAAGCTCTTGGGGTAGGGACTTGAATGACTTTCTTGGCGTTTGCCCTGCGGCAGAGGTCTTGTGGAGCAAGATAATAATCCATGTGATCGTTTAATTTAAATTAGGTTATACCACACACAGAGACAGGCTGAACTAAAATTGCATAAGCAATCTCAACTGTGATATTTGCAGGAATTTGGGTTTTTTTTAATATTACGTCTTCTTTAATACAGTGCTCAGTGCAGTTCCTCTCTCATAAATTCTTCCTACTCCAAAATCAAGTAGGTGTCTTATATTTGCCCCAGTTAAACACTGGACAAGCCTTTGGCTGTGACAATACAGCGTCACTGGAGCACAGCAGAGAAACAGGCCAGTAATGAGTTGTGGGAAACTCAGGATGAGAGGATGTGCCAGCAGGTTTCACAGGGGTATCCTAACAGCAAAGCCTCCTCAAACTCCTGGATCTCTAGCTCCATCACAGGCTTTCTGCCCCCGTGTGCAGAACGCTGGGAGAGGCCATGGTTCCTGCACCGGGTCCGTTCCCTCTGGTCCTCTCTAGCCTGTTTCTCTGCCCTACCTCCAACTCTCCCAATTGTTCTTTTCAGTCCTATATCCCCAAGCCTTTTGGTAAAGATTTCAAGTAACTTGGATAAATCTCAGTGTTCCTGCTTATTTTTTCCCTATCTCCATGCCAATCAGTCCTGTTCCTCTTGTACTAAGTACATTCAGTGAGTGTTTGTGCACTTCTGAGCCCTCATGATTTCTAGCCACAGTCTTGGTATCCTGTCCAGTTCCCAGACCTCTGGCAGCTTCACCCAGCTTATTTGTCCTTCTCCACTACTGCTCCTTCCCAAGCAGTAGTGGGGAAGGACACTACTTCCCAAGCTCCTAACTCTGAACTTTGCCATCTCTAGCTAGGTTGCTAGCCCCCTGCGCTGCTGTGGCTTGAAGGATTGTTAGCAAATGGCATTTGTTGTGCTTTCATACAATGGTTACTGTCACTACAGCCAGTGTTTAAGGTGCAGTGTCTAATATGTGCCACTGAAGTGGAATAAACCTTCTATCATTCATCCTGCAAGCCAGGATGCTCCCTTCACAATGAGTATTGTTAAAATACTCTGCATCCACAGAGGTTTTCAAGATTGGGTAAAGCCCTAATCTCACCTCATGGTTGACCCCACTTGGAGCAGGATGCTGGACTAGACACATTTGGGAGACCGTTCCCAACCTGAATTGGCCTATGCTGCCATGAACCTTGATCGCTGGATGTAAACAGCTTTCCTGCTGGCACAACATGCAGACTTCTGATGAAACTGTGGGTTCACACCCATACCATCCAAGCAGGATATGCCTATTCAGCCTTGGTCACTTTAAATTTTTAACTAAACTCACATGTTTTCACAGTGGTGACCAAAAAGGAACTCAAGCAGCTTCAGGATAATGTATGCACAGCAGCTTGCAGAACCAGTACAGACTCCTTCAAGAAATGGGAGAAAGCTACCACACCTCGTATAAAATAAGATCACAGGACATTCAGATCCTGCTGATATTGATTCCCTTCTGCTCAGTCTTTAACTTCCCTGTTCCCTCTTCCAGCAGTCTGGAAAGAGGTGGCGCATCCCAAACCTGCACAGCACACAGCAGCGTGAGCTTAGCCCGCAGGGAATGTTTGTCACGAAAATCACATCTGCAACGGGTTTTATACAGAGAATAATATTACTACAAGGGTAGATGGTAGCATAGCAACTCTCTAATCTGGTGGTTAGATATTAGGCTGGGACTTTCAGGTCCAAGTCCTTCTGCTTCACTAAGGGTGTAATCTGGGGTAGAGGAGCTCTCTCTGTCAGGTAGAACTGGGACTTCAGGCTCTGCATCCTATAAAGCAGGCTGATCTGATAAAGCCAGCATCCCAACCAAACCCCTCTCTAAAATTACTGTTTTGATCCCATTTTCCTTTCATGAAATTTTGGTAGTGTTAGAACACATGTTTTGCAGCGTGACTGTGACAGGATGGATCCTGCTGCAGTTAATGTTCTTCTGCATCCAGCCACAGGCACTCAGAGAGGAGATGGGGCCTTTAAAAATGAGGAGGGTGACTTGCAGGGACGCCTGACAGAGGAAAGGCTGTGGAGTTGCAGGGTTGCCATTACCTCTGCCTCTCCTTCCCCCCTTCGAAAATGAACCTGTCTGGTCTGTGATGGACTGTGTTGCTGTGGGTCTTGCCTCTCTCTTTCTCGTGAGGCACAGACTTTTAGTAGCTGGGGATGAAAAGTCATTTATGGAAGCAGCCCATAATCTTAGAAAGGCTGGTTATTGCTGAGTGCCTGCCACAGTCGTGCCTGAAGGCAGAGAGGGGTGTGTGGGTCTTCCTCGGGTAGCATGACTGCCCCTCCTGCACAGGATGGCTCTCTGATGCTGGAAGGGAGCAAAGGCCTGCTGGGAACAGCCAGTCAATCTGAACTGGACAGGGGTTCTATCAGCCAAACCCAAATGCTAAAGCTACGCTTGCTCCTCAAGCCTATGTCCTTCCTTCTCTCATTCCTCTCCTCCACCTCAGTCTGATGATCCTCAGTAAACAGATCCTTTAGCAAAGGTCTGCTGCAGCAGCAGCTCTTTCTGTGATGTCTCTTCTTCCCTCACACCTCCTCCATCCTAAAGGGCTGTTTGGGGTCTTGGCATTATCCGTAATGGTACTGCTTGCTATTCTGTGCTACACCTGGGATCCTTGCTCAAACCCAACTGTCTGGCGCCCATGGCTGCTGGGGTGTTTGTATTGGTTCTCTGACCTCTCGGTTTCTCTCACCGCTGCTCACAGCTAGCAGGAATCTTTAATCGTCTTTTCTGTTTGAGGTAAGAGGCTGCATGCACACAGGAATACATGCAGGCAAGTTGAAAAGTGTGTTTGTGGCTCTTTTCTGTCACTAATCAAACCACTGGCCCCTGTGTCTACCAGAATTACCTCTCTCTTTGGGTGGCACAGTGCTACCAACCCCATGGGGTTTTTTTCACTGGGCAGTGGCTCTGGCTCTGACCTCTCCAGACTTGTGGTGTGACTGACTGGCAGACATCATCCGTGTCACGTGGGGAGGATGTGGGGAGATACCATGCTTCCTACATGGACCTGCGAGTGTCCTAATCACTGCTGGCTGAGATGCCCATATATCCACAACACACACCAATCACTTAAGCCTCACACAAGAGTGTTGCCTCTGCCAAATTTTGGCTTTCTTAGCCCTGAGGCATGACCCAAGAATGCTTCAGGAAGATTTAGCTTCTAGTTTAAAAAGAAAAGAGAAGATCCTATTTCCACTTTTCTCAGAACTGTGTTGTCCAGGAGCAGTGAGAGGAGCAGGGTCCTGTCCTCCCATGGGTTTGAGACCTCTGCCTCCCTTATCCACCATAACCACGGCTGCTCCTCCTCCTTGAGCAGGAGGCTTGTCTCAAGCAAGCCACAGTAGCAACACTGGCGGAGAGCAGGCAGCAGCAGAGCCTGGCTTGCTGCCTTTCTCCTCCCTGTGCTCCTAGTTTGCACAGGGTTTGGAGTAATATCATCCTCTTTAGGTTTGCTGCTACTCCCTCTGTCAGGCTTGTGTCACTGGGCTCAAAAGCTTTGCTAAGGACCAGAGAGGTGGTATGATTGCATGAGCCATGTTTGCTTAGAAGAGCGATGAAGCTAAAAGCATCTGAACTGTTTTTACTTAAAAGAACTGAGAACACTGAGCTGAGGCAAGACCGACAAAACTATAGCCCAAACAGCGAGCCAAGAAATTAGACTGCGTTCTGGTTCTCTTCATTATAGCTTTCAGAGGTACTTCAGCTGCTATATACAGACACACCATGAAATGATCTCAAGTGAAAATTGCTGGGGTGAGCGTAGCATTTACGCATTTCCCTGGCTGCGAACTGAAGTCTCTCTCTGCTTTCCATCTGCCTTGAAGTCAAACCTACTCACAGACCCCCCACCCCTTTCTCACCTGCATCCCCTCAAATTCCTGCCCTGAGACCTACTCATCTACCTGCCTCAGTGAACTCTGCTTTACCTATGGTTTCTTGTGGATTTTTCAATATAAACCTCTATTCTGGGCTGTCTGCTGGGATAGAAAATGGTGAGACCTGCTGCTGCCTCCCTGGTTTTCTACCCTGTATCCCTGAAGCGTGCTAGAAGACACAAAGCATTTTAAGGTGTCATTCAAAACTGCATCTTCCTATCTCACTGCCATTTGCATGCTGCTCAGGTTTTAAAACCCTGCACTAAGTGCTTTTCCTGAAGAAGCAAATAGCAGCTTCGTCAGTCATCTGCAGGGTACTTGCATTTTCACAAGCGTTTTGGAGCTTTAGGCTAACTTATTTATTTGTATTAGGCCAAGTATCTGAAAGCCACAGATCAGGAGTTTCAGTGTGCAATAGTTGGAGTCTGGGGCTGTTTTCTCCCAGGACACAGTTGCAGAGCAAAAGCAGTGGGCCCAGCGCTGTGAGTGTGGTGGGAGCAGAAGCCAAAAGCCCATAGCATTTGGTTTGGTAGATCTGATAAACAGCAGATATTCTGTTTAAACCTGTAATATTTTCACTGTACTCCTGCAGCAGTGCTTACTGATCACTTGCCCAACAGTGCCTGTTACATGGCCTTCTTCTTCACTTCTGACTGTGCTACACATAGCACCTTTCCATGCCAGTGGCCTGATTCATGCTGAATATTTTCAAGAATGTTAAGCTAGAACTAGAACACAGGGGGAAGAAAAATGCTCTTTTGCCTTTGTTGAAACCCTACCTCTTAAAATGGATATCCTGTGTGTTTTTTAGCTCAGACTCAAAATTTGACAGGGAATTGCTGCAGGGCTATAGAGGAGCCCTCTCCTGCTCATGAAGGGGTTTGTCTGATGTGCCCCAACCCAGAGCTGAGGTTGTGCATACAGGTATCATCTCCTGAACAGGTCTAGGGGCTGAGTGCTTTGACCTGCTCTGAGGGCACGTGGGCTCTTGAGCTCCTGTGCAGTAGCAGGACTGATTGCTTATATTACTACAGCACCTAGGAGGCCTGGCTGAGATAAAGACCATCCTGAGCTGGGCACTGGGCATACCTGTAGTAAGAGGAAGCTGTTTCCCTGTATGCAGGCAAGACCTACAGCACAGGACAGTTGTAACTGCAGCTGCAGATGCTTGAGTCCCACGAGTGAAAGGGCTCTTGAGGAAGGTGTGAGGCAAAGACAGTTACTACAGGGCACACGAGGTGTCAGTGGCAGAGGAGTGATGTGCCTGGAAGCAGTGCTGGCAGCCTGTCTGTGGGACACGAGGGGACAAGATGTTGGTGCCCGGCTGAAGAATGGATGCACAATGGCTCTGGAAATGTATTTTACAAGTGGCTTTTCAGGTAGTAGGTGCTCTGTGGTGTTTGACCTACACCACTGTCTCCATCCCTCCTGAAAACTTCCACTAGAGCAGGTTGTTCCAAGCCCCTGTGTCCAACCTGGCCTTGAACACTGCCAGGGATAGGGCAGCCACAGCCTCTCCGGGCACCCTGTGCCAGTGTCTCACAGGACCAGTGCTCTAAAGAAAGAGAGGTTTCTTGCATTGGTTTCCCTGTCTAATACAGTTGCATACTGGCTCCTGACTCATGTAAACACCATGTTTATGGTTTTTATTTATTCTATCTAACCTCTTGGTAACAATGATACGGTGTGGCAGTGAGTCACACAGCATAATGATGGTGTTTAAAAAACAATCTTTGTAAGTACCAAATGTTTTCTCTTTTAATTTCAGCAACCATCTTCTTACGAGTTAAAATTAATGACATCTAATATCCTTGGAACAGAGGCTTTCCAGGGAATGGGCTCTGTATGTACATCTCTTAAGAGATCTTCGCTGGATTACAGAATGCGAGGTCTTTACTGCCATAATGCATATTCCTGCGTTGTTTTGTCTGCTTACAAACTTTCACTGTGCTTAGGCTCTGCTGTTGGTTACTTTAGCTTTTTTGGTGCCTGCAGAATCATCCCACTCTGTAACGTGAGGTGCCTGAAGAGCACTTCATATGCACATCATCCCACAGGCTTGTCCTCCCCGCCTTCCCCAGCAGTCTGCAGGTCAGCCAGCCCTGCCTGACCATGAGCTTTTTGAAGGGAAGCTCCAAATTGCCCTTCACATTTTTGCTTAGCTCAGCTTAGTCAGTTCACCTGAATCCTGCACTTTGCATTGGAGGGACACTGTCCCCTCAGTCCCATGCGAGAAGGTGGCTGTTGCTAACCCCTTCTGCAGAGCCACTGTGGCACATTTTGGCCCCTGTGACAGGGAGCAGTGGGAGCAGGGGACCTGTCCCTGTGCCAGCACCTTCCCTGTGGGACCTCCAGGGATCTCACAGCTGGGGGAAGGTGCTTTGCCCTCTTGGAGTAGCTCCAGAGGCAGTCCCACGTCCAACTTCAATTCCTCCTCCAGAGTGGGGTGATGATGGTCTCACTCCGAAGGGCAGAAATAAGGAATTAAAAATGCTGGTTCTCTGTGTTTTCACCTCCAGCCTAGGAGAAACATGAAATTGTATTAAGTCAAGTGCCATTTGTTAAACTGATCAGTAAAAAGCCAGTTGTTGTCTAGCAGCTCTGACCAGCATTGGAGAGCAGCAGTGAAATTAGTCCTACTTTTGTCACCGACCTGGCTCTGTTCTTGGCCCTGATTATGCTGTTATTGGGTTTAAGATGGCACTGCCCAAAGCAAAGATCTGCTGTTGTGAGGCCAATCTCCCATCTGTGACCAGAAAGATTCAAACATGAACACCCAAGGGGGATTGCTGATCTTCTCTCTTAGGTCCTAGAAAGAAGTCCAAAAAAGGGACTTTTTTACAAGGGGCCTGTAGTGATAGGACAAGGGGGAATGGCTTTAAACTGAAAAAGAGGAGATTTAGATTTGATATTAGGAAGAAATTCTTCCCTGTGAGGGTGCTGAGGCACTGGCACAGGGTGCCCAGAGAAGCTGTGGATGCCCCATCCCTGGCAGTGTTCAAGGCCAGGTTGGACGGGGCTTGGAGCAACCTGCTCTAGTGGAAGGTGTCCCTGCCTGTGGCAGGGGGTTGGAACTAGATGAGATTTAAGGCTCCTTCCAACCCAAACCATGCTAATTCTATGACGATTCTATGAAATAAATCACATTTTGCTAGCTGTTACGAAGTCCATAGTTGCTAGTTCACTACTGAAATTTTAGCCTGGAGTTCCCTCCATGAAAGCATTTGGTTGTACACTGATGCCCAGCAGAACAAGCGAGGTCTCTGCACTAAATCCAGATTTATGCCCAGGCATCTCCAGTCTGGCCCCAGACGACTCCTGGGGCAGCCCCCCAGTGCCACAGTACACTCTCCCCTGGAGACACCAGCTCACTGTAATGCTGTCACCTTCCAGATGGTATGGTCCGAGTGGTTCCTCTTTCTCCCAGGGCTACCTCTGGTCAGCTGAGTCAGTTGTCTCAGGGTTTCCTCTGCCAGAGCAAAAAGTGGGGTGTTTTTGCTTTGGAAGGTAATCTTCACATTAACAGCAATCAATCTGTAACCACGGAAAAGTTTGGGAGCCCGTTGTTTCTCCAAGTTAACATGTACATGTAACAGTGCTGATATCTAAAGACAGAAAATGATCATGTCGCTGCTATTAATGTTTCTGAGGCAAACTCAGCAGCAAAGTTCACCAAATTCCTCCTGCTGCTCTCATGAGAGCAGCCCTGTGAGCTGTCCCCTTGCCTAGTGCATATGTTACTGTCCCAAGTAAGATGTGGACTAGCTATAGTGTACTTGCATTGAGGAACTTCACATTTACAGGATGACTGTGTTAGTCAAAGCAAGGAAACTTTCAAGTATGCAGAAATAAGCTTTAGCATTGATTAATTATAAATATCTCCAAAAAATAAGACCAGACACCAAATGCAGCGAGAGAACTACTTGTTATTTCTAACCTTTTCTCTTCCAGTGCAGAACATAAATCTTTTCAGTCCCTCATTAGAGATGTCTGTGCTATCAAGGCAGGAGACCTGGGGTGCAGCAGCCCAGGCAGGGCTTGTCTCACCAGAGCTGAAGCAAGGGTCCCTACACTGAACCAGAGTAAAAGGCTGGCTGTATCCTCGCAGATTTATTTCTTGAGTAGGGTTTTCTTTCTTCTTGGTTTAATTTTTTCTTTTTCTTTTTTTTTAAATTTTTTTCCCAAATGGAAATTGCGCATGAGCTGTTCCTTCACTAGAACATAAAGCTATGAAACATTTAAGCACCCAAAGGTTATTGCAGCACTGTGCAAGACTTGCCCTCATTCTGGGAGGGACTGGAGAGGACTAAACTGCTGTTGCTCACCTTGCTCTCCAGCTGCTGTTGCCTTAATGGGTCAGTGCTCACCAGTGTTGGCCAACCATAGTACAATATTCGGGTAATTAATTCTTTGCCTCAGCCTTCCTTGGGGTACTAAATATTTCCATAAAATTTCTTGCTGGCTGTATGCTTCTCTCCGGATTCTGAAAGTATATCAATGTATTAGAGAGAAAGTTAAAGTATTTCTAGGACCTGCAACAGTAAGGACATTTGACTTAAGGAAACACATGCTTCAGTGCATAGGACTGAAGGACGGTCTCAAGTCTTTTGCTGACGTGGATTTGTAATGACAAGAAAAGGGAGACGTTATTTTGTAGGCTTTACCATGAGCTTTTAGAAACCATAGGAGTTGTATTTGATAAAGGTATCAAATATAAGAATGGAAGGCAGTAACCTATTCTTATCGATTGGAGGCAGGTACTAATCTGTTTTAATTATTTTCTTCTCCTTTGGAAAACCAGCACCAGGCAAGGTGAGTTAGCAGTTTGTTCTTAGTAGTTAAGGCTTGTGGATTTATATTTTCTTTTCAGTTAAAAGCTTCAACACTGTGCGGTATTTGAGCAGTTTGTAGGAAGAACATTTTAGTATCAACATTACACAAACTACCAGTACTAAATTAGGGAACATAAATGACAAAAATACCCTTTCATTTGCTTTTTTCAGTAGAAACTTCTCTATGCCTGTAGATGTTTGATTAGTTTAAACAGTATATTTCTGATCTGTAGGATTTTACTTGTAGCAAACAAGCAAATATTAATGAACCTTTGTGTTTTAGGGGCTTAGTAAAAAAATCAAAAGATAATAAGAATGTAGGAAAAAAATATAACAAAACTCAGCGTGGGATCTTATGGAAAGAGAAGCGAATTTTTAAACCAGATCTTTAGAAGGCTGTAGCGAGGTGGGTGTTGGTCTCTTTTCCCAAGCAGCAAGCGACAGGACAAGAGGATGCCAGCACCTACGTTTCTTTGGCATTTTTTCAAACATCTCCTGAGGCTGGTGCAAGATGGTCTGCTAACATTTTTCTGTCTCACATATATTTTAACAAGCCAGTGGCCTTGTTAAAATCCTTGGGTTTATGATCTGTTTTTCTCCGAAGCAGCTGTTTATACGCTTTATTAATGGTGACTAATTAAGTCCCTTGAATAAAGTCCTTTGGAGGCTGTCCAAAGATACAAACCCAAATAAGCCTGGGCACTGCGATGAAACACAGTCATTAAAATATCTTCCCAAAAGCCATGTAAGCGGATTGCAAACGGACCAAAGAAAGGTCTGATGAAGAGAGGTGGGTGCGAAGATATATAAATTCAGGTAGGCGTCATCCAAAACCTAGGGGATGAGGGGGAAGGAAACAGGATTAAAATGCCTTGAAGTTCCTTTTGCACACATCTTACACTCAGCAGCTTGTATTTATGGTCAGCTCAGGTCACTAATGCAGTTGTGAGCCAAGGGGCAATGAGGAGACCTGCAGCCCTGAGCTGTCACACTGCCGCACTTGTAAAGGCCACAAAGCATCCTGAAGCCATGAGCGGCTGTGAAGCTATTGACCTCGCTGTGCTGGGCAGTAAATCCCCATGGCAGCCTGCTTGGCTTTAGAAGGCATTTGGGCAGGCAAGAGAAAAACAATTAAGAGCAGGTGAAGTTTTTGCGCACTGTGAAGCTGGGGGAAGGAGGCAGTGAGCAGTGTGAGAGCCTCAGGCTGTGTTTGCTGGAAGGGCCAAAGGACTCCCCCTGTCACCATGGTGCCCCAAACCAACCCATGCTTCGCCCGGCCTGTCCTGCAGCTTGTGGGGCAGGATGGGGGGTGTTGGTTAGTCATAGAATCATAGAATGGTTTAGGTTGGAAGGGACCTTCAAAGGTCATCTAGTCCAACCCCCTGCCATGGACAGGGACATCTTCAACTAGATCAGGTTGCCCAGAAACACATCCAGCCTGGCCTTGAATGTCTCGTCTCTGCTCTTGTGAGACCCCACTTGTAGCACTGTGTGCAGTTCTGGTGTCCTCAACACAAGAAGGACTTGGAGCTGTTGGAGCAAGTCCAGAGGAGGCCACGAGGATGATCAGGGGCTGGAGCACCTCCCGTATGGAGACAGGCTGAGAGAGTTGGGGCTGTTCAGCCTGGAGAAGAGAAGCTGCGTGGAGACCTCAGAGCAGCTTCCAGTGTCTGAAGGGGGCCTAAAAGGATGCTGGAGAGGGACTCTTCATCAGGGACTGTAGTGATAGGACAAGGGGTGATGGGTTCAAACTTAAATAGGGGAAGTTCAGGTTAGATATAAGGAAGAAGTTCTTTACTGTGAGGGTGCTGAGGCACTGGAACAGGTTGCCCAAAGAAGTGGTAAATGCTCCATCCCTGGCAGTGTTCAAGGCCAGGCTGGATGGAGCCTTGGGTGGCATGGTCTAGTATAAGGTGTCCTTGCTCATGGCAGGGGGTTGTAACTGGATGATCTTGAGATCCTTTCCAACCCAAACTACTCTATGATTCTATGGCACATCCACCACCCCTCTGGGCAAATGTATCAGAGGGTACATAGGTTGAGAGGTAGAGTGAGGAAGAAAAATAATTTTACCAGTTTGGAGAGCTGGCAGCTGGCAAACCCTTCCTCCAAGGCAGTGGACACTTGCTGAAAGTTTGGGCAAAGCTGCCTTTGAGCAGCAGTGGGTACAGGCTTATCAAGCCTCTCCAGGCAGGACTCAAGGACAAGTCTTGGGCACGTGCTGCTAGAAGTTTTCAAGGGTCAGTTGCATGACTGAATTAGCAGAGATGTGGTGACACCTTTTCTTGTGGCAGGCTTCAAGGGAGTTTCAAGACCCAGGAAAGCACAAGTTATGGCTGCAGACTCTGGAGGCTCCTTGCCAGATTGCTCTGTATCTTAAGGCCAGGACTTAGGTGAAGGCAAAGCAACCACTGCCCAAATCCCTGGCGCAGGCTTGGTTCCCATGGGCACAGGTGAGCTGGTGGAGCAGCCGGGCTGCAGCTCCATACTCTGCTGGGGGCCAGAGTGTAGAGGTGCAACACCACAAAGCCCCAGCACGCTGTGTCATGTCTTAAATTTTAGAAGATGAGGATCTCTTGGGCTGAGAAGCTTTCCTTCTCCTCCCATCACTGTAGACATGAGCTTGCAGATGCTTCTCCTCTCTTCCCTCCTCCCAGAACCAGTGTAGCAGTCTCCTTATGGCTTATTTACACCACGGGGGATGCAGGAGTTGTTCCCCTCACTGCAGGTGTTATGCTGGCAACTAGAAATGCATTTGCGGGCAGAAGCAGCTGGCTGCAGGTCAGTGACGTGCTCATTTATGTTTGTTTGAGAGGATAGCTTTTAATATAATCTCTTCAATTCTCTTCGTAATAGCAATGCCTGCTGTAGTGGGAATTGCGAGAGCTATCACCTGTTAGCTTATATGGCTTGATAGCAGCATGGCTAAGGGGGCTGCACTGGTGTGTGCTCAGCACCCTCATGCTCTCTGGTCCAGGTACGGTCCTAAGAGGGTGCTGGGTTATGATGGCTTTCCAGGGGTTCAGGCAGGGAAGGAGAAACCTTGGGGCTTGTCTGAAATGCTGCTCTTCATCTGCAGTAGGGGCAAGTTGCTTTTATCACTCAGTGCTTCCCTTGGTGCTGCAAGCGTCCAAAATCACGCAAGAAGAAAACCAGGAGGGTTATGCTGTTGTCTGGGGAAGCTGAGCTCCTGTTGTTTGCATATTTGTTTGTTTTCTTTCTTTCTTTCCTTTAATTGCTTTGTTTTTACTCTCTTCCAGACAGCTGGCTCTGTCTCATTCATTAGGCTAATTGATGATGGGCAATGTGGCTATATGGAAAATAGAACTTGTCTGAATAGCTGAATTCTTCTTCGCTTGCTTATTTTAATGAGATGAGATGAGATAGATGTGGTCGCGGTCAGTAACACTGCCAGTTCTATTATCAGGCACTTCTTCTGGCTTGGGCAGAAAAGCCAGGCATGAAATCCCTGCAGCACACAAGGATTTAAAACTGGTTATCAGCCACGATATGGGTGTGAGGTTGGTCAGTGCTGTGCTATGAGGACAGTGTCTGGGTGAAATAAATGCTAAATCACTGTTGCTTACAATTGGCTGGTTGGCACAAGGGCTACCACCGAGGGGCACATGTGAAGGGAGTACTTTTCTGGGACTAACGTAGGCAATGAGGCCATTATCTGCTGGTTTGTAGGCATAGAGAGATTTTTTTGACACAGTGAGTTTCCACAGACACTTTTAATTCCTTGGATTGATGATATTTATGCCTTTCCTCCATTCTAATACAATGACTTGGTCTGCAAGATGTGTTGCTCAGCGCCTGTATGAGTGTCGCAGAGATGTCATCAATGATGATGATTACTAAAGCACCTATGCCAAGGCCTTGAAGCACATTTGGCCCCATTTCACCAGGGCCATGGGGAGTATCTCTGATACTCATAAAGATGTGCAATGATGGCAGTATTCATTTGGTCTATCTCCATACAGTTGTATAAGGGCATCCTCCTGTGTTTCATGAAGGAAATCACATCTTTTGTTCCTTAGGGGAAATGATATTTCAATCTCCTGTTGTGCTTCAGACCTGGGTTTCTGTGCACAGACCCACCAGTGAATGGGGCAGCCAAGGAAAACTGCAGGAAAGCAGGCTCTTGGCAAGTGAGGCAGCGTTTCAAAAGCAGCTACATCCTGCTTTCTAAAGGCACTGGGCTTCAGCTCTGAGGAGCTGCGTGGATGCTTTGCCTCCTTTGAAACAGAGCCGTGTTAGGCACACAGAACTGCCCCCATAGACCTGGCCTTAAAGCATTTAATAAATCTGTTCGGGCCTCCAAAATCATAGAGCTACTGTTCAGAACTGTTCTGCATCCCACGGGTATTCATTGGGAATATTAGGACTGCAGCCTTTCGGAAAAAAACCCAAGCTATTTTTAATGAACTCTGATTATAATTTATTTTTTTATCAGCACTTAGCAAAAGGCACAGTTTTGCTAAAAATTACTTGAACTTTGCACATTTTCATTGGAAATGGGGATTATTCATCTTGGTTTTGGCACAAGGGAACATTTCTAGTTGTATGAGAAAGTGGCCTGAAAAAACTTTGAGGTTCCTGATTTATTTCTTTTTCCCTAAAACTCTGTTCCATTTCCCATGCTGTAAAATATGCAAATGTGAATCTTTAAACAGGCATTTCTGTAAACCCTGATCTGGGAGTTGTGCTGTAACCTGAGCATTGGGCCACAGATCTCCAGATACGGATCTTGCATTTCTTTATCCATGTTGTAAACAGCTGTCCATTAAGAGGGTATTTTTTTTCCTGTGGGGGTAATTTAGGCATTGACCCTTATAAGTGAAGGAACAAACCCACAAACAAATAGCTTAAGGCTGACCTCGTGTGTCTGCCAGTCAGCAATGAAGCTACACCTCCCTGCAGATGGGCTAGGAAAGGCTGTTGCCTGTTTATGGTGACTCTGGAGGGGCTTGCTTGCTGTTGTGGCCCTGCCTTATCATATGGTTTGATGTACACCCCTTGCATGATCATATACCCATTTTGTTGTGTGTCTCGGCATACAGGCCTGGATGGAGATGCTTGTGCAGTCAAGCAATGTCTGGTCCCAGTCAGAGGAGGCGATGGAGGTGTTCAGGATGAGGGCTACCAGGTGGCTGTGCTGGTGATGAGCTACAAATACCTTCCACTGCCCAGTTCCATGGCTGTAAGGAGCCTGAGGGCTGGGGGAAAGGCCTGCAAGGAGCGCTCTTGGACCATATTTAGCTCAGGAACCCAACACTGCACTCTCTTTGCTAGTCTCGCAGCTTGGATATGGGGTACATGCACCACTGGTAGGTTTAGGCTTCTACTTCACCCCAGCAGGTAAGAGAGAGCCCTGGCCATGGCCCAACCTATCTGTGATTATTATAAGCATGAACTAACTCAACAAGGCAGGGCTCACTAATATTTGTCACCTGCCTCTGACTAGAGTTGGATCCATGAATGGGGAGGTGAAGAGATCGTGCAGCCACATGGCTCTTGCCGTACTGGGGGGCCGCTGGTGTGCAACCAGCACCCTGTGTTGGGCCAAGGCACCAGCCCAGACCATGGATGAACACAGAGGAGTCCTAGCTGCTGTTCCTGGGGTGGCACCTCGCCAGCCCCGCTCTTGGCAGGCAGCTGAAGGATCTTTCCAGCAGCAGTGTTTTGGTTGAGCATTTCAAACCAAAACAAATGGCCAATAGCTTCGGATCTTAGAAAATCTGAAGGAGGGTCTTGAACCCACCGTAATTCTGTGCTTTTATGTTCAACTGCATCTTCTGGTCCGTTTTAAGGCTTGAAGACCCAGCCCCCAAGAGGGCTGAGCTGTGGCCGTGACTCAGGGTCGCCTGAGGTTTCCAGGGTGAGGAAACTTCTCTGAGCTGTGTGGCAGTAGGAGTGGATGTCTGTATCTGTACGCCCATGTGTGTATACGTGAGATGTCCCCGTGTACTTCTAAGTGCTCTAAGTACTCTAAGTACTCTAAACTTCTGAGGTCATGCAGTGGCTCCTCAGAAGCCTATTTTGAGGCATTTTCGCAGTTTTCCCACTCTCGGCTACTACAGGTGCAATTCTGAGGAGAGGTTCATGACCAGAACCTCATTTTAGGCTTATCTTGTGTGCCTACATGTGCCAGCATATCTTACGGCTGCTCTCCTACTCCACTGTGAAGCCACAGTCCCTCCTCTCCTTGGCAGATCAAAGGCAAGGGTACAGCGCGGGAGCCTTTATTTCGTCCTTGATTGAGGACAGGTTTCCTGCAGGAGCTTCTCCTTCATCAACTGAGTGCGTGACACCTCTAAGAAGCACTCCAGCCTACAGGGTTGGTATAGGAACACATCCCAGATCACCTCTATTCCCTGTTTCCTCCTCACTCCTCCACTAAGTTCCACCCTCATGAGACAGTATGACCCTTGGTTGGGTCATAGCAATGCATCACCCAAACTTGCTGACACCCTGGTACCAGTCTTGCCTGGGGAAACGTGGTAGTTTCAGTGGTTCTTGGTGTGAGTGTGTGTTCTTTGTGTGTCTTCTCTGGTGTGGAGCAGCTTGGTTTAGGAAGGAATCTAATTTGGTTTGCCTTGCAAAAATACAACCATGAACATGCTGCCAAATATACCATGGAGGTGCTTTTGAGGAATGACAGGGGACCAGGTACCATGGCAGAGGAAGAGGCAGTGTAAGCCCAGAGTACCAGTGTGCAGAAGGGGGCTGATAATGAACCTGAGCATTTAATGTCTTGTACTACAAAAGACACATCAGTAGTGTGAGCATTGCAAAAAAAAATGGGCTGATTTGGTGGAGAGGGAGGAAGATGAGACTGTGAGAATAGGACATTTGGACATGAGATCAGCCTTGTTGTTCCTGCATCAGTTGTATCCTCACAGGTCTGTAAAAGCACGTCTGGAGGTTGGGAGAGGGATGTGGTAGATGCAGGATAAGCGGTGGTTTGGTGGAAATGAGTGAAACTCTTGTGAGACAGGCTGAAAGGTGAACTGGAGGAGGCGACCACTGAAGAGCTAGCTCCTCCTTACAGGGAGGGTGAGAAGGCAAGTGGCCACCATGCATCATGAATGACGGTGGCAGCGAGGCCTCCCAGCTGAGGGTCCGGTAGGACTGAGCCCAGGTTCTTGTCATCTCAGCCCGCCTCAGGATAGCTACTGCCAGGGACACACAGGGGACATGCCTGGGAAAGCTGTGGCTTGGGCCACCCGTGACCCAGCAAACCTCAGCGTCTGGAGCTATCTCTGCATATTTCTCCTCCTGACTCTGAGGGAAGTGTGAGGGGTTAGACATGAGATCACTTGGCATGTCTGCTGATGGTGCCTGAGAAATACGGGTTTAGTTCCATGCTAAAATGCCCATCGGAGCTGCTCATGGAGCAGCTTACCCAACATGGTTTTTTCCAGTTGTCCTTCATCCCATTACGGAAAATGAGGGCAATTCTTTTCCATGCTGTGCAAAAGGACAAAATGGTCCTGATTTTCACAAGGAGAAGGTTAAGATAGGGGACCTTGGTCTCACCCTGGGGCTCTCGCTCTGCTTCAAGCAGAAAGCTGCTTATCCTAAAGTAAACCTAATTGTTTGTAATATGACGACCTGGAAACAAAATTAGGGGCTTTTCCAGATCCAATATGGTTTTGGTTAAGTGGGAGCAGTGTTTGGGCAGTGAGCAGGAGCTCAGTTTAGAGCTGCATTTCCAATTCTGGTTTCTACAGTAATTCTAATTCTCTAATTCTAATTCAAGCCCCAGCTTGGCCACGTCTGTGCCCTGGTTTTTACATCACTTCTGCTGTAGCTTGCAGCAAACTTATCTGTATTTTTATGCCATTGGCTGAAGTGTGACCTGGGAGTGAGTTTGGTGGGATTGGACTATTCTGTGTTTTTAATGAAAGTCATCAAACTTAGGATATTGCAACTCAATGTTAACTGGTACTGAAGGGAAAACCTTAGTTTAGTTTAGGTATAGAAAGTTAAGAATGTCATTCTCTATGAAAATGGCAGGGCTGCAAGGACACAGCTGAGAGGTAGAGCTGCTTAAGTCTTCAGTAACTTTGAAAATACCATAGTTCAACTTTTAAAATGGAGCAGATTTTGTTGCTTTTAAAAGAAGTTACTTAAATGTAGCCTTCATTCAGCAACGTCTCTGCTGCACACTCGCAGTGCCTGTGGGATCTTGACCATTTCAACTTTGGATCTGCAGGAAAAATCATTAGTGAACAGCACGAACCTATATGAACCATCAGCTGGTGTTCTTTGCCACCATTCAACATGGTAATTAGTAGCTTTTAGGCTGTCTTTTTAATGTGCTGCTTGTAATGACTGAGGAAAAACTTCTTGTTGAAACTACAGGACTGAGGACTAGTCATTGTCAAGAAGGAGAAATCCAGGGGAAGTGAGACCCTTCAGAGGGAGTGTGGATCCCACTGATCCCAAGGAGCTCTTCACTCTTTCAGAGCCTGAACCAACAGGCAGAGCATGTTTCTCATACTTGAAGGGACTGACAAGGGCTCATGAATGTCTTGCTTTCACAGACTTAGTGCAGAGTTGCTTAAAACTAGGAGAATGGGAAGTCATTCCTTTTATCTCCAAGACTTCCAGGCATCTGGCCCTGTCCTGGGTTCAGCAGTAGCAGTCATTTTTCTCCTTCTTAGTAGCTGGTGCAGTGCTGTGGTGTTTTCGACTTTATTCTGGGAACAGTGCTGATTGATAACACTCCGATGTTTTTAGTTGTTGCTCAGTAATGGTTACTGTGATCAAGGACTTTTCAGTCTGATGCTCTGCCAGTGAGGAGGGGCACGGGAAGCAGGGAGGAAGCAGAGACAGGACACCTGACCCAAACTGGCCAAAGGGGTATTCCATACCACAGCACGTCATGCCCAGTATAGAAACTGGGGGGAGTTACCCGGAAGGCCCAGATCGCTGCTCGGGTCGGGCTGGGTATCGGTCAGCGGGTGGTGAGCAATTGTATTCTCTCTCCTTGTTATTTATTTCCCTTATCATTATTGTTATTGGTGGTAGCAGTAGTTGTTTTGTGTTATACCTTAGTGACTGGGCTGCTCTTATCTCAACCCGGGGTGTTTACATCCTTTTGATTCTCCTCCCTATCCCTCTGGGAGCAGGGGGAGGAAGAAAGGTGGGGAGTGAGCGAGCTGCTGTGTGGTTCTGAGTTACCGGCTGGGCTTAAACCACAACAGGCCCCAACACCAAATCCTGTTTATACTCAGACTTGACAATCCCAACAGGATAAAGGTTCTGCTGTGGCAGCAGGGCCTCACGCCACGCTGCACCAGCGCTAAGAGGGGATCCTCGGGCCACTTTCCACCCCATTCCCACATCCTCCAGAGGCAAAGCAACGCACAAAGACACCCGCCACGTTCTGTCGTCTTTTTTTTTTTTTTCTCTTTTTTTTTTTTAATTATTCCTTCATATTCAAACTTCACAAACAGTGTGAACTTGTACAATACCTCAGAAAGTGAAACTTACAAAAAAAAGTGCTGGTAACATTTAAAAAAAGAAAAAAACAAAACAAAAAAAAAAAGAAAAAAAAAAACCCAAAAAACCAAGAAAAACAAACATCATTCTTAGCAACATCAATTACTCTTCCACACAAAACAGAAACCTTGTAAAATTTTATTTCCGTATTTTTTTTTCTTTAAGGCGTAATACTTCCGTATAAAGTATATGCAAGAGATAAAACTTCACAGTATTCCAAAATGTCACAATAATAATAATAATAATAATATAGTATAATGAAGCGCTACAGTTAATTTTCTTTTTTTTTTTGTGGTTTTTTTTTTTTTTTTTTTTGGTTTTTGTTTTTTTTTTTTTTTTTAATGTTTTAAATAACAAATACAAGTCACAGGTAAATATACGTGAGAAAAATACGAGGCTAATATTAAATGGCAGGTAAGGATACTCTCACTGTAAGAAAAAACTGGCAGGATGTGTGTATTTATTCTATATTTTAAAGCACTTGATAGAAAAGGCGTATGCAAGGTATTTTTATTTTTATTTTTTTTAATCAATTTTTCTATTTGCTTGTTGGTTTTTCTTTTCATAACTGACATACCATTTACAGAGTATAATGAGAGAAAAAAAAGGAACTTAACCCCTCAAAACTTTTGACCTGCTCTTCACATCGTCACAAACCATGTTTCTCAAGAGATGCCTGTACAGCAGTGGGGTGGGGGGTGTGTGTGTGTGGATGGGAGGGCGCCTGACGACACAGAGGACCACAGCAACACGCTTTGGTACCAGCAGAGACCCATCTCCTGTGGAGGATCTCTGCTGTTCTGGGGACAAATCCTGAAGTCTTTATGCTGGCAAAACAGCCCCTGAGGTCGTCGCTGTTGGTTGCCCACATAAAGACCCCAGGATTTAGGCCCGGGTGCAGCTTCTCATTCATTGAGCATCAAACGACTGTTCGGAGTTTTTGTCCCCAAGAAGAAAATGTCCCATTCGGGTGTTTTTTACATCTGCACACACATGTGCGTGCTCTTCCCTCCATCATTTAGCTTCCCCTCCACGCCACAAAGACTGACCAAGAAATGTTCATCTGGGTTCAAGCCACGAGGAACGGGACCGTGGCTGGATGCTCAGGCATGCGTGTGTGCTGCAGAAAGGCCGCGTACATGTGCCTGGCCAGGCCCTCGCCCTCCCATCACACGTGCGTGTCCGTGCTAACAGCCAGCCACTCGGCCCACGGGTAACAAAAAGACAGCAGATAGCATTAACACATCAGTAAGGTGCTCAAAGAAAAAAAGGCAGCTCCCACTCCTGGAATGGGAAGCCACGTAAGGTGCTTCAAAAAGGTGTGGTTATTTTTTTTTTTTTTTTTTTTAATCATTATTTTCCGTTTTTTTTTTGTTTTTTTTGGTTTTTTTTTTTTTTCAGTTTCAGACATTGTCAAAAAAAGGACTGCTTGAGCATGTGGTACGTGAGAGCAAGGCCGAGAGTTTTGAGACTTCTGACATCCTCCAGAAACAAGAGCTTCCTCAGGGCAGGATGCGCTTTTGTTTGTTGGCTTCTTTTTGCCATTGTTGTTGTTGTAGTGATGGATCAGTTTAGATGCACAATTTATTTTTTTTTTTCATATAAAACAAAACCAAAAAAAAGTAACAAACCAACCCAATGTTGAGAATAAAAGTCAAAAACTGCATTATTGGGCTGAGTTTTTGTTTTTGTCTGGTTTTTTTTTTTTTTCTTTTGCCCATTCATTCGGTTAGCACCGTTCCTTTTTATTCTGGTGACAACCCAATTCCTTCTGTAATTATTGAACGTACAGAAAGGACCAAGTAGTTGTTTTTATTTTTTGTGATCTGTTTCAAGAGCCCAACCGTAATTCCTCTGCTGCTGCTGTGTTTGTGTAGCATCTGGTTTCATGAGCTTAAGGAGAAAGGTTAGTCTGCTGATATTTAAGGTTGACGTGTGTGTGTTTGTATGCATACACATTGTTCTATACATACACACTGCATGGAGTAGATTTGAACTGGAGATAAAGTGAACTGGGTTCAAACACATATGCACTGTCTTCCCCTATGTATTTGAAACAGTCTGGAGCTTTGATTTGATTTTTTTTTAAAGTGCATTTAAAGCAAAATAACTGGCATTCACATACCCCATGGAAAAACACGACAGCAGTGGAAAGCTTGACTATGCTAAACTCCTTGGACTTGACAACATCAAAAGCAAATGGGGCAGTGACAGGCCTCGGTGTAGGCAGCTATTCTCGGGCAGCACCATTGGCAAGGAGGGAAGGCAGGAAGTGGTGGAAGGGAAATTGCTTTAGAGGTTGAATATTTGAACTGTTTTCAATTCTGACATAGCTGTGTCCATTCCCAATACAGCTTCCTTGATGATGATTAATGACCTCTGTCTTATGGATGTACACGTCTGAGTCTCCCTAGTTCTGTCTTTCACCATGTGTGTCCCAAGTGCCAGCATCTATTAGGAATAAGGCACTGTTGAAGTTACAGTTTTACAAAAGATGCAAAATAATCCAACCCTAACAATCCCAACTGCCCACACTGCTCTCCTCCCCCTCCTTCCCTTTTTTGGGGGGAAATATTGCATGTGCTAGAGCTTATTCTTATGTTCTCTCTGTGTGTGTCAAAAGCCTTGGACAAATGTCTTAAGAAGTCCATCAGCACCAAGGATGGGTAGGAATATATCCCTTCTCTTGTATATACATGCACACATGCAGACTGTTAATTGGGAGGCAGATATAACTACACCATTCCCCTGCTGCTCCTCCCTGGCTCTAGAGCCCAGCCTAAAGAAAAAAATTCAAGGCCCCCCCCCATATTAATTTACTGGATCATTTATGGAAGTGATTGAGAGATTTTTTTCATTCCCACCACACGGGTGCTACAGGTTTTACAGGTGGGTTTCTGAAAGGGTAAGCTCCTGGAAAGCCTGCATGGAGCTTCCTGCTGTGCAGAGGAACAGCACACACCTTCGCACTTGCCTGCCAGATGGACCTGCTTGGGCTGCTTCATGCTGATTCTCACATCCAGAAAAGCCTCTAGAGCTCAGCTGGCTCCTCCATGGAGACAGGGACACTGACTGTGCAGTGGGCACATCTGCAGGGAAGCTGGGTGGCAGTTGGGTCCCTGTCTTTGCCCACGAGCAGCTGTGGATTGCAAGCCACTTTTCTGTTGTGCCAATGCATTCTTTCCTCTCCCCGTGGTTTTGACCTGGGAACAAGCCCTGTGCCAGTAACTGGGTGGGGTTAATTGGCCCTAAAAATACTGCAGTCAGCCCATCATAATATGCATTTGCTGTGGCAGCTGGTATAGCCTTCTCCTGCTAAAACCT